>NC_084843.1:25610473-26235473 GCF_033115175.1 Lepus europaeus | reverse complement strand
TCTGTCTCTGTAAACTTTGCCTTTCAAATAAAAGAATAGGGGGCAACACTGTGGTGCAGCAAGTAAAGCTGCCACCTGCAGTGCCGGCATCCCATATGGGTGCTGTTTTGAGTCCTGGTTGCTCTACTTCCGATCCAGCTCTCTAGTATGGCCTGGGAAAGCAGTAGAAGATGGCCCAGGTTGGGGCTGGCGCGGGGGCTCACTTTGGTTAATTCTCCACCTGCAGCACTGGCATCCCATATGGGTGCCAGGTTCTAGTCCCGGTTGCTCCTCTTCCAGTCCAGCTCTCTGCTGTGGCCTGGGAGGGCGCCTGGCTCCTGGCTTCAGATCGGCGTAGCGCGCCGGCCTTTGCAGCCATTCGAGGGGTGAACCAATGGAGAAAAGACCTTTCTCTCTGTCTCTCTCTCTCTGCCTAACTCTGCCTGTCAAAAAAAAAAAAAAAAGGGCCGGCGCCGTGGCTCACTAGGTTAATCCTCCGCCTTGCGGCGCCGGCACACCGGGTTCTAGTCCCGGTCGGGGCACCGGATTCTGTCCCGGTTGCCCCTCTTCCAGGCCAGCTCTCTGCTCTGGCCAGGGAAGGCAGTGGAGGATGGCCCAAGTGCTTGGGCCCTGCACCCCATGGGAGACCAGGAGAAGCACCTGGCTCCTGCCATCGGATCAGCGCTACCGCGGCGGCCATTGGAGGGTGAACCAACGGCAAAAGGAAGACCTTTCTCTCTGTCTCTCTCTCTCACTGTCCACTCTGCCTGTCAAAAAAAAAAAAAAAAAAGGGAGGAGGAGGAGGAGGAGGAGGAGAAGAAGAAGAAGAAATCCCAGATCCTTGGGCCCCTGCATCCACATGGGAGACCAGGAAGAAGCTCCTGGCTCCTGACTTCAGATCGGCCCAACTCTGGCTGTTGTGGCCATTTGGAGAAGTGAACCAGCAGATGGAAGACCTCCCTCTTTTTCTCTGACTCTGCCTCTCTGTAACTCTGCCTTTAGAATAAATAAATCTTAAAAATAAAAAGGTTGTTATTGGTGGAAAAAAAGATAGATGCTCTCTCTCTCACTCTTTCTTTCTGATGCTCTGCCTTTCAAATAATCTTTTAAAGAAAATTTTTTTTTATTTTTATTTTTTTGACAGGCAGAGTGGACAGTGAGAGAGAGAGAGAGACAGAGAGAAAGGTCTTCCTTTACTGTTGGTTCACCCTCCAATGGCCACCGCGGCCAGCGCACCGCGCTGATCCGCAGCCAGGAGCCAGGTACTTCTCCTGGTCTCCCACACGGGTGCAGGGCCCAAGCACTTGGGCCATCCTCCACTGCACTCCCGGGCCACAGCAGAGAGCTGGCCTGGAAGAGGGGCAACCGGGACAGGATCGGTGCCCCGACCGGGACTAGAACCCTGTGTGCCGGCGCCGCAAGGCAGAGGATTAGCCTGGTGAGCCATGGCGCCAGCCAGAAGAGCAGTCTTAAAGAGGTATCTGCCCACTCATATTCACAGCTGCATCGTTCACAACAGCCAAGAAGATGGAAGCAACTCAAGTGGTCATCAAGAGGCACGTATAGACACAACGCAGCACAGGCAGAATACAAGGAAACCCAGTCTGACACGCTAACGCCATGCGTGGACCTGGAGGACAACAAAAGGACAGATACTGCATGATTCCATGCATATCAAGTACCAAGAGGGGTCAGATTCATACAGGTGCTGGTGGCCAGGAGCGGAGGGGAGCAGGAAAGGAGAGTTACTGTCCGAGGAGCACAGAATCTCAGCCGGGGAAGACAGGTGTGGATCCACCTGGAGGGGATGGTGGCCATGGTGGTACAATGTGAATGCTCTTAATGAACTGTGCACTTAAAAAGGGTTACAATGCTAAGTCTTATGTACATTTTACCACAATAAAAAGTATTGGAAGAAATCATTGGTAATAGCACCAATAGATCATAGAAATAAAAGATTCAGTAAAGCAATCAGTTAGAAAATTGATGTCCAGGGTAGGGGTAGGACAGACAAAAGGAGTTTGGATGAAAGCAGCGGAAGCTGGCTGGGTGTGTGCCAAGCAGCCGACACGCAGTGCTAGCAGGAGAGATCAAGTCAGAGGCCAGCGGGAACTCTTCGTATTACTCCCTCACAATTTTTGTTGTGTGAAGTTTTTAAAAAAGATTTATTTATTTACTTGAAAGGCAGAGTGACAGAGTGACAGAGAGGCAGAGGCAGAGAAAGAGGCAGAGGGAGTGCTGGTTCACTCCCAAAATGGCTGCAATGGTTGGAGCCGGGCAGATCCGAAGCCAGGAGTCAGGAGCTTCTTCCAGGTCTCCCATGTGAGTGCAGGTGCTCAAGGACTTGGGCCATCTTCTGCTGTGCATTAGTAGAGAGCTGGACTGGAAGTAGAGCAGCTGGGACTTGAATTGACACCCCTATCGAATGCCAGCACTGCAGGCAGCGGCTTTACCGGCTATGCCACAATGTCGGCCCAGTTGTGCAAACTGCAAACTATTCCAAAATAAAATGTTAAGAAGAAAATAAAAAGAAAAGTTAACATCCTAGAAACAGTGGCCTGCTACAGCCTGATAATGTAAGACAATGGTGGGGAGAGATACTAGGGAATTTTAGGAAGCGACTCATGGGTGTGCAGAAGAATGAGGAGGCAAAGGCCATTCCCAAGGCTGAGGGGCTGGTTGAGAGCACTGTCCGTCACAAAGACAAGGACAGCAGCTGGCATTGTGGCACAGCAGGCTGGACTTCTGCCTGCGATGCTGGCATCCAATATGAGCACCAGCTGCTGCACTTCAGATCCAGCTCCCTGCCAATGCACCTGAGAAAGCACCTGATGGCCCAGGAGTTTGGATGAAGTTCTAGGCTCCTGACTTCAGACTGGCCCAGCTCTGGGCCATTGTGAAGTGAACCAGCAGATGGAAGATCTCTTTCTGTCTTTCCATCTCTCTCTGTAACTCTGCCATTCAAATAAATAAATCTTTAAAAAAAAAAAAAAAAAAAAAAACAGAAGCCACAGAATGGGGCAGGCTTCTGAGAAGGCAGTGTTCAGCTTCGGACAAGTTGAGTTGGAAGCACCCCCGGAATGTCCATGTGACAGAATTCATAGAAGTCAAATATTCAAATCTGGATTTCAAAGCTTGGATTATTTAAAGTATGACACCAGAATTGTGGAATTTTTTTTTTTCCAGTCTGCTGGTTCACTCCCCAAATGGCTGTAACAGTCAAGGCTGGGCTAGGCTGGAGCCAGGAGCCAGGAGCTCCACCCAGGTTTCCCACAGGGCAGGGACTCACATCTTGAGTCATTACCTGCTGCCTCCCAGGGTGTGCATTAGCAGGAAGCTGGATCACAAAGAGAGGACTCTATCCCAGGAACTCTGAGATGAGATTCGACATCTCAAACAGCAGTTTAACCTGCTGCACCGCAATGCCTGCCCCTGTGTGCTTTTGGGTTTTTGTTTGTAAAGGATGTACCTTTTGCAGAGGATGGGAGTATATGGGGTAAGATTGGCTATGGGTTGATGGTTGTTGGAGCTCAATTATAGGCACAAAGTGATTCATTATGTAATTCTTTTTTTTTTTTTTTAAGATTTGTTTATTTGAAAGGCAGAGTTACAGATGGGAGTGGGGGGAGGGGGAAAGAGAGAGCCCTTACATCTGCTGGTTCATTCTCTGGATGGCCACAATGTCCAGGCTGTGCCAGGCTGAAGCAAGGAGCCTAGAATTCTATCCAGGTCTCCTACATGGTGGCAGGGCCCCAGGTACTTGAGTCCTCCTCTGCTACTTTCCCAGGCACATTAGCGGAGAGCTGGATCTGAAGTGGAGCAGCTGGGACTCAAACCGGAACTCACATGGGATGCCAGTGTCACAGGCAGTGGCTTAACCTACTGCACCACAACGCCAGGCCCTCTTATGCAATTCTTTTCTTTAAAAAAAGAAAAGATTTATTTATTTATTTGAAAGTCAGAGTTATATAGAAAGAAGGATAGACAGAGAGAGAGAGATCTTTGATTTGTTGGTTCACTCCTCAGATGGCCATAATGGCCAGGACTGAGCCAGGCTGAATCCAGGAGCCAGGAGCTTCTTCAAGGTCTCCCACGTGGTTGGCAGGAACCCAAACACTTGGGCCATCTTCCACTGCTTTCCACAGACCATTAGCAGGGAGCTGGATTGGAAGTGGAGCAGCCAGAACTTGAACCAGCACCCCAGTGGATGCCAGCATCACAGGTGGCAGTTTCACCCACTATACCACAATGCCAGCCCCTATTATGCAATTCTTTAATTTTTTTCTATTTTTATTTATTTGAAAGGCAGAGTGATAGAGAGATATCTTTCATCCACTGGTTCACTCGCAAATGGCTTTGATAGCTGGGGCTGGGTCAGGCTGAAGCCAGGAGCCAGGAACTCCCTCTGGGTCTCCCACGTGAATGCAAGGACCAGAGTACTTAAGCCATCACCAGCTGTCTCCCAGGATAGGCAACGGCATGAGGCTGGATGGCAAGCAGAGCCAGGACTCAAACTCAGGCCCTCGGATAGGATGCAGGCATCCCACATGGCAGTTTAACTGTTGCACCATGACACCTGCCCCAACTCTGTGGAATTCTATGCAATTCTGTCTACTTTGGGACTATTCCAAGTTTACCATTTCAAGTTTAATAATACAGAGAGAAGTCTTTAGATTGGAGATAAAGACTTCCTCTTATACCAACAACAATACAGAGTACCAGTGTTTAGTGAGCCTCTACTTTTTGCTAGGCACTTTGCTGGGCCCTTCATCTGCCATGTGTTGTGATTCCATGGTAACTCCCATTTTACTGAGGCTCAGAGATGCCAAACATCTGGAATAGCAAGCGGTATGTGTCAGACTGTGTCAACTAGGACAAAGAGAACGAAAAGAAAAGGACCAGAGAAGAAAAAGCATGACTACTGACATTTGGGAATAGGAAGATTTCCCAAAAAAAAGACAGCAGGGAGGCTGCTCTGCAAACAATGGAAGAAACTTGAGCTGTGGCAGACGCCACACCAAGTGCAAACAAAACAGCAACTGAAAACTACCCACTGTGTTTTGCAATGAGGCTGCTGCAAGGAGGCCTGGGCAGGCGCCACAGGAGGGGCAGGGCCACAACAGGCTGAGTCAGCGGGTGCCAAGCAGGGCCTCCTTTCTTGGGAAGCCATTGCTCTGAAGAGCACTCGCAAGACTGGCTCATAGCTAGAGAGAGGGAGCCACCCACTTCCCTCACCACACCAAACTGTACTGAAAGCAAGAAGAGCTTGACAGTGTTTATACGTGGTAGGGAAAGAGCCAGAAGACGAAGGGAGGGGACTGATGATGCTGGTGCAGAGTGGAGTCCAGCACCAGAGGGAGGGCGGGCCTCAGCCAGCAGGACGCTGACCTCCCTGTGGGCTGGAATCTGGAGGAGGAATCCAGGGCAGCCATGATGTCAGAGAGCTGTGAGCTGGTGTGGGGGAAGTGAGCAAGCCAAAGGTAAGGAAACTCTGGCCAGAGACCGGTGTGCCGGCATTTCTGAGCTGGAGCAGCCACGACAAGGTCCAGGGTGTGCCTCGCTGAAGTGGCAATTACATCACTGGAGTTTGAAGGTCGGAGATTCCAAAACCAATAATCCTTAGGAAGAGGTCTAGGGTGCAGAGAACGTCAGGCATGTTCCAGCCTCAAACAGATCAAAAGGAAGCCACTCCTTGACCTCCCACCACAAATACATTTTGGGACTTTCAAAGGTTAGGTGTTTGGCCAAGTGGTGGAGATACCAGTTAAGACAATGCATCCCATTTGGGAGTACCTGGGTTCAACTCTTGGCTCCACTCACCACTGCAGCTTCTTGCTCATGTGCACCCAAGGAGACAGCAAGTGATGGCTGTCCACCAGCTGGATCCCAGCCACCTGCACTGAGTTCTCAGCTCTCTCTCTCTCTCTCTCTGCCTCTGTGTAACTGTGCCTTTCAAGTAAATAAACAAATCTTTAAAAAATAATAAAAATTATAAGTTAAGTATATCTAAGTCTTAACACGTAGCTAACCAAACACCTCTTACCAAAATGTAGACCCAGACCTTCCAAAAGAGAAGACCAAGCATTAGACCTAGTCACAGACTGAAACTGTGAAGCTGGAGCCTGTGTGATAAACATATGTGTCAGCTGCACAATGAGTCTAATCTCTTTGTATGATTTAGACCAGGACCCTGTCTCCAATCATTCATTCACTCAATAAACACACATTAAATGCCTTTTTCCTGGGACCGGCACCGTGGCATATTGAGTTAAGCCACTGTCTGAGTGCCAGCATCCCATATGAGCACCAGTTTGGGTCCCGGCTTTTCCATTTCTGATCCAGTTCCCTGATGTCCCAGGAAAGCAGAGGAAGATGGCCCAATGGTTGGGCCACTGTATCCATATACCATTATGGCCACTTGGAAAGTGAACCAGCAGATGGAAGATCTCTCTCTGCCTCTCCCTCTGTAACTCTGCCTTTCAAATACAATAACTAAATCTTTAAAAAAAATAAAATCCTTCTTCCTGCAAAGTATTTTGGGGTGTGTGTGAAAGAATGAAACACCCGTCCTGTGTAGCTCACAAGGGAAGGAGTCAAATGAGCAGGTCCAGCACAAGACATCGGGATTGCCTGGACAGGGCGGGGGAAGTGGCACAGGGGAGCAGGACTGAGAAACAAGGGTCCACTGGGAAGTGTCAGAAGGGCATGCTGAGGGCCAGTGCCATGGCTCAACAGTCTAATCCTCCGCCTTGCGGCGCTGGCACACCGGGTTCTAGTCCCAGTTGGGGCACCGGATTCTGTCCCAGTTGCCCCTCTTCCAGGCCAGCTCTCTGCTATGGTCCAGGAGTACAGTGGAGGATGGCCCAAGTGCTTGGGCCCTGCACCCGCATGGGAGACCAGGAGAAGCACCTGGCTCCTGCCTTTGGATCAGCACGGTGCGCCGGCCGCAGCAGCCATTGGAGGGTGAACCAACGGCAAAAGAAGACCTTTCTCTCTCTCTCTCACTGTCCACTCTGCCTGTCAAAAATAAAAAATAAAAAAAAAGAAAAAGAAAAAAAAAAGGGCATGCTGGGAAGGACAACCCGAGGAAGGCAGGCCGGTGCACGTAGCTCCTGGTCATGGTCGGGACACTGAACGCTCTGCCTCTGCAGTTGCACGACAATCAGCCACGCCGCCACCCAAATGCAGATGTCCAGGTCCTGCCCGCTGTTGATTCAGTAGTTCTGTGGCCCCGGAACCCTGTCCTCACTGATTCTGAGGAAGGTGGTCCCCAGGCCCGGGCAAGCACACAGGGCGCTCGCTGGCAGGAAGGACGGTGCTGCGATCGATCGGGGAGCTGTTTGTGCTAAGGAGCCAAGAGCTCAGTTCACACGCACCTTTCGGGGGTGCTCCAGAAAGTGCAGGCTGCAGCGGTACTGGTGGGGTCGTGGGGAGGAAGCGGGTCTCCACTTCCAGGCAAGACACCAGGCGTCTCTTCATACCAAGAGATCAAACCACAGCAAGGGCCCTGCAAGTGGTGCCCGCTCATGAGGTGGGGGTGCCAGGACACCCCCAGGCTCCCAGGAGACAAAATCTCCCAAGAGACAAATGGTGTGGTCCTCGTCACAGCCACGGAGGCCACACCCCACCCCAGGGACTGCTGAGTCATCTCACAGGAACCAGCTCGTCAGGGCCCCCAGGGCTCTGTTTCACAAGCCGCTGCTGGCTTTCCTGTGGTTTCCAGGCCGAGGAAGGAGAAAGAATAAATATTAACCAAAGGCACAGCAATGGCAAGGTGCCCAGGACCCTTCGTCTCCCTGCCCTCCCTTCACCCCCGCCCTAGAGGCCAGAGACCAAACAGACTGCTGATCTCCCAGGTTCTCTGGGCCACTCCTGCAGGAAGAGGGCAGAGGTGGGCGGCACCCAGGCTGCGGTAGACAGGTGACAGCCTGTCCTCCTGGGGAGGACCCCGGAGCTGGCCTGACTCCCTCCTGGCGGGGGAGGAGGACTCTCAGCAGCCACTCAAGCCTCTCAGGATCACAGCCTGGTTGACTGACAGGAAGAGGTGACTGTGCAGAAAACTGTTCCCTTTCTTGGGCTTTGGCTTCCTCCTCTGTGAAACGATGGAGCTGGATTCAAAGAGCCTCCTCTCCCATGGGCCCAGCTGGCCAGGGCTGAATACAGGAGGGCCAGGACTGTGTCCTGAGCACCCTACTGTGTGCAGGAATAACAGCAGCCAACAATTTTTAGTGCTGACCATGGGCCAGGCACTGTGCTGAGCATTTTACATTTATAATTATCTCATTTACTCATCACAACAACCTCATGAAGTAAGAACTATTATTATCTTTATTCCACAAATAAAAAAAAAAAAATGGAGGCTGGGAGAGATTAAGTAACACGCCCAAGAAAGTTCAGCTGGTCACGCTCCGGGTCAGTCAGCTCGAAGCACTTGGGCTTCCCATGCGGTCACACTCCACGTGCCAGTTAGCCAGGCTCCGGCTGCGCAGCTCCCAGCCCTCCCTGGGGTTGGTGGGGGAGGGGATGGGGTAGGCACTGACCAAGTGAGGGAATTACTTGCTGAATGGGAATAATACGGGACCTACTTCAATTGGCAGTTGTAAGAATTAAATGCATGGGCACTGGGTTCTAGTCCTGGCTGCTCCTCTTCCAGTCCAGCTCTCTACTGTGGCCCAGGAAGGCTGTGGAGAATGGCCCAAGTGCTTGGGCCCTGCACCTGCATGAGAGACCAGGAGGAGCACCTGGCTCCTGGCTTCGGATTGGCACAGCGCTGGCCGTAGTGGCCATTTGGGGGGGTGAACCAACAGAACGAAGACCTTTCTCTCTCTCACTAACTCTTATCTGTCAAAAAAAAAAAAAAAAAAAAAAGAAGAAAGAAAGAAAGGTAACACTGGGCCGGCGCCGTGGCTTAACAGGCTAATCCTCTGCCTTGTGGCACCGGCACACCGGGTTCTAGTCCCGGTCGGGACGCCGGATTCTATCCTGGTTGCCCCTCTTCCAGGCCAGCTCTCTGCTATGGCCCGGGAAGGCAGTGGAGGATGGCCCAAGTGCTTGGGCCCTGCACCCCATGGGAGACCAGGAGAAGCACCTGGCTCCTGGCTTCGGATCAGCGAGATGCGCCGGCCGCAGCGGCCATTGGAGAGTGAACCAATGGCAAAAAGGAAGACCTTTCTCTCTCTCTCTCTCTCTCTCTCTCTCTCTCTCACTATCCACTCTGCCTGTCAAAAAATAAATAAATAAGTAAGTAAGTAAGTAAGTAAGGTAACACTGGGAAGGGCATTTGGCACAGTGGTTTGGATGCCACTCAGGATGCTGGTACCCCGTATCAGAGTGCCTGGATACAGCTTCTTGCTAATGCACACCAAGGGAAGGCAGCAGGTGACGGCTGAAGTACTTGATGCCAAGGCTGACCTCTGTCTGTCTCCCTCACTCTGTCTCTCTGCCTTCCGAGTAAAATAAATTCTTTAAAAAATTTTAAAATTGTGGTAACACACAATGTAAAATTACCATTTTAACCACTATCTTTTTAAAGATTCATTTATTTATTTGAAAGTCAGAGTTACATAGAGAGAGGAGAGGCAGAGAGAGGTCTTCCATCCGCTGGTTCACTCTCCAGTTGGCCGCAACGGCCGGAGCTGCACCGATCTGAAGCCAGGAGTCAGGAGCTTCCTCCAGGTCTCCCACATGGGTGCAGGGGTCCAAGGACTTGAGCCATCTTCTACTGCTTTCCCAGGCCATAGCAAAGAGCGGGATCGGAAGTAGAGCAGCCGGGTCTCGAATTGGCGGCCACATGGGATGCCGGTGCTTCAGGCCAGGGCGTTAACCCTCTGCGCCACAGCGCTGGCCCCTTAACCACTATTTTTAAAAGATGTATTTGATTTGAAAGGCAGAGAGAGCTCTTCCATCCGCTTGGTTCACTCCTCCAAATGTCAGCAACAGCTCAGGCTGGGCTGGGCCAGGCCAAAGCTGGGATCCAGGAACTCCATCTGGTTCTCCCACATTGGTGGGAGGAACCCAGTTATTTGGATCATTGTCTGCTACCTCCCAAGCACATTAGCAGGATTTTTAAAAATGATTTATTTATTGAGGCTGGCACTGTGGCTTTGGACCAGCACAGCTCCAGCCGTTGCGGCCAGTTTTGGAGTGAACCATTGGATTGAAGACCTCTCTCTCTCTCTCTCTCTGTCTCTCCCTCTCTCTCTAACTATGACTTTCGAATAAATAAATAAATATTTTAAAAAAATAAATAAAAGATTTATTTATTTATTTGAAGGGCAGAGCTATAGAGAAGCAGAGGCAGAGAGAGAGAGAGAGGTCTTCCATCCGCTGGTTCACTCCCTAAATGGCTGCAATGGCTGGAGCTGAGCCAATCCAAAGCCAGGAGCCAGGAGCTTCTTCCAGATTTCCCACGTAGGGGCAGGGGCCCAAACATTGGGACATCTTCCACTGCTGAGACAAACGTCTGCCCCCAAAAGTCTATAGGAGCTTGATTAATTCACTTAAAACCTCTCCACTCCAGGCCAATGGTATTAATGCATGCTTTGAGAATTAAATGAGATCACTGAGGGACAAATATTTTGCAACTGCCATACATAATGCCCCCAAAACATCAGACTGCTGGGTGGGCACGCTTCTGGTAGTCGTTTTCAAGGTCTTAGTCCAGCCCTGGGCACCAACTAGGAACTGAGAATTCTCAATGAACTGCTTAAGCCAGAAGCAGTTGGGCCACACTGCCCCCTGGTGGTGGTCACAAAGTGCACAGCAGCTCTGGCTTCCTGGATGTTCCCAAGTGTTGGGATGGAAACCTGGAAACTCAAAGTCTCCTCTCTAGGCTCTTAATTTTTCCTTTTAAAAAGATTTATTTATTTATTTATTTGAAAGGCAGAGTTACAGAGAGGCAGAGGCAGAGAGAGACAGTGAGTCTTCCATCCACTGGTTCACTCCCCAAATGGCCTTAATGGTTGGAGTTGGTCTGATCTGAAGCCAGGAGTCAAGAGTTTCTTCCAGGTCTTCCATGTGGGTGCAGGGGCCCAAGGACCTGGGCCATCTTCTACTGCTTTCCCAGGCCCCAGCAGAGAGCTGGATCGGAAGTGGAACAGCCAAACTCAAACTGGCGCCCATATGGGATGCAGGCACTGCATGCAGCGGCTTTACCTGCTATGCCACAGTGCAGGCCCTTAAATTTAAATTTTCCTCTTACTGCCCTTGCTCCTTCTGTTCCAATTTCGAAAACTCTAAATCTCCTTACTATCAGCTTAAACCCACCTCCTCCAGGAGGCATCCCTGAGGCACCCCTGTTCTTTACCTGGACAGAACTCACAGCCTGTACCTGATTACACGCTGGTACTGCAGCTCTCTGATAGAACCGCTGGTTTTCTTAATGTTTCCCACCGTCTCCAGAGCAAGAACCCAAGTGACTGAGCAGACCAGCTGAATGCCTCATGTGCATGAATGTCCAATGTGTGTCAGGCACTGGCACTGAGAATCTACTGGATACACGCCCTCAATTCATCCGCACCATGATCCTACAGATTAGATATTGTCTCAGTTTATAGCTGACAAAACTGGAACTCAGAAAGGTTAAAGGGTAAATGGATGGCTGTTGGGACCTGAATCCCAAACTGGATGCCTGGGTTTGAGTCCGTGCTCCTTTCCAATTCCTGCTTCTTTTTATTATGCATCCTTGGAGACAGCAGGTGATGGCTCAAGTGGGAGACCTTGCTTGAGTTCCGGGCTCCTGGCTTCGACCTGGCCCAACTCTGACTGTTGTGAGCATTTAAGGAGTGAACCAGTGGATGGAAGATCTCTATGTCACTCTGCCTTTCAAATACATAAGAAATAAAAATCTATCTATCTACCTGTCTGTCTATCTATCTATCTACATCAAAGCCATCACAAAGATGAAGCTTTACCATAGTGAGACCATCTGACATCACATGCCTTCAAATTCTGTGTACAGGGAAGGACACAGTATTGTCTGTGTGACATTCCTGCCCAAAGTGCTTAACTTGAAACATGAGGAAAGAATCAGACAGAGACTGAACAAGCAGCCAGGATGCTTCAGACACACAAATATAAAAAATACCCCCCTAAGGCTGGAGAATGCTCTGGAAATGGTGGGTGGGGAGGGGACCTGTGGGGGAGGGGCCCAGAGGCGGTCCTCTGAAGGAGCAGGACCCTCCTGCCCATGGTCTCGGCCTCCACCGAAAAAGGCGAAGCAGTCAAGAGACGTGAAGCAACAGTTTCCCTGAAGTCCAGTTTTAATGGAACTTGAATGACCTGAAATGATCCGAATCACCAGTCTGGGGCACAAATAAGGTCACATCTCTCCACCTTTCAAAACAAAACCAGCTGGACTACTCACGTACCAGATGAAAACAACAATAAAAATAGATAAAAAATAAAATAAAAAAAATACCAGATGAGCCCAGAGCCCAGAGCCCTCTCCTCTCCCCTCAATCCAGAGGGGCTGGCTTGTGTCCAAGTGCTTCAGCGAGAGAGAACTGAGGACAAATTTCTACTCATCCAAGGACCTGCTGGGGGAGCTGCTGCCCATCACAGCCACACGTGCGGTGGATGAAGATCCTCCCATGGCCACCCCAACACATCCCTGCCCCCTGCTGTGGGCACCTGGCTGCTGCAGATTCCTGTGCCCATCCACACTAGGCTCCCCATGGCACCCACACACGCCTGGCTGTTGCTTCTGGGTTGGATGGCCACAGCGGGGTCAGAGGGCTTCCAGCCTCAGCACATGTGGCATCAGACCTCCCTGCCTGACCAGCAGCACACACACACACACACACAGAGCAGCAGCAGGTCCAGCACCCCCTCCTCAGTGGATCCTCCTGGCCCCCGTTCCTACCAGCGAGACTTACTCAAGATCACACAGCCCATCACAGAAACTGAAAACAAGGACTCTCAAAAAACAAGTGATCACAGTCTCAATCTTCGTTTCTACCCGATACCGGAAAAATAGCTTTTATTTTCCCCTAATTTCCCTACCCCTAGCTCTTCTGTCCTATTAACAGGTTGCAAAGAGGATTCCACCATAACCTGCCCTACAGCAGCGGACAGCGGCCTCAGCACTGGACACGGAAATCTGTTCTAAGCTGCTTCGGGTTTCTAACAAAAACACCAAATCTCAGGGTTTGGTTTACTTTTAACTATTTTGAAATAATTTTATATTTAAATAATACTAAATTTATTTTAATAATAATAAATTTTAGGCCGGCGCCGTGGTTTAACAGGCTAATCCTCCACCTTGCGGCGCCAGCACACCGGGTTCTAGTCCCGGTCGGGGCACCAGATTCTGTCTCGGTTGTTCCTCTTCCAGTCCAGCTCTCTGCTGTGGCCCGGGAAGGCAGTGGAGGATGGCCCAAGTCCTTGGGCCCTGCACCCACATGGGCGACCAGGAGAAGCACCTGGCTCCTGGCTTCGGATCAGTGAGATGCGCCGGCTGCAGCGGCCATTGGAGGGTGAACCAATGGCAAAAAGGAAGACCTTTCTCTCTGTCTCTCTCTCACTATCCACTCTGCCTGTCAAAAAAATAAATAAATAAATAAATAAATTTTATTTATCATATGTAATATATTACATTATATATTATATACGAAATAAATTTATTTTAAATATAATAAGTTTAATTAATAATAAATTTTGAACTATTTTATTTATTTTTATTTTTTTATTTTTTGACAGGCAGAGTTAGTGAGAGAGAGAGAGAGAGAGAGACAGAGACAGAGAGAAAGGTCTTCCTTCCATTGGTTCACCCCCCAAACGGCCGCTACGGCCAGTGCACTGCGCCGATCCGAAGCCAGGAGCCAGGTGCTTCCTCCTGGTCTCCCATGCGGGTGCAGGGCCCAAGCACTTGGGCCATCCTCCACTGCCTTCCTGGACCACAGCAGAGAGCTGGCCTGGAAGAAGAGCAACCGGACAGAATCTGGCGCCCAAACCGTGACAAGAACTCGGGGTGCCAGCACCGCAGGCAGAGGATTAGCCAAGTGAGCCACGGTGCCGGCCAATTTTGAACTATTTTTAACATCATTTTGGTTTGTTTTTAACTATGTTGAAATAATTTTAGATTTGTCAGGATAGTACTCACACCTTTCATTCAGCAGTCCCTAATGTAAAAATACTTAACTACTTCCTTCAAGGGGTGGGCATTGTGGCACGGCAGGTTAAGCTGCCCCTTGGGACACCCAGATGCCATATCAGAGTGTAGGTCTGAGTCCCAGATACTTTGCTTCTGATCCAGCTCCCTGCTAATGCACCTGGAAAACAGATGATGATTCAAACACATGAGTCCCCACCACCCACATGGGAAACCCAGACGGAGTTCCTGGCTCCTGGCTTCAGCCTGGCCCAGTCCTAGCCGTTGCTGCCATGTGAGGAGTGAACTAGCAGATGGAAGATCATTTTCTCTGTCTCTCCTTCTCTCTGTCACTCTATCTTTGAAATAGATAAATAACCTTTTTTTTTAAATCTTAAAAAACCACATTTGTCAAAATGAAACACTTAGCATTACTACAATAGCATCAACTAAACGAGACATCATCCCGACTTCACTAGTTTTTCCAATAATGTCCTTTTTCTGCCCCAGGATTCAATCCAGAATACCACATTGCACTTATTTGAATTTTTATTTGAATGGCAGAGAGACAAAGGAATGGAGAAAGATCCTCCATCCAGTGGTTCTTTCCCCAAATGCCTGGATCAAAAGTGGAGAAGAAGGGGCCTGTATTGTGGTTCAGCAGGATAAGCCCATGACAATCTTCGTCTTAAAATTTTACTTTCTCTGATATTAGTATGGCCACTTTAGCTCTTTTTAAAATTTTTTTGTTTGTTTTTTATTTGAAAGGCAGAGTTAGAGAGAGAAAGAGAGGGAGAAACAGAGAGAAAGAGGTCTTCCTGGTTCACTGGTTCACTCCTCCAGTGGCCACAACAGCCATCTCTGGGCCAGGCTGAAGCCAGGAGCCAGGAATTTCATCTGGGTCTCCCTCATGGGTGCAGGAGTCCAAGAACTTGGGCCATCTTCCACTGCTTTCCCAGAAGCATTAGCAGGGAGCTGTACCAGAAGTGGAGTAGCTGGGACTTGAACTGGTACCCAAATGGGATGCTAGCACTGCAGGCGGAGGCTTAATTTTCTATGCTACAATGCTGACCCCCACCTGGTTTTTCTTAAAAAAAAAAAACATCGCCCTGGTTGCTGGAGGCTTTGAGTTAATTTTCAGAGTTCTGAAAATTTGACAGTTATTGTAAGCTTTTCTTTTGAAGATTTATTTACTTATTCAAAAGGCAGAATCGAGAGAGAAAGAGAAAGGAGGAGAGGGAGGGGTGGAGGGAGGGAGAGAAGGAGATTGATCTTCCTTCTGCATGGTCACTCACCAAATGCCCACAATAGCTGAGGCTAGGCCACACTGAAGCCAGGGGCACCATCTTAATCTGAGTCTTCCATGTGTGCAGCAGGAACCTCACTATCTGAGGCACCATCTGCTGCCTCCCAGGATGTATTGGTACCAGGAAGCAGGGATCAGAAATGCAGAATGGCCGGAACCAAATCAGGTCCTCTTGCACGGGATGCAGGTGTCCCAGGCAGTTGTTTAACCCACTCTGCCACAACACCTGGTCCAGTTTTTGTCCCTTTTTGTTGCTTTTATGGAGGGATGGACTTTTGAAATTCTTTACTCAGCCATTTTCACTGATATTACTTCAAAATATCTTATTTTGATGTTAACATTGATCTCTTGGTTAAACTGATGTCTTCCAGGTTTGCCCACTGTCAAGTTATTATTTTTTCCTTCTTGGATGCTATTTCAGAGGTCATCAAACCACGGCAGGCTGTGGCACAGCAGGTAAGCCGCCGTCTAGAGCCAACATCCCTCATAGGCAGCAGTTTGAGTCTCTGCTGCTCCACTTCTGATACAGCTCCCTGCTAATGCACCTAGGAAAGCACCAGAAGATGGCCCAAGTTCTTGGATCCCTGCATTCATGTGGGAGTCCTAGAAGCTCCTGGCTCCTGGCTTCAGTCTAGTCCAGCCCCAGCTGTTGTAGCCATTTGGGGAGTGAATCAGTGGATGGAAGATCTCTGTCTGTAACTCTGCCTTTCAAAAAATATATATCTTGAGATTTATTTTATTTATTTGAAAGACAGAGTTACAGAGAGAGCTAGAGACAGAGAGAGAGGTCTTCCATCTGCTGGTTCATTCCACAAATGGCTACAATGGCCGGAGCTGCGCCATTCCGAAGCCAGGAGCAGGAGCTTCCCCTGGGTCTCCCACATGGGTGCAAGGGCCCAAGGAGCTGGACCATCTTCTCTACTATCCCAGGCCACAGCAGAGAGCTGGATTGGAAGAGGAGCAGCTGGGACTAGAACCGGTGCCCATATGGGATGCTGGAGCTTCAGGCCAGGGCTTTAACCCGCTGCGCCACAGCGCCAGCCCCAGAAACCTGCATTTTTGATCCCAGGTAAGTCCCTTGACATTTCTCACTTCTTTTTTTTTTTTTTTATCGTCAAGACAAAAATATTAGCAGTCACCTCACAAGATTCTTGTAACTTACTATCTGCACTAGGAATCAGGATGTTAGTGTTAAGATTCTTAGGTGATACATTTCATTACTTTCTTCTTCTTCTTCACTTGCTTCTTCTCCCTCTTCCCTTTCTCTTTTCTGACTCTTCCTTTCTTCTCCTCTGTTTTGGGGCTCCCAGGCATCCCCAGGGTACTGCGGTAAAGACCATGGGGTCCAAGGCACAGCACTTCCTGTGAAGGATGGTTGCACCAGGGCCTTCCCAAATAATCGGTCTTCCTCTGCCGTCCTCAGCAGGTCATGTGAGGACTCCCTTGCTGTACGAGCAGACTCTCTCCCCCCACGTTTTCTGGCTCCTCTGCCCTCTGTAGGCAAGAACCTTGCTTTACATTTTGTACTTTTGTTAATTCCTTCACTGCCATACTGCCCAATGCCTTCCAGACAGCTTTTGCTCAACCTTAGATGCAATTGAACACACAGGCTCCCTCTTAACACACCCACTGTACACGTCGCCAGTAGGTGCATTATTGGTAAATGTCATCGTTACAGTTCCTTCGGTGGTTTCTACCATGTTATTGATTTGGAAATACTTGACTTTCTACTTCAATGCATACCAGCTGCATGGGAGGACATGGCACTGGCCTCGAGAAGCCCGCAGTCCAGGGGTGGACACGTGGCGCAGCAACTAAGTCACCACATCCCATATCACCGAGGGCCTGGTCTGAGTCCTGGCTCCACTTCTGACCCATTTTTCTGATGCACACCCTGGGAGGTGGCAGTGATGACTCAAATACTTGGGTGGGGCCCTGCCCCCATGTGGGAGACCTAAACTAACCTCCAGGCTGCTGGCTTTGGCCTGATCCAGCACTTGCTGTTGGGGGCACTTGTGGAGCAAACCAGCAGAAGGATGATCTATCTCTCTCTATCTCTCACTTTTCAAATAAAATAAAAATAAATAAGATTTTTAAAAAGGAGTCCTCAGGCCAGCGTGGGAGACAGACTCTGCACAAATAATTGTCACAGATTATCAAGGACCTCAGATGTTCGATATCACGGAGGCTTTGTTCAGCAGGCAGTGGGTAGCCACTGAAGGTTTTTGAGGAAGGAGTGACATATCTATACTGAGAGAGTTGGGAGATCGAAATGCATGAGCTTGGAGACATAGGGGCCAACCAGGAAAGCTGTGGAATGTTCAAGTGAAATATTATACACACCTCGATGGCAGCAGGATGGGAGAGTGGAGAGAAACCTTGCCCAGGGAAAGCTAACAGGACACAGGGTCGTGAAGGTGGGTTCTGGAATTATCTGGGGAAACTATCTTAAGCTTCAGAAGATGAAGATGAGGACCAACAACACAATGTGCTTTGCCCACGCTCTCACTGCTGCTTAATGACTACGCTAGTCAGGGTGACTCCAGGCTGCGCTGCGGTCATAGTAAATACCGAAGTCTCCAAGGCACATTCCAAAGAGGCTGATTTCCCATTTACAGAGATCAGGAGGCCTCCAGAGCAGCACTGTTCCAAATGTTCCAAATGATAACTCAGGGATCCAGCTTATTTCTGTCTCTTTAAAATGAATTTCCTTCCTTCCTTCCTTCCTTCCCTCCCTCCCTCCCTCCTTCCTTTCTCTCTCTCTCTCTCTCTCTCTCTCTCTCTCGCAAAATGCTGGAGAGACATAGAAAGACAAATATCTTTGGTCCATTGGTTCACTCTCCAAAAGGTTGAACAGCCAGGTCTGGGCCAGGCCAGGTCCGGGCCAGGAACTCCATCCTGGTTTCCCACCTAGGTGGCAGGGGCCAAGCACTTGGGTCATCTTTAGCTGCTTTTCCAGGTGCGTAGCAAGAAGACAGACTGGAAGCAGAGCAGTCAGGACTCATATCAGCACTCTCATATGGTATGCCACCATGACAAGCTGCAGCTTAACCCTCTATGCCAAGATGCTGGCCCCTATTTCTACCTTGTGGGTTCTGCCAGATCACACCTTCAAGGAAGAGAAAACAGGGGGAACATGCATCACTTGTTATAGAACCTTGGCCAGAATCCATCACAGGCTCCAACCTACCTACAAAGGAACCCGGGAAATGGAGCAGGGTAGGGGTACATGAGATATTAACTGGTGTTACTTAGTGAGCACCACATTTTCTGTTACAGTCACAGAACTGCAATGGTCTGGTTCTCACAATCCAGTCCTTTTTTTCCTACAGCTTATTGGAAGTGGGACCCACTTCGTTAATTTGCTAACATCTCAGTATGCCCTGTGTTCTGACTGTCTTCTTGTTACTGAAAACTTGGCAAGAGAATCAAAAACAGATTTTCAGTGAGAGAGACAACCACATTTAGAAGCTGTAAGAGGGCAGCTTGATGCAAGCTTGGAATATTGCAGACAACTCCAAACTACGTATCACCATATGGTGATTGTTTGTATAACTCAAAAATATATGAATACCTGCACAGCACACACGAACGGAGACTTCCATACCTCTGCGTGGCGATGTGTGACGTCACAGAAGGAGACAGAGAACGAGGGGTTAAAGTACAATAAGCAGCCTGATGGCAGAGCCCAGGAGAGCTCACGGAGAAGGCAGTGACTCTGTGTACCTCCTTCTCAGAGGGGTAGGTCACTACCACTAGACAGCCTATATTAGTCACTTTATCACTCTGACAAATGCCTGAGAGAAGCGACACAGGAAGGAAGGAAGGAAGGATCTTTTGGCTCATGATGTTGCAGAGTCATTGCCCAGGACTGAGTGGACAGCACTGGCTTGGCCGTCTGGTGAGGCTAGGATGCCCCTGGTGAAGCACATGTGAGGGAGGACGACAGGGCGAGCCAGGACGCAGAAGGACAGGGAGCATGCCTGCCCATGTCTATGTGGCCTCTCCATATAAAGCCACCATGATCTGATCAGCAGCACTGCAGCCCAGCGACCTAATCCAATCTAATCACTCCCCAAAAGCCCCACCTTCCGAAAATATAATCAGATTAAGGAACTGCCCTAATCTGCTGACAGTAATAACCATTACCCTAAGAGTTAGGGGATCAAGCCTTTAACACATGAGCCTTTGAGAGACATCCCAACTAATATACATTCAGTAATGCAAGATTTACCACCCCGGCTACAGCTGATCACAGCAAGGGAAGATATCCAAGTCAGGGCCAGATAATTTCTAGGTAGACAGGTGGCTTATCCGGTGCATAGCATGAGATGTTCCAAGGTTAACCAGGTCAATCAGAAAACAGAACCAGAGGGACAGGATTTTGCACAGCAGTTAAGATGCCACTTAGTGTGGGCTGGTGCTGTGGCATAGTGGGTAAAGCTGCCACCTGCAGTGCCAGCATCCCCTATGGGCTCTGTTTCAAGACCCAGCTACTTCTCTTCTGATCAAACCCTCTGCTAAGGTCTGGGAAAGCAGGAGAAGATGGCCCAAGTTCTTGGACCCCTGCACCCACGTGGGAGACCTAGAAGAAGCTCCTGGCTCCAGCTTTGGCTAGGCCCAGCTTCAGCTGTTGTGGCCATTTGGGTAGTGAATCAGTGGATGGAAGACTTTCTCTCTCTCTCTGTAACTCTGCCTTTCAAATAAATAAATAAACAACAACAACAAAAGATGCCACTTAGGACGCCAACATCCTAAACTGGAGTGCCTGGATTCAAGTTCAGGCTCCACTTCTGATTCCAGCTTCCTGCTAATGCAGGCTCTGGAAGGCAGCGGTGATGCCTCAAGTACCTGCATCCCTGCCAACCATGGGAGAGACCCAGATTGAATCTGGGCTCCTAACTGCCCTGGCCCAGCCCCAGATGTTGTAAGCATCTGAGGAGTGAACCACTGGACAGAATTTCAGTGTGTGTGTGTGTGTGTGTGTCTGTCTGTTTCCTCTTGTCTTTCTTTTTTTTTTTTTTTTTTTTTGACAGGCAGAGTGGACAGTGAGAGAGACAGAGAGAAAGGTCTTCCTTTGCCGTTGTTTCACTCTCCAATGGCCGCCACGGCCGGCGTGCTGTGGCCAGTGCACCGCACTGATCCGAAGCCAGGAGCCAGGTGCTTCTCCTGGTCTCTCATGGGGTGCAGGGCCCAAGCACTTGGGCCATCCTCCACTGCACTCCTGGGCCACAGCAGAGAGCTGGCCTGGAAGGGGGCAACCGGGACAGGATCGGTGCCCCGACCAGGACTAGAACCCAGTGTGCTGGCGCCACAAGGCAGAGGATTAGCCTAGTGAGCCGCGACGCCAGCCTCCTCTTGTCTTTCTGTCTTTTGCACAGAAAATAAAAAGAAAATGAACCAGATTTTGGGAAAATTTGTCAGCTGGCACTGGGAGTAGAGATGAAGGGCACATAAGATAAGATAATGTATCACTGAAATGGTAGAAATATGGAGGTAGCAAAAGTCTGAGAGTTCGAGATGGTGCTGTAGCACAGAGGGTTAAGCTGCTGCTTGCGACACCAGCATTCCATATCAGAGCACTAGTTCGAGTCCCAGCTACTCCACTTCCAATCCAGATCCCTGCTGATGTGCCTGGGAGAAACATGGGAAGAGGGTTCAAGTACTTGGGCCCCTGCCAGCCACATGGGAGCCAGCATTATGCCATCTGGGGAATGAACCAGCAGATGGAAGTCAGTTTCTTTCTCTTTCTCTCTTTATACTTTTCAGATAAATAATCCTTTTTCTAAAAAAAAAAAGTCTGAATGTTTCTTTTCATAGAGTCTGAAGTAGTTGTTTGGTAGTACCAGACCACACTGGAGAACATCACTAACTAGAACATTACAACGTTGACATAATGGCCAAGTATCAGGAAACAACTTCCTGCCACTAAGAGAGCAATGAGATATTTTGGTCCCCAGAGCTGTCCTAATCAGATTCCAAACTGTTTGTAAGTCCAATAAATATAGCCATATGGCTGTTCCTGAACTTCTAGGCAGGTGGCTAAGATTTCTGTCTTCCTTAATTCTCTAAGGTTGCTTACAATAACTCTGTATTACTTGGGTGGTCTTAGTAAATCTGTCCTTTGCAACTATAAGACTCTGTCGCACTATAAAAAGAAATGAGATTCTAACACATGCTACAACATAGATGAATCTTGCAGACAGTAATGTGAGTGAAATAACCCAGACTCAGAAGGATAAATACTGGATGATTCCACTTAATGAGGAATCTAAAATAGTAATATTCTTAGAGACAGAAAACAGAATAGAGGTTATAGGAGATTGGGGGAGGAGGATGAGGAGTTCTTTCTTAATGAATACAGTTTTTGTTTGAGATTATGAGGAAGTTTTAGAAACAGTAATAATGGCTATATAACACTGTGAATGTAATTGGTGTTACTGAATTGTACAACTAAAACAGTTAAAATGGTAACCTCATGTTTATGTATGTTTTATCATGCACACACACACAAACTTTTTTTTTTTAATTTTATTTGAAAGATTTACAGAGAAGGAGAGTCAAAGAGAGAGAGAGGTCTTCCATCCACTGATTCACTCCCCAGTTGGCCACAATGGCCGGTGCTGCGCCGATCCAAAGCCAGGAGCCAGGAGCTTCTTCCAGGTCTCCCATGAGGGTGCAGGGGCCCAAGGACTTAGGTCATCTTCTACCGCTTTCCTAGGCCATAGCAGAGAGCTGGATTGGAAGTGGAGCAGCCGGGACTCGAACTGGCACCCGTATGGGATGCCGGCGTTGCAGGTGGCAGCTTTACCAACTATGCCACAACACCGGCCCCACACATAAAATTAATGAGGATAAAATGTGATGAAAAGAACACAGGGAGGATGGAGTTAGAGAAATCTGGGTCAAGGCCAATCTCTGGGAGCGGGTACTTTGGTACAGTGGGTTAAGCTGTAGTTTGGGAAGCCCATATCCTACAGCAGAATGTCTGGGACTGAGTCCCAATCCCTCTTCCAATTTAGCCTCAGAGGCAGCAGGTGATGGTTCAATAACTTACGTTCCTACCACTCACTTGGGAGACCCTGATGGACTTCCTAGCTCCTGGCTTTCCTGGCCCAGCCCTGGAAGCTGCAAACATTGGGATACTGAACCAGTAGATGGAAGATCTTGGTTTCTCTGCCTTTTAAATTAATAAATAAAACTTAAAAAAAAATAAAAAGCATATCTGAGGGCCAGTGCTGTAGCATAGCCCATATAGGCAATGGTTCTAGTCTTAGCTGCTCCACTTCTGATCCAACTCTCTGCTAATGTGCCTGGAAAAGCAACAGAAGATGGCCCAAGTGCTTGGGCCCTTGCACCCACATGGGAGACCTGAAGGAAGCTCCTGGCTCCTGGCTTTGGATCGGCCCAGCTCTGGCCACAGCAGCCATCTAGGGAGTGAACCAGAAGATGGAAGATCTCTCTCTGTGTGTGTCTCTCTCCTTACCTGATAACTTTCAAGTAAATAAATATTAAAAAAAAAAAAAGAAAGAAAGAAAGAAAAGAAAAGAGGGGCTGGCACTGTGGCATAATGGGCTAATCCTCCACCTGCAGCACCAGCATTCTATATGGATGCCAGTTCCAGTCCTGGCTGCTCCTCTTCCGGTCCAACTCTCTGCTATGGCCTGGGAAAGCAGTAGAAGATGGCCCAAGTGTTTGGGCTCCTGAACCCATGTGGGAGACCTAGAAGAGGTTCCTGGCTTTGGCTGGGCTCAGCTCTGGCTGTTGTAGCCATCTAGGGAGTGAACTAGCAGATGGAAGACCTTTCTCTCTGTCCCTCCCTCTCTCTCTCTCTCTGTACTACCTCTCATATACACACATAAAATCTTAAAAAAAAAAAAAAAAGACAAATCCCTGCCATTTTCTAGCTGTAGCATGTCATTGGAGAAGTTATCATCTTTCAGGATCTCTGGTTTATTTATTCGGAAAGTGCGGATAATTAAATGCTTTCTATGATTGGTGTAAGGAACAAAGAAGACAAAATGCATTAAATTATTACATAAACTGTATCTTGTCAGTGAGTCTAATGACCCTTGATTGCCAATGTGGGAGAGGATTCAGTGGGAGACTTCTGTGTTCTCATTTAGAAGCATGAGGTGAGCCCTCTGCATGCCCAGGGCACACTGGTGTGAACTGTGTGTGGACGACCACACCTGTTTCAGAGGCCCCAGACTTCTCTGAACACTTCTCCTCCCCTCTCCACTCTGCCATTCTCTCTCCAGTCCTTTAGGGCCCCCAGTGCTCTTTCTCCCACTAGTTCCCATGGAGATTACTCCCTAGGAGGGTTTATTTTCATTTTCAAACTAGAATTGTTTTATTCCTTCTCCCAGAGAGTATATGTGTTTAGGCCTTATCTCATTCCAGGGGATGTAAAGTGTGGTCCATATGAGTCTGCAGAGATAAACTGAAGGTTTTTGTTCAGACATCAGCAGACAGGTAAACACAGGAGATACTGGGGAGCCGTCCAAGTCCTTTGTACCTTCTCCCAACCAGGAAGTTAGTAAGCATGAACTATGTGCTGACTTGGATCCTTTCTCTGAGAATCAGCAAAGGACAGAGGGTAGGCCAATGGTTTCTCACATTCACTTCCATTCTGACGGTCTGTGAAATCTAACAAGCAGGAATTCCTGGGAGCTGTCCGAGGTGCTGAAAGTAGCCAGGCTGACTAGCCTCCCCATTTCCCCTAATACTAGGGCCCAGGAAAACTGGAATCAGCTTAGCCTGCTGCATGGAGGCAGCTGAATGAACAGAAAATTCTGGAAAAGGGAAAAGGATGAGATGATGAGAAGGGGATAAAGACAGAGAAAGAGATTTACCGATACATAGGCTTCAGCACCAATGTTGCTAAAGACAAATCATACAAACTTTTCTTTTTCTGGAGTCACAGTTCTATTTCTTCTCTTCTCTTACCAGAAGTTTTTGTTTCAACTGCATTCTTAGCTAATAATGATTACCACTATTGCACAAAACCCTTAAGCAAAAATATAGAACAAGTGAAGGAAACAAGGCTGGGCATCCAGCAACGCAATACAAAATTATGTAAACACAAATGTGTGAGCAAAACTGCAACCACATAGATTGAAGTTGCCATCATTTGAGCCATGCACATGACTCATACTTCCTTTCATTTTCCAAGTGGTATATATAAATAGTTTAATCTTTATGGACTAGGGACAAATAGGAGTATTACTTAGCTTGATGTCAGGTTCTTCCATGTTTCTTTGTTGAAAACATTCTTCCCCTCTTTAGACAGTTGAGGCATGATTCCCCCATATTCTTTCTGAAGCTCATTTTTATTTATTTGAAAGAGAGAGAGAGAGAGAGAGAGAGAGAGAGATCTTCTATTTGCTGGCTCACTCCCCAAATGCTCACACAGCCAGGACTGGGCCAGGCCAAAACCAGAAGCCCAGAATTTCATCTGGTCTCCCACATGGGTGTCAGGGATCCCAGCACTCAGCCCATTCACCTGCTGCCTCTAAGGATGTGCATTAGCAGGAAGCTGGATTGGTAGCAAAGGCAGGACTTGATCCCAATCACTGAAAAATGGGATGCAGGCATCCCAAGCAGCAACCTAACCCACTGATCTACAATGCCCATCCCTCGTCCATCTTTCATTTAAAAATGAAATTCAAGGGGGCCGGTGTCATGGCTCACTTGGTTAATCCTCCACCTGCGGTGCCACCATCCCATATGGGCACTGGGTTCTAGTCCTGGTTGCTCCTCTTCCAGTCCAGCTCTCTGCTGTGGCCCGGGAGGGCAGTGGAGGATGGCCCAAGTCCTTGGGCCCCTGCACTCTCATGAGAGACCAGGAGGAAGCACCTGGCTCCTGGCTTCGGACTGGCGCAGCGCCAGCCATAGCGGCCATTTGGGGAGTGAACCATTGGAAGGAAGATCTTTCTCTCTGTTTCTCTCTCTCACTGTCTATAACTCTACCTGTCAAATAAAAAAAAAATTAAATTCAGGGGCTGGCGCTGTGATATAGTGGGTCAAGCTGTCGCCTTCAGTGATGGCAACCCATGGGCGCTGGTTCAAGTCCTGGCTGCTCCAGTTCTGATCCAGCTCTCTGCTATGGTCTGGGAAAGCAGTAGGGGATGGCCTAGGTCCTTAGGCCCCCGCACCTATGTGGGAGACCTGGAGAAAGCTCCTAGCTCCTGGCTTCAGATCAACTCAGCTCCAGCCATTGCAGCCATTTGGGGAGTGAATCAGCGGATGGAAGACCTCTCTCTCTGCCTCTGCCTCTCTGAAACTCTAACTTTCAAATAAATAAATAAATCTTTAAAACAAAACAAAATAAAAATTAAATTGATCTGAGAAAAGTAACAATGTTTATCACTTCTGTAATCCCAGAAGCCAGCAAATAGCCAGGATACAGTAAATATTTGCTAAGTGTCTATGGCAACATCAAGAATTGGAGTAAGATTTAAAGTACTTCTAACCAAGCAAGAGTGCTGATCAAATACTGTTACCCCCAAATTAGCAGGATTTTCCTATTTGGGGGCAGAAGGAAGAAGAGAGAGAACTTTACAAAGAACCCAAGTTAGAAGAAACTAGACTGAAGGTCACTGGTTCAATCACAAATTTGGGTGACCCTTTCTTTTCTGCCCACTTTACTTACCTACCTACCTATCGATTTTCCTAACTTGAATACTAACATCTGAACACCCCTCACCTAAATTCAGCAGCTGGTAACTTGGCCACATTTGCCTTCTCTCTGCCTTCTCTGGGTGTATATGCACATGCACTGTTTCTGCCAAACCATTTGACAGTAAATTGCATAAACCATAACACTGCAAATCCTAAATACTCTAGCATGTATCTCCTAACTATTCTTATATGTATCTCACTTTGGAACAGTTTTAAGAGTCACAAAAAGTTGCACAAAGAGTGCAGGAAATTCTTATGTACCACATACCCAGCTCCCCCGTAACACCACCTTACATAATCATGGTACTTTATAAAAAATGATATTGACACTTTTTTTTTTACAGGCAGAGTGGACAGTGAGAGAGAGACAGAGAGAAAGGTCTTCCTTTTGCTGTTGGTTCACCCTCCAATGGCCGCTGCGGTAGGCGCGCTGTGGCTGGCGCACCGCGCTGATCCGAAGCCAGGAGCCAGGTGCCTCCTCCTGGTCTCCCATGCAGGTGCAGGCGCCCAAGCACTTGGGCCATCCTCCACTGCCCTCCTGGGCCACAGCAGAGAGCTGGACTGGAAGAGGAGCAACCGGGACTAGAACCCAGCGCCCATATGGGATGGTGGTGCTGTAGGCGGAAGATTAACCAAGTGAGCCACAGCGCCAGCCCCGGCCCCTCTCTTTCAACCTATGAATTTTTATTATGTGTATAGATTTGAGTAACAGAATTGTTGTATCACCAGAAAAAACTTCCCCACATTACTCCTTCATATTCACACCCACCTCCAACCCTACACCCTATCAATCACTATTCTCCATCACTGTGATTTTGTCACTTCAAGACTGCTATACAAATGGAATCACATAATATCTAACATTCAGCAATATATTACTCAGCAATATGCCTTTGTCACTCACCCAAGCTGTTGTGTGTATCGACATTCCATCATACTAGCTGGATCATGGTTTGTTTATCCATTCACCTGTTGAAGGACATTTGGGTTGTTTACCGTTTTAGTCTATTATAAAGAAGCTTTTACATGTACATTCTTGTACAGATTATTGTGTAAGAACAAGGTGTTCATTTTTCTAGACTAAATACCCAGGAGTGAGATTTCTGGGCCACACAATAAATGTATATTAACTTTATAAGAAACTGCTAAGGGGCTGGCACTGGGCACAGCAGGTTAAAGTCCCAGCCTGCAGCACTGGCATTCCATATGGGCACTGGTTTGAGTCTTGGCTGCTCTACTTCCAATCCAATTCCCTGCTAATGCATTTGGGAAAGCAGTAGAGGATGACCCAAATCCTTTGGCCCCCGCACACACATGGAAGACCCAGAAGAAGCTCCTGGCTCCTGGCTTCGGGTTGGCTCAGCTCTGACTGTTGCAGCCATTTGGGGAGTGAAGCAGCAGATAGAAGACCTTTCTCTCTGTCTCTACCTCTCTGTAACTTTTTCAAATAAATAAAATAAATCTTGAGAGAAAAAAAAGAAAGAAAGAAACAGGGGCCAGCGCTGCAGTGCAGCAGGTTAAAGCCGCCACCTGTAGTGCCAGCATCCCATATGGGCGGTAGTTCGAGTCCCACCTGCTTCACTTCTGATCCAGCTCGTGCTATGGCCTAGGAAAGTGGTAAAAGATGGCCCAGGTGCTTGGGCCGCTGAACCCACGTGGGAGACCCTGAAACTCCAGGCTCCTGACTTTGGATCAGCCCAGCTCTGGCCACGCGGCCATTTAGGGAGTAAACCAGAAGATAGAAGACCTCCCTCTCTCTCTCTCTCTCTGCCTCTGCTTCTCTGTAAATCTGCCTTTCAAATAAATAAATAAATCTTTACTTTTCCAGGGTACCTGTAAGAGTTTACATTTTCACTGGCAATAAATAAGAGAGCAACCTATTCTGGATCCTTGAAAACACTTGGTATTGTCAATACTTTGTGTTGTAGCCACTGGAGTAGGTATGTGTCGTTGCTTCATTGTAGTCTTAATTGAATTTCCCCAATGGCTAGTGATATTGGACAAATTTCTATGCATCTATTTGCCATCTGAAAATTTCTTTCGGTAAAATGTCTGTTCAGGAGCCGGCACTGTGGTGCTGTGGGGTAAAGCCCCGGCCTGCAGGGCCGGCATCCCATGTGGGCACTGGTTTGAATCCTGGCTGTTCCACTTCCGATCCAGCTCCCTGCTAATGTGCCTGGGAAAACAGTGGAGGATGGCCCAAGTTCTTGGGCCCCTGCACCCACATGGGAGACCTAGAACAAGCTCCTAGCACCTGGCTTCAGATCAGCTCAGCTCCGGCAATTGTGGCCATTTGGGGAGTGAAACAGAGGAATGAAGACCGCTCTCTGTCTCTAGCTCTCTTTGTAACTTTCAAATAAATAAAACAAATCTTTAAAAAAAAAAAAAGAAAGAAAGAAAAAAGTCTGTTCAAGTCTTTTGCCCATTTTCTAGTTGGATTTTTTTTTTTTTTTTTGTAGAGAGATCTTTATTCTTGATACAAATTCTTTGCTGTGATTTGTAAATATTTTCTCCCAATCTGTGGCTTGCCTTTTTTTTTTAAAAAAAAAGATTTGTTTACTTATTTGAAAAGTAGAGTTACAGAGAAAGAGAGGGAGAGACAGA
Source organism: Lepus europaeus (assembly GCF_033115175.1). Classification (NCBI taxonomy): domain Eukaryota; kingdom Metazoa; phylum Chordata; class Mammalia; order Lagomorpha; family Leporidae; genus Lepus; species Lepus europaeus. The sequence goes on along the minus strand of NC_084843.1, from coordinate 26,206,812 downwards.
GAGAGATATCTTCTATCTGCTGGCTTACCCACAAAATGGCCACAAAGGCCAGGGCTGTGCAAGGCCGATGCCAGGAGCCAGGAGTTTCTTCTGGGTCTCCCACATGGGTGCAGCCCCCAGGGACTTGGGCCATTTTCTGCTGCTTTCCCAGGTGCATTAGCAGGAGGCTGGATCAGAAGTGGAGCAGGTAGCGCTGTAGGCTGCAGCTTAACCTGCTGTGCTAGTTATAGCCCCTCATACATTTTTTAAAGATTTTATTTATTTATTTGACAACTAGAGTTACAGATGGTGAGACGGAGGGACAGAAAGGTCTTCCATCTGCTGGTTCACTCCCCAAATGGATACAACAGCCGGAACTCAGCCAATCTGAAGCTAAGAGCCAGGAGCCTCTCCGGGTCTCCCATGTGGGTGCAGGGGCCCAAACACTTGAGGCATCTTCTACTGCTTTCCCAGGCCATCAGCAGAGAACTGGATTGAAAGTGGAGCAGCCAGGACTAGAACTGGCACCCATATGGGATGCTGGCACCACAGGCAGAGGATTAACCTACTGTGCCACAGCGCCAGCCCCCCTCATCTTCTTAATATAGTCTTTTACAGAGAAAAAGATGTTATTTTGATGGAATTTAATTTGCTGTTTTTTTTTGTTTTTTTTGGGGTTTTTTTTTTGACAGGCAGAGTTAGTGAGAGAGAGAAAGAGAGAAAGGTCTTCCTTTTTCTGTTGGTTTACCCCCTAAATGGCCGCTACGGCTGGCCCGCTGTGCTGATTCAAAGCCAGGAGCCAGGTGCTTCCTCCTGGTCTCCCACGCGGGTGCAGGACCCAAGGACTTGGGCTATCCTCCACTGCCTTCCCAGGCCACAGCAGTGGAGTGGAAGAGGAGCAACCAGGGCAGAATCTGGTGCCCCAACCGGGACTAGAACCCGGTGTGCCGGCGCTGCAGGCGGAGGATTAGCCAAGTGATCCGCGGCGCCGGCTGGTTTGTTTTCTTTTATGGCTCATGTTGTTGGCTTTGGTAGCTTTGGGATCCGCATGGAAGGAAGGCCTATACTTCCAGGAATGGAGAAGTCCCTACCAGTACTGCTTGGGAAGAAAAGTCCTTGTCAAGGTCCCCACGGGTGCCTAAAGGTCAACCAATGAGGATCAGACCCGCCTCAACCTTTAACCCCCATGCCCTGAATCTATAAAAGGAGCCCTCCCAATCTCTGATGCGCGACTTCCCCGGCCCCCACTCTGTTGCTCTGTTGGGGTCGTGGAACCTCGCCCGGGAGCGGAACCCCAAAAAAAGCCTGTGAATTAATTGATTCGTCTGCCTGGGAAGATTTGTTACGCGCCAGACACCTTGCAGGCATCACACCCAAGACTTATCCCAAGTGGCTGTGCAGGAAAGTGCTTTCAACCTTTCTTTAACCTCTCATGGATTTAATACAGTAATAATGTTGGGAGAGACACATAGCTGTAGACAACAAGTTGCGTTCAAGGCACTTCCAGTTCAGTTTAGAAAAAGCAAACAGACCACTGCAGCAGCAGACGTTTGCTATTATGAGCCAGGTGAGTGCTCAAAGGCTATGTGGAGGGGGAGGGGCATTCACAAGAAGGAGGGGTCACCAGCAAAGGCTTCAAGGAGGAGCCTTAAGAATTCCAATAGTGAAGTAGGGACAGGGGATGAAATTCCAGGAAGAGAGAACTGCACAGGCAGTACAACAGGGGTGAGACACAGAAGTCAAGACCAAAATGTGGAGTGGGGGGGTGGGGGGGAATAAGTTCACTCTTAGATCTTCAGCATCAGAAAACCAGCAAGCACTCATGAGGAGCTGCCCAACCGGCAGCTGTATCTGTAAGTCTGGAGTTGCGAAATTGGAAATGGAGATTTGAGTATCATCAATATTGGTCAGGCCGTTTGTAATATGCACCGCAACAATTTGCACTCCCTGTCAGAGCATTTGTCACAATTACAATCAGATGTGTAATCAGCTGTTTAATCTCTGCAAGCCCCCTGGAGGCAGAGTTCCTCATTCCTAGCACCCACTCCAGAGCCGTGCACACAGTAAACACTCAGTGACTGCTGAAGGAAGGAGTTAACGAAGCTGATACTTCTAATAACCACCACTTATTGGATACCTATAGACAGGCACTGTGATACCCACTTCTCATACATAATCTCATTGAAACTTCACTGGTAGGGAATGTTTTTTTCTGCCAAGGGTCACGTAGATATTTACAACATCATTTGTAGGTCATACAAAAATTATCAACTTAAAAATTAGCCTGCTCGGGGCTGGCGCTGTGGCGCGGTGGGTTAAAGCCCTGGCCTGAAGCGCCAGCATCCCATATGGGTGTCGGTTTGAGACCTGGCTGCTCCACTTCCAATCCAGCTCTCTGTTATGGCCTGGGAAAGCAGTAGAAGATGGCCCAAGTCCTTGGGCCCCTGTACCCACGTGGAAGACCCGGAAGAAGCTCCAGGCTCCTGGCTTCAGATCAGCGCAGCTCTGGCTGTTGCAGGCAATTGGGGAGTGAACCAGCAGATGGAAGACCTCTCTCTCTCTCTCTCCCTCTCTCTCTGCCTCTCCTCTCTGTGTGTAACTCTGACTTTCAAATAAATAAATAAATCTTAAAAAAAAATTAGCCTGCTACAGACTTACTGAATTCTGAGTGCCGCCTGTGGTTGCCTGGCAGGGCCAGATCTCTTCATTTCATTGGCCAGATGCAGCCCACCTGCTGGATGGTCTGCACCCCTGCATAATAATCTCAAGAGAAGTAGGTCAAGGGATCTCAAACCCAGTTAAGTAGGTCTTGGGTAAAGGCTGGAAAACTAATTGTGAGTTATCAGGTAAGCCTAATGATGAGACAAGTTTTGAGACCACTCAGTTGAATGGTTTTATTAAAATATTATAAAGAAACTAAAGTTCAGGGCTGGCACTGTGGCATAGAGGGTTAAGCTGCACCTGCAATGCCAGCACCCCATATAGATTCCGTTCGAGACCTGACTGCTCCACTTCTGATCCAGCTCCCTGCTAAGGTGTCTGGGAAAACAGCAAAGGATGGCCCAAGTCCTTGGGCCTCTGTTAGATATGTGGGGGCCCAGAAGAAACTCCTGGCTCCAGGATTCAGATTTGCCCAGCTCTGGCTGTTGCTACCATTTGGGGAGTGAACCAGAGGATGGAAGACTCTCTCTCTCTCTCTCTCTCTCTCTCTCTCTCTCTCTTCTCTCTTCTCTTCTCTCTCTCTCCCTCTGTAACTCTGCCTTTCAAATAAATAAATAAATAAATCTTTAAAAGAAATTTTAAAACAAAGGAAAACTAAGGCTCAACAAATGGTAGTAATGTGTTCAAGGTCACATGACTAGAAATAACCATGATGAAAAACTAGATCTCTCAGGAAGAGAGACTTACCACAAGTCTTCCTGCCTATGGGAGGCCTAATATCTAAAAAAGGGTTTATAAAGGGAGAGTAGAAGGCCACAAACTGAGTCCACGAAACCAGGGAGAGTGGGCAGCATAGCCAAGTGCCACGGAGAGACTACGGAGGGTGTGGCATGTGAGAGAACGGGATGAGCAGTCCACGTGTGCACAGGCCTCAGTGTGCCACTGGAGGAAGGAAGATGGAGACACAGTCCTGGCATGCACAGAGCACTCCCTCAGGAAACCTGGCCAGCTGGAAGGAGTTACGGATTGAGGCTCCGCCAAGAGGACTCCTTCGAAGGACAGCTTTGTGCTAAATTTATTAAAGCCAAACATCTGGGCCTGTGGGGTGGGATGGGATGGCAAGAAAGGGGAGGGACAAGCTCTACTGGGGAATCTCAGTCGGGAATCCCTGCTGAGAAAGTGCCAGACACAGCCCACGCAGATTGTCCAGGGCCACCACCCTTTGTTAGGTTATTCCGTCCTCTTGCTTCACTTTCTACTGTTCTATATGCATTGTGCCTTTAGGGCACTGCTTCTATTCAAGGACAGAAAGACAGTAGAACTGCAACCAGGACATAATTAAACAGATAGACACAGAGATGCTCATTCTGCTGGTTCACTCCCCAAATGCCCACAACAGCCAGGGCTGGGCCAGGACAAAGCCAGGAGCCCAGAACTCAATTCTAGTCTCCCACCTAAGTAGTAGAGTTCTAAGTATTTTACTTAACACCTGCTGCCTCCCAGCGTGAGCATCAGCTGGAACCGGATGCAGCCATCTCAAGGTGAGTTTAACTGCTGCACCAAATGCCTTCTCGACTCTGATGATTTTTAGTAGTCCTTAATAACATGGCTGAAATAAGACGGAATGAAAGCCCAGAACTAAGAGCTTCTAATTTCCGGCAGTTGTTTCCACTTTGCCACACACTGCAGGCCTCTGGTCCCACAGTCAAAGTTCGCTGTATTCTCTCTTCCCAAGGACAGCCTGTGCAAGGGTGTGGTGCAAGACCTCCAGTAATCCAACCCAGCTCAGATCCTGGTGTAGATGGATGCAAAGCAGTGACTTTACATTTGAAAGAAGATGATGACAATAGTCACACCTTCCACCTGTACAGCTTACAAAGCACCTTCACTCACATCATCTTTCACGACCCTGGGAGGCCCCGCATGCTTACTAAGTGGAAGAACCCATCATCCAACCCATCACCTGTGACTCTGAGTCCAATACTCTTTCAGTTACGAACCAGCCTGCTGATTTTGTTATTGGCCAAAAACTCTTCTGAAGTCCACTCGGCCCCATTCTGGCTGCTTGGAGTCTTCAAGAGTCTCACTGCACTGAGAAGGGGAATCATGCAGTGAGGAAAGAATATGTGCTTGTCTTTGCTGGCTGGTGACCTTGTGCTTAGGCTGCACCTAAGCTTCTGGATCTTATTTGTAGGATTAGAGTGACGGCCACCTTGAACAGCAGCCAGAAGGAGGCAGACCTGTGTAAAAGTGCAGGCATGATGGCTGGCAATGATTGATTACTTGGTGGTGTCAGCACACTTCCATCTCATTCTTCACCAAGTCTTTCTGAGCCCAAAGACCTCAGAATTAAGTGCCCCCAGCTCAAATATTTGGTCTGTGACAAGCAACCAGAGGGGGAGGCTGCAGTTGGACTCTACCATCTCACAGATATCGAGCACAGGCAGAAGGTATGCTCCAAAATTCCATAAGATTCCCCTTTCCTGGGCCAGAGCTGAGGCAGAGCAGATAAAGCCGCCACCTGCACTGACAGCATCCCATATGGGCGCTGGTTTGAGTCCCAGCTGCTCCACTTCCAATCCAACTCTCTGCTATGGCCTGGGAAAGCAGTAGAGGATGGCCCAAGTCCTTGGGCCCTGTACCTGTGTGGAAGACCCAGAAGAAGCTCCTGGCTCCTGGCTTTGGATCAGCCCAGCTCCAGCTGTTATGACCATTTGGGGATTGAATCAGTAGATGGAAGTGTCTCTCTCTCTCTCTCTCTCTCTCTCTCTCTCTACCTATCTCTCTGCCTCTGTGTAATTCTGCCCTTCAAATAAATAATCTTAAAAAAAAAAAAAAAGATTCCCCTTCCCTTTCTTGGCTGGCCTTCCCCAGGTAATATCATGTCCCCCTGCCCCCATGAGAGGAAATAAACATATCTAGAAATACACCTGCAGATTTCTAGACCAAAACCAGCCCTCAGTCTGGAAGTCTGGAATACAACCAACACAGTCCTGCTAGTCCATCTCTGAAGCGAGGCCCACATCCTGCACTACGGTCTAACCCTGAGAGTGCCTACCAACAACCCCATGTTGACCCCTCCCAGCCTCATCTGTCTACATCTGTCTAGAGCCTGTTCTGAAATTCCTTCCACTGTGTGTTAAAGGAGGCCGGTTCAGTCACCAGTGCTCTTCCCAGCTCCTGAGGTTTAATCTGTTTGTAGGGACCTCTTTGGTACAGAGAGAGTTCTGCAGAAGTGGCTAGTTCTCCAAAGTCACATGAGGGCCTGTCCTGCAAGACTTACAAAGACTGGACCTCAAGTGCCCACCGGGCCAGACGGGAAAAGTAAATGACTTTAGCAGGTAAGGGCACTTCAGTGGCGAGTGACGGGGCCAGTTGTGAAAGAAAGAGCACATTTCGTGAGCAAATGGCACACCTAACCTCCTCCGGTCGGGCCAGCCCAGCTCTTCCTATCTTAGAAGCAGTCAGATCAAATTTCTTTTTAGGTGAAACCTCCCAAGCAGTTTTAAAAGGCTCATTTTGAAAAAAAAAAAAAAAATTTAACAGGCAGAGTTAGACAGTGAGAGAGACAGAGAGAAAGGTCTTCCTTTTCCGTTGGTTCACCCCCCCAAGTGGTTGCTTCCGCCGGCGCGCTGTGCCGATCCAGAGCCAGGAGCCAGGTGCTTCCTCCTGGTCTCCCACGCGGGTGCAGGGCCCAAGCACTTGGACCATCCTCCACTGCCTTCCTGGGCCATGGCAGAGAGCTGGCCTGGAAGAGGAGCAACCGGGACAGAATCCGGCATCCCCAACCAGGACTAGAACCTGAAATGTTTTAAAATAAAGCGCTTGGGGCAGGCATTTGGTGCAGTGGTACAGCAACTTAAGTCATTACCTTGGGTGTCCGCACCCACTATGGGACTGCCTGGCTCCAGTCCCAGCGACTCTGTGCTTCTGAACCAGCTCCCTGCTAATGCACACCCTGGGAGGCAGAGGATGATGGGTCCCTGCCTCCCTCATGGGAGACCCAGGAGTTCCTGGCTCCTGGCTTCAGCCTGACCCAGTCCTGGCAGATGCCAGCATTTAGACAGTGAACAAGTAGGTGGAAACCCGTCTGTATTTAAGTAGTTCTCTCTTGGTTTCTCTACCTTTCAAATAAAATGAAAATAAGCAAATGAATAAAATTTTAGAAAAATAAAGTGCTTGAAAAACGAAAGTCTGCAGCCCCTTCTCGCATCTGTGATTCTAATCTGTACCGCGCTAGTGCCCTATGGACCGGCCCCAGCAACCCCCAGAGCTTCCTCCTCTTCCAGGCCTGGCCCCTCTCTCTACCACCTCTTCTTCCCACTCTCCCCAGCTCCAGCTCGGTGCACCACTCCCTGTCTTTACCGATCTCCATCTCCCGGGCCTCCCAGGCGGCGGGCGTCGCACCCTCCCATCCCGGGAGCTCCAGAGGCCCAGCCCCGCAGCTGCTCTCGGAGGGCCGCAGACACACTTTCCCTCTGGGAACCCCGGGAGCCCGAGGTGGGGGACAAGGCCTCGTCCGGAAAAGCAGGACTCACCCTGAGGAACGCAGGGATGGGGGTGGGTGAAGGGCACACCTCCCAGGAAGCCCTGCCCTGCCGGTGGGCCAGAGAGGGAGGGCGGGATACAGGCCAGGGACGCGACAGAGATGCGCGTGGTCTCCGGGTGGGAGACGCCTGAGCTCAAGTTTCTTTCAAAGCACTCGATTTTCTGGGGAAGAGCCGCTGCGGACATTAGGCGGCTTCTACGCACTAGGGCCTGTTCCTGCGCCCTAGGTAGGTCGCGCGCAGCTGCGGTAGGCACTGCGCTTCCCCGCCCCCGCTCCTGGGTGCCCCCCTTCCTTCCCTCTCCCGGCCTGGCCCGGAGCGGGAGCTCCGCCCCCCGCGCCCCGCCCCGGCCCCCCGCGCCTTAAAAGCCGGTGCGCACCGCCCTGCCGCACCCCGCTTGCCCACGTCGCCTTTGCTCCGTACCTCCAGCCGCAGCCGCACGCCCGGCGCCGATCCCCGCACCATGAGCTTCGGCTCGGAGCACTACCTGTGCTCCGCCTCCTCCTACCGCAAGGTGTTCGGGGACGGCTCTCGCCTGTCCGCGCGCCTCTCCGGGGCAGGCGGCGCAGGCGGCTTCCGCTCGCAGTCGCTGACCCGCTGCAATGTGGCCTCCTCGGGCGCCTGCTCCTCGGCCTCGTCCCTCGGCCTGGGCCTGGCCTACCGCCGGCTACCGGCGTCCGACGGTCTGGACCTGAGTCAAGCGGCGGCGCGTACCAACGAGTACAAGATCATCCGCACCAACGAGAAGGAGCAGCTGCAGGGCCTCAACGACCGCTTCGCCGTGTTCATCGAGAAGGTGCACCAGCTGGAGACGCAGAACCGGGCGCTCGAGGCCGAGCTGGCCGCGCTGCGGCAGCGCCACGCCGAGCCGTCGCGCGTCGGCGAGCTCTTCCAGCGCGAGCTGCGCGACCTGCGCGCGCAGCTGGAAGAGGCGAGCTCGGCGCGCGCGCAGGCCCTGCTGGAGCGCGACGGGCTGGCCGAGGAGGTGCAGCGGCTGCGGGCCCGCTGCGAGGAGGAGAGCCGCGGGCGCGAGGGCGCCGAGCGCGCCCTGAAGGCGCAGCAGCGCGACGTGGACGGCGCCACGCTGGCCCGCCTGGACCTGGAGAAGAAGGTGGAGTCGCTGCTGGACGAGCTGGCCTTCGTGCGCCAGGTGCACGACGAGGAGGTAGCCGAGCTGCTGGCCACGCTGCAGGCGTCGTCGCAGGCCGCGGCCGAGGTGGACGTGGCTGTGGCTAAACCAGACCTGAGTTCGGCGCTGAGGGAGATCCGCGCCCAGTATGAGTCCCTGGCCGCTAAGAATCTCCAGTCCGCCGAGGAGTGGTACAAGTCCAAGTTCGCCAACCTGAACGAGCAGGCAGCGCGCAGCACCGAGGCCATCCGGGCCAGCCGCGAGGAGATCCACGAGTACCGGCGCCAACTACAGGCACGCACCATCGAGATCGAGGGCCTGCGCGGGGCCAACGAGTCTTTGGAGAGGCAGATCCTGGAACTGGAGGAGAGGCACAGCGCTGAGGTGGCCGGTTACCAGGTAAGGAAGGGCTGGGCGCTCTGTCCTCTGCGCGAGCCTGCGCTGTCTGGAACACGGGCCCTGGGAACCGAGGGGAGGGTGAGCGAGAGAAGAGCCCCGACTGGAGGCGCTGGCGAACAAAAAGCCCTGGAGTCTCCGCTCTTAATTCTAGCAGCCTGGAAGCCCTCCTTCTCTGCCCCTCACTTGGGTTACTGTCTGAGCTCTTCTAACAAAAGACCTCTTAAACTTGGAAGTTCTAACATGCATACTTCTTTGTTAGCAAGTGGGCACACACGCGCTGGCGATCTGCAGGACAGTCCCCACCCCCAATAAGAAGTGAGCCACTGGGAGCCGGTGACAGCCTCCCCGCGGCTTGTTTGGTTGACTTTGAAAGGATTTCTGTGAGCCCAGGAATTGATGTTTCTGGGATATGGTCTGCCTCGGTGTTGGGGGAAGGTTTCTGCTGTACTGGACTGGAAAGGGTCCTATCCCATTTCTTTGATTGTTTTTGTCCTCAAAGAAGTAGAGATTGGAAACAGAGGAGCTGAGTGATGACTGAGGTAGCCACAACCTCCCTGCTGGACCTGACATAAAAAGCATACATTGGTTAGCTGGCGGGAATGGTTGGGAGCTGTCCGTGGTGCTGATCTCGAGTTCTTCCCATCTCAGAAAGGCTGTCTCTCTGGTCTCATGTCCTAGTTAGGAATCTCTAGGCAATTCACGGGTTTGATCCTTTTTCTTCTGCAATACCAACACTTCAGTCTTGGCCACCTGCAATTAAAGGTCACCTCGTGGGCATCATCAATTTTCTCTTTCATGGGTGGCTTAGCACTTAACAAAAACCAATTAATCTGCTCAGCAGCTGTGAGGTTCCACTTGATATTTCCCATTTCCTTAACATTTTTTCCATCCTCAGTGCCTGTGATAAATCAAAGGGGTGGTTTCTTTGTTACAGGCCACTTATTTTTTTCTGCCCTTCTCTACCCTCCAAGCTCTCTACATTCTAAGGTATTGATTGGCTTCTTCCTTCCAACAAAGGCTACCGCATCATCAGCTTTACTGGATATTCTGGGTTTATAAACACTGAGTGCACAGAGGCAGGAAATAGGGTGAATGAAAAGTGCAGAAAAGAATCAAAACCATGTGCTTCAGTCTTGTGCAATAAAAGCTCTTTTGAATAGAATTCTAATAATTCAGAAACTTCAAATATTCTAGCTAGGATTGAAGCTTACATTTGCTAAAGTTAACAGGAGTAGGGAACAGTAAGAAAATAAAACCAAGGAAGGAGTGAAATCTCAAAAGTACTATTTGGTCAGGAGTTAAATAATTAATATTAATATCAGTATTTGTTGTTCCTTACAAATGATTTCTCTGATAAAGGAAGAGAGCCTGCTTGGACTGTTTGTTTTGGTTAGTTTGATGTTACAGAATTGCTCAAATAAATATTCCTATTCTTCAAAATGTGCAACTTGAATTTTCTACTGTGTGACCTCGCCCATGGATGGCCTGAAATAATCACATTTGGCTAACTGGGACTTATGTTTTCTTCCAGAGGCCTCAGAATTTGAACTAGGTGGCCTTCTGAAGGGCCAGCCCAGGATTTCCAAAAAAGAACTTGCCCAGAACTGCCGGCTGATTTGGACTTTGCCATGTCCTCTGTTTGCTGTTACAGTCCCTGCTTTGTAAGACAGTGAGTGACAGTGCTGTCTGCCTTGTTTACTGCAAAAGGCTTCTTAGCATGATCCAATAGTAGGATCATGCAGACATGGTCTGCAGGAAACAAACAAAAAAAACAACAAACTGCGGCATCTGCAGCTCTGCAGTGCTGCCCCCATCAGCTTTAGCCTTCAGAGCCCTAGTGGACCTGCTGATGGGCGTGGAAGACAAGGTCGGACAACAGACAGCTATTTCCTACCCCATGGGACCTAAGGCTGAGGTGGGGCTCACAGACCCGCCTGCTACACTGAAGTCCTAAAGCCACAGTGGTATCCTCTGGCTGTTCTAACAATCTTTGTGCTGACCAAGGTGAAATGCCTCCTCTGCACAGATTCAGCCATTGTTTTCCTGCCCTCTCCCCCTCCCCCTCCCCTCCCCCCTCACTGCAGTAATGGCAGGTTGTTCTCTTTCTTCAGCTGCAGAGGTTTGTCTAGGCCCATCTTCCTTTCTAAGCTTGGCACCCTGTAAGAGACACAGGAAGGCCCACCCTACTAAAGTCACGTTGTCACTGCCCCAGAGAGCTGGTAGCCTATTTGAGAAGAGAAAGCTAATTACACTTTTTGAAAGGGTGAAGAATGATTCAAGGTGACACAGTTAAGTACACCATAGTGTATGAGAGTCTGAAATAAGGGAGAGGAAAGGTTAGAAAGAGCTAGGGCAACTGTCTCCAAAAACCAAACGCAGCCACCCTCTGGAAACCTGAAGGCTTTTCTGTATCTTCACAGGGTGATTCTGGTCCTGACATAGCTGCCCAGCACCACTAGAGTCCCAGTTCTAGCCTGTCTCAGGACATTCTTGGAGGGTACATGGGTCCCAAACCTGTACCATGGTCAGTCTTGGAAAGCTGAGGCTTTCCATGAAAGACCTTGCTGAACAATCAAGATCATTGCTGGTTAATGCCCTCCAGGGAGAAGAGCCAAGTCTACCCTCTTCTCTCCAATCTGAGATTGGAGTACAGCCTAATTAAATAGCAGGCAGGGTCTGGCCCCTTGGAGATTGGAGGTGGCAGTGGCTGCAAATAAATCTATAGCTTGATAGATCCATTTCCAAAATTAGAATTCAAGATAAAAGCTACAGTTACCCTTTAAAAAGAAAAAACTGCTCCATCTGGTCTTTGCTTTGTTTGCCCCTCTCTGTCTCACTGTAGTACTATCACCTAGGCCACCATGACAGCTCCTTTTCAGAAATGAACAAGTAGTTCCTAAACCCAGTGACACAACTGGGGATTTGAAAGACAAAATTGCTAAGCCTACTCCCACAAATCCGGGTTTCACAGGTCACAGGTGGGGCCCAGGGATGAGGTATTTTCAGAGAAAGTGCTGCATTCTGTTGATCTGGACACTGGCGTTGGCATGCACTGTCCTTAAACACAGTGTTCAGTAAAGCAGCTTAGAGACACACATAATGCATGACTTTAGAATGTGGTGGAGGGAAAATCAGCAAAAAACATAGGGACAAAGCAAAGGTATGATTAAGAATAAGCACACACAGTGCCTTGTGGGTGGACAGCATATGAAAATCCTCTCCCCACCAAAATTGATTATGCCGAGCAGTGGTTCTGGATGGCCTCTTTCAATCAGACAGCGCTGCACTCACTACTGCTTGCCTGGCAGAGGCCCCTCCCAACCTCCCCAACAGGGATGAAATCCACAGCACTGTCTGCGGTTCCTCTGCTCCGCCGCAGATGCCAGTGTGGCTGGTTCTTTTTCCCGGTCCACATTCTTCATCCTTGATCAAGGTGCTCACACTATTCCAGGAGAGACCCAGGCTAGAGCAGGGAGTGCCTGGCTCTGATTCCCTCTGGCTGTGCCGGCAGCAGCTGCGTGGTTGGGGGAGGGGGCGGACTGCGGTGCTCGGCTCAGATTTCGAGCTGGAGGCCATCTTTGGCAGGGCTTTTGAAGGGCAAAGCAAGACACAGCCCAGTGCGGGGAGGAGAGTGCAGACAAAGAGATTAGACTTTGAAGTCAGCAGATTCCTTCTGAAGGCAGCACCACTGTGCTTTTTGTCTACTCTGATCCCTAAAGTAGACATGTGAAATGTGTAACGTAAAGTTCAAGGAAATCTCATCTATCTAGAACTCAGCTCCCCAACAGCCTCTTATTCAGATAATACAACAGTGAAACAAAAATAATTGTTTATAGAAGGACTTTGTTAATCTGCAGATGAGACAAAACAGCTACGTCCGAATTAGGAAGATGGCCCCAGCCTAGTCATTCTCACTTCATCTAATGGTTATTTGGGTTCCAAACCTGCCGCAAGCTGGAAGAGAAGGGGGGCCCTGGGGTCAGCCACTGTCAAGGAGAAGGAGCAGCAGATGAGTTCATCTTTCAGGGCAAAGAAAGCCAGCGAGCACTAACACGAACTCAGACACTGCCCAGTACACCTCAGGTGGCCTAAAAGATGAAGGACATCATGCAATTACAGATAAATCATCAATCATTATGATGACCCTTAATTGCTTAAAAAAAGAAAGAAAAAGGTTGTACTATACCACTGTAAGTGGTGTAAGCCACTTTTAAAAGAGCTTTATTCAAAATTGTTATATTTAAAAAATCTGATGCTTCCAACTATCCAATGTTAAAGTGTTACATACATTATAATATTCATTTCTTAATTATCTAAGGAGTTGTGGGGAGGTCTCATGACTTGTCCGTATCTCAAATGGGTAGTCACATGGCATGATATTAATAACGATAAAAATCAGTAGCATTTACTGAGCGCTTCTTATTTGCCATTCTATTCCGATACCTGTTACCTCATTTAACAGATAACAGACTCATTATTTACTACTGTAAGGTCCTTTGAATGGCAATCCTAATTTGAAGATTTCAGAACACCTTAGAAAAGAATTAATTTGACTTTCCATATGAAAAAATGGAAAGGTTGAAGAAACTAAAATGTAGAAAACTGGTTCGGTGGATGTCCATGGCAGGGCAAAAAACTGCAACCCAAAGGTCTTGAGGAAACCTCTTTCCTCATAGAGCACTTCTCCTTTTCATATGATAACATTTCTGCCTCTTCCTTTTTCCTTCACTCTAGGATCCTTTCCCCCTTACCAAAGTAATGTTGATTCTCTTACCCTAATACATTCCTAGCAGACTTACTCGGTAGGTTAGTTTAACCTCAAATATCAGCCATCAGGTAAAATTTCTTGATAAAATTTCTTTTAAGCCTTCATGATCTTTCAACACTTTGAAATAGTTGCATTACTGGTGGCCAGCATTGTGGCATAGGTGGTAAAGACACACCTGCAATGCCGGCATCCCATATGGTGCTGGTTCCTGTCCCAGATGCTCCACGTCCAATCCAGCTCCCTTCTCATGATCTGGGAAAAGCAGCAGTGTTTGGCTAAAGTGTTTGGGCCCCTGCCACCCATGTGAGAGAACTGGATGAAGCTCCTAGATCCTGGCTTTGGCCTAGCCCAGTCCCAGCTGTTGCAGCCATTTGGGGAGTGAACCAGTGGATGGAAGACCTATCTCTTTCTCTCCACCTCCACCTCTCTGCAACTCTTTCATATAAATGGATAAATCTTTTAAAAAAAAAAAAGAAAGAAAGAAAGAACGAGCTGCCATTTGTCTACTGTGATATGTACTTTCCCCACTGCCTATCATTTTTTGCTCTGGATCCATCAGTCAACACAGACTCTCCTTTGCTGTATTCTTGTCAATATTTATAGAACAGGTAGGTGGCATGAATTTTAATTCTTCCTGCAAATTCTCTTGATTTAGAAGTGTGCAGCCCCGAATGTATCAGCCCTGCCTTTCTCTATTGCCTCTTCATCGCCATGCATGGGGATCTGCAAGGGCCCCACAGCAAATACTTTCTTGAGTTTCCATTATGTTTATCTGCCACACTATGTCATACAAATAACTCTCCATCACTTGCTTTTTATGTCTACAAAGTTGAAGTTCGATTGTATGTGCCATTCGCTCACACATTTTCAGGTCATAAGAAAAGAGGAAGTGTCGCATAGCATCATTCATTCATTCAACTGTCATCCTTTCAGCCACTGCAGAGTACACTGTGCTGGGCCCCGGGCTTCCTGAGTGAGCTGGACAGAAAGGGCCCTGTGTTGGTGATAATGGTTCTCAACCAAGAGTGATTTACCTCCCAGAGAGACTCCACCTGGGAGGGAGAGTGTGTGCTTGGGGCCTCTAGTGGGGAGAGGCTAGGGATGCTGCCCAACATCCTACAATGCACAGACAGCGTCCACACAAAGAATTTTTCAGCCCAGTACATAAATAATGTCAAGGTGGCGGAGAGGGTGTTCTGGCGCAGCAGGTGAGCCCACCGCTTGTGGTGCCGGCATTCCACATGGGCGCTGGTTCAAGTCTCAGCTGCTCCACTTCTGATCCAGTTCCCCTCTAATGGCCTGGGAAAAGCAGTAGAAGATGGCTCAAGTATTTTGGGTCCCTGCCACCCACGTGGGAGACCGGGGTGAAGCTCCTGGCTCCTGGCTTTGGCCTGGCCCAGCCCTGGCCATTGTGGGAGTAAACCAGAGATCTTTCTCTGTCTCTCTCTCTCTGTTACTGTGCCTGTTAAATAAATAAGTAAATCTTAAAAAAAAAAAAAAAAAGTGAAGGTTGAAAAACTGTCTTAGAAAAGTGACAGAAAATAGACTAATGAACTAGATAATTTCAAATAATGATAAGAGTTAAGAACAGGGTGACTCCTTTCAAGGGTACTTTTTTCTAGTTTATCCTCCCATTGAGGGTACCTTGTTCCAGTTTGCCCAAGGTTCCTTCATGGGCTGGCAGCTGCCCTGACTTGAGGTAGGAATATGTGCTGGATCGATAGAGGAAGAGTACTTCAACTGCATATAAGGAAGGCGGTCAGAGAAGAGGCCATGTGAACTAAATCTTGGCTGACAAGGAGTTAGCCATGTAGAGATCCACTGCAAGGCATTCTAGGCTGCAGAAATAGCCAACCTAAAGAGCCAGGACAGAAATGAACCTGGTATTTTTTTTTCTTTTTTCTTTTTATTTGAAAGGCAGAGTTATAAAGAAGCAGAGAGAGAGAGAGAGAGAGAGAGAGGTGTCTTCCATCTGCTGGTTCACTCCCCAAATGGCCACAATGGCCAGAGCTGGGCTAATCGGAAGCCAGGAGCTTCCTCTTGGTCCCCTTCATGGGTGCAGGGGCCCAAGGACCTAGACAATCTTCCACTGCTTTTCCAGGCCATAGCAGAGAGCTGGATAGAAAGTGGGGCAGCCGGGACTATATGGGATGCTAGCAGCACAGGCAGTGGCTTTACCCACTACGCCACAGCGACAGCCTCTGAACCTGGTATTTTTTAAGGAGCAGGAAAGGCTGCCAGGGTGGCTGAAGCACTTTGAGCCAAGGGAAGGGTATCGGTCATGCGGAGGAGTAAGATGTTATTCCAAAGCTGCTGCAGTTTTCGATAGGTCAGCAACAGAATCTGCTTTTTTTTTTTTTAAGATTTATTTATTTGAAAGAGTTACACAGAGAGAGGAGACACACACACACACACACACACAGAGAGAGAAGTCCTCCATCCGTTGGTTCACTCCCCAGTTGGCTGCAACGGCTGGAGCTGTGCCGATCTGAAGCCAGGAGCCAGGAGCTTCTTCCGGGTCTCTCATCTGAGGGCAGGGGCCCAAGGACTTGGGCTATCTTGTACTGCTTTCCCAGGGCACAGCAGAGAGCTGGATCAGAAGTGGAGCAGCCGTGACTCGAACCAGAACCCAAATGGGATGCCGGCACTGCAGGCAGTGGCTTTACCTGCTACGTCACAACGCCAGCCCCCTGCTTTGTTTTTAAAAGACCCTTGCTGCTCCAGGATCACAAATTTAAAACTGTCTCACTACCATGCCTTGGTCTGCACCTGAAAGAATTTGAAGCAAAACTATTACACAAGACTAGTTTCTTTTTAAGAAAGGTTATCATTTCAGTATGCCACTTGGATTCTTCTGCTTCCTCCTGTCTGTCATACAAAATGCCTTCAGCAAAGTGATTGAGAGGCAGAGCTCTGGAAACCATCAAAACCAACCAAGGCAGGGAATGGCAGCAGAGAGTGCTTGGGGGTTTTCTCTGTGCTTTCCGTGGTTTGAATTTTCTGAGTCTAAGTGCCTAACCTGAGGCTGTGGGGTCTGGAAAGGAAATGAACAGTGGAGTTCTTCAGCATCAATGCAGCAAGCAAGGGACAGACGGTGAGTACGTGCAAACAACTCAGCTTGCAGTGCGCAGGTGGGAACCATGTGCCTGGTGATAGACGTTCTCAACCCCTACCACATGTTGGAATCTCCTGGGGACCTGTATGGAAAACTGCAAATACAGGGACCCCCACGAATCAGAACCAGCCTGATGGATAGGCTTGGATATAAAGTTCCCTAGGTGGCTTTAGCGTGTAGTCAGGGTTGATAATCTTTGCCTTGTGGAAATCTTAATGAATTTCTGGTATGTCCCTTTTCAGGATAGCATTGGGCAGCTGGAGAATGATCTGAGAAACACCAAGAGTGAGATGGCACGCCACCTCCGGGAATACCAGGACTTGCTCAATGTCAAAATGGCACTTGACATTGAGATAGCAGCTTACAGGTACTTCAAAGGGCATGGTTTCCTGGGGACAATGGCTCTAGGCGCCTTGGTTTCTGATCAGTGAGGGGGGATGAGGAAGGGAATGACTGGCCCCTTCCAGGTGAGCTCACCCCTCTCTCTCTGCTTCAATATATACCTGCCCAACCTTACTCATCCTGGGGAGGTCTCCAAGGATGTAAGGGGACAGTGTGAACATACAGAGGCTGAAACAAACACCCGTCAGACTCTAACTTTAAAAACAGGATTTATACAGATTAGAAAATTCTGAAAAATGAAATATCTCCCCAGATTCCCACCTAAAGAAATGTTTTAGTTAACATTTACCTTTTTTAAAAAATGTAGTAACATCAGCTGCTATTTTTTGAATGACTGTTGTGGGCCAGGCACTATATTAAATGCTTCATAACATTTTTCTGGGTTCAGGTTAACTACAGACTGTGTGACTTGCTCAAAGACACAGTGCTGGGACGGGCATTGTGGTGCAGTGGGTTAAGCTACCGCTTTGGTTGCCTGAACCCTATATTGGAGCACCTGGAATGAAGTCCTGCCTCTGCTTTCCATCCAGCTTCCTGCTAATGCTCCTAGGAGGCAGCAGATGAGGGCTCAAGTACTTGAGTCCCTGCCACTCACATGTAAAACCTGATGGAGTTATTTGCTTCAGCCTGGCCCAGGCTCAACTATTGTGGGCATTTGGGGAATGAATCAGCAGATGAAGATCTCTCTCTTTCTCTCTCTCTCTCTCTCTCTCTGCGTGTGTGTGTGTGTGTGTGTGAGATTCTGCTTTTCAAATAAATAAATCTTCTTTTAAAAAAATGAGAACTTAAAAAAAAAGACAAAGTGCTGATAAACAGCAGAGCTGACTGAACGTGTGTAGATATTTTTCCTTCTGTTCTTTATACTACGTATGCTGGTTCAGAACAAAGCTCCTGGAGACTTTCAAAAGCAAAATGACAAAAACTATTTGAGATGTGAGAAGCAAGGTGTTGGGGCCACTCCGTTATGGTGTCCTTTAGGTCAGGCTGGGAAAAATCTGAACTAGTGTCATTCACTGTCATTTGTTATTGCTGGCTCCATTCCCTTTGTAGCCTTGTACATTAAAAAAGTACAAACCACAAGTTCAGGTTGAATGAGGCAGTTACTCCCTTCTTTGTGGACTTCTCACCTCCCTGTCAGTGTTGCAGTTAAGGTGTTAATTAGGAAAATTACATCTCCCAGAGCTTGGTAGATTCCAGTTGCCAAAAGGAGTGTAATCTGGCCATGGGCAGGGGTAGGGGAGGTTTGAGGAGAATAGGACAGGTTTCCCTCTGATAATGTCTTAAATACAGCTGGTGCTGAAGGGAGTGTGTGTGCACAAACACACAGACACACACTCTAATTACAACTCGTTGAGCCTTGGGATTAAAATTGATTACTCTGAAGCTCATGAAGGATCTCTAATATTCTTTGGAATTGATCTAAAATAAATAGGGACCAGAGGGTTAAGTTCTTTAAAAATAAATAAATAAATAAAGTTGTGAGTTGATTTCCTGAGCGGTTTTTCTCTGTTGGATTTACAGGAAACTACTGGAAGGCGAAGAGACACGTTTTAGCACCAGTGGATTAAGCATTTCAGGGCTGAATCCACTTCCCAATCCAAGTTATCTGCTCCCGCCTAGAATCCTCAGTTCCACAACCTCCAAAGTCTCATCCTCTGGGCTGTCACTTAAGAAAGAGGAGGAGGAAGAGGAGGCATCTAAGGTAGCCTCCAAGAAAACCTCCCAAATAGGGGAAAGTTTTGAAGAAATATTGGAGGAGACAGTGATATCGACTAAGAAAACCGAGAAATCGAATATAGAAGAAAGCACCATTTCAAGCCAAAAAATATAATTCTGTTGCTTAAAAGGGAATAATATGCATTTGACTTGTTAAAACAGCCTATTCCTGAACCATAACGCCTGTCACCACTATAAAATGTCTTCAAGGCTTCAATTTCATATTTAGGACAGAACACTTATTTCTCTAATAAAAAAAAAAAAATCACCCCTTAGGTTGGAGTACACTGCAGTCCTGGAGCAATCACAGGGAAGTTATCTAAGAACACAGCTTTCTCACCTAAAGTTCAAGCTTCACAGTGACAGATGAGTCAGCCACAGAGGAAGCACACACTAAAGTGCTAAATCTGTGATCCCCATCATTTGCTGTGAACTGAAATTAAAACCTATATTCACTCACCATACCCAGCTATCACCCCTCTCTGTAATCTTATTCTAGGTACCCAAAACATAAGATCACTGCCAATGATAAACCAATGGTCCACATCCAATTCCGTTGATAGAACCAAGTCACAATGATAGGTGTTTAATGGACACTTTCCATCCCACCTCCCTAAAGTCTGCATATCTGTTCTTTCATCCAGGAAAATAAGTCTAGTGTAGTATTCTTCCCTTAAAATGTGTTTAACATTTTAAATTCTTCTCAAAATAATTTACCCTCTTTAGCTCTCTTTGCTCATGGGTTAAAATTAGATGCATGTTATGCTGATTCGTGTAACGACTTAGCCCTGCCCATTTCATATCCTTTCAATTGTGTAGGTTAAAAAAAAAAATGGCAGTGATGAATTTTAAGAATTCCCCCAACAAATATGATAATGAAAAAGATTCTTAGATTTTAGGCTTTCACCAGATTTTAAATCCATTAACTAGGGGGAAAAAACTTCTAAGAACGTAGCTTTTCACCTTACCTTTAGAGGCAACGTAATAGTAACCCAAGCTGTGATTAAGCTGACCTTAGATTTAGTAGTATAAGCTAGAAGACCTACGAGTATTTCTATGAACAGGAAAAGTCAAGGTCTCATTTCCTCTGTCAGTTCATTTGTGGTGAATTAGAATTAGAATTAGCTTTTTCATGCCTTTACCCTTAGAATCCACGTCTCCCCTCCCCACTAGTCTAGGTCCTAAAGAGGCCTTGCTTTCACTTTGCTATGCCTTTAAGAATGCTAATGTGTAAGGCATTTTTATCACCAGGACACAATGCTACTGCCCAAGAGTAAAAGAAACCACTTCTGGTCAATCAACACCACCAGCAAATCTAACAAAGAAATCTCTTCTGAAAGCCTCATCCCAACATTGTCCCCACTGCTGCATGCTTGGCAGGGTCTCCCCTTGCTGCTGGGGAGGAAGACACTCTGCCCGGAGGAGAAGTGCACGTGCTCCTCCTCACTCACTACGAGGGAGAACTCTGGAGGAGCCAGCTTGTCATCCGCCCAGCTGTGCAGCCTCTGCATTGCCCAGACCTCCACATGTGCCAAGTTTGATGCTGGATTTGTTCCCTGTCTCTGTGCCACATCTTCGGGAAGAGCTCTGTGGTGATGAGGACGCAATGCTTCCAGTGAACTTTCTTATCCTCGCACATGCTTCAATAGTTTGAGGAACTTGATACTTTTCTCTGTTTCCTTTCCCTTAGCCCAGCCCTGTCTTTTCCCCTCACATTTCCTGTAAGACAATTAGTGAAATAAAAAATTAAAAGTCACGAATCCCACCGACGTAATTTGTGTCCTGTGGTTTCTGCAGTCTGGCTGTGTGAAATGCTGTTCTGGCTCAGACAGCCCAGGAGGCTCTAATCTGTATCTTGCAGTTCAAGTCACCACTCATTGCCATGAATTCATCTTGCAGAGTTGGTCAGTTATAAAGTCAGAACACTGGGTAACACGGAAAATGGTCTGAAACATGAGGCAGAGAAACGGAAGGAAAAAAGGGACATCAACTGTTAGGACAATAAAAGGAGTCTGAGGGATTGCGGAAGAGCGTATTAATGATCTCCAGGACACCTTTCACATTTATTACCCCACGAGACCCCTGGCATCCCGAGACCCACCTGTTCAGAACAGCTACTTAATATGTGTCAGATACTACCAAACAGTAAATAGAATTGCCTCATGCAAGCCTCACAAATGCAATTCTTTAGGAAGAGTATTTGTACACTTATTTTACCAATGAAGAAGTAGAACCTCAAAATAACATGGTTGGGCCAGCACCGTGGCTCACTTGGTAAATCCTCCACCTGTGGCACCAGCATCCCATATGGGTGTCGGGTTCTGGTCCCAGTTGCTCTCTGCTGTGGCCCCGGAAGGCAGTGGAGGATGGCCCAGGTGCTTGGGCTTCTGTACCTGCATGGGAGACCAGGAGGAAGCACCTGGTTCCTGGCTTCAGATTGGTGCAGCGCCGGCCGTAGCAGCCATTTGGGGAGTGAACCAATGGAAAGAAGACCTTTCTCTCTCTCTATAACTCTGTCAAATAAATAAATAGAAAAAAATAATAACATGGTTAAGACCCTGTGTAATGCACAGCAAGCAGCAGACCTGGGATTCAGACCCTGTCTTCTGACTCTGCAGTGCCTGCTATGTTGTCTTTACTTCAGAGAAAGTCACTTAGGGAAGCAGGAATCGTTCCTGATGTTTCTTTAACCCCCTCCTCACCAATTTTCACTTAAGGTTTCCCTGCCTAAGAAACGCCGGGTAACACCAGGTCCCAGGGACAGACTGCCACACTGTCCACACTTCCTCAACCCACTGCCTTCCTGCTCTGTCGTGCAGTGCTGGCAGCTACACTGGGCTCTGCGCCACCAAGCATGAGTCACCTCTGCTGCTGCTGACCATTTCGCAGAACTGGGTGCTGCTGGGCCTGGGGGTGGACTGTCCCTTACAAATCTGCCAAGGAGTTCTGTAGCTTCCCAGCAAAGGTCTGCAAATGGGGGAGTATTGCAGAAGTGACAATTCTGCAAGTAGCAGCAAGACCAGGATACTCAGCATCCATCTTACTGTACTGGCTGACAATGGGAGCAAGGTCAGATCAATGTAGAGTCCCAAATTTAGCTCCAGTGTTAAGTCACAAATAGTCTTGGGGATAAACTTCTAGAACTTAGTTGTGAACTCAAGCAGAGGGTCCAGTACCACTATTTTAGCTCTAAAGGCAAACATAAAACAGTTCTTAAAATGTATTTAAAGGGGCCGGCGCCATGGCTCAACAGGCTAATCCTCTGCCTTGCGGTGCCGGCACACCGGGTTCTAGTCCCGGTGGGGGTGCCAGATTCTGCCCTGGCTGCCCCTCTTCCAGGCCAGCTCTCTGCTGTGGCCCGGGAGTGCAAAGGAGGATGGCCCAAATGCTTGGGCCCTGCACCCGCATGGGAGACCAGGAGAAGCACCTGGCTCCTGCCTTCGGATCAGCTCAGTGCGCCGGCCGCGGTGGCCATTGGAGGGTGAACCAACGGCAAAGGAAGACCTTTCTCTCTGTCTCTCTCTCTCACTGTCCACTCTGCCTGTCAAAAAAATAAATAAATTTTAAAAAATGTATTTAAAGGGCATCGGGTTCTAGTCCTGGTTGCTCCTCTTCCAGTCCAGCTCTCTGCTGTGGCCTGGGAGGGCAGTGGAAGATGGCCCAAATACTTGGGCCCTGCACCTGCATGGGAGACCAGAAGGAAGCACCTGGCTCCTGACTTTGGATGGGTGCAGCGCTAGCCGTAGCAGCCACTTGGGGGGTGAACCAACAGAAGGAAGACCTTTCTGTCTCTCTCACTGTCTATAACTCTACCTCTCAAATAAAAAAAAATGTATTTAAAAATCCACTGGAACACAAAGCAGATTGGCAGTTGCTGGAGCTAAAAAGAGGGGGCTGTGGGGAGTGGCCACTGAATGGATATGGGGTCTTATTTTGGAGTGATGGAAATATTTTGGAACTAAAGGTGGAGGCTGCAGAACAATGTGAATGACATATTCATTTTAAAGTATTGATTTTATGTTACATAAATGTCACTTCAACTTAGAAAATCCATTGGTAGGGAATTTACGGAATTATCAGAAAAAGATGAATATAATCCTGGATGTGCACTGCACCTTCTGCTCCAGCTGAGACCACTGCACGAAGCCACCCTGGGATCCTGTCAGAATGGATCTCATTAGGACAACACAAGCCATGTATTAACAAGAGTTTGGGTTTCAAAACAGAGCCTGGAGAAAAGGCTAGAAATCTCCCTGAACATGAGAGAGAAAAAACTGGCAATGTTCCTTACTTATGAGCACCCATCACTGGTTTCCAGCATCAAGATTATTTTGATATTGTCAGATAGTTCTAAAGTCCTGAAAAAAAAAAAATCTACATTCTAACAATACATTTTTCCCTTTTAGAACCAAATAAATTGGTGCGCTTGAAAATAAAGTTATTTACAATGGAAATAACGGACAGGGAGCTTCAAAGACCCATAAAACAAGGCTCATGTAAAATATTACTTTTCTTTATAGGAAACACAATAGTGGTTTTGTAGTCTTTTCAAATGTGATGTACATGTTAGAATGATGTCATCATGCATTTTGCTGTTTAAGTATCTCACACAGATATGCCATTTGCAAATGGGGCAAGTGTTCCTGCATCCAGCCAAACAAAGGACTGTTTTTATTACAATACCATGTCCTGCTGCACCCCTTAAAGGATATTGGGAACAATTACTATACAGATCAAAGGGCTTCTCTCTTCCTCTATTGATCTCCTAGAAGATGATTTGATTGTCCCCATGTTTTATGCTGATAGCTCGCAAGCTTATTAGGTGGGGGTGGGGACCAGCCAAGATCTATAAATCCTTTCTTACAACCTCTTTGAAACACATCCACATCTGTGTGTGCACTTGCAAGCACATACACAGCAGGATTATAACAAAACAGTGAGTCGCACTGCAGATATTTACAGATTTATGTTTCTGCAGTGCCTCAGTGATTCTCAATGAAACAAAAATAAAGGAAGCACAAGCTTCAAGGAAAAATGAAGATCGATCATGGACAGGTCTCAGGGCTCACTTCCTCAACTGGCTAATCACTGTGGATCACCAGATGGTTACTCTTTCCCCTGATGAGGCCAGTGGTCTCTGCTTTGTGTATGAGACATTTCCAATTAGCTCTATCATATGCTGCTAGGCATTACCAATGCTTAACAGAGTGAGCCAAAACCATTTGTGTAAGGGCTGGAGTTTTGGAATACAGAATACAATCAGAAGTAGCAGGTTCCAACAATTGTTGATTATCAAACAAGGTAAAAGGGCATCTTTCCTTAGAAGTGCTTGCTTATTCTAACAAATCTGCCAAGCCACAAGTATGAACAGAGAGGGGTGATGTCTCTCTCCCAAGATTTCCTGGCATAAGGATTCACACGACATACACAATTCCCAATGTCATTTAGAGGTTAACAGTTTCTTCTCCGGAGCAAGATTTTAGTTCAACAAAAGAAACTCTGAGAACTGGAACTGTTCATAGAACAGCCTAATCTGAAGTAGAAGCAGAGGAGCCAAGAGTACACTTAGGGTGAAAGCAGAAGCCAGGTCCAAATTCAGAGCCAAAGATGGAATCACCACACTGTATCCGCACCATTTCCCCGGTTATTAATAGAAGCAGGCAAAGCAAGAAGAATATTAAGAAAGAAGACATGGAAGGCCGGCGCCTCGGCTCACTAGGCTAATCCTCCGTCTTGCGGCGCCGGCACACCGATCCTGTTCCGGTTGCCCCTCTTCCAGGCCAGCTCTCTGCTGTGGCCCGGGAGTGCAGTGGAGGATGGCCCAAGTGCTTGGGCCCTGCACCCCATGGGAGACCAGGATTAGCACCTGGCTCCTGCCATCGGATCGGCACGGTGCGCCGGCCACAGCACGCCTACCGCGGCGGCCATTGGAGGGTGAACCAACGGCAAAAGGAAGACCTTTCTGTCTGTCTCTCTCTCACTGTCCACTCTGTCTGTAAAAAAAAAAAAAAAAAAAAAGAAAGAAGACATGGAAAAACAGTTGATTCAACATCAGCCTTGCAACATTAATGGACCCCCTTATTCATTAGAAAGGAATTCAGCAAAGTAATCTGAGAAGTGACTATGTAAAGCCCATATTTGAACTTTTTTTTTTTTTTTAAGATTTTATTTATTTATTTGAAAGGCAGAGTTACAAAGAGGCAGAAGCAGAGGCAGAGAGAGGTCTTCCATCTGCTGGCTCACCCCCCAGATAGCTGCAATGGCCAGAGCTGCACCAATCTGAAGCCAAGAGCCAGGAGCTTATTCTGGGTTTCCCATGTATGTACAGGGGCCCAAGAACTTGGGCCATCTTCTACTGCTTTCCCAAGTCATAGCAGAAAGTTGGATTGGAAATGGAGCAGCTGGGACTCAAACCGGCACCCAGATGCCGACACTGCAGGCGGCGGCTTTACCCACTAGGCCACAGCACCGGCCCCCATATTTGAATTTAATAAGCAAAGCCAGGTACTGTCTGGAGTGCTTGTTGTATTCATTTATTTCTCATGACAACCCTCTGAATTAGGGACCATGGGCCCTTTTTTGCAGATAAAGGAAAACTCCACTTCAGAGAAGTTATGTAACACGTCTGAGATCACATAATTTGCAAGCAACAAAAATGAGACTCAGAGCTACATGTCTGGCTCCACAATTCACATCCTCACTCATCTTGGAATACTGCCTTTGTGTGTGTGTTTGTTTTTTTTTTTTGGGGGGGGGGTGCAGAATATGTTGCTGGCAATCTTTTTCTTCATCTTCTAACTTAAAATGATACTCAGGTAGTATTTCTCTTGGGAAATATTTTCTCAGAAACATTAATACAGGTGCCAGCATTGTGGTGTAGTGGGTAAAGCCGCCACCTGTGACACTGGCATCCCAAATGGCACTGGTCTATGTCCCGGGTGATCCACTTCAGATCCAGCTCTCTGCTAATGGGCTGGAAAAAGCAGTGGAAGATGGCCCAAGGGCTTGGGATCCTGTCACCCACATAGGAGATCTGGATGAAGCTCCTGGCTCCTGGCTTCGGCCTGGCCCGGCATTAGCTGTCGCAGCCACCTGGGGAGTAAACCAGTGGATGGAAGGTCTCTCTTTCTCTGTCTCTCCGTAACTCTTTCCAATAAATAAATAAATTGGCCAGCACTGCGGCTCACTTGGCTAATCCTCCGCCTGCGGCGCTGGCACCCTGGGTTCCAGTCCCAGATGGGGTGCTGGATTCTGCGTCCGCTTGGGAGACCCAGAAGATGCTCCTGGCTTCAGATTGGTGCAGCTCCAGCTTTTGCGGCCAGTTGGGGAGTGAACCATCGGATGGAAGGCCTCTCTCTCTCTCCTCTCTCTGTGTAACTCTTCCAAATAAAAATATAAATCTTTAGAAAAAATTAATAGTAGCCGGTGCCGTGGCTTAACAGGCTAACCCTCCGCCTTGCAGTGCCGGCACACTCGGTTCTAGTCCCAGTTCGGGCACCGGATTCTATCCCGGTTGCCCCTCTTCCAGGCCAGCTCTCTGCTATGGCCCGGGAAGGCAGTGGAGGATGGCCCAAGTGCTTGGGCCCTGCACCCCAAGGGAGACCAGCAGAAGGACCTGGCTCCTGGCTTCGGATCAGCGCAATGCACCGGCTGCAGGGCGCTGGCCGCGGCAGCCATTGGAGGGTGAACCAACGGCAAAAAGGAAGACCTTTGTCTCTCTCTCTCACTATCCACTCTGCCTGTCAAAAAAAAAAATTAATAGAAAAAACTCTTCTCATTTCAATGAAATGAAATATAATTAAAAGCCCAGATAATAACACAGATATCATGAGAACAAAAGCAAAATGCAGTAATATTCACTCCGCCCAAGTGGATTCTGGAAAGGCTGTCAGGAGATCAATGTGGCATTTCATTTGAGAAATGATTACTAATGTCTAGAGGTAATAAAATTCAGAGTTCACCAGTCCATTTTTGAAGAGGCCAACAATCAAACTCATGCACACAAAATCATATTGGAAAAGGGAGAAAAATGAGGACCTATTCTTAAATCATGGTTTAATCCAGAGGCAAACATTCAGAATCAGCACCTATTTGCCTTCAAAAAACTGGTAGAAAATTGGAAGTAAAAAAGTTTATTTTTGGTACAAAAAATTTTTAAAACTATGCATTGCAGGTTTTCATAATATGTATTTTTAGTTTATTGATCTCAAAACATTTCAAAGGCAGAAACAGACAGAAATACAAACAGAGCACCATCTGTTGATTCACTTCCCAAATACCCGCAACATCCAGGCCTGGGTCTGGGTTAGGCTGAAGCCCAGAGCCTGGAACTTCCACATGGATGGCAGGAGTCCATGTAGTTGGACCATCACCTGCTACCTCCCAGGGTGTGCATTAGCAGGAATTGGAATTCAAAGTGGAGCCAGGACATGAACCCAGACACTTCAACAGGGCATGCAGACATCCCAAGTAGCGTCTTAACAGCTGCATGAAATGCCTACCCCAATAACATGTTACTTTTCATGAATTTTCTGAAGACTTACTGTACGCATGGGATTCAAAATATTCATGCATCAAAATCAACTTCTCTTTTTGTTCCATTTCCCATGAGCTTTTTGAAGTCCACTGGTACAGCATTAGAGTTAGCAGTCATTTGAAAGAAATTTTTTAAAGGAAAAAAAAAAAAACTAATACAATTGTTAACAGTTAAGTCACACATGTATCTGATAATCAACTATGACCTGGTGACACTATGAAAACATTCATATGCAAGTAAATAATGATAAACATTAGGCAGGCTAAATAAGATAAATGGGCAAAGCATTACTTTGAGGAATTCTCAGCCAAATTACTGTAGGAGATGGTGAGGACTATGTGCAGTCTGTCAGCTTGGAGCCCTGAGAAGGAATCCTGAGACAAGATAAGCATCTGGGGGCTGGTGCTGTAGCACAGCGGGTTAATACCCTGGCCTGAAGCACTGGCATCCCATATGGGCGCCGGTTTGAGACCCGGCTGCTCCACTTCCAATCCAGCTCTCTGCTATGGCCTGTAGAAAGCAGTAGAAGATGGCCCAAGTCCTTGGGCCCCTGCACCCATGTGGGATACCTGGAAGAAGTTCCTGGCTCCTGACTTTGGATCGGTGCAGCTCCAGCCGTTGCGGCCAACTGGGGAGTGAAGCATTGAATGGAAGACCTCTCTCTCTCTGCCTCCCCTCTCTCTGTGTAACTCTGACTTTCAAATAGATAAATCTTAAAAAAAAAAAAAAAAAAAAAGATAAGCATCTGATTCACAGGAGGGGACAGCAATTCAATGGAAACACAGAGGAAGCTCAGGGAAGCCCCAAGGTCAGAGGAAACTGTTAAAGGACCCATAACAGACAGAAAACAGCATTTAAAGGAGAAACGTGTTAAGTGCATTCTGCCCAGCTACAACTACCACAGCCACCCCTTTGGGCAGAAACAAGGCAAGCAAAAACAAAGGGACCTGCCAGTTGTTCCAATCTACCACAGCTCTGTAGCCACTGAAGCCAGCCTCTAGAATCTGTACTTCACACACTCTGATTTCTAAGTATCTGTGCAGGGCCCAGTGCTGTGGCATAGTGGGTTAAGATGGCATCCTGTATGGGAAAGTCCCAGCTGCTCCATTTCCGATCCAGCTCCCTGCTAATGTATCTGGGAAAGAGGAGGATGGCCCAAGTGACTGGGCTTCTGCACTTACATGAAAGACCCAGATGACACTTCTGGCTCCTAGCTCCTGGTTTCGGATCAGCCCAGCTCCAGCCATCGCAGCCACCTGGGGAGTGAACCAGCAGATGGAAGATCTCTCTGACTCTCCCTCTCTCTTTGTGCAACTCTGCCTTTCAAATAAATAGATAAATTGTTTGAGTGTTTAGTTTTGCTTCTGCTTATGTTCTAGGACCCTTTCACCTTATCTTGGCTAACTAAATAGATCCTGTTGCTGGTCATCAGCATCCCATATGAGCACCAGCTGCTCCACTTTCAATCTAGATCCCTACTAATGCACCTGGGAAAGCAGCAGCAAGTACTTGGGCCCCTGTACCCACGTAGGAGACCCAGATGGAGTTCCAGGCTCCTGGTTTTGGCCTGGCCAGCCCTGGCCATTGCAGTCATTTGGGGAAAGAACCAGCAGATGCAACGTATCTCTGTCTCTCCCTCTCTAACTCTGCCTTTCAAATACACACATACATACATAATCTTTTAAAAAAAATCAAAACATGAAATTGATTATGACTGCATAGCCCTGGGCCATGTGTATTAGTGTGATTCCTGGGCAGGATCTAGGGTCTGAGTAACCGTTCAATCATATGGATGTTGCATTCCTACTTGACTGACACAACAAAATCCTGGACACTAACGCTTAGGTGGGTTTCCCTAGCTGGCCACACTTCATACATGTCACCCTTAACTGTTAGAGAAGTAAGCACTGACCACACAACTCCACTGGAGACGATAACCAGAAGCAAACGTCTGCTTGTCCTAGACTCTGTTCTGCAGACCTATTCCCTTTACTGATGTAATCTGCATCCCTCCACTGTAATGAACAGTAACCAAGAGTGTTAACAGCTTTCCTGGGTCTGTGAGTCCGTCTAGTGAACCACTGAACCTAACAGTGTTCTTGATCTCAACATAGATGTTAACATAGGATATAAATAAAAATATTAAGTAATTTGGGCAAGAAACATTTAACAGGTAATGAATTTTACAGTTGCAGTCAAATAATAGCACCTAGGACAATCATTGAAGGGAAAGATGTTACTAAGTATCTACTTGGTGACAGCTTAACTTTGATTTGGATACCTTGTATCTTAAAGAGTTTTGGTTATCTGTTGAAAATTCACTGTAAACACTAGTATTTCAAAATAGGTTAAAATAATTTTTATTAAATGTTAGAAGAGATTTATACACAATTCACAAATTCCTTACAAAATAATTGCCAATCCTTGTCCGATTTTGTTATACTTCCTGTACAGTTTTGGAAAATTTTCTGTGAAACAGGGTCTAGAAAATCTTTCTTTTAGAAACCTAATTTTAGGCAACATGTTTAAAACTGAAGTCTCTGAATGAAACTGAGCTTTCAAATACCCATATTAAATATCCCAGTGACAAAACAATGGGTAAATGAATATTAAATTGACTTCCTGAGGAAACAGTAAGTATTCTGTGACCTTCCCAAATTCACCTAAAATTTTTTATCACATTCAGAAACAGAATAATTATAAAGTAACAACAACCAAACCATGTACTCAAATAAAATGAATGTTCATCAAATTAACACTCAAAGAATAAAAACGTTGTCATAAAGAAGCCCCTCTTGTTTTAAGAAATGTAAAAGGAGCCTTCATATACCGAAGGCTATGGCATGTGCCACAAACCCTAAAGTAGAGAGTTTCTCCACCGGGCATAACCACAATTTATCCATTTTAGAATTGAGTAACATTTCTTTAGTAGAGTTGCTGGTATAAAAAAAAAAAAAAAAGATATACATTCAAAATATAACGGCAACATTTAAAAATGGCCAACAGTTTTGGTCTTTTACGTCCTGTAGTTTAATAAAGACTGGCTCTGAACTTTCTGCCAAAAATCTCACTTGTTTTCCAAAAGGATGACTGCCCAACCAGTACTGTCCCAGAGAGCAGAATCCCAACCACCAGCTTCAAAGGGATACGGCTCAAAAAAGAAGAAAACAGTAACCAATCCACCTCAAAAACATGAGATCAAAAGGAATTTGAAAATTCAATGTTTTGAAATTTTCCCCTGAGCTATGGATGCTTCTTAGGTATAACCCTAGTAAAACAGGTGCATTCCATCGTTCCAACTGTGCTTAGAAACGCCATGACTGTTTGGGTTGAACACAGTACGTAAGTTATACATTGAACAGCACACAGTTGTGGCAATTACACATTTCGTGGAAATCTTTGGTGAGATGCAGTCCTGCAGAAGCCTCTTCACTTTATCTCTCTCCTCATTAATATGTCTAGAATCTTCAAGTTATTTTCAGAGGAGAAACCACAAGACCATAATGAAGGACAAGCAGACCATCCTGAAAAAGAAGGGAAAAAAAGAAACTAACTGACAGCTCTTTGAAAATGTTATATAAATGATCAAGTCAAAGCCCACACAGTGGCATAGCTGGTAGCCAGAGGTGCTTGCATCCCATATGAATGCTGGTTCGAGTCCCAGATACTCCACTTCCAATTCAGCTCCCTGATAATGTGCCTTGGGGAAGCAGCAGAAGACGGCCCAAGTGCTTGGGCCCCTACACCCACATGGGAGACTTAGGAGAAGCCCTTGGCTTCTGGCTTCAGACCAGCTCAGCTCTGGCAGTTGCAGCCACTGGGGAGTGAACAAGCGGATGAATGACCTGTCTCCTTCTCTCTCTGCCTTTCAAATAAATCTTTAAGAAAAAGAAATGAGGGTAGGTGCTGTGGCATCGTGAGTTACACTGTTGCCTTCAGCACCAGCATCCCACTGGGGTGTCAGTTCGATTCCCAGATACTCTACTTCTGATCCAGCTCCCTGATAGTGTGCCTGGGAAAGCAGTGGAAGATGGCTCAAGTGCCTGGGCCCCTGCCCCCCATGTGGGAGACATGGAGGAAACTCCTGGCTCCTGGTTTCAGCCTAGCCCAGCACCGGCTGTTGCAGCCATGTGGGGAATGAACCAACAGATCCAAATTCATTCTCTGTCTTTCCCTTTCTCTCGATAACTCTGCCTTACACACACACACACACACAAAAAAAAGAAAAGCAATATTCATAAATACATCTCATTACTATTGTTAAGTGATACAACTTTGAAGTTATTCGCCTAAAATATAATATATATAATTCGCCTATAAAATATTTTCTTCATGGAAAATAAGTATTATGAAAAACCTATGCATGAATTTTAAAACTTTTTTGCAAAATAAACCACTTCTAGTTCCACAATCTTTCAGAAGTCCACTCATATTTTATATGTACGTCCTCCTTAAAGACTATCCTAGGACAGATGTTGCATTTTCAAGCCTTTTTATTTGCTTTTTGTAGGTTTCTGGTTCCTAATTCTCTGTGCTATTGCCAAGGCTGCATTGAACAAGTAATCCACCTTTATGAGGCCACTATTTCTAATTTCCTATGGACTGAAAAGCTCATGAAAAAGGAAGACTCACTTGAAAATGTGTCCTTGACCTGCTCTGACTAACACAGAGGAGGAGGTTGGGACATATGCCCCACACAGCCAGTCCTGCCCGGCTACTACTCCCTGTCTTTCTCTGCTTTGCTAAGCTTTTCCGTGGCTCCACCTCTTCATTCCTCAAGTACTATTCAAGTCACTTCAATCTGGCTTCTGTTCTTGGCAACTCCAACAAAAATGCACCAGAATTCTAAAAAAGGACTCCCAAACTCAAATGCCCACAAAAGCCAGCAAAGTAACGTGAATGAATACCTAAGCTGGGTAATTATTCAACAGGAATGTTGAAGAACAAAGGATAACCAGAAAGCAGATGTCTAAAGGAATTTAAACTCAAAATACTTAACACGTAGATTAAGACAAATTAAGCATAACCCAATACCACAGTCAGCTCACTGGATGATCAGATCAGTTCTAGATTAATTAACCTGATCAAAGTAAATGAATTCATACTGTAACTCAAACAGACCCTGTTAAAATTATCACATACATACAAATTACATTTTTCATATACTTATGTTTCCAAAATGAAAAGTATCATTTTTCAAAATACATTAATATGCAAAGATATGATAGCTTACAAGCTGTTTCAAGATCTCAAAATTATTTCATTGCATGTATAAAATCATTTTTATGTGAATGAGACTTATAATTCAGCTTTACATCTAAAAATCTGCTATATACTTTAAATATATATGAATACATAAACATTTTTATTTCTATTTAGAAGTCTTTATTCACTGTCTTACTTTCAATTATCTCCTATAGCTTGGATATAGTTCATTCCCCTAACGTTCACATGCTATGGGCAAGAATTTAGCATAGCAATTAAGACATCTCTTGGGACGCCCACATCCTGTATTAGAGGACATGGGTCCACATCCCAGCTCTGCTTCCAGTTCCAGCATTCCAATGTACACCTGGAGAGGGAAGATGATGTCTCAAATACTTGGATCCCTGCCACTCATTTAGGAGACCCAGACTGAGTTCTGGAATTCTGCCTTCCAGCCTTGGCTGTTACAGGCATTTGGAGAATGAACCAGAAGATAGAAGACCACTAGATCTCTGTTTCTACCTTTCAAATGAAGTTAAAAAACTTGGGAAGCTTGCTCCCCAGTGTGCAGGGCTAAGATGGTAGGACCTTTCTGCTTTTTTTAGAAAGTTACCGGCCGGCACCGCGGCTTACTAGGCTAATCCTCCGCCTGCGGTGCCAGCACCCTGGGGTTCTAGTCCCAGTTGGGTAACCGGATTCTGTCCCGGTTGCTCCTCTTCTAGTCCAGCTCTCTGCTGTGGCCCAGGAGTGCAGTGGAGGATGGCCCAGGTCCTCGGGCCCTGCACCTGCATGAGAGACCAGGAGGAAGCACCTGGCTCCTAGCTTTGGATTGGCGCAACGCGCCGACCGTAGCCACCACTTGGGGAGTGAACCAAGGGAAAAGGAAGACCTTTCTCTCTGTCTCTCTCTAACTCTGCCTGTCAAAAAAAATAAAAAATAAAAAAAATTAAAATTAAAAAAAAAAAAAAAAAAGGAGGTTACCTTTAGGGGCCGGCACTGTGGTGCAGTGGGTTAACGCTCTGGCCTGAAGCACTGGCATCCCATATGGGCACTGGTTCAAGTCTCAGCTGCTCCACTTCCAATCCAGCTCTCTCCTATGGCCTGGGAAAGCAGTAGAAGATGGCCCAAGTCCTTGCGCCCCTGCATGCGTGTGGGAGACCTGGAAGAAGCCCTGGCTTTGGATTGGCACAGCTCCTGCCATCGCAGCCAATTGGGAAGTGAACCAGCAGATGGAAGACCTCTCTCTTTCTCTCTCTGCCTCTCCTTTCTCTGTGTAACTCTTTTAAATAAATAAATCTTTTTTTTTAAAAAAGGCACCTTTAAAAAAAAGATTTATTTATTTGAAAGACAGAGTTTCAGAGAGGCAGAGATAGAAACAGAGAGAAGTTTCCCACCCACTGGTTCACTCCTCAAATGGCCACAAAGGCCGGAGCTGGGCCAATCCGAAGCCAGGAGTTTCCTCTGGGTCTCCCATGTGGGTGCAGAGGCCCAAAGACTTGGGCCATCTTCCACTGCTTTCCCAGACCATAGCAGAGAGCTGGGACCTGAAGTGGCACCCATATGTGATGCTAGCGCCGCAGGCGGAGGATTAACCAAGCACCGGCCCCTCCACCACATTTTATATACGGCTGGAGTCAGGGGAACCTCACTAGGAAAATCACACTATGCTGTCTGGACCCTCAAGGCACTGGATTCACAAGCCAAATAAAGTTTGTTATACTTTATAATTTAACCAGCCTTAAGTATTTTGGTATAGCAACACAAAATGGATAAAAGTAATATCTAATCAGAGTGAGTCTTCTAAAATAGAAGCCAGACTAGCTTATTTCTATCTTTGGCTCAAATCTTTCTCAACAGTTCCCCACCTCACTCCATGTTTAAATGCAAAGTTCTTGCCATGACTTCTAAGGTGCTACATGACTTTATTACCCAACTGCCCAGACCTCCTTTCCTACTGCTCTTTCTCTCACTCACTATGACCTAGCTTTCCCTGTGAGGGGGTCAATTTATTCAATTAGTTAAGAAGTCCTGAGATTCCACGCAATTTAGATAGCTACTAAGGAAGACTCTGATAATATTACAGGCTATTGAAGTTCCAGGACTCGGTCATCTTTAAATTTACCTGTGTGTCTAGACTAGAGGTTCCTAAATATTTTAAGATTTATTTATTTATTTGAAAGTCGCAATTACAGAGAGGGAAAGAGGCAGAAGAGAGAAACCTTATGGCCCTGACAGACACACCAAAGCCAGGAGCCAGGGCTTCATCCAAGTCTCCCACATGGGTGCAGGGGACAAGCACTTGGGCCATCTTCCGCTGCTTTCCCAGGCACATTAGTTGGAAGCTGGATCAGAAGTGGAGCAGCCATTATTCATACCAGCACCCAAATGAGATGCTGGCATCTCAGGCAGTGGCTTTCCCATCTGTGTCATAACACTGGCCCCAAGATCTTGGTTTCTAAATGCCATTATTCTGGGGCAGACATCTGGCACAGTGGTTGGGATGCCTCTATCCCATGCTGGAGTGCCTGGGTTTGAATTCCAACTCTGCTTCTGATTATAAATTCCTGCAGGTACGTACCTGGATCCTTGTCACCCTCATGGGAGACATAGTTTGAGTTCTGGGCTCCTGACTTCATCCTGGCCCAGCACTTGGCCGGGGAATTTGGGGAGTGAACCAGTGAATGAAAGATATCTTCCCTTCTCTTTCTCTCTGCCTTTCAAATAAAACATTTTCTAAATAAATAAATATAATTATTCTCCACTAAAAGGGATTAAAACAAGGTTGGGGCCATGTCAAGGAAAACAAGATGAGCCAAGAGATTTCTTTTTATGTCCCTTTTTTGTTTGTTTTATTTTGAAGATTCATTTGCTTACTTGAAAGGCAGAGTGACAGAGGAAGAGACAGGGTGGGAGACCATCCATCAGCTGGTTCATTCCTCAAATGTCTGGGCCAGGCTGAGCCAGGAGCTTCATCCGGGTCTCCCACATGGGTGGGACTTGGGCCATTTTCTGCTGCTTCCCCAGAAGCATTAGCAGGGAGCTGGATGGAAAGTGGAGTAGCCAGTACTCAGTGGACACATATAGGATGCCAGCACTGCAGGCAGTGCTTTAACCCATTGTGCCACAGTGCCAGCCTCAGATTTTTTGTTTATTAAAGATCTATTATAGGGGCCGGCGCTGTGGTACACTAGGTTAATCCTCTACCTGCGGTGCTGGCATCCATATGGGCGCCAGTTCTAGTTGCTCCTCTTCCGGTCCAGCTCTCTGCTGTGGCCTGGGAAGGCAGTGGAGGATGGCCCAAGTCCTTGGGCCCCTGCACCCACATGGGAGACCAGGAGGTGGCTCCTGGCTCCCGGCTTCAGATCGGCATAGCTGTGGCCATTTCGGCCATTTCGGGAGTGAACAAATGGAAGGAAGATCTTTCTCTCTCTCTCTCTCACTGTCTGTAACTGCCTGTCAAATAAAAATCTTAAAAAAGAAAAGATCTATTATAAAACTTTGAGAAATCAGTCTAATACATCAATTATAATGGAAATTAACCTGGCCTGAGTCTCTTTTTTTCCTTTTCCTTTATTCTAATTATTTTAAAATTGTAAAAGGGGGCCAGCGTGGTGCGGTGGGTAAAGCCGCCACTTGTAACACTGGCATCCCATGTTGGAGTGAATTTGAGTACCGGCCACTCCACTTCCAGTCCAGCTTCTTGCACAACAAATGGTGGCCCAAGAACCTGGCTCCTGCCACCTGTGGGAAACCCAGATGGAGTTGCTGACTCCTGGCTTCGGCCTAGCAAGACCTGGCTGTTGTAGCCATTTGGGGGGTTAACTTGCAGATGGACGATCTCTCTCTCAGTTTCTGTCAAATAGTTAAAAACGAGAGAGGACTTAGACATCTTTCTATTTGTTTATAGAAGCTTTTCTATTGAGAAGTGTGAAAAGTAATTATTTTTGCAGTATAATCGGCTCAGTGATAGAATGAAATGCTGTGAAGTTTTAGTGAAAACCAGTCTTCAAGTTACTTGAGTTTGGAAGTGAAAGGTAAGTAGAAAAATCTCCTGTTGGATTAATTAAGCAACAACATAAAGATGAAGTGACATTGCATAGAGCTAGAAGAAAGAAATAATTGACATGACTTGAGCTCTTTATGCCATGTACTACATTCTAGGTACAGAAAGAACGTGTGTTATTCTTTTTTTTAAATTTTTTAAAAATTTATTTGATAGAGTTATAGACAGTGAGAGAGAGAGACAGAGAGATAGGTCTTCCTTTGCCGTTGGTTCACCCCCTCCAAATGGCCGCTACTGCTGGCGCTGCGCCGATCCAAAGCCAGGAACCAGGTGATTCCTCCTGGTCTCCTATGCAGGTGCAGGCGCCCAAGCACTTGGGCCATCCTCCACTGCACTCCTGGGCCACAGCAGAGAGCTGGACTGGAAGAGGAGCAGCCGGGACTAGAACCCAGCGCCCATATGGGATGGTGGCACCGCAGGTGGAGGATTAACCAAGTGAGCCATGATACTGGCCCGCGCTGCAGGCGGAGGTAATTGAGCCACGGCGCTGGCCCCATGTGTGTTATGTAAGCCTCATAATAACCTTTAAAAATATGAGTTTTTCTCTTTTTAACTTTCTATCTTGAAATAATCTAAGACAGAAAAGTTACAAATACAGCTACTGAGAGTTCCTATATAGGTATTGCTCAACATTCTTTTCAGAAATTTTTTCTGAAAGGCAGAGGCCATGGGGCATGTAGATAAAGAGAGAGAAGGAAAGACAGAAAGTGTTTCCTTCGTTTTGTTTCCTAGATGCTCAAAACAGCCAAGGTTGTGCTGGGATAAGCTGGAGCCTGGAACTCAATCCAAGTCTCCCAAGTAGGTGCCTAGAATCCAGTCATTTGAGCCAACACTGCTGCCAGACATATCTCCTTTTCCCTAATTGCCCCTCACTGTCACCTATCAGATTCTCCTCTTTAAAAATTTCTCTCCGACCAGAGGGGGTGTCCATCCACTCTGATGGATGCTCTCCCCCATTAGACCTAACATAATGGTGAACAACCTCCAGTGGACTTCTTGTCCCTGGCACATTGGCCCCCCGCTCACAGTCACCTTTGGGACCTGTCCAGCAGTTGCTTGAACATTTCGTTTCAGAGGCACTCCCAAGCAGCTATTGACTGGGGGCATCATTGGCCTAAGGTGTTCTTTGGGTAAAAAAGAAAAACCGACTCAATTTCAATTAAAATCTAAAAGATCTTTGGATAGTAACAATCTTGTACATGAGAATTTGGTTCAGCCATAGCTGGACATTGGATTTAAAGCAATTTCTCTCTTTTGAACCTAGAAAGATCACTGCTTTTAAAAAATATTGCTTTGTGGCCGGCACCGCGGCTCACTAGGCTAATCCTCCGCCTTGCGGCGCCGGCACACCGGGTAGTTCTAGTCCCGGTCGGGGCACCGATCCTGTCCCAGTTGCCCCTCTTCCAGGCCAGCTCTCTGCTGTGGCCAGGGAGTGCAGTGGAGGATGGCCCAAGTGCTTGGGCCCTGCACCCCATGGGAGACCAGGATTAGCACCTGGCTCCTGCCATCGGATCAGCGCGGTGCGCTGGCCGCGGCAGCCATTGGAGGGTAAACCAACGGCAAAGGAAGACCTTTCTCTCTGTCTCTCTCACTATCCACTCTGTCTGTCAAAAAAAATAAAATAAAATAAAATATTGCTTTGTAACTTACCGACCTTATTTTACAATTTGTTTTAATAGGTTTCCAATGATATAGCAGTGGGTAATCAGTAGTCCATGAAACAGCAATGGGTAATCAGTACTTGTTTTAACCCATAAGGTAGGTTTTGCAATCTCTGGTTTAATGTCACTGATTTATATCTAGAGTTTTATAAAAGGAGTAGAATTCCATATGAATGCAATTCTGTTCTTAATTCTGATAGAAGTATATATAACACCATCCTTAGGCATCCAATGTAATTGCTAAATGTAAACCGGGCAAAGGCAAATGAGATAAATGTGTCTAAATGTAAACTTTGGTACTCTTTAATATGTTTTCATAAATTGTCCACATGAAAATAGTTCAACACTGCTTGAAAGTTAACTAAGGCTGAAATTTGATATGTTATTATTATTATTTTTTTGGACAGGCAGAGTTAAACAGTGAGAGGGAGACAGAGAGAAAGGTCTTCCTTCCATTGGTTCACCCCACCAAATGGCTGCAACGGCCAGCGCACAGTGCCGATCCGAAGCCAGGAGCCAGGTGCTTTCTCCTGGTCTCCCATGCAGGTGCAGGGCCCAAGCACTTGGGCCATCCTCTACTGCACTCCCGGGCCACAGCAGAGAGCTGGCCTGGAAGAGGAGCAACTGGGACAGAATCCGGCGCCCCAACAGGGACTAGAACCCAGGGTGCTGGCGCCGCAGGCGGAAGATTAGCCTAGTGAGCCGCGGCGCTGGCCTGATATGTTATCTTATTTAGAAAATGTTGTCTTAATTTGGAGATTTCTAAAGGGTTATTTCAAAATGTAAATAAAGGAAATCAGCAGATACAAAGCAAAAGCTATTAGTCTATTTGACATAAAACTAGAATCTGATCATCTGTTGAAGCAATGAGGTTTTTGCAATGCATGTTAGTCAATATTTTAAAGTCTTAAAAATCTGTTTAAAACCTGCAGCACGTCCTTTTGATAGTTTTGTCTAATTGTTGACTGTCAGTTTTCTAGCCAGCTCCAGTAAGCTATTCTCTCTTCTCCAGTTCTGTTAAAACTGTTCCAAATTATGTGATATGATTCCATGCACTGACTCTTAAAAGAGATATGATTTGTTTGAATATATACTCATTCTAAAGCATCTGAGTAATCACTTTGTAACAATGATCAAATGTGGTCTATATTATGTCAATGATATTAAGGGATCCTATTTCAACAAGGTTATTTCAAGCTTTCTTGGCATCTTTGACAGGCATTCAAAAAATCAAAGTTCCAGCCAGCGCAATGGCTCAATAGGCTAATCCTCCACCTTGCAGCGCCAGCACACTGGGTTCTAGTCCCAGTCGGGGCACTGGATTCTGTCCTGGATGCCCCTCTTCCTGACCAGCTCTCTGCTATGGCCCGGGAAGGCAGTGGAGGATGGCCCAAGTGCTTGGGCCTTGCACCCGCATGGGAGACCAGGAGAAGCACCTGGCTCCTGGCTTTGGATCAGTGCGATGCACTGGCCACAGCACGCCGGCCGCGGCGGCCATTAGAGGGTGAACCAACAGCAAAAAGAAGATCTTTCTCTCTATCTCTCTCTCTCTCACTGTCCACTCTGCCTCTCTGCCTGTCAAAAAAAAAAAAAAAAAAGCGAAGTTCCAAATTCTTTAGACTTAGATATTTCCAGATGGGTCCCCATAAATATCAAAGGATAAGTATGTGTGTGTGCGTGCACGTGTGTGTGTGTGTAATATCAGGCTGCCATGTAAAACCTCAGAGAAAAATCTTAAAAGCAGACCATCCTGTTTTTGCATGCTCTAAGTAGGATGTTCAATGTAACTAACTAAAACTGCATGGCAGAGATATTTAGGCTTTTTGTTTTCTTTTTATTTTCTTTCAGTTTTCTGTATATGTGCTTACTGTGCTATTGTAGTGGTCGTAGGATAAAAATGCACTGGTGAAGCAACTGTAGTGCCCACAGAGGTGACTTTCCAGCTGTACATGTCATGCAGCATTTGTAGGGATGGTGCACTCTTTAAAAAATCACGGTTACTTCTCAACCGGATTTCTTTTCTTGTTTTATGTGCCAAATCCCACAGTACATTGGGATTGAATATCTGAACAATGTAGACCCATAAGAAGACTGTTCTGTCACAAACTGTAGTGCCTGAAAACATTTTTTTTTTTTTAAATTTTTGACAGGCAGAGTGGACAGAGAGAGAGAGAGACAAAGAGAAAGGTCTTCCTTTGCCGTTGGTTCACCCTCCAATGGCCGCCGCGGCCGGTGCATCTCGCTGATCCGAAGCCAGGAGCCAGGTGCTAATCCTGGTCTCCCATGGGGTGCAGGACCCAAGCACTTGGGCCATCCTCCACTGCACTCCCTGGCCACAGCAGAGAGCTGGCCTGGAAGAGGGGCAACTGGGACAGGATCGGTGCCCCGACCGGGACTAGAACCTGGTGTGCCGGCGCCGCAAGGCGGAGGATTAGCCTAGTGAGCCGCGGCGCCGGCCTGAAAACATTCTTAAGCTGATTGTCTTTAAAAAAAAAGTCTTCAAAGACAAAACAGGAATGATTATAACAAAATAATTATGGTCAAAATATCTGTGCTTCCTTGGAAATGCTGCACTCTGTATTTTCCACCTTTTAGTGCAGTATAATGAATGTGCATAGGTCAGAAGTCTTCATGTTCACTTTTTTTTTTTTTTTTTTTTTTGACAGGCAGAGTGGACAGTGAGAGAGAGAGACAGAGAGAAAGGTCTTCCTTTTGCCGTTGGTTCACCCTCCAATGGCCGCCGCGGTAGCGCGCTGCGGCCGGCGCACCGCGCTGTTCCGATGGCAGGAGCCAGGTGCTTATCCTGGTCTCCCATGGGGTGCAGAGCCCAAGTACTTGGGCCATCCTCCACTGCACTCCCTGGCCACAGCAGAGAGCTGGCCTGGAAGAGGGGCAACTGGGACTTTTTTTTTTGACAGGCAGAGTGGACAGTGAGAGAGAGAGACAGAGAGAAAGGTCTTCCTTTGCCGTTGGTTCACTCTCCAATGGCCGCCGCACCGTGCTGATCCGATGGCAGGAGCCAGGTGCTTATCCTGGTCTCCCATGGGGTGCAGGGCCCAAGCACTTGGGCCATCCTCCACTGCATTCCCTGGCCATAGCAGAGAGCTGGCCTGGAAGAGGGGCAACCGGGACAGGATCGGTGCCCCGACCGGGACTAGAACCCGGTGTGCCGGCGCCGCAAGGCGGAGGATTAGCCTAGTGAGCCGCGGCGCCGGCCCATGTTCACATTTTAAAATTAGGTAAATGACCTCATCTTTTGAGCTTGAGTTCATTTTTTAATTTTGATTTTATTTTATACAACGTGTAGACAGTCCCCTGTTCTCTGCATTTATAAGTATATACAGTATAAGTCTGCTAATTCTGTAAGTAATTTTTATAATTATGATGTAACTCTATCCTATCTTTAAAATACTTAAAAATAAAACCTTTATGTGCAAAAAAAAAAAAAAAAACCACTAAAGGATTTGGATTATATTACAGGTACTGTCAAGATATGAAGTAGTGCTAAATTTTAAGTTACGATAATGTAAAATGCTACTGATACAAATATCCAAAAGTTGAAAAGTCTAATGATCTTGTGTTACTAGATATAATGATTACCTTAATGAGAAAGACCCAGAGGCCTAAAAGGGATAAATGTTTTGTAAAATCCTACAGGTGCAGCCGGCGCCGCGGCTCACTAGGCTAATCCTCCGCCTTGCGGCGCCGGCACACCCGGTTCTAGTCCCGGTCGGGGCACCGATCCTGTCCCGGTTGCCCCTCTTCCAGGCCAGCTCTCTGTTGTGGCCAGGGAATGCAGTGGAGGATGGCCCAAGTGCTTGGGCCCTGCACCCCATGGGGACCAGGATAAGCACCTGGCTCCTTGCCATCGGATCAGCGTGGTGCGCCGGCCGCAGCGCGCCTACCGCAGCGGCCATTGGAGGGTGAACCAACGGCAAAAGGAAGACCTTTCTCTCTGTCTCTCTCTCTCACTGTCCACTCTGCCTGTCAAAAAATAAATAAATTAATTAATTAAATTAAAAAAAAGTAAAGCTCACAGGTTTGATTTGTATGAAAAGGAAATATTGAGTTTTTTTCCTTTTTACAAACTGGGTGAACTTCTACATGTGTACAACACGTGTAATCATGACCCAGATCAAGACACAGAGTATTTCTGGCAC
This sequence comes from Lepus europaeus, assembly GCF_033115175.1. Lineage (NCBI taxonomy): Eukaryota > Metazoa > Chordata > Mammalia > Lagomorpha > Leporidae > Lepus > Lepus europaeus. The sequence continues at coordinate 26,164,471 of NC_084843.1, read as the reverse complement.
CTAAAAGACTCCCTCATGCCTGTGTGCAGTCAAGATGCTCCTCAAAACATTAACTACTGTTTCTCACATTTAAGTTCATAGATTAGTAGTGCCTATTTATGAACTTAATAAAGTGTACTCAAACAGTATATATTCTTATTCTTCAAGGTAGTTTTATCCTATAAAAGTACTGTGACACTGAATTAATGAATACTAAACTTCTGCTCCTAGAGGAGATACAGGAATAGGTTCCTAAAAGGCTTCTGGTCATTTTCATTAACTGATCAATAAACAAATTTGTTTTATGTGTACTCTGTTGAAAAACATTTAATGTGTACTGTTGATTAATTAATACTGATCATAGCCAACAGCACCATTACTCCTGCCTGAATGAAGCTTATCTAATGCAAACTCTCCAAGAAATATCACAGCCTTTTTGTAATAGACTTCAACACTCTACTGGGGGCAATTTCTTTTTTTTTTTTCTTTTTTAGGAATAAATTTTATTTTATTTTATTTTATTTATTTGACAGGTAGAGTTACAGACAGTGAGAGGAGGAGACAGAGAGAAAGGTCTTCCTTCCATTGGTTCACCCCCGAAATGGCCGCTACAGCCGGAGCTACACTGATCCAAAGCCAGGAGCCAGGTGCTTTCTCCTGGTCTCCCATGCGGGTGCAGGGCCCAAGCACTTGGGCCATCCTCCACTGCCCTCCCGGGCTACAGCAGAGAGCTGGACTGGAAGAGGAATGGGGGCAATTTCAACAGCAAAATACAAAAATGTGCAAAGCAAGGCACTAAATACATCATGAAAGGTTGAGAGCTCAAACAAGGCAGAGTTGCCTTGTTCAACCTCAGCTGGGACTATATCAAGCAACTACTTTTGACTGCTCTGTGCATTTTTGGGAATAGCCAGGAAGAGGCTATTAGCATTAATTCTGGAGGTACAACCAAAATCCATGTGTTTCATTATATCAGTTAAAAACATATCAATTTGCTTAGGTTAAGAGTTCATCAAATCGACCAGGAGGAAGCTCCTGGCTCCTGGTTTCGGATTGGCACAGTGTGCCGGCCGCAATGCGCCGGCCGTAGCAGCCACTTGGGGGGTGAACCAACGGAAAAAGGAAGACCTTTCTGTCTCTCTCTCTCTCTCACTGTCTAATTCTGCCTGTCAAAAAAAAAAAAAGTTCATCAAATCTTTGTTAGTATTTATAAGCTCCTCAGATGCATACAGTTTGTAAAAAAATTAGCACCCCAGGCTCAGGGATACATTTTTTTAAAAAGATTCATTTATTTTGTTTGAAAGGCAGAGTTAGAGAGACAGACAGAGACAGAAACTGAAACAGGAAAAACTGTCTTCCATCTGCTGAATCACTCCTCAAATGGCTGCAATGGCCAGGGCTGGGCCAGGCTAAAGCTAGCAGCCTGGAAGGACCCAGTTCTCCCATGTGGGTGGCAGGGACACAACTACTTGGACCATCTTCCTCCGCTTTCCCAGGAGCATTAGCAGGGAGCTAGAGTCAAAGTACAGCAGCTGGAACTCAAACTGGTCCTCACATGAGATGCTGGCGTGGAAGGTGGTGGCTTAACCCACTGTACCACAACACCAGTCCCAAGGCATACATCTGAATATCCTACTTTTCTCTTCATTAAAACTGTAGGTTCTATCTTGCTTTTTATTATCCTGACCGGGAGATTTTTACATTTCATTCCTACTCATATAGCAAGTCAAATAAAGCATCAACATGGATATCTTATCTTCTTTACTATTGAGCAAGAAATGGTATTTGAACCTGTAAAGCCTATTGAGTATCTACAACTTTTCCTTAAATAAGTGTCCCTCTGGGGCAGGCATTTGGTCTACTGGTTAAGGCACTTATGGCATGCCTGCCATGACACTGGAGTGCCTGGGTTCAACTCCTGGCTGTACTCCTGATTGCAGCTTTCTGATAGTGCAGACCATAAGAGACAGCAGTGATGGCCCAAATGACTGGGTTCCTGTCATGCACATGACGGACCCAAATGGAGTTCCTGACTCCCAGCTTTGGCCCTCAGGCCAGTGCAGGCATTTGGGGAGTGAACCAATGGATGAGAACTCTCTGTCTCACTGCTTCTCAAAAGACAAAGAAGTTTTCCTCTGGATATATAATCATGTACTACGTTAAGATGCACTGCATATATGATGGTGGTTTCTTAGGATTATTATATATCTTAGTTGTGCAGTAGGCTAAACCATCCAGGTTTGTGTAAGTATACTCAATGAAGATCACACAATGATGAAGTCACCTGACACTGCATTTCTCAGATAGCATCTGTCATTAAACAATGTATGATTGTACTGGCCTATTATCCTTCATGCCTCTACTGGAGTACTGGACAGAGAAAAAAGAACAAGGCCTCTAGAATCAAACTGCCTAGGAACTGAGCCCTGGCTCACCTCTAACTCAATGCAGGAAGTTACATGTCCTTTCTGTATCTCAGTCCCCTTATCTTTAAAAAGGAAGATGAAAGAATACCTACCCCAGAGTATAATTCAGAGAAATACATGGGCTACTCCAAATAAGCCACTCAGAATACCTACGCACAATAAGCATTTAATATATATTAGCTATAATTATTATTTACAGTCCAGATACTTTTTAAAAGATTGTGGGACATTTATGAAAACTTTATTGGCAACACAAAACTTTTTTTTTTCATGAAGTACGTTGTGTGTTAGGCAGAGACGTGATAATGTCTGGGCCCTACCTGCATTGCTGCTTCACCTATTGCACGTCGGATTTCCCTTAGGGTCTGATACCGTTCCAGCAGGTGATCGCCACAGATGATATCTACCTGTGGGCAAATAAGAGGATATGACATGGCTCTCCTCCTGCTTCAAAATACCATCTGAAGAAATGAAGGGGGGAAATCAACCTGTTCCCAGGTTCAATTTTGCTACTTCACTTTTAGACTGTTTTTCAAGAAAGGTTTCAAAAACTTCCACAAAAGGAAATAAGGTAGGGACCAGTGCTGTGGCATAGCAGGTGAGATCACCGTCTACAGTGCTGGCATCCCATGTAGGTGCCAGTTCAAGTCCTGGCTGCTCCACTTCCAATCTGGCTCTCTGTTGTGGCCTGGGAGGGCACTGGAGGAAGGTCCAAGTCCTTGGGCCCCTGCACCTGCATAGGAGACCCCGAGGAAGCTCGTGGCTTCAGATCAGCGCAGCTCCAGCGGTGCAGCCAGCTGGCGTGTGAACCAGCAGATGGAAGACCCCTCTCCCTCCTCCATCCCTCTCTCTGCCTCTGCTCTCTGCCTTTCAAATAAATAAATAAATAAACATTTAAAAAAAGGAAATAAGGTAAAATATAGAGATTGTCAGAAATTGGTAGATAACAGCTCAGTACAAATGATATTCAAAATGATTTCCCTGAATCTGTTAAAAAAATTCCATGACAAAATGATTTAAAAGACAATTTTGGGGCTGGCGCCACAGCTCAATAGGCTAATCCTCCGTCTTGCGGCGCCAGCACACGGGGTTCTAGTCCCGGTCAGGGCGCCGAATTCTGTCCCAGTTGCCCCTCTTCCAGGCCAGCTCTCTGCTGTGGCCCGGGAAGGCAGTGGAGGATGGCCCAGGTCCTTGGGCCCTGCACCCGCATGGGAGACTAGGAGAAGCACCTGGCTCCTGGCTTCAGATCAGTGTGGTGTGCCAGCTGCAGCACGCTGGCCATTGGAGGGTGAACCAACAGCAAAAGGAAGACCTTTCTGTCTCTCTCTCTCTCACTGTCCACTCGGCCTGTCACAAAAAAAAGAAGACAATTTTGGGGTGGGTGCTTGGCCTGGTGGTTAAGAAACTAGTTAAGGGGCTAGAGTTGTGGTGTAGCAGGTAAAGTCAACACCTGTGACCCAGCATCCATACGGGCACCCGTTCAATTCTCAGCTGCTCCACTTCCTATCCAGCTCCCACTTATGGCCTGGGAAAAGCAGATGGCTGGAGTGCTTGGGCCACAGCCAGCCACATAGGAGACCTGAAAGAAGCTCCTGACTTCAGCCTGGCCCAGCCCCGGCTGTTGCAGCCATCTGCAGAATGAACCAGTGGATGGATGATCTCTCTCTCTCTCTTTTAAACAAATAAATAAATCTTAAAAAAAAAAAAAAAAAAAAAAAGACACCAGCTACGATAACCACATTTTTTTCTGGACAGAAAGCCTGGGTTCAAGTCCTGGTTCTGCTCCTGATCCTAGTTTCCTGCTAATACACACTGCTAGGGGCAGTATAGGGTTTACAGCTAGGAGCTGGGAAATCAATGCAGGTCTGCCATGTGAGTGGCAGGAACCCAATATCTGAACTATCATCACTGCCTTCCATTGTCTGCTTTGGTGAGAAGTTGGAGTTGGGAACCACAACCTAGCACTGAACCCAGGCACTTTGATCAGGACACAGGCAACTTAATCACAAGGCTAAATGCTTGCTTCCTTCACAAATCTTAAAAATTATAATTCACGGCTAGCGCTGCGGCTCAATAGGCTAATCCTCCGCCTTGTAGCACCAGCACACCGGGTTCTAGTCCCGGTCGGGGCGCTGGATTCTGTCCTGGTTGCCCCTCTTCCAGGCCAGCTCTCTGCTGTGGCCCGGGAGAGCAGTGGAGGATGGCCCAAGTGCTTGGGTCCTGCACCCGCATGGGAGACCAGGAGGAAGCACCTGGCTCCTGCCTTCGGATCAGCGTGGTGTGCCGGCCACAGCGCGCTGGCTGCGCCGGCCATTGGAGGGTGAACCAACGGCAAAAGAAGACCTTTCTCTCTGCCTCTCTCTCACTGTCCACTCTGCCTGTCCAAAAAAAAAAAAAAAAAAAAAAAAAAAACTACAATTCACTATAACAAATTAAAAAACAGAACATATGTACTAATAAATTTTTAAAGACCATAAAATTATAGAAAGTAATTATAGAGGGACTGACACTGTGGACCAGCAGGTTAATGCCCTGGTCTGAAGTGCTGGCATCCCATATGGGTGCCGGTTCTAGTCCCAGCTGCTCCTCTTCCGATGCAGCTCTCTGCTATGGTCTAGGAAAGCAGGAGAAGATGACCCAAGTCCTTGGGCCCCTGCACCCACGTGGGAGACCCGGAAGAAGCTCCTGGCTCCTGGTTTCGGATCGGTGTAGCTCCAGCGGTTGCAGCCAATTGGGGAGTGAACCATCGGATGCAAGACCTCTCTGCCTCTCCTCTCTTTAACTCTGACTTTCAAGTAAATAAATAAATCTTTAAAAAAAAAAAGAAGAAGAAAAAGAAAAAAAATATGTGGAAAGTAGAAATGGTAACTCCTCTCATACTTCATACAGTCCCAACCCAGAGGTTGGCCAGTGACTAACAGTTTGATGTGTAGGATCCCAGATGGCCTAAGTGTATGAAGTTTTTCATTATTCATTTTTGTTTTTATAAAAATGGGATCATGCCATACATCTTGTTTTATAAACTCTTTCTAAAGCCACCAAAACCTTAATGAATCATGGACACCTTTTGGAATATATATATAACAGCTATACAGTGTTCCTTTGCATATCCATACTGATTTCTAAAAGCTACCTGACCATAAATATTTGATAAATTATTGCATCCAAACAGAAAGTCAGTTCTTTGTTTTGCAGGTCCCCAAGATGACCCACGTTTGGTAATTTTCTGGGAGTCACAGGGCTCAGCATAGTCCAGCTGTGATTTATTAGTGATACAGCAAGGATACACTGCCAAATCAGGAAGACACAGATGAACCCAAGCACAGACTTCCTAGGCTTTCCCCTCCCAGTCCAGGAGGTGAAAATGCAGCCCACATATAGTGTTTCTACACAGGGAACCTACTGGGGGATCAGAGTTTGGGGTTTTCATTGAGGGTGATCACGCTGACATTTTCAGCCTAGCAACTTCCAAATTCCAGACACACACAAGGACAGCAGGTATTCATAGAGTCACTGTGTACAGTACAAATACAGTGAATTATCAATAAGAAACTGCAATTTAGCATAAGAAACTTGTTGCAAGCCAAGTTTATGTTGATAGCCAAAAGCCAACCTTGTAAGCAAGCCCTCCTACGAGCAGTAGCCTCAAGCTGGCTAGGTTAACTCTTATAAGCCACACTGGCTTATTCCTCTTTATTCAGATATATTCCTTTCTTTGTTAATAAGTTGCTTTTTTCGCTTTCTGGCAAATTCCTATCCATTTTTCAAATCCATCCACAGTTGACTCAGTCACTCGTGAGATCTCTATTGTTGCATTCATCACATCCTACTGTTGATTAGTTGTTTACTTAGCCATCTTTCCCACAAACCTCCCAGTTCCTGATGGCATGAATTTTGTCTCATCTTTTACTACTAAGGCCACATCCATAAATGCTCAATTTAGAATCAACAGATAGTAATTTAATGAAAGGTTTAAGGTCATATAATAAGTCTCTATTATTAATAATTTAAAAAGAACATATCATGGGGCCAGTGCTGTGGCGCAGCAAGTAAAGCTGCTGCATGCAGTGCTGGCATCCCACATGGGTGCAAATTCGAGTCCCAGCTGCTCTACTTCCGATCCAGCTCTCTGCTATGGCCTGGGAAAGCAGTATAAGATGGCCCAAATGCTTGGGCCCCTGTACCTGTGTGGGAGACCTGGAAGAAGCTCCTGGCTTCAGATCAGCTCAACTCCAGCCATTGCGGCCATCTGGGGAGTGAACCAGCAGATGGAAGACTTCTCTCTGCCTCTGCCTCTCTGTAACTGCCTTTCAAAAAAACCCTATCGATATAGGCTTTTAAATACAGAGTTAGTATGGTAGAATTAACAAGAAAATACAATTATTATCTTTTATGTAAAGTATATTTAGTGATCAATATAATATAATTTTCGAAGTTTCATTTTAAAAGCAAAATAAGATCTGAATAACATGATACACAAAGGAAAGTAACAGCGCTAACTATTTATAAAACCTAATATAGGGGGCCGGCGCCGTGGCTCAACAGGCTAATCCTCCGCCTTGCGGCACCGGCACACCGGGTTCTAGTCCCGGTCGGGGTACCGGATTCTGTCCCGGTTGCCCTTCTTCCAGGCCAGCTCTCTGCTATGGCCAGGGAGTGCAGTGGAGGATGGCCCAAGTGCTTGGGCCCTGCACCCCATGGGAGACCAGGAGAAACACCTGGCTCCTGGCTTCGGATCAGCATGGTGCGCCGGCTGCAGCGCGCTGGCCGTGGCGGCCATTGGAGGGTGAACCAACGGCAAAAGGAAGACCTTTCTCTCTGTCTCTCTCTCTCACTATCCACTCTGCCTGTCAAAAAAACAAAAAACAAACAAAAAAAAACCTGGTATAGGAAAAATGATCAATCAGCTAAAAACAACACTAAAACAAACCTGGTAATCCAAAGACACAGGAGTCTATGTAAAAGAAATCTATTTGGGTATTTATGATCTCTGAATTTTAAATCAACGTAAATCTCTCTTAAAAACACACAACCTGGGGGCCATGTGTGGTGCAGTGGGTTAAGCCGCCACCTTCAACAACAGCAACCTGTTATTGGGCCAGTTTGAGTCCCGGCTGCTCCACTTCCAGTCCAGCTCCCTGAGAATGCACCTGGGAAGGCAACAGAAGATGGCCCAGGTCCTTGGGCCCTTAAACCCATGTGGGAGCCCCAAATGGAGTTCCCAGCTCATGGCTTTGGCCTAGCACAGCTCCGGCTGTTGTGGCCATTTGGAGAGTGGACAGCGAAGGGAAGAGTGGGCAGTAAAAGGAAGATCTCTCTTTGTCTCTTCCTCTCCCCAATGCTACCTTTCAAATAAATAAATATATCTTTTTTTTCCTTAAAAAGATTGAGAGGAGAGTTACAGAGAGAGATGGAGAGGAAGAGAGAGAGAGGCCATCCATCCGCAGGTTCAGGCAGGAGCCACGAGCCTCTTCAGGGTCTCCCATCTGGGTACAGGGATGCAAGCACTTAGGCCATCTGCCACTGCCTTCCCTGGCCATTAGCAGAGAGCTATATCTGAAGTAGAGCAGCAGGAACTCGAACCTGCGCCCATTTGGTGCAGGCAGAGGCTTAACCTACTATGCCACAGCGCCAGGCCCCAATAAATACATTTCTAAAAAACAAACTACAAACCACATGACCTGTATTTAAATCTTCAGAACTGTCTTCCTATTCTGATCTGTCATAAATAAACTTGAGGTAGTTTATCACGTAACAAACCCCTGATAATTGTTTACAAGTGCTAGTAAATAACCATATATGAAGGTCAGAGATCTGTGAAAAAAACACATTTTTCCTACCTGGGACTAGCTGGTTTAAAGACAGGCTTAAGTGACTGAGGGACAACAAGACTTTTATTCTGATTTCTGGATAATCTATTCAATATCTGATCCATAGGAATAACTCAATTATTTACTGTCTCTGGAATTTAGAAAGTATAAACAATCTTAGTCATAAATTAAGAGGTCTGCAAAGTTAAAAATTCTGTTCTATTACTTCAACATTTTTGTGAAATAGTAATTCATGGATGTCACTAGTTTTACAGCTGAGTAGGAAAGGAATATTTAGAGAGCTAAGAGCTGATAATTAAAAGTCAAAACAAAATTTCTATCATATACTTCAAAATACTAGACTCCTGCTACACCATGAAGTAAAAGAAAACATATTTTTCCACAATAAAATCAATTCACAAGAGATCTACTGTACAACACAGTAACTTGTTAAAAACAATGACTACTGTATTCCTTAAAATTGCTAAGGTAGAAATTTTTTTAAGTGTTCCAGCACAAAAAATAAGCACATGAGGTAATATTAAGCTAATTACCTCATTTTAGCCATTCTACAACATATACATATTTTAAAACATGTCATACATAATGAATATATATACATATATAATTATTGTTAATTAAAAGAAAATAAATTAGGAGAAAAAGAATCCCTAAAATGAAAAAGAACTTTGATGACCAAATATCTTCAATCACCAAATACCACATTTACAAGTGGGAATTGTGCTTAGATAAAAATCTAGCCAAGGGGCTGGTGCTGTGGTGCACTGGGTTAAAGCCCTGTCCTGCAGTGCTGGCATTCCATATGGGTGCCAGTTCAAGTCCTGGCCGCTCCACTTCCAATCGAAAGCACTGGAGGGTGGCCCAAGTCCCTGGCCCTTTGCAACTACATGGGAGACCCGGAAGAAGCTCCTGGCTCCTGGCTTCAGATCAGCTCAGCTCTGGTCATTGCAGCAATTTGGGGAGTGAACCAGTGGTTAGAAGACCTCCCTCTCTCTCTCCGTCTCTGTGTCTACCTCTCTCTGTAGCTCTTTCAAATAAATAAAATAAGTCCTTAAAAAAAAATCTAGCCAAGAGGAAGTATTCTATAACCCAAAGAGGGGTCCCATCCCTGGATATCACTTCTTAGTTATTCTATACACAAAATGTAAGTCTTATGGCTTCTGTTGTAAAAATAAGAGACTGCTGGGGCCAGCGCTGTGGCACAGAGGGTTAAAGCCCCAGCCTGCAGCACCAGCATCCCATGTGGGTGCCAGTTTGAGTCTTGGCTGCTGGACTTTTCATCCAGCTCCCTGCTAATGTGCCTGAGAAAGCAGTGGAGGATGGCCCAAGTCCTTGGGGTCCTGCACCTAAGTGAGAGACCAGAAATAAGCTCCTACCTCATTTTTGGATTGGCTCAGCTCCAGCTGTTGCGACCATTTTGGGAGTGAACCAGTGGATGGAAGACCTCTCTCTCTGTCACTCTTTCAAATAAATAGAATAAAATAAATCTTTAAAAAAAAAATAAGAGATGTTATGGAATCACTCAAAATTCTTCACCCAGGAGTCCCTAACAACCATCTTTTTTTTTTTTGACAGGCAGAGTGGACAGTGAGAGAGAGACAGAGAAAGGTCTTCCTTTTGCCGTTGGTTCACCCTCCAACGGCCGCCGCGGTAGGCGCGCTACGGCCGGCGCACCGCGCTGATCCGATGGCAGGAGCCAGGTGCTTATCCTGGTCTCCCATGGGGTGCAGGGCCCAAGCACTTGGGTCATCCTCCACTGCACTCCCTGGCCATAGCAGAGAGCTGGCCTGGAAGAGGGGCACCGGAACAGGATCGGTGCCCCGACCGCAATTAGAACCCGGTGTGCCGGCACCGCAAGGCGGAGGATTAGCCTAGTGAGCCGCGGTGCCGGCCCATCTTTTTTTTTTTTAAAGATTTATTTCATTTATTTGAAAGTCAGAGTTGCACAGAGAGAGAAGGAGAGGCAGAGAGAGAGGTCTTCCATCCGCTGGTTCACTCCCCAATTGGTCACAATGGCCAGAGCTGCGCTGATTAGAGGCAGGAGCCAGGAGCTTCTTCCAGGTCTCCCACATGGGTGCAGGGTCCCAAGCACTTGGGCCATCTTGTGCTGCTTTCTCAGGCCATAGCAGAGAGCTGGATCGGAAGTGGAGAAGCCAGGACTAGAACTGGTGCCCATATGGGATGCCAGTACTTCAGGCAGTGGCTTTACCGGCCAGGCCACAGTGCCAGCCCCACAACCATCTGTTTCTAACAGAAACCTTATCAGTAACTTCAAGTATGCCATGGTTATAAGGTAACTTAATGAGTTATTTCTAGTTTTCAGCTGGCATGAGATATGGCCAGACTATGTCAAGCTCAGTAACAGAAGCCATATTTAATTGGGTTTAACATATAGTATTAGCAGACAATGGTATGAAAAAACAGCAAAGTTTCAGTTATTGTTTTAACATATCTATTAATTTAGCCAACAGCAAATAGAGTATTTTAGATGTACAAATTCTGTGAAATTTTACATGTGGTGGAGAGATACAAAATCTCCTTTTAATAAAAAAGCAAAGCTATATAAATATGCATTTTCACTGGATCCACATAACCAGAATTGTGAGCATATTTACACTTCAATGTTCAACAATATATGAAGTATGAGGTTTCCATCCTACAGCAAAATATTACAGCTAGAATAAGGAATCTTTTCAAATTCTTAAAACACCAATAGGGTCTATGTTAGATATTTCACTTTCTAAGGGTCTTCACATTGCTTGTTGTATTTGGCCAACTGACAAATGCCAAGAACAGCAAAGGTAATCTCACAACTTCATCTGTCCGTTTACATACATGTACTGTACCTGGCAAGCTGGATCAAGACCCATTTTTCTTCTGAGGAATTTTTCTACATGCCCAATAGTTGCTTCTCCTGAAACTCGGACAAACTTCTTTTCCAGTGGCTACAAAATAAATAGACAAAACCATTTTCAGATTGTATGTGTGTATGTATATATAAAAATATATATAAATGTGTAAGCCTTTAAGTAAATTTTATATCAAAGTGATTTAGTGGACTCTGGAAAGTAAATATAAAATCTGAGTTAATTTACACATCAAAGATAAAAGAGGGGCCACTGCTGTGGCATAGCGGGTACAACCACTGCCTGCGGTGCCGGCTTCCCATATGGGCGCCAGTTCCATACCTGGCTGCTCCACTTCCTGCTCCACTTCCAATCCAGCTCTCTGCTATGGCCTGGGAAGGCAGTGGAAGATGGCCCAAGGCCTTTGGCCCCTGCACCCACGTGGAAGACTCAGAAGAAACTCCTGGCTCCTGGCTTTGAATCAATGCAGCTCTGACCATTGTGGCCACCTAGGGAGTGTAACAACGAATCGACGACCTCTCTCTGCCTCTTCTTCTCTGTGTAACTCTTTCAAATAAATAAATAAATCTTTAAAATAAATAAGATAAAAGAATTTGGGTCCAGTGCTGTGGCACAGCGGGTTAAAAAGCCCTGGCCTTAAGTGCCGGCATCCCATAGGGGTGCCAGTTCAAGTCCCGGCTGCTCCTCTTCCGATCCAGCTCTCTGCTTTGGCCTGGGAAAGCAGTAGAAGATGGCCCAAGTCCTTGGGCCCCTGCACCTGCCTGGGAGACCCGGAAGAAGCTCCTGGCTGCTGGCTTCAGATCGGCGCAGCTCCAGCCCTTGCGGCCATCTGGAGAGTGAGCCAGCGAATGGAAGACCTCTCTCTCTGTCTACTTAGCTTCCTTTCTCTGAAATATAAGTCAACAACTTTTTTTTTTTTAGTAGAAAGGTTTATAGGTTTCTTTTAGCATCTTATCAAAAATAAAACTGAGTAAAATTTATCCATTTTAAGTATGGAAATTACACTTTAAAGACAGTGGTTTTAAGGCCAGCACCACGGCTCACTTGGCTAATCCTCCGCCTGTGGAGCTGGCACCCTGGGTTCTAGTCCTGATTGGGGCACTGGATTCTGTCCCAGTTGCTCCTCTTCCAGTCCAGCTCTCTGCTGTGGCCCGGGAAGCAGTGGAGGATGGCCCAAATGCTTGGGCCCTGCACCAGCATGGGAGACCAGGAGGAAGTGCTGGCTCCTGGCTTCATATCGGCGCGGCACACAGGCTGTAGTGACCATTTTGGGGGATGAACCAACAGAGAGGAGGACCTTTCTCTCTGTCTCTCTCACACTGTCTAACTCTGCCTATATATGATAAAAAAAAAAAAAAGACAGTGGTTTTAAAACACCAGTGACCACTAGAAAGAACTGGGACTCATTAGAGAAATGACTGATGCTGTGTCTGGGGCAAGAGATGTCCAGGCGGGGCCATGATGTGGCTCAGCGAATGGATCAGCACAGCTCCAGCCATTGCGGCCAACTGGAGAGTGAACCAGGAGATGGAAGACCCCTCTCTCTCTCTTTCTGCCTCTCCTTCTTTCTGCATGTAACTCTGACTTTCAAATAAATAAATCTTAAAAAAAAAAAAAAACCTATGAGAATAACAAAGAACTCCATATATACTCAGCCCTTCTTATCCACTGGTATCACAAGAAATAAAGGTTGGAAAATTGCATATAAATACATACAGACTCTCCTTGTCATTATTTCCTAAAAAATACATTATAGCAACTACTTACACAGCATTTGATTAGTACTTTATTTTAAAAATCTTCTGTCTACTGGCTGCAATGGCCAGGCCAAAGTCAGGAGCCTGGAGCTTCACCCAGTATCTCCCATGTGGGTGCAGGGGCCTAACTAAGCACTTTGGTTATCTTCTGCTGCTTCCCCAGGTGTATTAGCTTGGAGCTCGATAGGAAGTGGAGCAGCCTGGACTTGAACTGGAGCCCGTATGGGATGCTGGCATTGTATGTGGCAGTTTAACCTATTATGCCACAATGCCAGCCCCTGCATTAGACTTAAAAAAAAAAAAAAGTACTTATTTTATTTACTTGAAAGGCACAGGGACAAAGCAAAACAGATATCTTCCATCTGTTGATTCATTCCCCAAATGGCCACAATACCCAGGACTGGGCCAGGCCACAGTGAGAGGCCAGGATCTCAATCCAGATCTCTCATGTGGGTGGCAGGGACCCAACTACTTGAGCACTAACCTGTTGCTTCCCAGAGTGTGCATTACCAGGAACTCTGATGTGGAATACAGAGGTCCCAAGTGCACCACTTAACCACTGCACTAAATGCCTGCTTCACATTTACACTGTATTATGTATTGTAAATAACCCAGCAATGATTTAAAGTATATGTGAGGAGGTACATAAGTTATATACAAGTACTCTGTCATTTCATTTAAGAATTTAGTTCTGCAGATTTTGGTACCCATGTAGGGAAGGGGAGTCCTGCAACTATTCTTCACCCCAGACACTGAGGGACTCATGTACTTATCCTTGAGCTTTTTTTTTTTTAAAAAAAAAAAAAAACAGGCAGAGTTAGACAGTGAGAGAGAGAGAGAGAGAGAGAGAGAGAGAGAGAGAGAGAAAGGTCTTCCTTCCGTTGGTTCACCCCCCCAAATGGCTGCAACGGCCAGCGCACTGCACCGATCCAAAGCCAGAAGCCAGGTGCCCCCTCCCAGTCTCCCATGCGGGTGCAGGGCTCAAGGACTTGGGCCATCCTCCACTGCACTCCCGGGTCACAGCAGAGAGCTGGACTGGAAGAGGAGCAACCGGGACAGAATCCGGCGCCCCAACTGGGACTAGAACCCGGGGTGCCGGCGCTGCAGGCAGAGGATTAGCCAAGTGAGCCATGGCGTCAGCCTTCCTTGAGCTTTAACAACTCAGGCCCATCTTATTTCAGATCTACTAACCTATTTCTCATCCCAACTATTTCCTGCCCACTTCCCAGATATATCTAATATATCTCTTCTATAAATCTCAGATATATCACTTCTATCAATACTTCAGTACGTATCCTCTTGTTTTTTTAAAGACTTATTTATTTGAAAGACAGAGCCATAGAGAGGCAGAGGCAGAGGCAGAGAGAAAGGGAGAGGGGGTCCTCTATTCGCTGGTTCACTCCCCAGATGGCTGCAATGGCTGGAGCTGCGCCAATCCAAACCTGGGAGCCAGGAGCTTCTTCCGGATCTCCCAGGCGGGTGCAGGGGCCCAAGGACTTGGGCCATCTTCCAGTGCCCTCCCAGGCCACAGCAGAGAGCCAGGTCAGAAGTAGAAAAGCTGGGACTCGAACTGGTGCCTGCATGGGATGCTGGCACTACAGGCAACAGCTTTACCTGCTACGCCATAATGCCAGCCCCTCAGTATATATTTTCAACCTTTTTTCTTTAAAAAAAAAAAAAAAACACAGGATAGTATCACTGATGTTAAAATTCTTTGACATGAGAAAATATCTAGTAAATAGTCAAATTTCACAATCTGTCTCAATTATTTTTATCCAATAGAAAGTGTCTACCGGCTGACACCACGGCTCACTAGGCTAATCTTCCACCTACAGCGCCGGCACCGCGGGTTCTAGTCCCAGTTGGGGCACCGGATTCTGTCCCGGTTGCTCCTCTTCCAGTCCAGCTCTCTGCTGGGGCCCGGGAGTGCAGTGAAGGATGGCCCAGGTCCTTGGGCCCTGCACCCACATAGGAGACCAGGAGGAAGCACCTGGCTCTTGGCTTCGGATCAGCGCAGTGCGCTGGCCGCAGTAGCCATTTGGGGGGTGAACCAAGGGAAAAGGAAGACCTTTCTCTTTCACTGTCTAACTCTGCCTGTCAAAAAAAAGGAAAGTGTCTACCATTTTTTAAGGCTGTCATTACTGAGAGAATAAAAATAAAACAATTTTATAAGAAATATAACCAAGGAAGGACATAAATTAAGATCCTAATCTGGGACCAACATCCCATATGGGCACCAGCTCGTGTCTCTGCTGCTCTACTTCCAATCCAGTTACCTGCTAATACACCTGGGAAAGCAGCAAAAAGATGGCCCAACTCTTTGGGCCCCTGCACCCACCAGGGAGACCTGGATGATACCCCTGGCTGATACAGCCATTTGGAGGGTGAATACGTTATTGAGCTACGATTCAGTATTTAGTTTCAGAATAGTTCTATCAACCCCCTAAAAAACTCAGACCAATTAAGTCTCCCTATTTTGCTTCTCCCATGAGCCCATGAAAACCATTAGCCTACTTCCTGCTCCTTCCATGCGGGAGCCAGCATTGCGGCGCAGCAGGTTAAGCCTGTACCTGTGATATATTAGAGCAGCAGCTGCCCCACTTCTGGTCCAGCTCTGTGCTAACATACCTGAGAAGGCAGCAAAAGAAGGTCCAAATCTTTCAACCCCTGCCATCCACTTTGAGATCCAGATGGAGTTCCTGGTTCCTGGCATCTGCCTGGCCAGCCTAACCATCAAAGCCATTTGGGGAGTGAACCAACAGATCGAAAATCTTTTTCTGCTACTCTGCTTTTCAAATGAATACATTTTTTTTTTAAGGTGTATTTATTTGAAAGGCAGAGTTACAGAGAGAAAGAGAGAGAGAGATTTTCCATCTGCTCGTTCACTCCCAAATGGCCACAATGAATAGAGCTGCACCAATTGGAAGCCAGGAGTTTCTTCTGGGTCTCCTACATGGGAACAAGGGCCCAAGGATCTGGGCCTTCTTCTGCTGCTTTCCCAGACCATAGCAGAGAGCTGAATGAGAAGTGGACCAGTCAAGATTTGAAGTGGCACCTATATGGGATGCCGGCACCACAGGCGGGGCTTTACACTGCTGTGCCACAGCGCTGGCCCCCAAATAAATAAATCTTTAAAAAAAAAAAGACTTCTCCGGGCCACAGTGGGTTGATGCCCTGGCCTGAAGCGCCAGTATCCCATATGGGTGCCGGTTTGAGTCCGGGCTGCTCCTCTTGTGCAGTGGAATATGGCCCAAGTCCTCGGGACCCTGCACCCACGTGGGAGACCTGGAAGAAGCTCCTGGCTTCTGGCTTCGGATCAGCGCAACTCCGGCCGGCCATTGCGGCCATCTGGGGAGTGAACCATCGGATGGAAGACGTTTCTCTCTCTCTGCCTCTCCTCTCTCTGTGTACCTCTGACTTTCAAATAAATAAATAAATCTTTAAAAAAAAAAAAAAAGACTTCTCTGTGCTGGATATTTCATAAAAATGGAATCACATGACACATGGATGGCCTTTTATGACTGGCTCCTTTCATGCAGCATATTGCTTTTAAGATTCATCTCCAAGTTGCTGCCAAGTACAAGAGACCTTCAAAATTTTTTTCAAAGTATTTTGAAATCCATGTATATTTTTCGTAATACACATTTTATATGCATAATGAATAAAATTTACACCAAAATAAACTCTTTTAATCCCATAAACCTTCTGAAGTACCCTTGTTAGCAGTATTTCATTCCTTTCCACTGTCAAATAATATTCCATTATGGGGATATACTATTTGGCTTAATAGCTTTTTGCATTGCTTCTAATTTGGAGATACGATCTAAAAAAAAAAAAACTCTTATAGTTTATTTGTCAATCAAATCTAAATAAGTTTCATACACAGTAATTAGTTAATATGAGCACCTTTGATCAAGGGGTTCAATCTACAGGAACCTCTTTCCCCTTTACCTGCTAGAAAAACAGAATTGCTTGCTCTATAGTTTTCCAATATCTAGATTTGGCTTTTCCATAGTCCTACAATGTCATTAACATGTTGTTTTGTCTCCTGTATTTTCTGTAAATCAGTAAGTATATCTGGAAGCATCATCATCTTCATGCTTGTTTTGGCAAGAGCCTTCAAGGTGGCATTGTCACCATGTGTTTTTTGAGTATTTGGATCAGAACTACATAAACTCTTGGTGCACATACGCTATCATGGAAGCAGCAAGCTAATACTCTAAGGTATTTCCTAGTTATTTCTTCTTGAGGCTTTTAAAGTCTCTTGACTTTTCTGCCTAGTATCAGACATATGTCTTCAAAAAACACCTGGAGTTGTAATCCTTGTGCTTGCACCATATAAAATCATGTGCTGGGACAGGTGTTGTGGCACAGCAGGTTAAGCCTTCGTTCAAGACACCCCCATATCGGAGTGCCAGTTTGAGTTCCAAGTGTTCTACGTCCATCTAACTTCCTGCTAATGTGTCCTGGGAGGCAGCAGATGATGGCCCAAGAGCTTGGGTCCCTGCTTCCCAAGTGGGAGACTCAGACATAGTTCCAGGCTATTGGCTTTGACCTGGCCCAGCCCTGACTGTTGCAGACATTTGGGAAGTAAACCAGCAGATGAAAGAACCAACCTCTCCATATCTACCCCCATCTTTCAAGTAAATGAAACAAAAATACTTTTTGACCATTTTCCCACCAGAATGCTATGAAGTTAATCACCATTAGTTTCTTATTTTACAAATAAGAGGTTCACCATTTCCAAAAATTATCGCTACTGAACACTGCCTTCCCTTTATCACACCGATCTCTGAAACATAGCTCTAAGACACTTCAGCCAAAAAAATACCTACCTATTCCTGTACTTTAATTATTCTTTACCCAAAATGCTTGGGATCAAAAGTAATTCAGATTTCAGAATTAGTTTACCAGTCTCAAAAAGCTTCAGATTTTGGAGCATGCTGGATTTTGAATTTTCAGATTAGGGATGGCTAATCTGTATAGACTGTGACTTTGATCAAAGTCACCTGTTCCTTTTATATTTACAATCACAATTAATTAAACAACCCAACTTACCCCTTTAAAAAAGTTTGCTTTTTCCTGAATGATTTCTGTAGCAGCAGCACTGTATACAGTGGCACATGTGACTTCAGAGCCCTTAAGACAACTCTGAACTTAAGTCTGCTACACAGGAACTCATTCTTACCTCTAAAGCCTCAGGAAATGATTGAAGTACCAAATTAGGGCAGGTTAACTTAAGCGGAAAATGTTACACATAAATGAAAATTTCAGCTCATATTTAACTCTAAATGCCACTATGCAAAAAAAAAAAGTTTTGAAACATATTTTATCACCCAATTAATACAGCACTTGGCTTTACAGTTTTAAAAATGTTCCACTTATTTCTCCTTTGTTCTGAGTTAATAACAAATCCCTGCTTAATAACTCTTTCCCTTATAAGCCTATTATAAGAGAATATCAAATGAATTTTATAATTTAGTAACTTTTACTTATATATGTAATTGAAGACACTTGCCATTGACTGCTAATCTGACTCAAATTCTGTACTAGTCCTCTTCTGAAATGAATGAATGAAAATAAAAGTAAAATACCTTAAAATGTCCTGTGCCTTCATTAGCACTGAAAAAGGAGAGCAAAGTTAATCAATAGGTAATATTTATGCTTAATCATATAACAATAGAAAGGTAATATCAATATAAATATCTGAGAAACATCCATTTTATTTCAATTTTAAAAGTCACCTAAATTTTCATGAAATAAACATCGGTACTCTGAATTATCACTTCTGCCACCTAGTGGTAGGACAAGGCAGTCTTATTGAATATTTTAAATTACTTTCTTAATTTCAGATAGAATTTCTTCTTCCTTGTTTTGATGGAAAACATATTAGAATTTTATTTTCCTCAATTTTACCGACTTACAGTTGATAAAACTGTATATATTAACAGTGTACATGTTTTCATATGTGTGCACTAAGAAATAATTAGATCAACCTAATGAAATTTTCGCTGAGCATGCTTTTTTGTGTGGTGGGAATATTTACAATCTACTGTATTAGCAATTTTCAAGTATACACTATTAACTGTAGTCACCACACCACACAAATAACTTCTAGCTAAAAGTATATTCTTAATGTTTAGGTCTTTCCCACATTTAGCATGTAACTTCTCAGTTTAAAATAAATTTTTTGTGTTTAAACAAACTAATGTGACTTTTTTCATCTACAATGACCTTTACAACTTAAGATTTCTTATAAGAAGGCTGCTGTATTTTTCCTTTTACCTAGAAGCACAGATGCCCTGATCAAGTCAAAAACTTTCAAGTCATGAGACAGTTTTGTTGAGCATCTACTATTCATCTTTTGAATGTTCTTCATGTAGGCCTCATATTAGTCTGGCAAACCAGGCATTAGTATGCCCATTCTTAGAAGAAGAATATTAGCTCAGAGAAGTTTAATAACTTGCTTCATATCATAGAGACCTAGTAGGTGATAAAGCTGTGATTGAAACTCTGGTGTGCCTAGCGTCAAAGTCCATGCTCTGGGCCAGGCACTTAGCCTAGCCAATAAGGGAATACTTGCCTTTGCTATCTAGTCCTGGCTCCTGACACCAGCTTCTGGTTAATGTGAACCCTGGGAGACAGCAGTAACGACTCAAGTAAACAGGTTCTAGCCACCCATGTGGGAGATCAGGACTGAGTTTCTCACTCCTGGCTTTACCCTGGCCCAGCCCAGCCACTGCAGACATTTTTTTTTTTTAAAGACTTATTTATTTATTTGAAGGCAGAGTTACAGAGAGAGGTCTTCATCTGCTAGTTCACTCCCCAAATGGCTGCCAACGCCAGAGCTGGACCGATCCAAAACCAGGAGCCAGGAGCTTCTTCCAGGTCTCCCACATGGGTGCAGGGGCTCAAACACTTGGGCCACCTTCTACTGCTTTTCCAGGTCATGGCAGGGGGCTGGATCGGAAGTGGAACATCCAGGACTAGAACCAGTGCCATATGGAGTGCCAGCACTGCAGACTGAG
Source organism: Lepus europaeus (assembly GCF_033115175.1). Lineage (NCBI taxonomy): Eukaryota > Metazoa > Chordata > Mammalia > Lagomorpha > Leporidae > Lepus > Lepus europaeus. The sequence continues at coordinate 26,144,583 of NC_084843.1, read as the reverse complement.
GCTTTAACCATGTTTCTCCCTGAAACTTAAACTAATGGGTCCAGTTTGCCTCTTGGTAATCTTATGAACTATGTCACCTACTGTTTTATGTGAAAATTTTCTAAAGATTTGAGACTAACCTTGAGGGACTTGTTTTCTTTTTTCTAAAACTTAATTTTTTTTGTTCTATCCATTACCTTATTTATTTGAAAGGCAGACTGAGAGGAGGAGAGGAGATGAGGAGTGGGAGAGAGGGAAAGAGAAAGGGAGAAAGGAAGACAGAGAAATTTCTTTTAAAAAGATTTATTTATTTATTTGAAAAGCAGAGTTAGAGAGGGAGAGACAGAGAGTGAGATCTTACAACTGCTGGTTTACTCCCCAAATGGCTGCCAACAGCTAGTGCTGGGCAAAGCTGAAGCTAGGAGTAACCAGCTTTTCCTTTTTCTTTTTTTTTTTTTTTTTTTTCAGATTTATTTTATTTATTTGAAAGACAGAGTTACAGAGAGAGGTAGAGATAGAGAGAGGTCTTCCATCCAATGGTTCACTCCCCAGATGGCCGCCAATGGCCGGAGCTGCACTGATCCAAAGCCAGGAGCCAGGAGCTTCTTCTGGGTCTCCCGCGTGGGTGCAGGGGCCCAAGGACTTGGGCCATCTTCTACTGCTTTCCCAGGCTATAGCAGAGAACTGGATTGGAAGAGGAGCAGCTGGGACTAGAAGCAGCACCCAGCCAGCGCCGCGGCTCAATAGGATAATCCTCTGCCTTGCGGCGCCGGCACACCAGGTTCTAGTCCCGGTCAGGGCGCCGGATTCTGTCCCGGTTGTCCCTCTTCCAGGCCAGCTCTCTGCTGTGGCCCGGGAGTGCAGTGGAGGATGGCCCAAGTGCTTGGGCCCTACACCGCATGGGAGACCAGGAGAAACACCTGGCTCCTGCCATTGGATCAGCGCAGTGTGCCGGCCACAGCAGCCATTGGAGGGTGAACCAACAGCAAAGGAAGACCTTTCTCTCTCTCTCTCTCTCTCTCTCACTGTCCACTCTGCCTGTCAAAAAAAAAAAAAAAAAAGCGGCACCCATGCCAGGGCTTTAACCCACTGCACCACAGCGCCAGCCTCCAACCAGCTTTTTCAATGTCTCCCATGTGGGTTCAGGCGCCCAAGCACTTCGGCTTTCTGCTGCTGCTTTCCCAGGCACATTAGCAGGGAGCTGGATAGAAGCGGAGCTGCCAGGATTGGAACCAGCACCCATGTGGAATGCAGGGATTGCAAGAGGCAGCTTTACTTGCTATGCCACAAAACCGGCCACAAGAGATTAATTTTCCACTCTGGTTCACTCCCCAAATGCCTGCAATGAGAACCTGGAACACCATCTGGCTCTCCCTAATGGATGGCAGTGGTCCAAGTATTTGGACCATCTTTTGCTGTTTTCCCAGGTGTATCAGCGTGGAGCTGGATCAGAAGTAGAGTAGCCAGGACTCAAACCAGTGCTCCATTATGGGATGCCAGCGTTGCAGATGGCAGCTTAACCTGCTACACCACAATGCTGACCCAGAGTCCATTTCTTTAATATGTATATATTGTACATATTTTAGTACCACAGATCATTTCAACCTTTATTTCCAAATGATCCTGTATTACTTCAATTTCATATATTGATAATAGTTCAGACATGTGAAGAACACTGTTGATTCTTAACAACAATCCTATGGGCTGCTAGTAGGATCCCCAATTTAGAAATACAGAAACTGATAATCTGGGAATTCCTACCCCAAAGGGTACATACTTTAAGTTAGACTCCTCAAAACCTATGTTCTTTCTATACATTTTACCACCTGCCTTAGATCATTTCTTTTTTTCTTTTTTTAAATAATTATTTATTTAATTGAGTCAGAGTTAAAGAGAGAGGAGAGGCAGAGAGAGGTCTTCCTCTACTGGTTCACTCCCCAATTGACTAGCACGGCCAGAGCTACACTGATCCAAAGCCAGAAGCCAGGAGCTTCTATCCGGGTCTCACCCTCGGGTGCAGGGACCCAAGGACTTGGGCCATCTTATACTAATTTCCCAGGCCCTAGCAGAGAGCTGGATGAGAAGTGGAGCAGCCAGGACTTGAACTGGTGCCCATATGGGATGCCAGCACTGCAGGCGGCGGCTTTCCCTGCCACGCCAGAGTGCCAGCCCCAGTTATTTCTTTTTATAATTTACTTCACACAAAAAAAATGGTGCAGGCATATGGAGCAATAGTTAACCTTCCACTAAAGATGCCCACATCCCAGGGCCGGTATTGTGGTGCAGCAGGTTAAGCTCGACCTTTGATGCCAGCAATCCATAAGTGCACTGGTTCATGTCCTGGCTGCCCTCATCGTGATCCAGCTTCCTGCTAATGCTCCTGGGAAAGCAGTGAAGGATTGCCCAAGTCCTTGGGCCCCTGCACCCATGTGAGAGACCTGGATTGAGCTCCACGCTCCTGGTTTTGGCCTGGCCCAGTTCTGGCATTGAGGCCATTTGGGGAACGAACCAGCATATGGAAAATATCTAAATCTGCATTTCAAATAAATAATTCATAAAAAAAATAGATGCCCATATCCCATAAGTGCCTGGGTTCAAGTGCTGGTTCTCCCTCTCCTTTCTAACTTCCTGCTAAGATACATCCTGGGGAGCAGCAGGTGATGGCTCAAGTATTTGGGTCCCTAGTTCTTGACTCCTGGCTTCATTCAGTATGGCCTAGCCCCGGCTATTGGGAGCATTTGGGGAGTGAACAAATGGACAGAAGATCTTTGTCTTTAAAATACATTATATTTTTGGCTGGCGCCGTGGCTCAACAGGCTAATCCTCCGCCTTGCGGCGCTGGCACACCAGGTTCTAGTCCTGGTCGGGGCGCCGGATTCTATCCCGGTTGCCCCTCTTCCAGGCCAGCTCTCTGCTACGGCCCGGGAAGGCAGTGGAGGATGGCCCAAGTGCTTGGGCCCTGCACCCCATGGGAGACCAGGAGAAGCACCTGGCTCCAAGCTTCGGATCAGCGCGATGTGCCGGCCGCAGCGGCCATTGGAGGGTGAACCAACGGCAAAGGAAGACCTTTCTCTCTGTCTCTCTCTCTCACTATCCATCCACTCTGCCTGTCAAAAAAAAAAAAAAAAAAATTATATTTTTTAAAAATAAAAAGAAATTTTAGAACAAAAAGGATAAGAGGCTGTCGTAAAATCACAAAATGGGGGGCTGGTATTATGGCACATTGGGTTAAGCTCTGCTTGCAACACTGGCATGCCACATCAGAGTGCTAATTGATAGCTCTGCTACTCCACGCTTCTGAACCAGCTTCCTACTAATGCACCTAGGAAGGTGCAGATGGTGGCCCAAGGACTTGAGCCCTGGTCACCCATGTGCGAGATCACAATGGAGTTCTTGGCTTCAGGTTTTGGCCTGGCACTGCCCTAGCTGTTGCAGATATTTGATGAATGAACTAGCAGACCCAAGATTTCTGTCTCTCTATTTCTACCTCTATGTTGTTCTTTCAAATAAATTAATTTTTTAAAAAATCACAAGATGTTCATATGCAATTTTGGTGAGAAATCTAACTTCATATTCTAGTAGCTGAAAGATGACCATGCTAAACCTACCTCAGCGTTTTTTCTTCTCCAATGCAAGCAGGCTCACCAATGAACCAAATATGCCCCTGTGCATAGCACTTAAGAAGTTCATGGAAAATGTAATCAAAAGATAAAACAAGCGGCCAGCACTGTGGTACAGTGGTTTAAGCCATGGTCTACGACATTGGTATGCCATATTGGAATGCCAGTTTGAGTCCTAGCTATTTCATTTTCAATCCAGCTCCCTGAAAATACACCTGGGAGGGCACTGGATGATGGCTCAAGGAGCTGGGCCCCTGCCACCCACCAGATGTAGCTCTAGGCTCCTGGCTTCAGCCTGGCCCAGCCCTAGCCACTTGGCCATTCAGGGTATTGAACCAGCAAATGGCAGGTCTCTTTCTCTGTCTCTCTCCCTTTCTTTCAAATGAATGGAATCTTAAAATAATAATTGGGAATATAGTTTATATAGTTTGCTCCTTTCTACCTTGCTTTTTCTACTTAATACATTTTTTATTCTGATCCACATAACCACAAAATTATCATTATTAACATACATGTATGTGCAGATATACTACTATTTAATCAAAATTTTTTAAAGATTTATTTTATTTATTTGAAAGAGTTACAGAGAGAGGTCAAGACAGGAGAGAGGTCTTCCATCCGTTCGCTGGTTCACTCCCCAGATAGCCGCAATGGCCAGAGCTGCGCAAATCCAAAGCCAGCAGCTTCTTCCAGGTCTCCCACGTGGGTGTAGGGGCCCAAAGACTTGGGCTGTCTTCTACTGCTTTCCCAGGCCACAGCAGAGAGCTGGATCGGAAGAGGAGCAGCCAGGACTAGAACCAGTGCTCATATGGGAAGCCGGTGCTTCAGGCCAGGGCTTTTTAAGCTGCTGTGCCAGAGCCAACCCCAATCAATTTTCTTAAGGACATTTAGGCTGGAACATACCAGATGGTCACAATGTTTAGAGCGGATGAAGCTAAAGCCAAGAACAAGGAACTCCATCCTAGTCTTCCACATTCATGGGAAGAGCCCAAGTACTTGGGCATCATCTGTTGCCTTCCCAGGCACACTAGCAGGAAACTGGACCAGAAGTAAAGTAGGAGGGATTCAAATCAGCATTCAGATATGAGACACAAATTCTGTTATCATAAACTGTGGCTTAGGGGTCGGTGTTGTGACAAAATGGATAAAGCTGACACCTGCAACACTGGCACCGAATATGGGTGCCAGTTTGAGTCCCTGCTGCTCCACTTCCGATCCAGCTCCCTGCTAATGCACCTAGACAAGCAGCAGAAGATGGCCCAAGTACTTGGGCCCCTGCACCCATGTGGGAGACCTGGAAGAAGCTCCTGGCTTCAGATTAGCCCAGTTCTGATCATGGCAGCTATTTGGTGAGTCAACCAGTGCTGGAAGATCTGTCTCTCTCTGTATCTCTGCTTTTCAAATAAATACATAAATCTCTAAAAACAAATTTTTAAAAAATCCATGGCTGAACCCACTGTGCCACTTACTATAAGGGCTTTAGGGATGCATAAAGGACATTTCCTGCCTCGTCGTGGCAACAACAGCACCCCATGGGTGCCAATTCAAGACCCAGCTACTCCACTTCCAATCCAGCTCCCTATAATATAACTGAGAAAGCAGTAGAAGATGGCCAAGTGTTTGGGGCCTTGTACCAATATGGGAGACTTGGAAGAAACTCCTGGCTCCAGCTTCAGCATGACACACAGCCCCAGCAGTTGCAGCCATTTGGGGAGTGAACCAGCAGATGGAAAATCTCTGTCACTCTCTCTCTCTGTCTCTCATTCTGTAACTCTGCCTTTTGAATAAATAAGACATCTTTAAAAAAATCATGCAAGAACACAGAATGAATACATAAAGAGATAAATACAACATTGCACAGCTAGATACTAAACAGATGTTACAGAAAGCCTAGAGTCTATGAGGAAGGACTGAGAAGCTACATAGTCATTGGTAACACAAAATGAGAACTCTAAATTTTTCCAAGTATTTTAGTTTTGTGAGCTGTATAATTGCAATATCTAAAAATTATAGCTTGATACATGCCCAACTCTGTGAACAAGATGGTCTGTTTCATAATGCTATACTATAAGAATAATACCATATGCTACAGTGTTTGATAGAAACAATTTCTTTAAATCACAAAGATATCTAGGGACTGCTGCTATGGTGTGGTGGGCTAAGCCTTCACCTGCAGCGCCGACATCCCATATGGGCGCTGGCTCAAGTCCCAGCTCTTCCTCTTCTGATCCAGCCCTCTGCTAGGGCCTAGGAAGCAGCAGAGGATGGCCCAACTGCTTGGGCTTCTGTACCCGTGTGGGAGATCCAGAAGAAGCTCCTGGCTTCTAATTGGCCCAGTTCCAGGCATTGGGGCCACTTGGGGAGTGAACTAGTAGATGGAAGACCTTTCTCTCTGTCTATAACTCTACCTTTCAAATAAATAAATAGGCCAGCGCCTTAGCTCACTTGACTAATCCTCTGCCTGCAGCACTGGCATCCCGGGTTCTAGTCCCGATTGGGGTGCTGGATTCTGTCCCAGTTGCTCCTCTTCCAGTCCAGCTCTCTGCTGTGGCTCAGGAAGGCAGTGGGGGATGGCCCAGATGCTTGGCCCTGCACCCGTAGCGGCCATTTGGGGGGTGAACCAACGGAAAAGGAAGACCTTTCTCTCTGTCTAACTCTGCCTGTCAAAAATAAATAAATAAATAAATAAATAAATAAAATATTTTTTAAAAATGAGGAAAAAACACATAACTACTTTCAAAAACAATTTGGTAAAATTGAAGAGGAATATATTCTAAGATTCAACAAATCCATACTCTAAAGGACAATCTCACATTTAAACAAGATGATGTGGGGCTGGCACTGTGGTGTAGCGGGTAAAGCCGCTGCCTGCAGTGTTGGCATCTCATATGGGCACCGGTTTGAGTCCTGGCTGTTCCACTTCCAATCCAGCTCTCTGCTATGGCCTGGGAAAGCAGTAAAAGATTGCACAACTTTGGGCCCCTGAACCTGTGTGGGAGACCCGGAGGAAGCTCCTGGGTCAGCCCAGCTTCAGCTGCTGTAGCCAATTGGGGAGTGAACCAGCGGATGGAAGACCTCTCTACCTCTGCCTCTACCTCTCTGTAATTCTGCCTTTCAAATAAAAAAAAATTTAAAAACAAAACAAAATAAAAACCACAGGATGTTTATAACAACATTGTTTATAATAGTAAAAAAAAAAAAAAAAAAGACTGGAAACAAGGTGAATATTCAACAGTACCAATGACAGGGGCAGGCTTTGTGGCAGCAGGTCAAGTCTCCATCTATGACACCAGCCAATCCCATATGAGAACTGGTTCAAGTCCTGGCTGCTCTACTTCCAATGCAGCTCCCTGCTAATACGCCTGGGAAAGCAGTAGGAAATGGCCCAAGTATTTGGGCCCCTACCACCCAGGTGGAAGACCCCTATATATCGAGTTCCAGACTCCTGGCTTCTGCCTGAGCCAGCCCTGGCCACTGTGACCATTTGGAGAGTAAACCAAAGGATAGAGGATCAATCTCTCGGTCTTCCTCCCTCTTTTTAACTCTTTCAAATAAATACACCTTAAAAAAAAAAAAAAACACAGATAATTATGACATATTCATACCACACAATGGTGAAAATGAATGAATTAGAGCTACACATTTCAACACTGATGAATTGGCCAGCACCGCCGGCACCCTGGGTTCTAGTCCCAGCTGGGGCGCTGGATTCTGTCCCGGTTGCTCCTCTTCCAGTCTAGCTCTCTGCTGTGACCTGGGAAGGCAGTGGAGGATGGCCCAAGTGCTTGGCCCTGCACCCGCATGGGAGACTTGGTGGAAGCACCAGGCTCCTGGCTTCTGATCGGCACGGCGCACCAGCCGTAGCAGCCATTTGGGGGGTGAACCAACGGAAAAGGAAGACCTTTCTCTCTGTCTCTCTCTAACTCTGCCTGTCCAAAAAAATAAAATAAAATAATAACAACATTGATGAATCATAATACTGAGAAAAAACAAGTTGGAAAACACAATGTTACACCACTTAAATTTTTTACTAGGGAGGGAGATACCTCCCGTCTGGTTGGTTCATTCCTCAAATGTCCACGAAGGAGGCTCTCAATCCAAGTGTTCCACAGGGATGACAGGAACTTGGGTCATCACCACTGCCTCCCAGGGTGTGCACCAGCAGGAAGCTGGAAACAGGAATGGAGCTGAGACTTAAATCCAGGCTCTCCAAAATAAGCAGTGGCTTAACCGCTGCATCAAATGACTACCCGTAAAGTTTCGTGGTTTTTTTTTTTGTTGTTGTTTTTTTGTTTTTTTTTAAGATTTTACTTGAAAGGCAATTACAGAGGGAGTGGAAAAGAGAGAGATATAGAGAGAGGTCTTCCATCTATTGGTTCACTCCCCAAATGGCCACAATGGCCAGGGCTGGGCTAGGAAGAGGCCAGGAGCTTCATCCCTGTCTCTCAAGTGGGTACATGGGCCCAAATACCTGGGTCATGTTCTGTTGCCTTCCCAGGTGCACTATCAGGGAGCTGAATCAGAAGTGGAGCACCTGGGGTTCTAACTGATACCCATATGGGATGCCAACATTGCAAGTAGCAGCTTAACTAGCTATGCCACAATGCCAGCCCCTGAAAGTTTTTAAATTAGTAAAAACAATTTTATATATTTCTAAGAATGAGTATAAGCATGAAAAAAATATCATGGGAATGACAAATGCCACTTTTTGGAGAATGGCTATTATCCTCTGGGGGATAGGGTATAAACAGAAGAGGTAGCCAAGGGCTTCAGCTCTATTAGCAATGGTTTATTTCTTAAGCCAGATAATGAGGATGCCAGTGCTCTACTCTTTATACCTTGCCCCATATTTTAGATTATTTCATAATTAATTTTTAAAGGGATGTCAGGAAAATCTGATTGCCCAGTGTTCAGGGTGATTTTTAACTGTTGGGACCTAAATAATTCTTCAAGGTAGATTTTTAGGGTACTCACCCAATGAACTCCAGTAACAAAGACATATCAAGTTCAGGTGGAATACGAAACACAGACTCTAGGACTTTTTTAGATCGTCCTTTGTTTGAAGGGACTGGCTGTGGAAAGGCTATTTGGAAGCCAAAGGAAAAAACTGATTTAGAATGAAAATTCCATAAATTGAGATCTTTGAAAACAATTATACAGGTATCACATCAACTATTTAAAAAATAACAAGGCATTCAATCAACCTTTTCTTTAATATCATCAGCTATTCTTTTAAAGACAATGAAATTAGTGGCAAGCCTGGGGACAACTTTGTAATGGAAGGCTCATCAGGCCCAGAGAGCTCAGCAGAACAGCAACAGCTTTCATAGACAACCCTTTAAAAGCACTACTAGAGGGGCCAGCACTGTGGCGCAGTAGGTTCGCCGGCATTCCATATGGGTGCCAGTTCTAGTCCAGGCAGCTCCTCTTCTGATCCAGCTCTCAGCTATGGCTTGGGAAAGCAACAGAAGATGGCCCATGTACTTGAGCCGCTGCACCCGCGTGGAGACCCGGACAGAAGCTCCTGGCTCCTGGCTTCGGATCGGCCCAGCTCTGGCTGGTGTGACCATTTGGGGAGTGGACCAGCGGATGGAAGACCTTTCAGTCTCTTCCTCTCATTGTCTGTAACTCTACCTCTCAAGTAAATAAATAAAATCTTTATAATTAAAAAAAAAAAACAAAAAAACAAACATGTGTGCCAGGCTCACATTTAGCACTTTACAAGCATCACCTCATTTAATCCTTTTTCTTTTCTTTCTTTTTTTTTTTTTTTTTTTTTTTTTTGACAGGCAGAGTTTAGACAGTGAGAGAGAGAGAGACAGAGAGAAAGGTCTTCCTTTTCCATTGGTTCACCCCCCAAATGGCCGCCACGGCCAGTGTGCTGCACTGATCCGAAGCCAGGAACCAGGTGCTTCCTCCTGGTCTCCCATGCAGGTGCAGGGCCCAAGGACCTGGGCCATCCTCCACTGCCTTCCCAGGCCACAGCAGAGAGCTGGACTGGGAGAAGAGCAACCAGGACAGAATCCAGCGCCCCAAATGGGACTAGAACCTGGGTGCCAGCGCCACAGGCAGAGGATTAGCCTAGTGAGCCGTGGCACCGGCCTATTTAATCCTTATTATATAACCACATGATGTAGTAATACTGCTACTTTTTTTTAATAAAGAAACTGAAGCTGTGGTAGACATTGTTGTTCAGTAGGTTAAGCTACCACTTGGAACATCCACAACCCATATGGGAGTGCCTACTCCAAGCCCCAGATCCAGCTTCCTGCTAATGCATCTGGGAGACAGAGAATGATGGCCCAAGTACGTGGGTTCCTGCCCATGTAGGAAACCTGAGGGTTTCCTGGCTCCTGGTTTTGGCCCAGCTCAGCCCTAACCTGCATTTTGTAAGTGAATAAGTGAATAGAAGATCTCTGTCTCTCCCTCTTTATTTATTTTATAAGATTAATTTAGGCCGGCGCCGTGGCTTCACAGGCTAATCCTCCACCTTGCGGCGCCGGGACACCGGGTTCTAGTCCCGGTTGGGGCGCCGGATTCTGTCCCGGTTGCCCCTCTTCCAGGCCAGCTCTCTGCTATGGCCCGGAAAGGCAGTGGAGGATGGCCCAAGTGCTTGGGCCCTGCACCCCATGGGAGACCAGGAGAAGCACCTGGCTCCAAGCTTCGGATCAGCGCGATGCGCCGGCCGCAGCGCGCTGGCCGTGGCGGCCATTGGAGGTTGAACCAACGGCAAAGGAAGACCTTTCTCTCTCCTCTCTCTCTCTCTGTCCACTCTGCCTGTCAAAAAAAAAAAAAAAAAGATTAATTTATTTGAGAGTCAGAGTTTTACAGAGAGAGGGAGAGACAGAGACACACAGAGAGAAAGAGATTGAGAGACAGAGAGATTTTGCATCTGCTGCTTCACTTCCCAGATGGCTGCAACAGCAAGGGCTGGGCCAAGCCAGAAGCCAGAAGCCAAGAGCTTCATTCAGTCTCACATATGGGTAACAGGTGCCCAAACATTTGGGCCATCCTCTGCTGCTTTTCCCAGGTCATTAGCAGGGAGCTGGATCATAGGAGAAGCAGTCAGGACAAGAACCTGAGCCCATACAGGATGCCGGCATCACAGGCAGCAGCTTTACTCACTCTCTCTCTCTGTCATCCACCTTTCAAATAAATATTTTTTAAAAAAGGAAAAGAAAGAAACTAAGGAGGTTCAGGATTGTCGTGCAGCAGGTTAAGCTGCCACCTGCAACATCAGCATCCATTTAAGAGTGCTAGTTCAAGTCCTGGCTGTTCTGCTTCTGATCCAGTTCCCTGCTCTCATCCACATGAGAGACCAGATAGAGTTCTAGGCTCCTGGCTTCAGACTGGATGACCCCAGCCTTTGCAGCCATTTATGGAATGAACCAGTGGATGGAAGATTTGTCACTGGGCCTTTCAATAAATAAATAAATCTTAAGTGGGGGGAAAAAAACCTGAGGTTTAGTGAAATTAGGCAATGTGCCTACAGTAATGTCGAAGAACTAGGATTTAAACCCAAATCTACCTGAATATGAAACACCAATACTGCCAAATTACCAGCATCGTAAAAAAAAAAAAAAAAAAAAAGAATGTTATGCAGTTACTATAGTTACTATGTGTCAGGCACTGTTTTAAGTGCTTGTGTCAATCGATGCATGTTTTTATGAATTGCCATTATTATCACCATTTTGTAAATAAGGAAACTGAAACACTGAAGTAATTTGCTGAAGTCACACACCTAGTAAAGCGGCAGAGCTAGGGACTCAGAAAGGTAGTTTCAGAGATTAAACACTTTAATTCTTATAAACAAACTGGGATACACCACAACATTATCTTTAGAATTTTTCTCGGTTGGATCATATAGTAACTAGTTATCCCCAAAAACAATTTCAGAGGGCAGAAATTTTATTAACTTAGTATTCTTTATAAATGCATTATATTTATAAATTTATATTTATAAATCCAAACTTACCAGGTTTAGGTACTTCTAGACCTCTTTCTTTATAGAAATCATGCATTTGCTTTTTTTCTCCTAAAAAATGATAAAACACAGACTAAATTACACTTAAAATGAAACTAGCAGAGCAGAGATTCTGGGATTCACAACTATGTAATAAAAAAAACTTACTTTCCTCTAGATTGATCACTAATTTGTATACTATGTCTTGTAACTGTCGGTCCAACCTAATAAAAGGAAAGGATGGAGAATACCTCAAAATTTAGGAAAAATGCATTTCAGTACAGAGTGAGTTCACTGAGTTTTCCCTTGGGGATGGATACCTTCTTTTTCAGAGGCCAGTTACTTTTAAGCAGCACTCACAGTACCTAAAATACAATCCAACTGAGAGAATCTCAAGCAATCGTAGGTAATCACAGATTCTCGAAGGTTCACTAAATTGTTTCTTATGTACTAGTCTTAGTCCCTCAAAAAGAACTTGAGTTCATGGCAAAGACTGTATTTTTCACTTCTGTGCATCATCTGCAAAGTGCTCTCCTATGAAGGTAATAAACAAAGTCACAGTATTTGGTGAGTGAACAAAGTAATCTACCTTTAGTTCTCCTTGGAAGCTGAGCAGGAACTGGTTAGTAAGCTACATGACCTACCACAGAGGCTTTTGTAAAGCGCACAGTTGTTACAGGTATTAATTCTAAAAAAGAAAAGCTGCTGGGACAGTTTTACAAATCAGTTAAGATGTTGTGGTGGATGCCCACATAGCTTATCCCCATATCAGCGTGCATGGATTTGAGTCTGGCTGAGAGCTGATTCGAGCTTCCCTCTAATGCACATGCTGGGTGACAGCTCAAGTGTTTTAATCCCTGCCACCCACATGGCAGACTAGTAATGAGTTACTGGCTCCTTGTTTTGGCCTGGCCCAGGTCCAGTCTCCACCACTGCAAACATCTGGGGACCGAACCAGTGGATGAGATTTCTATCTCTGTGTGTCTCTTTCCAACTCTTTGCCTTTCAAATAAGCAAAATTTAGAAAAATAATTTTTAAACAGAATTCTAAATACTGAATACCAAATAAAAAGCTTACACTAGCCTCATTAACATAAATGGGTTAAAATTCTTATGGAAAAAGGTCAATGTTTTTAAAAAAGACCCCAGCATTTGGGGCTGGGGATGTGGCACAGTAGGTCCAGCTTGTCATGCCAATATCCCATATCATAGTGTCATTATCCTGGCTACTCTGCTTCCTATCCAGCTTCCTGCTAACGAGCCTGGGAAGGCAGCAGAAAACGGCTCATGTCCCTGGGCTCCTGCTCCCCATGTGGGGCACCATAATGGTTAAAGTCCCCAGCAGTCAGCACAGTGTCCAACACAGAGTTAAGTGCTCTACACACATTTCTCAAAGGCATATGTAATTCCCATACTTTTAATTTTGAGGGAGGTCAAGAATTTAATCCCAACTACACAAGTCAAGCTTTCAGGAAATGTATACTTAAAACAATTCTAACTTTTATATAGTCTTCTTACCTTATGTTATAAAGAGGCTGTGTTTGATGTACTACTATGTTGCATTTTGGACATCTATTGCTATAGTAAAAGTGTCTTACAATGCAGCTTTTGCAAACTGTCAGAAAAGAAAAAGCTGAAATTAGGATTTTTAAGAACATTTATAAAGCTGAAACCAATATTCAGAAACGTGAACCGTATGCTTACAGGTATGAAGACATTCTGTGATGGTAGTTGCATCTATTAGGTAACCCTTGCAAATGGAACACAAGATGTAGGGGGTCAGCTCAGAGAGATTAATCAGGCGCTGCAAATACAATGGAAATGGTTTAAAATCACAAATTCTTCTCTTCTCACGCTCTTAAGCCATAATCTCAAGATTTCACTGTAAATACCGCGTCACTTAACTACGACATGGAAATACATACATTTACATCTTTAAAACGTCTCTGAAAGATACAATAACACAACCCAAGTCCACGTTTCCAAAGGCTCTCGTTCCCTTGGATACACGGCATACTGCCAGCGAGGGGCATCTTACTTTACGAATTACTCAGGAGATGGGCAAACTTTCCAGATCCCGCAGTCTAAGGTGAGTAAGCTAATTCTGACTAGCAAGGTGTGTCACCCACGTTGAAGAAGAATGCTCCGCTGCAGTAAACCAATCACGCATCTTTGCAAGCCCACTGAACAGACCGAGACGGGCTTATCAGCCTGTCCACCCCCCTCCACCAACCGACGCCGCTCGGCTCCACGGCAGACTCCCCGAGGGCCGGGCACCGACAGCCTCGGCCATCACGCACAGCAGAAGGCATCGGACCCGGGGCGTCCTAGGGGCTCGCGTGAAGCCCGCGCACCAATGCCGGGAGGAAGCTGCCGGGACGCAGGCCCACGACCACGCGCTCAGGCGGGAGGGCGAGGCCCCCGAGCGAGCATGGGCGGCGGCAGCTGGGTCCCGGAGGCCACCGAGGCCGCGCGGTCGGGGGCGCCACCGACCTCCTCCTCGTCCTCCGAGTCCGCCCGGCCCCCCTCCAGCCTCAGCGAGAAGTGGCTCAGCTCTTCCTCCTCCTCCTCCTCGTCCTCCTCCAGCTCCTCCTCCTCCTCCTCCAGCTCCTCGTCGTCGTCCTCGAAGCGGCCGAGGCTGCGCCCCAGGTCCAGCGCGTGGGGCCGGGCGCCCGAGCAGCCGGGAGCCCCCGCCTCAGGCACCAGCGCCAGGCCCTCCTCCTCGGCTGCGGGCGCCGGGGTGAGGGCAGGCGGGGAGCCGGGAGGCGGCGGCGGCGTGGCTGCCGCTCCGTCGGCCTTGGCAGCGGCCGCACAGCCCGTCGTGCCCAACGCGACCCCCTCCATGGCCCAGGCGCCAAGCCTACTAGGCGACGACAGGCGGTCGCGGAGCGCGGGAGTTCTGCTGGCCTTCCTCCGCAGCCAGTGCGCAGGCGTAGGGGCCCAGAGAGGCCGCTGGGAAATGTGGTTCACCTAGGCCAGGTGTCGGGGGCGGGGCTTGGGGGCCCGCCCCTTAAAGGAATCTCACTCCGTTTTCCCTGTGAAAAGTTTGACGCTCCTTGCTCAGTGCTTTATTATATTATTATTAAAGATTTATTTATTGGAAAAGGCAGAGAGAGAGAGAGAGATCTTCCGTCCGCTGGTTCACTCCCCAAATGGCCCTCCTGGAGCTGGGCCTATAAAAAGCCAGGAGTCAGAGCTGCTTGCAAGTCTCCCAAGCCAGTGCAAGGGCCCAAACGCTTAGGCCATCTTCTGCTGCTTTCCCAGACCATAGCACAGAACTGAATCCATCAGCAGCTGCCACAGCACCAGCCCCCTCAGTGCTTTTTAAAAAAATTTTAATATTTTAAAAGATTTATGTATGTATTGCAATTATTTATTTATTTATTTATTTATTTATTTTAAAGGCAGAGAGACAAAGAGTCCCATTTGCTGGTTCACTCCCCAAATGCCCGCAAAAGCCTGATCTGGTCCAAGCATAAACAGAAACTCAATCTGAGTCTCCCACTTGGGTGGCAGTCTCCCACTTGGGTGCCCATCTCAAATCAGAGAGCTAGTTTGAGTCCTGGCTGCTCCACTTCTGATCCAGCTCCTTGGAAAAGCTGCAGCAAGATGGCCCCTGCCACCCCTGTGGGAGACCTGGATGGAATTCTAGGCTCTAGGCTTCATTCTGGCCCAGCCTGGAACATTGTGACCATTTGGAGAGTGAATCACCACGTGGAAGATTTTTCACCCTCTTTCTTTGCCTTTTAAGTAAATAAATAAATTTAAAATGTATAAATAATATATAAAGTATTTGCAGAGGCCATCACTATGGCATAATAGGCTAAGCCTCTGCCTGCAGCACTGGCATCCCATCGTGTTCTGACTGCCCCTCTTCTGATCCAGCTCTCTGCTATGGCCTGGGAAAGCAGCAGAAGATGGCCAAGTGCTTGGGCCTCTACACCCATGTGGCAGACCTAGAAGAAGCTCTGGCTCCCGGCTTCAGATCAGCCCAGCTCTGGCTGTTGCGGCCAACTGGGGAGTGAAACAGTGGATGGAAAATCTTTCTGTCTCTCCCTCTCTCTGTCTATAACTCTAAATAAATAAAATATTTTAAAAATAAAAATATAGGCCAGCGCCACGGCTCACTAGGCTAATCCTCAGCCTGCAGCGCCAGCACCCCAGGTTCTAGTCCCGGTCGGGGCACCAGATTCTGTCTCGGTTGCTCCTCTTCCAGTCCAGCTCTCTGCTGTGGCCTGGGAAGGCAGTGGAGGATGGCCCAAGTCCTTGGGCCCTGCACCCGCATGGGAGACCAGGAGGAAGCACCTGGCTCCTGGCTTCGGATCAGCACAGCGCGCCGGCCGTACTGGCCATTTGGTGGGTGAACCAATGGAAGGAAGCCCTTTTTCTCTGTCTCTCTCTCATTGTCTAACTCTGCCTGTCAAAAAATAAATAAATAAATAAATAAAATAAAAATATAAAGTCCTTGCAGAAAATCTCTTAATCTCTCTCTCTCTCTCTCTCTCTCTCTCTCTGCCTCTCCTTCTTTTTCTGTGTAACTCTGACTTTCAAATAAATAAATCCTTTTAAAAATAAAGAATACATGAATAAAATATAAAGTCCTTGCAATAAACCTCTCAATTTCTCTCTCTCTCTCCCTGTATCTCCATCTCTCTCTTCTCTCTCTCTCCCTCTATATATACAGTTGACTGTTCACATCTACAGGTTCCACATCTTTGGATTCAACCAATTGTGAATCAAAACTATTGGAAAAAAAAAAAAGAATTGCATCTGCACAAACTTTTTTCCTGTCATTATTCCCTGAACAATATAGTATAACGGCTATTTACGTAGTGCTTATGTTATTTTTGGTTTTATAAGTAAACTAGATATGTGAGGGCCAGCGCTATGGCGTAGCAAGTAAAGCCGCGACCTGAAAGCAGTAGAAGATGGTTCAAGTCCTTGGGCTCCCGTACCCACGTGGGAGATCTGGAAGAAGCTCTGGGCTCCTGGCTTCAGATTGGCGTAGCTCCAACCATTGTGGCCAATTGGGGAGTGAACTAGCATATAGAAGACCTCTCTCTCTGTCTCTCTCTCTGCCTCTCCTTCTTTCTGTGTGTAACTTTGACTTTCAAATAAGTAAATAAATCTTAAAAAAATAAGTAGAGATGAATGGAAGTGTATGTGAGGATGTGTTAGGTTATATGCAAATATAACACCATTGTATGGAAGACATTTGAGCATCTACAGATTGTGGTGTGTTAGGGGAGTCTAAAACCACAGATACTAAGGGATGAATGAATATGGTGTTTACAATATTTGAGGTTTCCTAGAATATGTATCTCTTTCATGAAATGAGAATTTCATGTATCTTCATCATGATCTATGTGGCTACACCCAAAACATATTGTGGGCACTTATCTAGGGTCGTTAAACCTCAACAAGGCACCATAATCATGTCATGCCTTGGCACTGGGCCAGGGCTTCACTCTCACCTTAGGTGCTAACTTGTTAGCAGAATGCTGTAAAAGTGGACCCAGCACAGCGAGAAACTACCCTAAACATTATGCCTAGACTGAGAGAGATGATGTAGAATAGGTGAAATATCAGCATTAAAAAGGATTTTCTTTTTTGCTTGTGTCATTATAGAATGGATATTTTAAACAGAAAGCCATGTCTGAAAATTTATGTGGAGCAGGCTTTTGGCACAGAGGTTAAAATGCCGCATGGGAGGCCAGCACTGTGGCACAGCGGGTAAAGCCGCCACCTGCAGTGCTAGCATCCCATATGGGCGCTGGTTCAAGTCTCGGCTGCTCCTCTTCCAATCCAGCTCTCTGCTATGACCTGGGAAAGCAGAAGATGGCTCAAGTCCTTGGGCCCCTGCATCTGCCTGGGAGACCCGGAAGAAGCTTCTGGCTCCTGGCATCAGATCAACTGGGGGAGTGAACCAGCAGATGGAAGATCTCTCTTTCTTTCTCTCTCTCTCTCTCTCTCTCTCTCTCTCTCTCTCTCTCCGTATAACTCTGACTTTCATATAAATAAATAAATCTTTAAAAAAAAAAAAGAATGGTGAGAACTACTTTTAAAACAATGCTGCATGGGGCACCCACATCCCATTTCAGAGTGCGTGGGTTCATGTCCCAGCTCCACTTCTGATTCCAGCCTCCTGCTATGCATAACCTGGAATGACTCAAGTATTTGGGTCTCTGGCACCTTCATGAGAGACCTGGATGGAGTTCCAGGCTACTAGGTTCAGACTGGCTCAGCTTCAGCTGTTGAGGCATTTGGGGCATGGACCAACACATGAGATGTGTGTGTGTGTGTGTGTCTGAGAGAGAGAGAAAGAGAGAGAGAGAATATAAAGTAATACATAAATAAACAGAGGCAGAGGCAGGGGTGTGGCACAGTGGGTTAAGCTGCCTGCTGGGATGCTCACGTCCCGTATCAGAATGCTGGTTTGAGTCCTGGCACCTCTGATTCTAATCCATCTTCCTGGTAATACATCCTTGGAGACAGCAGATAGCGGCTGAAGTACTTGGGGCCCTGCCACCACAAGGAAGATCCAGATGGAATTCTAAGTTACTGGGTTTGGCCTGGCCCTGGCTTTTGTGGTATTGTGGGCATTTGGGAAGTGAACTAACAGATGCAAGATCTCTCTCTCTCTCTCTCTCTCTCTCTCTTTCCTCCCGCCCCCCCTTCTCCTCCCTTGCTCCTCCATTCTGGCTTTCAAGTAGGTGAAAATAAATGAACATATAAAAATAAGTAAACCTTAAAAATTATTTTTAAAAATGTCGGTTACAAAGACTGTATCAATGTCATAGACAATACACACACACACACACACACTGTATTGTTGCAATTGTATAAAAAAGAAACTTGAAAGTAGTAGCCAAATGATATTAACAGTATGTTAGAGTGTTGCAGAGTTGGGTTTTTTTGTTGTTTTTTTTTTTTTTTTTTTGTAGTAAGAATTATGCTTGTTAAAATACTGGAAAATAGATACAAATTACTCAAGGGAAAAGGTCCACATAGAAATAAGATTTTTTTAGAAAAACAGACATATTGATGCTAAGCTTCATATGGGAAAATATACAACCAAGAATAGCCAGGAAAACACCACAAAGAAAACCTACAGGGCTGGGCAACGTCTACCAACCATTAAACATACCACCCCGGCTCTCTAATGAAAACACTGTGTGTAATAGCACATGAAGGAACAGGCAGATCAGAAATAAATGGAAAAGCCATAAATATCCACAAGGAAATGCAAGTATGGGACTTTAGTATAGAATAAAGGCGAGATTGCACATCACAGGGACAAAGATGGACTTTTTCATAAAGGTGCTTAGGAAATTGTTTAGTCATTTTGTGACAAATGAGTTAAAATAGCAGGGTGGTTACTTATTTTTTCCTATCTTCAAGGAAACCTAGAATCACAACTGACCCTTGGTCAACCTCTGGGAATATGGCCTTTAAAATGTTCTTTCATGCCACTGATGGATGATTTTGAGGTGTACACCTGGGGCGATGGACCATGATGTCCTAGCTTGTCAGATTGCTCTGCACAAACATCATGATTGACGAGGTGCATGCACCTGGTTTCACTGTTGTAGTCCCGAGTTTCCATTGCCATGGCCCACGGTGTAGCAAATAGGCCTGCCATGTGATCAGCCTCCCATAAAAGTCTCAGACCCTAAAATTCAAACAGGATTCCACAGGAGGAAACATATCACATCTACCCTTATATTTCGCTGATAGAGCAGAAGCCTGTCCTGAGAGACCCTGGATAATTAAGACACATAAGCCCGTCTGGCCTCTCTGAGCTCTGCCAATGTATTTCTTGCAGCTCTTTTTATTTCTTTATTTTTTTTGACAGGCAGAGTGGACAGTGAAAGAGAGAGAGATAGAGAGAAAGGTCTTCCTTTTCCGTTGGTTCACACCCCAAATGGCCGCTGCAGCCAGCATGCTGCGGCCGGCACACCGCACTGATCCGAAGCCAGGAGCCAGGTGCTTCTCCTGGTCTCCCATGTGGGTGTAGGGCCCAAGGACTTGGGCCATCCTCCACTGCCTTCCCGGGCCACAGCAGAGAGCTGGACTGGAAGAGGAGCAACCGAGACAGAATCTGGTGCCCCGACCGGGACTAGAACCTGGGGTGCTGGCGCTGCAGGCTGAGGATTAGCCTATTGAGCCGTGGCACTGGCTTTCTTGTAGCTCTTGCTCTGCATCTTTGATGTCATAAACCTCTGCTTGGAATTTATCCTGCTACTGAGGTTTGTGAATACTTTTAGGGAGTTGCCTAACCCAAGAAGGCTGCAGGACCCTGAAACATAATCGAAAAAGATAAATTTAGATCCACATCCCACACCATATGCAGGATTAAATCCCAAACTGATTATAAATCCAATAGAAAAGTGAAACCATACAGGCTCTAGAAGAAAACATAGTGAAAGGAAATGTTTATTACAATACAATGGATTTAAAACTTCCAAATATGTAGATCATTCTTTAGATTAGGCATGAAGGACAAAGCATCATTTCCAGGCCTGTGTTGTAGCACAGTGGGTTAAGCTGGTGTTTGCCATCCTGGCATCCTATAGGAGTGCCAGTTTGAGCCCTGGCTGCTCCACTTCCAGTCCTGCTTCCTGCTAATGTGCCTGGGAAAGCAGCAGATGATGGCCCAGCTACTTGGGCCCCTGACACCATGAGTGAGTCCTGGAAGGGGTGCCAGGCTCTTAGTTTAGGCCTTGCCCAGCCCTGGCTGTTATACCCATTTGGTGAGTTAACCAGTGGATGGAAGATTTCTCTCTCTCTCTCTCTCTCTCTCTCTCTCTCTCTCTCTCTCTTTTAATATTGTTCACACAGAGAGAAGGGGAGAGGGAGAGGGAGAGAGAGAGAGAGAGAGAGAGAGAGAGAGAGAGAGAGGTCTTCCATCCGCTGGTCACTCCCCAGTTGGCTACAACAGCTGGAGCTGTGCTGATCTGAAGCTTCTTCCCAGTCTTCCATACAGGTGCAGGGTCCAAGGACTTGGGCAATCTTCTACTGCTTTCCCAGGCCGTAGCAGAGAGCTGGATCGGGAAGTGGAAGAGCTGGGACTCAAACCAGTGCCCATATGGGATGCTGGCACTGAAGGCGGCAGCTTTACCCGCTATGCCACAACGCCAGCCCCAGGCTGCTCCACTTCCAATCCAGTTCTCTGCTATGGCCTGGGAAGGCAGTGAAAGATGGCCCAAATCTTTGGGATCCTGCACCCATATGGGAGACTCTTGGCTTCAGAAGAAGCTCCTGGCTCCTGGCTTGAAGTCAGCCCAGCTCGGGTTGTTGTGGTCATTTGAGGAGTGAACCAGCAGATGGAAGACCTCTCTCTCTCTTTCTAGTTCTGCCTTTCGAATAAAGAAATAAATCTTTATTTATTTATTTATTTATTTTATTTTATTTGACAGATAGTTAGGCAGAGAGGGTGAGAGACAGAGAGAAAGGTCTTCCTTCCATTGGTTCACCCCCGAAATGGCCGCTACAGCCGGAGCTACGCCAATCCGAAACCAGGAACAAGGTACCTCTTCCTGGTCTCCCACACTGGTGCAGGGCCCAAGCACTTGGGCCATCCTCCACTGCCTTCCCAGACCACAGCAGAAAGCTGGACTGGAAGAGGAGCAGCCGGAACTAGAACCCAGCGCCCATATGGGATGCTGGTGCCGCAGGTGGAGGATTAACCAAGTGAGCCACGGCGCCAGCCCAAGAAATAAATCTTAAACACACACACATACATACACATAATTGCTCCCGAAGATTAAAAAACTCCCTCTCAAAATATGAAAAGGCTTTCAAAATCTCTAATGATAAGTGAAATGTTAAACTGATAATGAGATTACCAGGTTCTGGTCAAATGACAAGCACTTCACCCTGTCTTTCCCACTGAATGCAGATAAAAACCACAGGCGAGAGGTCAGAGTAGCGTAGCTGGTAAAGCCCCCACCTGCGACACCAGCATCACACATGGGTGCTGGTTCGAGTGCTGGCTGCTCCAATATCTGTCTGGCTCTCTGTTAATAGACTGAGAAAAGCACAGAAGATGGCCCAAGTGCTTGGGCCTCTGCCACCCAGGTGGGAGACCTGGAAGAAGCTTCAGGCTCCTAGTTTCAGCCTGTCCCAGTCTGGGCACTTGCAGCCATCTAGGGAATAAACCAGTGAATGGAAGAGCTCTCTCTCTCTCTCTTTTTCTACCTCTCCTTCTCTGTCTCTCTAACTCTGACTTTCAAATAAATAAATAAATCTTAAAAAAAAAAAAAACCCGCAGATGAATGTCTGGATCAGCTATGTGAAGTCTCTGGAATGCAAATGATAACATGAAGATTTGAAAAGGGACACGGTATTCAAACACCACTGAACCATTACTGAGTTTTCTCATTTTGTTTTCCCTCTGGTATCTCACAGCCTGGACTCAAAACCAAAACAGAACTAACTAAAACCCAGACCTGTACTCCAGGTAGACAGAATTCCTGAGAGACATCTTCTATTGATGGTCAAGGAAGGGGAAAAGGGGTCCTTGCAGGTCACAGAGAACAGGAAAAATCCAAAGTTTCTTTCGTTTTTGATTTCCTATCTCTCCCCTGCCAGTTTACAGGAAAATCCTGGATGGAGTTCTCGGCTCCTGGATCTGGATTAGACCAGTCCTGGCTGTTGCAGGCATTTGGGGAATGAACTAATGGAAAAGAAAGCCTTTATTTATGTATTTGAAAGAAGGAGCAAGAGAGAGAAAGAGAGAGAGAGAGAGATTGATTTTATCTGCTGGTTTACTCCCCAAATGACTATAACAGCTAGATGGAGCCTGGAACTCCATCTCTGTCTCTCTCTCTCTCTCTCTTTTTTTTTTTTTTTTAAGATTTATTTATTTATTTGAGAGGCAGAGCCGCAGAGAGGCAGAGGGAAAGAGAGAGAGAGAGAGAGAGAGAGAGAGAGAGAGAGAGAGAGAGGTCTTCCATCCACTTGTTCACTTCTCAGATAGTCGCAATGGCTGAAATTGTGCTGATCCGAAGGCAGGAGCCAGGAATTTCTTTCAGGTCTCACATGCAGATGCAGGGGTCCAGGGACTTGGGCCATCTTCCACTGCTTTACCAGGCCACAGCAGAGAGCTGGATTGGAAGTGGAGCAGTCTGGACTTGAACCCACGCTCATATGGGATGCCGACACTGTAGACCACAGCTTTACCTGCTAGGCCACAGCACCAGCCCCTGGCACTCCATCTCAATCTCACATGTAGGTGGCAGGAACTCAAGCACTTGTGGGTCATCATCTGCTGCTTTCCAGGGAACATTAGTAAGTAGCTGGATCAGAAGTGAAGCAGAGGGGCTGGTGCCGTGGCATAGTTGGTAAAGCTGTTGCCTGCTGTGCCAGCATCCCATATGGGCGCCAGTTCAAGTCTCGGCTATTCCACTTTTTTTTTTTAATTTTTAAAAAATTTTTTAAAAAATTAAAAAAAATTTTTTGACAGGCAGAATTAGACAGAGAGAGAGAGAGAGAGAGAAAGGTCTTCCTTTTCCATTGGTTCACCCCCAAAATAGTTGCCATGGCCAGCACACAGCGCTGATCCGAAGCCAGACGCCAGGTGCTTCCTCCTGGTCTCCCATGTGGGTGCAGGGCCCAAGCACTTGGGCCATCCTCCACTGCCCTCCCGGGCCACAGCAGAGAGCTAGACTGGAAGAAGAGCACCAGGACAGAATCTGGCGCCCCAACCAGGACTAGAACCCAGGGTGCCAACGCCACAGGCGGAGGATTAGCCTAGTGAGCCACGGCCCCAGCCCACTTAATTTTTTTAAAAAGATTGATTTATTTCTTTGAAAGTCAGAGTTACACAGAAAGAGAATGAGAGGCAGAGAGAGAGAGGTCTTCCATCAGATGGTTCACTCCCCAATTGGCTGCAATGGCTGGAGTTGTGCCGATCTAAAGCCAGGAGCCAGGAGCTCCTTCCGGGTCTCCCAGGCAGGTGCAGGGGCCCAAGGACTTGGGCCATCTTCTACTGCTTTCCCAGGCCATAGCAGAGAGCTGAATCAGAAGTGGAGCAACTAGGTCTTGAATTGGCGCCTATATGGGATGCTAGCACTGCAGGTAACGGCTTAATCTGCTATGCCACAGTGCCGGCCCTGGCTGGTCTACTTCTGATCCAGCTCTCTGCTGTGCCCTGGGAAAGGAGTAGAAGATGGCCCAAGTCCTTGGACCCCTGCACCCGCATGGGAGAGCTGGAGGCAGCTCTTGCCTCCTGGCTTCAGATCGGCACAGCTCTAGCCATTGCAGCCAGTTGGGGAGTGAACCAGCAGATGGAAGATTCTCTCTCTCCGTGTGTGTGTGTGTGTGTCTGTCTGTCTTTTTCTCTCCTCTCCTTCTCTTGCTGTGTAACTCTGACCTTCAAATAACTAAATCTTAAAAAGAAAAAAAAAAAGGTACAACAGCCTATTCTTTCTAATCAAAGAATCAGGAAAGGAACAAACTCATAAGACAAAAAACTCCCAGACAGTAACCATTCTTTTTTTTTTTTTTTTTAAGATTCGTTTATTTATTTGAGTTACACAGAGAGAAAGGAGAGGCAGAGAGAGAGAGAGAGAGAGAGAGAAAGAGAGAGAGAGAGAGAGTTCTTCTATCCGCTGGTTCACTCCCCACATGACTGCAATGGCCGGGGTTATGCCAATCCAAATCCAGGAGCCAGGTGCTTCTTCCTGGTCTCCCATGTGGGTGCAGGGGCCCAAGCACTTGGGCCATCTTCTACTGCTATCCCAGGCCACAGCAGGGCGCTAGATCAGAAGTAGAGCAGCTGGGACTCAAACCAGCGACCATATGGGATGCCAGCACTGCAGGAGGCAGCTTTACCTGCTAGGCTATGCTACACCACAGCACCAGCCCCGACATTAACCATTCTATTCCAGCTAAAGACCACAGAAAAAACTGTGGCCCTCAACTTCATCCACAGCAGCAAAGGTTGAGTGGGAAGCCTGTTCTTCCAGCCCATGAGGCTTGTAGGAGGTGCCCCTTCCCCCGGCCATGGTGGTGTCAGAGACCAAAGAGGGAACCTGAGACTAACGTTCCCACCAGCCAGTGATGAGTGTCCCCACTTCACGGTGTCACAGGGGAATTGGAACTTCCAAACCCAGCCAGCAGAAGCAAGGAGCTACTTGGCAATAGAAGCCAAGCAGGGAACAGGGATTTCTACAATCACCTAACAGTAACGAGAAAGCATCATTCTCCTGCTTCCCCTTCAGAATGGTGGGCAAGACAGCTAGCTAGGGGCGGGCAATTGACATAGCAGTTAAGTTGCTGCTTGGGATTCCTGCATCCTGCACCAGTCCCTGGGTTCAAATCACAGCTCAGCTTCTGATTCTAGCTTCCTAATGTACATCCTTGGAGGCACAAATACTTGTGTCCCTGACATGGGATGCTGGAATTGAGCTCCAGGCACCTGGGTCTGGTCTGGCCCAGATCTGGCTATTGTTGGCATTTGGGAAGTGAACCAGTGCTTGGTCGGTCTCTCTCTATCTCTGTCTGCTTCTGCTTCTCTGCCTGTCAAATAAATAAAATAAACAAAAGCTACATAACATAAATTTCAATAACATGTAGTTTCATGATATAATTTAAAAATGTTCAGGCTTTGATTGCAAGTCATTTGTCACTTGGAGAACTGGGATGATCTCAAATAAAAGACAACTGGGCCAGGGTGGTGGTGCAACAGTAAGCTTCCACTTTTGACGCCAGCATTCCACATAGGGATGCCAGTCTGAGTCCCAGGGATATTGGTTTGAGTCTTGGTTGCTCTGATTCTCATCCAGCTTCCTGCTAATGTGCCTGGGAAGGCAATGGAAGATGGCCCAAATTCCTGGGCCCCTGCCACTCTCGTGAGACAGCAGGAGGGAGATCCTGACTCCTGATTTCAGCCTGGCCCAACCTGGTTGTTGTGGCCATCTGGAGGAGTGATCCAGAGAATGGAAGCTCTCTCTTTCTTTCCCTCTCTCTGTGTGGCTCTTTCTAGTAAGTATTTTTATTTATTTATTTATTATTAATTTTAAAGATTTATTTATTTGAAAGAGTTACACAGAGAAGGAAAGGCAGAGAGAGAGAGAGAGAGAGAGAGAGAGAGAGAGAGATATCCTCCTTCCACTGGTTCACTCTCCAATTGGCTGCAGTGGTTGGAGCTGTACCAATCCCAAACCAGGAATCAGGAGCTTTCCTCTGGGTCTCCCACGTGGGTATAGGGTCCCAAGGACTTGGGCCATCCTCCACCACTTTCCCAGGCCATAGCAGAGAGCTGAATTGGAAGTGGAGCAGCCGGGACTTGAACTGGTGCCCATATGGGAAGCTATGGGATGCCAGCACTACAGGCGGCAGCTTTACCCACTATGCCACAGCGCTGGTCCCTCTTTCTAGTAAATAAAAATGATTCTAAAAAACAAAAAGACCACAGCATATGACAACATAGATGAAAGTATTATTGGAACTTTTAGTCAGTATTTTAAAGTAGCCATGACATGGGGTCAGTGTTGTGGCATAGTGGGTTAAGCCACAGCCTGTGATGCTGGTATCCCACACAGCACTGTTTGAGTCCCAGCTGCTCCACTTCTGACCCAGCTTTCTGATAATGTACCTGGGAAAGCAGTGGAAGATGGCCCAAGTGTGTGGGTCTCTTCCATCCATGTTGGAGACCGGATGGAGTTCCAGGCTCCTGGCTTTGGCCTGGCCTAGTCCTGTCCATTGTGGCCATTTGGGAAGTGAACCAGTATATGGAAGCACGCGCTCTCTCTCTCTCGCTCTCTCTCTCCATCTCTCTTTCTTTCTCCTTATAACTCTGCCTTTTAAATAAAAAATAAATACATAAAATTTAAAAAATGGCCATGATAAAAATGCTTTAGCAAGTATTTATAAATACACATGAAAAATGACAAATAGCATCAGGAAAAAATAATATCCAGATTGACTCCAAATGTAAAAGAAATTTTTTAATCTACTTGAGACTGAGAGGTAGAAATGGGGCCATGGGGGTACAGAGAGAGAGAGGGAGAGGGAAAGAGAGAAAGAGAGGGGCCGGCGCCATGGCGCAACAGGTTGATCCTCTGCCTGTGGCACTGGCATCCCATATTGGCGCTGGTTCTGGTCCTGGCTGCTCCTCTTCTAATCCAGCTGTCTGCTATGGCCTGGGAAGGCAGTGGAGGATGGCCTAAGTGCTTGGGCCCCTGCGCCCACGTGGGAGACCTGGAGGAGGCTCCTGGCTCCTGGCCTCAGATAGGTGCAGCTCTGGCCGTAGCAGCCATTTGGGGAGTGAACCAGCAGAGGGAAGGCCTTTCTCTGTCTCTCCCTCTCACTGTCTGCAACTCTACCTCTCGAATAAATAAATAAAAAAATCTTAAAAAAAAAAAAAGAAAGATAAAGAGGGAGTTGGAGGGGGGAGAGAGAGAGAGAGAGAGAGAGAGAGAGAGAGATCATGCTTCAGTTTTCACTTCCCAAGTACATGCAACAGGCAGGTCTGCGCCAAGCCAAAGCCAGAAATCAGGAGCTTAATCTGAAGCTTTCCAGTGGGTGGCAAGGATTCAATTTTTGATTAAACATTTACAGAATACTTTTTTTTTTAAAGATTTACTTATTTGAGAGGTAGAGTTATAGAGAGAGGGAGGCATAGAGAGAAAGATCTTCCATCTGCTGGTTCATTCCTCAAATGGCTGCAACAGCCAGAGCTGGTCTGATTCAAAGCCAGGAGCCAAGAGCTTCTTCCAGGTCTCCCAAGCAGATGCAGGGGCCCAAGCACTTGGGCCATCTTTTGCTGCTTTCCCAGGCCATAGCAGAGAGCTGGATTGGAAGTGGAGCAGCCAACTCTCGAACCAGCGCTCATATGGGATTCTGCTGTTGCAGTCGGAGGCTTAGCCTACTATGCCACTGTATCATAGCACCAACCTCTACAGAATACCTTTTAAGGTGAAGTTAAACCAACTACTAGTGGGGAGGACGCCTGGGGCAGCTGGTAGGATGATGCTTGCGATAACTGTATATCACATTGGTGTACCTGGGTTTGAGTCCTGGCTCCACTTCTCACTCCAGCTTCCTTGCTAGTGGGCACTCTGGAAGGCAGCAAGTGAGGGCCCAAATGGTTGGATCCTTAGTACCCAAGTGGGAGATCCAGATTGAGTTCTGGGTTCCTGGTTTCTGCTGTTCCTGGCCTGGTTGTTGCAGGTATTTTGGGCCAGCAGATGGATGATCTCTCTTTCAAACAGTTAAAAATAAAACAAAAAAAAATTGGCTGTTTGTCATGTGCTAGGTATCACGTTATCTCATTTTATCCTCAAAATCACACTCTGAGGAAGATATTACTATCTTTATTTTAGAAATTGGGCAACTTTGGTATGCTGCATTAAGTAACTTGCCCCAGGTCACTCAGCCCCTAAGCAGAGCCTAAGGAGGCCAATAATACCTCAAAACTAACAATCAGAAAAATTGTGTCGGATTTGCCCAATGTCCTAGTCTCACTTATCCTGCTTGTACCTAACCAATAGAGCTACAAGGTTCAAATGAAATGAAGTATGTTGCAGGGCTTCTTCACTTATAAAGTATATACTGCATAACAGTACATATGATTTTAAAATATACAATTTACTTGTAATAATGGATAGCAGTAGGAATATACAACATACAAATTTCATAATCACAAACTTCCAGTACTTTAAAACTTTTTATTGAAATATATATGCTGGGGCCAGTGCCATGGTGCAGGTTAATCCTCTGCCTGCGCTGCTGGCATCTCAACCCAGCTCTCTGCTATGGTCTGGGAAAGCAGTAGAGGATGGCCCAAATCCTTGGGCCCCTGCACCCGCATGGGAGACCAGGAAGAAGCACCGGGCTCCTGGCTTCAGATCAGCGCAGCTCCGGCTGTTGTGGTCATTTGGGGAGTGAACCAATGGAAGGAAGACCTTTCTCTCTGCCTTTCCCTCTCACTGTCTGTAACTCTACCTCTCAAATAAATAAATAAAAATCTTAAAATACACACACATATATATATATGCTGAGGCCAGTGCTGTGGCACACAGGGTTAAAGCCCCAGCCTGCAGTGCTGATATCCCATATGGGTGCTGGTTCCAGTGCCCAAGTCTTCTAATCCAGCTCTCTGCTAATGCGCCTGGGAAAGCAGTGGAAGATGGCCCATGTACTTGGGCCCCTGCACCCACGTGGGAGACCCAGCAGAAGTTCCCGGCTCCTGGCTTTGGATCAGCTCAGCTCAGCTCCGGCCATTGCAGCCATCTGGGGAGTGCACCAGATGGAAGACTTCGTTCTCTGCCTCTATCTCTTTCAAATAAAAAAAAATCTTTAAAATATTTATATATATGCTGTAACGTTCACAAAATTATTTAAGCATGCAGCTCGATTTGTAAGAACTGCCAAAAAAAAAAAAAAAAAAAAAAAGCAAGTAACCACTATCCACATCAAAATGTAAAGCATTAGCAGTATCTCAGAAGCATCCTTCGGGCAAACGACGCATGCTTTAGTGCTAAGAACATGGCTTTGAGTCGTGACACTTAAGACTTCTTGTGTGTGACTTCAGCAAGTTATTTAACCTCTCTGGGTTGTAGTTAAGCCACTTCTAAAGACTGTTGAATTAAAGGCTTCCATATAATAACGTAGATCGTCTATCACAGTGCCTGAATATAACTGGCCTGCAATAAACAGTAATTATGGTCAGGCAAACGTAGAGGCGGTCACCAACTCCCACTTCCTGCCGGCCTTTCGCTCATTTTTGAAAGTTGCTCTCTCTCCCAGC
Source organism: Lepus europaeus (assembly GCF_033115175.1). NCBI lineage: Eukaryota > Metazoa > Chordata > Mammalia > Lagomorpha > Leporidae > Lepus > Lepus europaeus. The sequence continues at coordinate 26,115,263 of NC_084843.1, read as the reverse complement.
CCTTTTCTCCTTCTCTCTCGCTCCTCCTACTGCCGTAAACAGCCTACGAGAGCTGTCGTGAAATGCTCCTCCCCGCCCTCCATGTGGCGAAAACGCAATCACGCTTGACGGCGCGAGGTGGCTCAGCCGCAAGATGGCGGCGCTGGCGGAGGAGCAGACGGAGGTGGCGGTCAAGCTAGAGTCTGAGGGACCACCGACGCTGCTACCTCCGCAGGCGGGCGACGGCACAGGCGAGGGCACCGTCGGCATCACCAACAACGGCCCCAACGGCAGTGGCGGGAACGTTGCGGCGGCGTCGTCGGCCGGCGGGGATGGCGGGACCCCCAAGCCCGCGGTGGCTGTCTCCGCTGCTGCCCCGGCGGGGGCGGCCCCGGTACCTGCCGCTGCCTCGGAGGCTGGTGCTCCCCACGACCGACAGACTCTGCTGGCGGTGCTGCAGTTTCTACGGCAGAGCAACCTCCGCGAGGCCGAAGAGGCGCTGCGCCGCGAGGCCCGGCTGCTGGAAGAGGCAGTAGCGGGCTCCGGAGCCCCGGGAGAGGTGGACGGCGCTGGCGCTGAGGCGGCTAGCGCGCTGCTCAGCCGGGTCACCGCCTCGGCCCCCGGCCCGGCGGCCCCCGACCCTCCGGGCACCGGCGCTTCGGGCGCGACGGTTGTCTCCGGCTCAGCCTCGGGTCCTGCGGCTCCGGGGAAAGGTGAGCCGGGGGGTCCCGGGGAAGCCGGGCCGGCGCGAAGGGGAGCTAGCCGGGAAGGCGAGGGCTGGCAGGCCTGCACCTCTGCGGGCTTGTTTTGAATTTCCTGGGCCCGCCTCTAGGGCCACATGCCCGCCCCTTTCCCGAGTGCGCCGGCTGCGCAGTCAACCCTCGTCTGAGCTGTCAGTTGCAGCGAGAGGCTGAACAGAGCTGTGGATCTGAGCTGTGTGGGGAAGGTGGGCGCGGGGAGGCGGGGACCTCCAGGCTTCGGCCCCTTTCCTCCCGTTTGGGCTTTTAAGCTTTGGGCAAGTCTGCATTGATACCGACAGTCTTTGTGGAATTCTGTACTGGCGTATTTTGAGCTGTAAATACTACGCAATCTCGGTTCTCACAGTTTCATTGAGGCGGACATTACCTCTGTTTTGGAGACAAGGAAACAGATTTCTTGAGAGATCCCAAGGAGCTTGCCTTGGGTCTCGGTAGCCAGGGCGTGATGGAACACGGTGTGCCCAGCATTTCTCAAAATACGGGCTAGGCACCTTCAGTGCTGTGAGTTCTGGGCATCATTTCAGACGGAGGGAATCAGACCCTTAGAGGTCGAGTCTGGGAACCTGCGTTTTTGAGTTGGTGCTTACAAGAAGTATGGATGGGTCGTGAAGTTTGAGAACTCTAAGTTTTAGGAGCTATAAGGTGGACAGACCTCTTTGTCTTTGCTGCTTTTACTTGTGTGACGTTGATTGACTCATTTTTTCCTAAGGTTGTTTTTTTTTTTTTTTTCCTATTAAATAAGTCTTTATGAGGCTCAGATGTAATATCTGTAAAATGCCTGGTGCTGATAGGCTCTTTTCTCTCCATCCCTGACACCTGAGACCACACCTTTCTTCCAGTAAATGTCATAAGTCTTTGCAGTACAATTCATACACAATGTAAGATGTTGAAGGTGATCCTGAACAAACAGTAAATATTCATTGAATTAAATTATATGTTGCAGAGCCTCTAGCCAAATTAATCTGTATTTATGTGACCTAATCTTTGCAGCATTGCCAGAAGTGAAGTTTGAATATATAGTGTTGTATTCCATAAATAGAAATGCCAAAAATGTGATTGAGAGGAATTTCTTTTTAATATTGAATTTTGTGAATGAACTATAAAATGAGTTATATTGTTGGTTATTTTACTGTCATCTCTTGATTCTGAAACTAAATCAGTTTTTAGATCATAATTGAGAAGTCAGTAAGGAGGAAAAGAGGCCACTAGAGTAACCCAGAGAATTACAATTATGCCATAGAAAACGTAACTGTATTATTATTGCAACTTAAATTTCTAACTTGCCCAAAGTAATTTGATTGACAGATGTAACTTTGATATTCCTATATTAGAAATAGATACTCTGGGCCGGCACTGTGGCTCACTAGGCTAATCCTCCGTCTGTGGCGCTGGCACCCCGGGTTCTAGTCCCGGTTGGGATGCCGGATTCTGTCCCGGTTGCTCCTCTTCCAGTCCAGCTCTCTGCTGTGGCCCGGGAAGGCAGTGGAGGATGGCCCAGGTCCCTGGGCCCTGCACCTGCATTGGAGACCAGGAGGAAGCACCTGGCTCCTGGCTTCAGATCGGCGCAGTGTGCCGGCCGTAGTGGCCACTTGTGGGGGGTGAACCAATGGAAAGAAGGAAGACCTTTCTCTCTGTCTCTCTCACTGTCTAACTCTGCCTGTCAAAAAAATAAAAGAAAAAGAAATAGATACTTGGTCTTCTTCCTTGAAATAGTGGTTATGGAAATTGCTTTAAGCATATACAATTGAGTTAGTTTTAGGTGTGAGACTGGCACTGTGGCAGTAGCGGGTAAAGCCACCGCCTGCAATGCCAACATCCCACATGGACACGGGTTCAAGTCCTGGCTGCTCCACTTCAATCCAGCTTTCTACTATGGCCTGAGAAAGCAGTAGAAGATGACCCAGATCCTCGGGCCCCTGCACCTACATGGGAGCCTTGGAAGAAGCTCCTGGCTCCTGGCTTCGGCTCAGACCATCTGTGGTTGTTGCAGCCATTTGGGGAGTGAACTAGTGGTGGGAAGACCTCTCTCTCTCTCTCTCTCTCTCTCTCTCTGCCTCTGCTTTCAAATAATAAATAAATATTTAAAAAAAAATTAGGTGTGGCCCTTTCCACTCTTCAAATGCCTACATTTTACTTTTAATATTATTACTTTTTAATTATTAAATTATTAAATATTATTAATTTTTAGTATTTACTTGAAAAGCAGAGTTACAGAGAAAGGGAGAGAGAGAGAGACAGGTCTTCCATCCACTGGGTCACTCCCCAAATGGCCACAATGGCCAGAGCTGGGCTGATCCGAAGCTAGGAGCCTGGAGCTTCTTCTGGGTCTCCCATGTGAGTGCAGGGGCCCAAGGACTTGGGCTATCTTCTGCTGCTTTCCCAGACACATCAGTAGGGAGCTAGACTGGAAATGGAGCAGCCAGAACTTGTACCAGTACCCATGTGGGATACTGGCCCTGCAGATACAGGCTTTAGGTGTGTATGTAGGAAGGTAACACAGGATAGGATGTGTTACAGGAATGTTACAAAGTACTGAGTAGCTGGGAGAGCCTGGAGTGCTACTCTAGGGCATGGTTTGGTGGTCCTGGTGGTGGTGGTGATGAGTGCTGTTTGTACTGAGCCTTGAGAGATTAATGTGTTTTTTTGCTTTGGCCATACCTACATTTATGCGATTTGTATTTAAAACAGATAGTGCCATTAAAGAAGGTATTAAACTTTCTTGTTATTGATGTGATATTTTAAGATATGGACATGCTGATGGGGTTTTGGCTTGGGTAACTGAGACAAATGTGGAATGCCATGAAAAGATTATGTAATTGTTTTAAGGAAGAGAGGCTGAGAGAAAAGGGACAAACATCTGAGAAACAGTTCACCTCTGGACCATAGCAAAACAGCCATGGTCACATGGTACGTATTATATCATTTTCTTAAAGGTTATCTTTTATTTTTTAAACAGTTGGAAATGTCGCGGTGGAAGACCAACCAGATGTCAGTGCTGTGTTGTCGGCCTACAACCAACAAGGAGATCCCACAATGTATGAAGAATATTATAGTGGACTCAAACACTTCATTGAATGTTCTTTGGACTGCCATCGGGCAGAGTTATCCCAACTCTTTTATCCTCTGTTTGTGCACATGTACTTGGAGCTGGTCTACAATCAACATGAGAATGAAGCAAAATCATTCTTTGAGAAGTATGTGAATTTTTCCATATATTACACACACACACACACACACATCTGTGATCCCACAAATTTAAGATTGCAACTCAGAAAGTACTTTATAAAGGAGAGGAACCTAAAGTGGGAGCCGCGGAGGGGGGTGGACCTTTTTGGAGAAGACAGGGAAGGCTCCCAGAGGGAGCGATGCTTGAGGTGAGAGCTAAAGACTGGGTAGAGTTAACCATGTGAAGAGAAGAGAGGAAAGTGTGTGAAAGCTCTGTGGCAAAAGGGACCATGGTAGCTGCAAAGGCTGAAAGGAGCAAGGTCTGAAGTGGGGGTGTGGTACAGCATGAAGCTCAGGGATTGGTTAGGACTGGAGTGTCAGCAGGTTCTTGGGGTATGTTGAGGAACTTCGTCTTGAAGAGCAGTGGGGAATTGTCCTGGGTAGGAGTAAATTTGGCTGAGAGTCACTAAAAACAAACTGGTAGCCTAAATAAAACTCTTTTTGTATTTTTCTTGAGAGCTGTGGAAAGCTATGTTAGGGTTAGAGTAACCTGAGATTAACTGAAAACTCAAGCAGCAGGGGCTAGGCATAGTAAGAGTTCATTCTCCTTTCTCATAAAGTTAGGAGGTCAAGGACTAATGTGGTGGGTCTTTAATTATCAGGGAATCAAGCGCTGAGCCTTGCTGCCCTCCCATCGTGTGTGTAGCTTCTGCTATATGGCATGAGGTGGCTCTCCAGCCCCACACGGTTCTAGTCAGCAGGGAGGGCACACTTTTCTTCATCCTTCCTAGAAGTTGGACACCCTTCTTTTTATATCTTATCAGTCAGTGTCCATCCCTATTTGTGGGAGGAAGAAAGGAAAAATGGAAATTGAGGCCCAGGATGCATTCTGCTACAGAAGTCATTGAAGGACCATGTCATTCATTATTAGATAGGCATTTTGAAAGAACCTTTATACAGTGGGAAAAAAACAGGTGGTGGTAGGGCATGATGACTCTCAGTTGACCAGTTTTGGGGGTTATTGCAGTGTTCTCATCTGAGAGTGACTGTCCTTCCTCTAGGCCATTTGAGAGTGTATGCAGGCGTTTTTGGTTGTCATAGTGATTAGTGGGGGAGAGCAGGAATACTCAGTGTTCTAGTATGTACAGAAAGTCCCACTTAGCAAAGAATTGTCCTGTCTAAAGTCAGGAGCACGCCTGCTGAGAAACAGGAGTGGGTTGGGTTGTGGTACTAGAAGTGAGGCAGACAGACTGGTGAGACACTTAATGGATTGGATATGGAGGTGAGGGAGATGGAGGTATCGTTGATGATCCCAGATTTTGGGCCACTAGCTGCAAAGGGATGCCCTTCACTGAGATAGAAAACCTGAGAAAACTTGGATTGTTTCATTATGGAGTGATCTTGAGTTCTGATTTGAATATGCTTCTGACTCCTTTAAGAGATAACAGATTAATGGGGGCCAGTACACTAGAACTCAGAGGAGAGGTAGGTGTGGGAGCTGTAAGCTGGAGGTGTGTGCAGTGATGATGGATGTGAATGAGATTGTCCTGAGGAGAGTGTGAAGTAAGTCTGGGAGAAGACTAAATGTGAGCCTTGAGTAACTTCATTTAGTGGCCGAGTATAAGATATAAAAGGACAGGCCAGAGGAGGAGGAGGGAGACCAGGGGAATGCTGAGTTACAAAAGCCAAGGGAAAGGAGTGTTTAAGAAGGAGGCAGTGCCTAACAGTTTGAATGAGAGTTCTCCTATTTAGGCTTGAAGTAGAGCTTGAACCAGTTTTGTCAGGTAAAAGAAATAATAGTAAAAGGGAAACAATAGAACTCTTAGACCATTATATTCATTCTTTTTATTTTTTTTATTTTATTTTTTTTTATTTTTGACAGGCAGAGTGGACAGTGAGAGAGAGACAGAGAGAAAGGTCTTCCTTTTTGCCGTTGGTTCACCCTCCAATGGCCGCCGCAGTAGGCGCATTGCGGCCGGCGCACCGCGCTGATCCGATGGCAGGAGCCAGGTGCTTATCCTGGTCTCACATGGGGTGCAGGGCCCAAGCACCTGGGCCATCCTTCACTGCACTCCCTGGCCACAGCAGAGAGCTAGCCTGGAAGAGGGGCAACCGGGACAGGATCGGTGCCCCGACTGGGACTAGAACCCGGTGTGCCGGCAATATTCATTCTTTATACTGGGATGCCCACTAGAAAGTATAGAAAGCAAAGTGTTTTTGGAAAAAACAGCTCAGTGTTTTTGGAAAAAGAAAAAACAAAACAATAAACAAGGAAGAGTGAAGATAAGAACTTTCACTTTAGAAGCTAATTTCTCTTATATTAGTATTTTTAAAAAACCTCTTGCTCATTGTCTTGTGTTTTAGCCATAATCCCATATGTGGAATTGAATTTCATAGAGGATTCTCTGTCTCATTGTTATGGACAGTCTCAACCCTTTTTAGGACTCTGGACCCACATTAGGGTAACAGGTCGTGACTGATATAAACAAAGAGGCTGAGATTTCTAATTTTGCTCAAATCTTGGACAGAAACCCTTGGTTCACATGTTGAATCATAATGGTTGACACTTGTTAGAGTTTGGGAATATATTGGCTGTGTATCAGAGCAGGAGCCCTAATATCTTATGTTTAGTCATTGTTTTCTAAATATTTTGTATTGATTACTGCTATTAGTGCCATATGTATATCTTTAATTTTACTTTATTAGGAAAATAAAAGATTTGTAGAAATAAAAGTACATGTAAGTTTACTAATTGTTGGCAAGACTGAGGGCTTTGTTTTATTTACCTTTGGTAATAGTAAATGAACGTGCTTATTGTTTGGTGTCACAGTTCTTTAGTCATAATATTAAAATATTGGTATTTAATCAATGTCTGATATTAAGGACATACAAAATGATTAAAAGTAGTAGATTTATGAGAATGCCATATATTGATTATTGTTGAGAAGCTGTGATAGATGTATTAAATTTGTTATACCGTGTTCTACTTTTATGTATGCTTGAAATTTTCCATAATAAAAAGATTTAAAAAGTAGGTTTTGATAAAACATAAAATTTAGTAAAGCAAGGATACTGACATTTCCAAATGTCTACCAAAGGTGGCATTCAAAAGAAATTTTGTACCAGTATCATTAATTCATTTATGGTATTTATTTAAGACTATTTTATATATTTGATAATTTCATTAGATTATTAAATTGGTCATTTTTAGGATGAATTCAGAAACTGAATTATAACAATTTTGAAATGAGTTCCTTCTATTCCTACAGCTTATTGGTTCAGGATTATTCAGACTACTACATTGAAAATATTCTGGGATGGTTTATAAATATTTGGGGGAGAGGCGGATCCCTTAATGATTACATTGAAAAATGACTTTTTAAAATCACTGAAACAGGTTCCATGGAGATCAGGAATGTTATTACCAGGATGACCTACGAGTATTATCTAGTCTTACCAAAAAGGAACACATGAAAGGGAATGAGACCATGTTGGATTTTCGAACAAGTAAATTTGTTCTGCGTATTTCCCGTGACTCGTACCAACTCTTGAAGAGGCATCTTCAGGAGAAACAGAACAATCAGATATGGAACATAGTTCAGGAGCACCTCTACATTGACATCTTTGATGGGATGCCGCGTAGTAAGCAGCAGATAGATGCGATGGTGGGAAGTTTGGCAGGAGAGGCTAAACGAGAGGCAAACAAATCAAAGGTATGGGATAAAACTAAGAACTATATAATGCAGATGATGAAAAATTGTAGCATTTCCATCTAAATAAACATTTTTCTTGTAGCTAGTTTGGGAATACTTTTACCCTGTGTTTAAAGTTTCATATTTTAAGGACAATGTATATGTATGTGAGATGTGGGGAATGGTTACATTTAAAAGAAACCTGGCTACAGTGTCTGAAACCCAAGAGGTTTTTCCTCATGTAAGATGGAATCTAGAGGAAGGCCTTCCAGTGCTGCCATGGTAGCTCCATCATGCCATGGGTGTCCCTGGCTCCTTCTAGTTTCTGGTCCACCATGTTTAGAATGTGGTTTGCTTCTTTGTGCTCACAAACGGCTGTTGTGGCTCCAGCATTGCAGCTGTGTTCTAAAAAGGAAGAGGGAGGATGAAAGCCATATATCCCTGCTGGGTCTCTCCCTTTTTGTTAGGAAAAGTGTGTGTATGTGGTTTTTATGTTCCCCTCTGAAACCATAACCACGATGTTTCTGTGTGTATTTGGTGGCCAGAATTATGTTATATGGGCATTGCATTCTTAACTGTAAAGGAGCCTGGGAACAGAAATTATTGAGCACTTGCTGCTCCAGTTAAATCAGGGTTCTGTTTATAAGGAAAAAAGAGAAAATTGCTACTTGGCAAATAAGTACAGAGCCCTGCTTCAGATTATAAATTACTGTTCTGTACTTGTGATTCATCCTGTCAAGATGTGAAAAGGTATATTGCTGAACAAAAAATTTAAAATGTTGGGTTCTCTTAACTTGTAGGTATTTTTTGGTTTATTAAAAGAACCAGAAATTGAGGTGCCTTTGGATGATGAGGATGAAGAGGGAGAAAATGAAGAAGGAAAACCTAAAAAGAAGAAGCCTAGAAAAGATAGTGTTGGATCCAAAAGTAAAAAGCAAGATCCCAATGCTCCACCTCAGAACAGGTGAGGCAGAAGGCCTTGGGAACTTGTCTGGAGGTGTGAGGCAGTATGTTTTAGAGAGCTCAAGTTTGTGTGAATGTTCGCAGGGTGATTTCCAGCCTGTTTTTCTTTCACAGAATCCCTCTTCCTGAGTTGAAAGACTCAGATAAGTTGGATAAGATAATGAATATGAAAGAAACCACCAAACGAGTGCGCCTTGGGCCGGACTGTTTACCATCTATTTGTTTCTATACATTCCTCAATGCTTACCAGGTTAGTAAAATAAGTGGACAATTTCTGGTTGGAGAGTTATTTAAAATTGTGATTTACCATTAAGACAAAGTTAAATGTGTTAATTAAAATGGAGTTTTATTATTTGAACTCTTGATATAACTTAGAATTACAGCAATTAGGAAAGGAGAATTGGATACTGTGCAGAGTAGATAGAAAGCAATGTTTAAAAGACCATTAGCAACTTGTAAATACCAGAATCTCACTTATATTTGAACTCCATTTCACTGATCAGAATTCTGCTAACATTTCAGGAAGAAATTATGATCCATCTGTTCTACACTTGGTTTAAATACTTATATAAGCTTATGTGTTAGGAATTCTATGTCTTTATATCTCCTTGTAATAGGTTGTGAAGGATATATTTAATAAAGTACAAAAGTGAATAACATTTACTTCCTGTGCACTCTAAATATGGAGGGCAAAAAAGGGATCAGTAACGACATGCTCTCCAAGTAAATGCTTTTATAGAACAAAAGCTCAAATGATCTTTTATTTGAGAAAAACAGCCATCATTCTATGTTCTCTAAGATGTGATTGTAATTTTTCTTCTAAAACAGTATTTTTTTTTTTTTTGAAAGACATTTATTTAAAAGGAAGAGTGATGGAGCATGGAGAGACATAAAGATAGAGTTATCAATCTGTTGGTTTACTTCCCAAAAGTTGGCAATAGTCAGTGCTAGGCCAGGCCAAAGCTGAAAGCCAGGAATTCTGTCCAATATCCTGTGTGGTTGGTGGGAGCTCAGTTGCTTGGGCCATCATCCTCTGCCTCCCAACCAGGTTAGTAAGCAATTGGATCAGAAGCATAGAGTAACTGGGATTCTAACCAGGCACTGATACAGGTTGTGGGCATCTCAAGCAGTGACTTAACTTGCTGTGCCACAATGCCCACCCTAAAGCAGTATTATTTAATATGGAACATTTTTTTTCCCCCATTGGCAGGGCCTCACCGCAGTGGATGTCACTGATGATTCTAGTCTGATTGCTGGAGGTTTTGCAGATTCAACTGTCAGAGTGTGGTCTGTGACACCCAAAAAGCTTCGCAGTGTCAAGCAAGCATCAGGTAAGTGAGATAACCTAATAGGAGATAAACTGGCTATTGGTTTACAGTAATGGTGACTCCATGGAATTTACACAGGAAGTTGTGATCTTTGCAGAAATTCGCTTATTTCCCTTTAACTCAAGGTGCTGACATTCTCAACAATGAAAAGAGAAGTGGAGTGGCAATCAGACTGGATGCTAGACTGATTTAATTTTAGGCCTTATTTTTCTTATCTGTAGAATAAGGGGATTAAACTAGAAACTACTTAAAATGTAACATTTTGTCCTTGCTTGCTTATAAATTAAAGAAGACCCTTAAAGAGTTTTAAATCCATACTAATTATTAAAAAAGAATTAAGAAGTCAGGATTTCATTTTAAAGTTTATATTTAAATTTTTATTTTAATTTTTAAATTTATTTGAAAAGCAGAGTTAGAGACAGAGAGAGATGGAGAGAGAGAGAGAGAGAGAGAGAGAGAGAGAGAGAGAGATCTTCCATTTGTTGGTTCTTGCCCCAAATGACTTTGAAAGCTGAGGCTGAGCCAGGTCAAAGCCAGGAGCCTTGTCTTCCACATGAGTGGTAGGGACCCAGAGACTTGGGCCATCTTCCACTGCTTTCCCAGGTGCAGTAGCAGGGAGCTGAATTAGAAGTAGAGCAGCCAAGACTCGAACCAACATTCATGTAGGATACTGGTGTTGCAAGCAGCAGCTTAACCCATTATACCCCAACACCAGCCCCTAAATTTTTACTTATTTTCATTTTATTTGAAAGGCAGAGAGAAGCCCATCTTCCATCCATTGGTTCATTCCCCAGATGCCTGCAACAGCCAGAGCTGGGTGAGGCTGTAACCAGGAGCCTAGAACTCCATCTGGGTCTCTCCTGTGGGTGGCAGGGACCCAAGTACTTGAGTCATCACCTCCTGCCTCCTAGAGTGCATTAGCATGAAGCTGGAATTGGAAGCAGAGCTGGCACCCAATCCAAGCACTGATACGGGAATGGTGTCTCAGGCAGTGTCTTAAGCACTGTGCCAAAGGTTAGCCCCCACAGAAAGTTTTTTGCTAACTCTATTGTCATTTAAAACTATTTTAATATTTCCATTGTTTTTATTTTTGTGAAACATTGAGTTATAGTGGAGAAAAGTGAATTTCAGTCTTGGTTCTGTGCACTGTAGGAAGTCATTAACTGTCTGACCTTCATTTCCTCTGCTTTACACTGGGATGATGGCCCCTGATTTAGAGGCATTAGTACACTCGTGTTTGTGTAGGAGGAACTGTTCAAATGTTAGTTCTTCTCATGAACTGTGACATTGTTTTAATGAATGTACTTTTAAAATCCATTTTTCATGCATCATTTTAGATCTTAGCCTCATAGACAAAGAATCGGATGATGTCTTAGAAAGAATCATGGATGAGAAAACAGCAAGTGAGTTGAAGATTTTGTATGGTCACAGTGGGCCTGTCTATGGAGCCAGCTTCAGTCCGGATAGGTAAAATACAAACAATAAAAATAAAGTACTGCTGCATTATGTTGAGATTACAGATGCTGGAAAAATTGTATTAGAAAAATTTCATGGTTGCCTATCATTCATTATTTTTTAGACTCTTTCCATTTGCTCATTCATCTTGGGGTACTGGTGTACAAGATAATGTACACCCAAATTTATAGAGTCAAGGTGTACAGCTTCAGGATTTACTGGTCTTAAAGTTTTGCTTTAGTTTTGTGTAACACTATAAAAAGTTGAATTGTTTTTCTCTGCATTTTGTCTGTGGCACTTCACTGAATTTAAAACAAATTCCTTATATTAGTGGCAAGTAGCTGTCATTTGAAGATCTGTCTTTCTGTAAGTGAAAGAACTAAGAGGATCCTGAAGAGGAAATGTGAAATGTCTGTTTTAGGTTTTGTTTCCTTTTAACCATGGGAGTCCATGGGTATATGTGCTTGTTTGTCATTGTCTTTTTCTTTCTTTTTTTTTTTTTTTTAAAGATTTTTATTTATGTGTGTGAAAGGCAGAGTTACAGAGAGAGAGAGAGACAGAGAGGGTCTTCCATGCGCTGGTTCACTCACCAAATGGCTGCATTGGCCGGAGCTGTGCTACTCTGAAGCCAGGAGCCAAGAGCTTGCTCCAGGTCTTCCACATGGGTGCAGGGGCCCAAGCACCTGGGCCATCCTCTGCTGCTTTTCTAGGCCACAGCAGAGTGCTGGATCACAAGTGGAGCAGCCGGGACTCGAACCAGCGCCCATATTTTCATCCTCTCTTAACATCCTGCAGAAATGGGAGGAGGGTATTTTGTATTCATAATACCATCTGTATCTCACTTGGATAGATTATTTCAGTCCATTAAGGTCTTCATGAATCTTTGAGAATGAGGCTTTTGTTGTCATTTGGTAATGTTTAGCCAGATAATACTTTTTTGTCTGAAGGAAACTTGTGAGTATTCAACTATACTTCCTGAGTATTGAGTTATTACATAGGAGGTTGTGATATTTGCAAAAATTCACTGATTTCCTTTTAACTCAAAGTGCAAACATTCTCAACAATGAAAAGAGCAGTGAAGCAGTCAGGAGATTGGATGCTAGACTGATTTAATGCTTGCTGAGTATTCAATATTGTATTTATTCATGGAAAGGTAGATTGTTACTAGCTTGCTTGTAGTTTTTTAATTTCAAAAAGATACTTCCTTTTTGATTCTATATAGCTCATAGAGACAGGAAAATAGCATCTGTTTTAAAAATTGTCTTTTTTAAAAAGATTTATTTATTTGAAAGAGTTACACAGAGAGAGGAGGAGAGGCAGAGAAACAGAGAGTTCTTCCATTCGCTGGTTCACTCCCCAAATGGCCACAATGGCCAGAGCTGGGCAGATCTGAAGCCAGGGGCCAGGAGCTTCTTCTGGGTCTCCCACATGAGTGCAGGGACCTAAGGACTTGGGCCATCTTTTACTGCTTTCCCAGGACACATCAGAGAGCTGGATGGGAAATGGAGCAGCTGGGACTAGAAGCGGTGCCCATATGAGATACTGGCACTGCAGGCAGTGACTTTACCTGCTACACCACAGCACCGGCCACTAAAAATTGTTTTTAAGTTACATATCACATTTTCTAAACCTTCTCAGTTGATCCCATTTGACCCTACCTTTTGTTCACTATCTCTGGTATTTGTTTTTTAAAAGAATTGTGATTTTCCCTCTTAACAGATTATAATTTTTTAAAAGTAACTGAACCTCTTTTTCAGTGGGTGTTCAGTATATACGGAATGTCAGGCCTAGCACTCGATTAGTTAATGTTTGTTTGGTTAGTACTTTCAAGTCTGGATATCTGCTGTGAATGCCATGTGTGAATTAAAAGAAGTTGACGTTAACTAGCTGTATATAGTATATTCAAATATATGGAGAAACTGGGCAGGTAATCAGTAGTTATTCTGGGAGTTAAATATGTCATCTTTTTTTCTCAGGAACTATCTGCTTTCTTCTTCAGAGGATGGAACTGTCCGATTGTGGAGCCTTCAAACATTTACTTGCTTGGTAGGATATAAAGGACACAACTACCCAGTATGGGACACACAGTTTTCTCCATATGGATATTATTTTGTGTCAGGGGGTCACGACCGAGTAGCTCGGTAAGAATGTCATGATCTTATGACTGGGTCTGTTCAAGCAATAGAATGGTCTTGTTGGGAGTTACTTAGACTATTCAGGACCAACTTTTTGAGAATATGGGACAGGAGTATTACTGTATCTACACTATTACACATGTACTAAAGTTTGGTTTTTTGTTATTAACATAGTTCCTCCACCTCACCAGGTGTTGAGTCTTTTTTTCATTATCGTGAGCACCTTTGTTTCCATCATTTCCTTAAAAATTCAGGAAAAGGTAGTTCAGGTTAGACACTAATTATGTGGTGGCCAAAACTAAGGTACTAGGGGAAAATGCTTTTCTGAAGTCTAGACTAGGAGACAGCTAAATGTTACAGACGTTAGCAGCTTTAATCCTGATCAACTTTATCTTAAGAAGTTATTTTGAATTATTCTGTTTTCTCTTAGTTAACTAGTGAGGGGGACCAATTTGGAACTATTTTACATGGATGTTTGCTTATTCTGGATAGGATTTTGGTATTCCATAGTTTGCTAATTGTCTTTTGCTTTCAAAATATTTTTTAAAAAGGCTGTGGGCTACAGACCACTATCAACCTCTAAGGATATTTGCTGGCCATCTTGCTGATGTAAATTGTACCAGATTCCATCCAAATTCTAATTATGTTGCTACGGGTTCTGCAGACAGAACTGTGCGGCTCTGGGATGTCTTAAACGGTAACTGTGTAAGGATCTTCACTGGACACAAGGTATTTTATATTCATGATTTCAGCACACAAGGGTGTTTTCAAGAGAAAAGCCTTTTTTTTTTTTTTAAAGATTTATTTATTTGAAAGGCGGGGGGTGGGGAGGGAGGGGGGGGAGAGAGAGAGAGGTGTCTTCATCTGTTGGTTCACTCCCCAAAAGGTTGCAGTGGTCAGAGCTGAGCTGATCTGAAGTCAGGAGCTAGAAGCTGCTTCCAGGTCTCTCACGTGGGTGCAGGAGCTTAAAGACTTGAGCTGTCCTCCACTGCTTTCTCAGGCCATAGCAGAGAGCTGGACGGGAAGTGGAGCAGTCAGGACTCGAACTGGCACCCGTATGGGATGCAGGCACCACTAGCAGCAGCTCTTTACCTATTATGCCTCAGTGCCAGCCCCGAAAAACCTATTTTTAAAAATGTTTATTTTTCATTGACTTGAAAGGCAGAGTGCCATTTTCCCATCCACTGGTTCACTCACCAAATGTCCACTACAGCCAGGGCTGGATCATGCCAAAGCCAGAAACCTGGAACTCCCATCTGTCTTCCCCACATAGGTGGCAGGGACCCAAGTACTTGGGTCATCATCTGCTGCCTTTCCAGGCACATTAGCATGAAGCTGGATCGTAAGCAGAGAGGTGCTCTGACAGGGAATGCAGGTGTCCCAAGCAACAGCTTAACCTTGTGCCATAAAATGCATGCCTCCAGTTTTCCAGTTACTTGAAAGGCAGAGCATGGACAGAGACAGAGCTAGCCCCTATCTGCCGGTTTACTTCCCAAGCACTAACAACAGCCAGGGGTAAGCCAGGAGCTCCATCTGAGTTGCTCATGTGGGTGTCAGGAACTCAAGTCCTTTGACCAGCACCTGCTTCCTCCCAAGCCCATTAGTAGGAAGCTACATTGGACATGTGGAACAGCTGGAACTTGAATTAGCCACACTCATGGGATCCTGGCTTAACCAACTGCACAATGCCCACTGCTAAAAAAGTGACACATTTTAGAGATCCTATTCATACCATTAAACTTAAAAAAATTTTTTTTTAAATATATTTAACCTTTGATCTTTTCTATGGGCTTATTTTCTAGGGACCAATTCATTCCTTGACATTTTCTCCCAATGGGAGATTCCTGGCTACAGGAGCAACAGATGGCAGAGTACTCCTTTGGGATATTGGACATGGTTTGATGGTTGGAGAACTAAAAGGCCACACTGATACAGTCTGTTCACTTAGGTTCAGTAGAGATGGTGAAATTTTGGCATCAGGTAAATGATTGTTATTGGCTTTGTGGTAAATGCCTAACTTTTCATAATAATTATAGAGTAAATGCATGAAGTATACTTGACAAAATGTCAGAATCTAAATGTGATGGATGCAACTAATGGTTTCCTTAACTTTGCCTTAGGTTCAATGGACAATACAGTCCGGTTATGGGACGCTATCAAAGCATTTGAAGATTTAGAGACTGATGACTTTACTACAGCCACTGGGCATATAAATTTACCTGAGAATTCACAGGAGTTATTGCTGGGAACATATATGACCAAATCAACACCAGTTGTACACCTCCATTTTACTCGAAGAAACCTGGTTCTAGCTGCAGGAGCTTATAGTCCACAATAAACCATCGGTATTAAAGACCTTTTGGAAGCTACTGTTTGAAAAAGGGAGACTAAAAGCAAATACCTCAGTGATTATTTAAGCTACAAAGAATGTTTTTATCTATATGGATCTGGAAGTATGCTGCTTGGAAAATCTGAACAGGACAGTTCCACGTTTCTATAGCAACCACATTTAACTAATTTCCGTTAGTTGAATAGAGGTATTATGTTCGTGGAGGGGACATTTATGGTGCTTTGGATTGTGTGGAAACTATGCATTTTCTGTTCAAATGTTAATTTATTATTAGAAGAAATCGATTTCAATAATACATTCTGCTTCAAGATTCAAACTAAGAAATATAAAATTAGTAACATCTTGAATTTTAGCTGAAGAACTCTATGAGCATGTATGTTTCCGCTGTAAAAATGTAGTTACTGTATGGCACTCAAGTACTATGTTAAAAGACCCACTAACATTTGTTCTTGGTCTGTTGATTAGTGGAATGTATGTTACAGGGTAGAGATAGACTACAGTTCCTTTCTAAGATCTAGGTGTAGTACAACCATCCACTGGCATCTGGATTTACACCTGTTGAGTTCTGAGTGCACCCAAACACACTCTAAACCAGGTGAAGAAATTTAGCTTCCATGTTCTACTTCAGCTAAAACAGCTATGTACAACCTAGTACACTTGAAGTCAGACATTTCAGTTGCTTACCTCCAGTACTGAGCCTTGCATTGGAAAACTAAAAGATTTAGACCAAGTCACTGCCAGTTTTTGCCTTTGTTGCATTTTGTACAGTTTTTATATTTTTGATATCTTGTAAATAAAGACAACCAGCTTTTCCAGGTTCATAATTTATTGTACAAATTGAATTACCACATATTGAGTTGACATTAGCTTCTCCAGGCATGGGAACTTAACAGATGTGGTACAATTTATAATCCTATAAACAAAACAAAAATAGATTAGATACAAACATGTTAAACTCTACTTTTAAGACTTCAGTGATTACTAGGATGACTATGCATCCCCAGAAATTGAATTCTGTAATACTTAAAATAACAGAAAATAAATAGGTATCTGTAATTTAACATTTGAGATACAATTTCTCCATGTTTGTGGGGCTACTATCTATCCCCCCAAATTACGAGGTCCCTGATGGGGAAATTGGGCAAACTATACAGTCCTCTAAGATGGTCTCAATATGGGAAAAGCTCTTTAGAAGAAAAATTTCTGTGGGATAGTGCTACGTTAGATAAAGATCTGGATTTTCCATATTACTTGCCAATGTAACAGATGTATACAGTCATTTCAATACAAGCTTCTGAGCAAATAAGGGTTAGGAGGATTTTTAAAGACTAAAGATGAAAAACTGACTACCAAAATCCAACAATACTAACAAATGCAATAGGTTGATTAATAATTATTACATAAAGACCTTATGCAATTCACCAAATTGTTAAATGAGAACACGATAGGATGTTAAGAAAAATACAGATGGTAAATGGGGGGGGAAAATTCCTCAGCAAAAAGCAAGAGACAAATTTTTACTCAGCAAATGTGCGAGAAACAGAAGCTGTTATTCCACAATGGGTCAAAAGACATTACCCCCCTCCTTACAAATCTGGGTGCCCCAACAATCCTTTGGGAAGGCACTTTAAGCTAAGAAAGTATTCACAGATATAGATTATCTTTCATGCTCAAAACAATTGTATTTAAAAATTCTAATGGGAGACAGGTTTCTTCTGTGAAATGATTCATACAGCCACATTTGCACATTGAAATTATATACAATGAATTTTGCAAAACAACGAGTTTACTGTGACAGTGGAGGAAAAAACTCTTAATAGCAAATGGCTAAAGTGTAAACATGTAAATGTCAACTTCTTACCACTTATGTTGCTTTCACAGCTGGAGTTTTTTTAGACCTTAACTTGAAGTATAAGACCAGCAAAGCAATGCCTCCATATGTAGCCAGTACACACTGCAAAAAATTAAATGGCAAGAGTTACCACACCTATACTAATTTAAAACATTAACTGCTTAAAAGTATCATTAATACTTACATTCATTCTTCCCGTGAGAGTGTAAGAGTTGAAATATTTTTTAATACCAGTGAACTGGAATTGAGCATCAGTTTCTGGACCTGCCATGATTTCAATCTTAAAAAAAAAAAAAAAAAAGCAACAAAAAATTAGTTCGGAGGCAATTTTAAAAGTTTAAAAGCTAAGTCATTGCAGATAAATATAGTAAATTTTTACTTATGTTTCACCCAACAAAGCAGCACAGATGGTGGGAAAAGCCGCGCTTATGACAGAAGCTTTAAAAAGTAAAACATTCTTGGCTGCTATTTTACAAACATTCCAGGATTAATATGTTCACTCACTTTAAGTATGAAGAACTGTGTAGTAATCACTAAGTTCACCTGTTGACCTTGTATAGCTGGGCATAAGTTTTGATTCCTGGCTCCATCCATACTATTCAACACTGAATTAATTTTAAGACTAGTTGAAACTTTCTCAGGGGTAACCATCAACTAAAGAACTCAACACACAATACCTACTAAACTACTAAACACTACTAAACACTACTAAAGAGTTTTTTTGGTTTTACATATAAGGCTCCCATGGGAACTGAGAAAGGACCATTTAGTAAATGGAGTCAATAGCCATTGGTGGTAGTAGTGAAAATGGAAAACTTACTCCCTACACCAAAATATGTAAAAGATCTAAGTGTAAATGCTGAAACCAAAATTTCTGGAAGAAAACATGGGCAAATATTTCAATCATCTTACGAATGGGAAAATCTAAAGAATGTGCCAAAAACATAAAAGGATAATCAATCTCACAATAGGCAAAGAAATGGGAAATAAGAACAATATTTAACCATCAAAATGGAAAAGATAAAATGACCATAAGTAGTATTAAGAATGTAGAAAAATGGCCAGCGCCGTGGCTCACTTGGCTAATCCTCTGCCTGCAGCACCAGCACCCCAGGTTCTGGTCCCGATTGGGGCGCCGGATTCTTTCCCGGTTGCTCCTCTTCCAGTCCAGCTCTCTGCTGTGGCCCGGGAAGGCAGTGGAGGATGGCCCAAGTCCTTGGGCCTTGCACCTGCATGGGAGACCAGGAGGAAGCACCTGGCTCCTGGCTTCGGATCAGTGCAGCACGCCAACCTTAGCGGCCATTTGGGGGGTGAACCAACGGAGAGGAGGACCTTTCTCTCTGTCTGTCAAAAAATAAAATGCTTGGGCCCTGCACCCACATGGGAGACCAGGAGAAGCACCTGGTCCCTGCCATCGGATCAGCGTGGTGCGCCGGCCGCAGCGCGCCAACCGCGGCAGCCATTGGAGGGTGAACCAACGGCAAAGGAAGACCTTTCTCTCTGTCCACTCTGCCTGTCAAAAAAAATAAAAAAATAAAAATAAAAAGAATGTGGAAAAATAAGCATTCTATGGGTTTGGCATATAAACTGGTATAACTTCCCTAAAGTATAATTTGGCAGTATCTATGTATAAAACAAGTATACTCTTATCTCCAGGAATGTACCCTTATAGAAATATTACAAAGCGAAAACACCTTATATGGTTCAAGGATGACCACTGAAACACTTTATCAAAGTGAAAAACTATTGGAGGAAATATGATGTACAAAGATGTTTGTGTATTAACATGGAAAGAGGCCTCCAAGTAATGCTAAATATTAAAAAAATCCTACTTCTGGATATTATATTATGGGATTTATCAATGGTTCTCAAAGTCTCCTTGTCCAGGAGCATCAGCATCACTAAAAACTGGTTGGAAATGCACATTCTCAGACACCATAAAGCCTATCGAAAAAGAAACTCAGAATCCAAGCAATCTGTTTTAATGAAGTTCCTAGGTAATACTGATGCACATTAAAATTTGGAAAAAACTTCAGTACTGGAAACAAACAACAGATACTTAAAAAAAATCGTATAGAAAAAACTCTTTGCAAAAATATATAACATTTTTAAAAGGGGTCATCTGTGTATTTTATAAAGGTATGTGCTTTTAATAAGAAATGGCAAAAAATATTGAAAAGGCCACCAGAGTAACAGTTGGAAATTCGTATGTGTGACCACCTATCTACCACGACCGACGCCACGCCGAGTCGATTGGCAACACAGACGAGCCGGTCGAGGTCCGGTCGAGATTGGTAGGCAGTGGCAGTGACTCAGCTGGCTCTTGATGAAATGGAAGAGGGAGAGATCTGAGAGTTGTTGCTATGGAAACTGGTGTGCCCCGTTTACCATTCAAAAGCCTTCAGGGGCATTCATGTGAAAAGAATTGGCAAGGAAAATCTGAGACAAAGGACCTTAATTTTGAACACCATTTCTTGGACCAGCAAAGGAAATCCATTCTTAGGCCCTTTCAGAGGTCTTGGCCAGTCTAGCCCAAGTTATGAAAATCCCCATTAAAAGAAATCTTTATGTTGTAGTTTTTACAAAAATGGTTTTATTTACTGAACTTATTAAAGGCATACTTTTCCCCCTACTTATTTCACGATTTACTTGTGGATTCTTAGGATCATGAAGTATGCTTCTATGAGGAATTCTACAGCAATACAAGGGCTTGGCTTTGTCACGTCATAAAGTGGTAACTTCTGCCTTCCACCTAACAAAACTCTTTAGAAGGATGTGGTTGGTGTCCAAGTCAAACTTTGTGTGTATACATACACACACATATTTTTAACTTTGAAAAGCAGGAGAGGGCAACAGAAAGCTGCCATCAGCTGGTTCACTCCCCAACGGCTAAAACCACCAGGCCTGGTTCAGGCTGCAGCTCCATCAGAGTCTTCCCGGTGGGTGGCAAGGGTCCAAGCACTCAGGCCACCATCTGCTGCCTTCCCAGGAGCATTAGCAGGGAGCTAGATTGGAAATGGAGCAACCAGGATGCCAAGTGGCACTCCAGTATGAGAGGACAGAGTCACAAGCAGCAGCGCAACCTGCTATGACAACTGTGGCCCCAAATCAAACAAGAGGAAAGTGCTTTAAATTTTGCACTAATTTACATAAATTAGAGGAAGGTCGATGTTTGAGATATTCCATAGAAGGCTAATTCTCACTGCAGGAAAGGATATGGTATAGGAAACGGAATTTAGTCTGGGTCTTCAAGGAGGACTCCGGAGAGGCTGAGAGAGAGGGGAGTGGGAACTTTTCCAGCGAGATCAAGTTTGAAATCACGCGGATCCGCACCTTCCAGCAAACTGCAGGCTACTTGATGGTATCAGGAATCCTTGTGTTGTGGAATAACCGAACTGAAATTCGCTTCCCTTTATGTCACATTAAATTTACAGACATACTCATGGGGAAGAAAAATCACCCACGCCCATAACTGATTTAATATCGAAGGGTAGCCTGTAAGAAATTATAGCGAGCAGGGCCTTCGCTTCTGATTGCTCCGAGAACTGCTATGGAACCTAACTCATCTCTCCACGTCCCTCTCTGCACCTGTGAAAGGGCCCACGGCGAGCAGGTGCCTTTGCTGCTTTCTCTGCTCTTCGACACTGCTATTCTGTCTCAACAGGTCAGCCCCCTGCAATGGGGAGACCGGGAGGCACAGCAACAGCCAAAGACGAAGGAGGGCCGCTCAGCCACCACGAGCAGCCTCTTCAAGGCCTCCGTTCCGTTCCAGGCACCTCCAGGAACGGCCCCCGTCCGGCTGACTGTGCGGACCGAGTCCAAACGCTCGCCGCCGCGCGGCTACAGCGGGCCTGACTGGCCAGCTTCCTAAGCAAGGCTCAATTCAAACTAAGGCCACACAGAGGAAAAGAAGTGAATTCGGCCACGTACGGGTCCGAGTCCTCGGCCTCGTCACTGCGTGACCTTGGGGGACCCTTTCGCGGCAGGCCTCCTCCTTCTCCACTAGGAAACGCAACCTAAGGGAAACGGCGAGAGCTTTGGAAGCGTCTGTCCGCCTCGCCCCGACGTTTCTCAGACACTGCCCGCACTCTCACCCTCCAAACCTCATTTTCTCCACCCCCCCCCACCCACGGCTGTCGCCCCCGTCGCCACGTCAGAAAGAAGCAATGGTCAGCTTCCAGGCCAGGCCCGCAAACCGGGGACCCGAGGACCGAGCCAGAGTTCCCTTCCTCACCCACCTTACCGAAGCCTCAAATTCCGCAGCCGACGTCCTTCAACACACACAGAACCCTGTGCCCGGCCGGAAGAACCCTCCTCCCTAGCACGCGTTCAACGGGCTAAAGAGCGTCCGCCCTCTGCGTCGATTGGCTACGGCTTCAAGTCCCGCCCTTCCGCTTCCTGTCTTCGCCTAGCTTCCTCGGCTCACTTTAGTAACGGAAGTAGAGCGTTGAGCCCGCCCACGCCTCCGGAAGTGTAGTATGTAGTGTGGCGATATCCCGGTCTCCTCGTGTGTGCTTACAGCGGCACGGCCCCGGAGCTGGAGGTGCTGCTGCCGCGCCGGTCAGGTGAGTGAGGGCTGAGGCGGGAAGGGAGGAGACTTCATGGCTCTCGGGTCGGCCCCCAAGTTGGCTGCCTCTGGTCTCTGCTTAGCGCTCGCCGTGTGGAAACAGTGGTTTGGTACCCTGAGCCTCGCTGCGAATCTGATTCCCCTGAAGGGGCCCCTTGTAAACCCAGGCTCTACCCTCGGGAACTAACCCCAGTGCCTTCTCTGCCCCTGATTCGCCTTGCTATTTGGAACCTGAATGTTGTCTAGCACAATGCTAGAGGTGACAGCTCTTGCCCACTGATAACAACCTTAACAAAATGTACCTTCAGTGCTACATCTCACCATTCTAACTCTTCTCTCTCTCTCTCTCTCTCTCTCTCTCTCTAAGATTTATTTATTTATTTGAAAGGCAGAGTTACAGAGAGGCAGAGGCACAGAGAGAGTCTCCCATGCGCTGGTTTACTCCCCAGATGGCCACAATGGCCAGAGCTGCGCCGATCTGAAGTCTGGAGCCAGGAACTTCTTCTGGGTCTCTCATGTGGGTGCAGGAGCCCAAGGACTTGAGCCATCTTCTACTGTTTTCCCAGGCCATAGCAGAGAGCCGGGACCTGAACCAGTGCCCATATGGGATGCTGGCACTGCAGGCAGCGCCTTTACCCACTACACCACAGCACTGCACCTCACCATTCTTTATATTGTTTTTAGGAGTCCAAACATGGCAACACTGGAAGAAAGCTTCCCCCGAGGGGGTACAAGAAAGAAATCAGATCACAAATCAGAGAAATCTTTCCCGCAGTCAGTTGAACAAGACAACTTATTTGATGTAAGTGGTATGATTGTTTAGTGAGACTCACCGGAAGCTTTCTAGGGTCTTTTCTGTGAACGTTGAGCCTTGTTTGAGAACATGTTATTTTCCATATTTATTTCCTGTTCAAGACTACTGAATATTGAACTTGTTAGACTTTACTATCAACAAGGCTACATCTTTTAAAATGTGGTATTTAGATTTAAGTTTGAAGTGTTCTGTCTATGTTGTATAATGTTTTTTTTCCAGCTATGCTGTGAAGTAGAGATTGCAATTCTGTGATGAGGACCTGAAGGGCAGAGAGGTTATATAATTTAGCTGAAATCCTGTGGCTTGTTAAAGGGGAGTTGGGGATTTAAGTTGGATCTCTAACTCCAGCCTCCAGTTTAATGCACTGTTTCACATTGCTTCTCAAGCCCTGGAACTCCAGGGTCCATCCCAGTTAGGGGACAAATAACACGGAAGATGAGAGACTTTGGGAACACAAAGGAGGTTTCTCAGACCTTGGGCAAAGGGAGCATTAGTGGCTGAATGGAAGAACCAGGATTGAAGTAGGAATTAAAGGAACAGTTAAGAATGTTGAGTGGGGTGGAGTAGAGGAATAACAAAGCAAGGTGTAGATGATTCGAAATGGGAAGACTAGAATTTGCTGCTTTGTATATATTTTTTTAAAAATCTTTGTTGGTCTTTTTTTCTCCTTTAGATTTCTACTGAAGAAGAATCCACCAAAAGGAAAAAGAGCCAGAAAGGGCCAGCAAAAACCAAAAAGTTGAAAAGTGAAGAGAGAGAAAGCAGCAAGTCTGTAAGAGAGAAGTTTGAAATCCTTAGTGTTGAGGTTTGTTGAAAATTAGTTTTCCTTTGAACAAATGATCTTGTTTCTTTTGTTCTTTTCTCCCTTCATTCTTTTATGCCTTTTGTATGTCTGTGGCTTCTCACAGTTTGCCCTGAGAACTCAGCATTATTGATTACTCACCAATGCCTGAGTTCTCTAGGATGCCGTAGGCTTGCTTGTAGCCTCATGGGGCTTATGTTTCAGTCAGTTCAGAGATTAGAGCAGTCGTTCTAGTACTACCCATTCATTTCATTGATGTGAATCTATCGCAGAGGAGTGAAATAGTCTTAATATGTTCCTTAAATTTCTTTTTAAGATTTATTTATTTATTTTGAAAGTTAGAGAGAGATCCTCCATCTGCTAGTTCACTCCCCAGATGGCTGCAATGGCCAGCACTGGGCCAGGCTAAAGCCAGGGACGCCCACATGGGTGGCAGGGGTCCAAGCCCTTGGGCCATCTTCCACTGCTTTTCCTAGGCCATTAACAGGGAGCTGGATCCGAAGTAGAGCATCCAAGACAAGCATAGGCCCATATAGGATGCCAGCACCACAGGTGGCAGCCTAACCTACTGTATCACAATGCTGGCTCAAAATTTTAAAAATTTATTTACTTATTAAAGATTTCTTTATTTGAAAGGCAGAGTGACACAGAGAGAGCCCTTCCATCCTGTGGCTCACTCTCTAAGTGCCTATAATAGCTAGGGCTGGATTAGGCTGAAGCTAGGAGCCTGGGACTCCATCTGGATGGTAGGGACTCAACTACTTGAACTATTCTCTGCTACCTACCAGGCATATTAGCAGGAAATATGATTGGAAGTGGAGGTGGAATGCAAACGGAGGCACTCCTGAATGGCATGTGGACATCCCAAGCAGTGTGTTACCACTACACCCAATGCCAGCCCAATCCTGTAGCTTTTTTTTTTTTTTTTTTTGAAAGGCAAGAGTTACAGAGAGGAGAGAGAACAATTGAGATCTTCTGTCCATTCGTTTTCTCCCCAGATGGCGGGAATAGCTGAAACTGGGCCCAGCAGCCAGGGGTTTCATCCAGGTCTCCTGCATGGGTGCAGGGGCCCAAGGACTTGGGCCATCATCTGCTGCTTTCCCAGGTGCATTAGCAGGGAGCAAGATCTGATGTAAAGCAGCCAGGATTTGAACAGGTGCTCATATGGGATGCTCGTGCGGCAAGTGGTGGCTTAACCCATTGCGCTACAGTGCTGGCCCCAGTCATGTAGCTTTTAAATGTCAGAGTTGGAACTAGAAGCCAGACACCCATCTCCCCCCAGCCTCTCCTTTCATTGCTCTCTTGCGTGTTGTAGACATTTCTTGTTTTTCTCTTCTAGTCCCTGTGTGAGGGAATGCGGATTTTGGGTTGTGTGAAAGAGGTGAATGAACTGGAGCTGGTGATCAGTCTTCCCAACGGCCTCCAGGGATTTGTGCAAGTGACTGAAATCTGTGATGCCTATACTGAAAAACTAAATGAGCAGATGACACAAGAAGAGCCTCTGAAGGTAAGGGAGATCTGCATGATACCTGTTTCTAGAAACATAGGGTACACGGATGTAAAATTACAGCTTTGCTAAGTACTAAGAAGAAAAGGTACAAGGTGCCATGAGAGTTTATAAGGATAGGTTTGTTTTTTTTTGTTTTTTTTTTGGTAAATAATAAGGGTATTTTTGCTTATTACAGGGAACCTGGAAGACTTCTCTAAAAGGGATGTTTGGGACAAGATCTGAAGGATGAGGGTTTCCTAGGTGAGGAAGGAATGGAGTGCAGATAGAAGCTTGATATGTAACAGAGCAGGCTAGAGTGGCTAGAGGAGACAGCAAGGGCAAGTGTGGTGTGGGATGGAGTGGAGAGCGGATTGCAGGCCAGATTATGTGTGTGGTCTTGCAGGCCATAGTGAGAATTGTGTGTGTGTGTGTGTTTTTTTTTAAATATTTTATTTATTTATTTGAGAGGCAGAGTTAGAGAGGGAGAGACAGAGAGGAAGGTCTTCCATCCACTGGTTCATTCCCCAAATGTTTGCAACAGCCAGAGCTGGGCTAATCTGAAACCAGGAGCTTCTTCCAGTCTCCCACATGGGTGCAGGGGCCCAAGCACTTGGGCTATCTTCTACTGGTTTCCCAGGCCATAGCAGTGAGCTGGATTGGAAGAGGAGCAGCTCAGACACAAACCGGTACCCTCAAGGGATTCCAGTTTCTCAGGTGGAGGCTTAGCCTACTGTGCCACAGTGCTGGCCGCGAGGATCAATTTTTAGGTACTAGTGGGAAGCGCTTGGAATGTTCTCATTTAGGTGGTGTTGAGAGGTACATGGCATAACCTGGAAGGAAGAAGTACTAGAAGTTGTCTGGAGATGTTAGGAGGCAGGTGTAGCTATCTGGGCTCTGGGAACAATGGCAGCTTGGTTTTATGATTTCCTGAGGATTGAGGAGATGAAGTCATTCCCCAGTGATAGTTTGGATTTGGGCTGTGGGACAGAGAGAGGTGGCAGAGATCAGTCCTGGATTTCTGTGTGAGATTTGACAGCTGGCCGTGCCATTTTCAGATAGAAGAAGGCTTGGACTGGACTGGGGGAGGTGGACATGATATGGCTTTTTTTTTTTTTTTTTTTTAAGATTTATTTATTTATTTAAAAGGCAGAGTTACAGAGAGGCAGAGACAGAGAGAGAGATATCTTCCATCTGCTGGTTCGCTCCCCATATGGTGCAATAGCTGGAGCTGCATCTACCCGAAGCCAGGAGCCAGGAGCCTCTTCCAAGTCTCTCACTTAGGTGCAGGGACGCAAGCACTTAGGCCATCCTCTATTGCCTTCCCAGGACATAGCAGAGAACTGGATTGGAAGTAGAGCAGCTAGGACTCAAATCGGCACCCGTATAGGATGCCAGCACTGCAGGCAGTGGCTTTACCCGCTGTGCCACAGCACCAACTGCTGATGTTGCTTTTTATTTTTATTTATTTTTTATTTGACACGCAGAGTCTCTCGAGAGAGAGAGACAGAAAGAAAGGTCTTCCTTCCGTTGGTTCAACCCCCAAATGGCCACTACGGCCAGCACGCTGCGCCAATCTGAAGCCAGGAGCTAGGTGCTTCCTCCTGGTCTCCCATGCGGGTGCAGGGCCCAAGCACTTGGGCCATCCTCCACTGCCTTCCCAGGCCACAGCAGAGAGCTGGACTGGAAGAGGAGCAGCTGGGACTAGAACCTGGCACCCATATGGGATAGCGGCGCCACAGGTGGAGGATTAACCAAGTGAGCCATGGCGCTGGGCCCTGCTGATAGGCTTTTTGATATGTATAATTTGAGGTGAAATTGAGATATCCAGTAGACAGGTGATTACAGAATTCAGGAATGTCTAGCCTGAAGACATAAAAGTTGAAACTCTTTATTTAGGTG
Organism: Lepus europaeus; assembly: GCF_033115175.1. NCBI lineage: Eukaryota > Metazoa > Chordata > Mammalia > Lagomorpha > Leporidae > Lepus > Lepus europaeus. The sequence goes on along the minus strand of NC_084843.1, from coordinate 26,088,015 downwards.
CTTTCAAGCTAATTCAAGGGAGAAAGTTCCTAGTAGGGAGCAAATGGAGTAAGAAGCTACTAAGAGTTGGGTCTAGAATAAATATCATATTTTATTTTTTGAAAGATTTATTTACTTTTTTTAAAGGGCAGAGTGATATATACAGAGAGAGATCTTCCACTCACTGGTTCACTTCCAAATGGCCTCAACCATGTGGCAGCGTTGGGATGGTGGGTGGGAGTGGTGCTGGTCGAGCTCAAACCAGGAACCTGAAGCTTAGGGACTAGATTAGAAGTGGAGCAGCCAGGACTTGAACTAGCAATCCGATATGGGATGCCAGTGCCACAGGTGGCAGCTTAACTCACTGCCACAATACTGGTCCCTGAATGCTGTTTTTTTTTTTTTTTTTTTAAAAGATTTATTTATTTTATTTGAAAGATTTACAGAGAGAGAAGGGGAGGCAGAGAGAGAAAGAGAGCGAGGAGAGAGAGAGAGAGATTTTCCATCTGCTGGTTCACTCCCCAATTGGCTGCAATGGCCAGTGCTGCTGATCTGAAGCCAGGAGCCAGGAGCTTCCTCCAGGTCTCCTACATGGGTGCAGTGGCCCAAGGACTTGGGCCATCTTCCACTGTTATCTCAGGCCATAGCAGAGAGCTGGATTGGGAGTAGAGCAGCTGGGACTTAAACCGGTGCCCATATTGTATGCCGGCACTGCAGGCAGTATCTTTACCCACTACGCCACAGCGCTGGCGCCCTAAATACTGTATTTTAATTCCTGAATCAGAAGAGTTGCTGTGAGAAAAAGCAGGAAGGTCCAGAGAGATTGAGAAGAAAACTAGTGAATCAAAGGTCTTGAAAGCCAGGGAGGAAACATTTAAAGAAGGAAGGAGCAGTCAGGAATGTTAAGTGCCTTTTAAAGAACACATAAGAGAAGGACCATTGGATTAATTAGTTAATTTATTTCTTTTTAAAGATTATCTATTTGAAAGTCTGAGTTACACAGAGAGAGGAGAAGGAGAGGCAGAGAGAGAGAGAGGAGAGAGAGAGAGAGAGGTCTTCCATTTGCTGGTTCACTCCCAATTGGGCCACAATGTCCCGAGCTGAGCCGATTCGAAGCTAGGAGCCAGGAGCTTCTTCCAGGTCTCCCACGCAGGTTCGGGGTCCAAGGACTTGGGCCATCTTTTACTGCTTTCCCAGGCCATAGCAGAGAGCTGGATTCGAAGTGGAGCAGCTGGTTCTCAAACTGGTGCCCATGTGGCATTCCAGCACCGCAGGGGGCAGCTTTACCTGCTATGCCACAGCACTGGCTGCCGGACACCCACTCTTGACGTGTCATTTTATATCCATTCATGTGTGTATATATTTGGACACTTAATGCTGAAGTTCAAGACTGGTGTCTTAGCTGCAGATCTATCTTCCTTTGGTTATTTGGGGTCTGAGGGTGAGAAGCCACTGAGCCAAGGCTGGCATGGCTTCTTGGTTCAGGGGAATGGTAGGTATCATATCTTTTCTTTTGTGCAATGCAGGACCTACTCCGCTTGCCTGAACTCTTCGCACCTGGAATGCTGGTGAGATGTGTGGTGAGAAGTCTGGCTATCACGGAGAAGGGCAAAAAGAGTGTCAAGCTATCTCTGAATCCCAAAAATGTCAACAAAGTGCTGAGTGCTGAGGCCCTGAAGCCTGGCATGGTATGTATCTGGGATTAGGGAAGAGGAGCCGGCAGCAGGCCTTCTCCTGGCCCTAGCCCCAGAAGAACGTGGTCTAGGTCACTTTTTACTTCCAGCTTAATTGTTACAGGTAGTCTTGGATCTTCTCCTGGAGGGAAGGTCTCCTGGATGTCTTGGGTGCTTCCTGGACATTGCAGACTTAAACCTAATCATTACCTTAGAGTGGAAAAAGGGAAAGCCAGTGCAATTTAGCTGATGACAGAGAAGGAGACTCCCAGGGAGCCATAGTAGGGGGCTTGCTGATGGTGAGAGGAGTGAGTCCCCTGTAGTGCCTAACCTTACAGATTAAGTCTTTCAAAGGCCTCTGACGGATGTGTGGAATGCCTGAGGGCTGCTCTATGAGGGCAGGAGACAGGGTAGATGGTGGTTAGTCTGTCGTCTGTGTTAATTAATAGATATCCCACTAATTATGTCCAGTCCAGTGGAGAGTCAGGAGAAGTTAGTCCTGACTCCAGGACCTCCAAGTCCTGGCTCCAGGACCTCCAAGTGGGTACAATAGAATAAATAGAATTTAGTTGAGTAGAAAGGAGTAAAAGTTGTAGGAAATTGACAAGTGTCAAAAAGCCTGCTCCATGACAGGTGCTATTTAGGCACTTTGATGAGATCCTCTTCTGTGAGGGAAGTAAATATTTTCCCCCTTGTACATTTGAGGAAATGGACTTGAAAGGTTAAGACCCTTACCACACACTACTGATGAGTAGCTCATCAGTGTCAGAGCCACACCCTTCTTATGAGATGCAGAAGTGGTGCTTAGGAAAGATAGAGTGATAGCTAGGGGAGTAGTTCCAGATTCTCTAGTTTGCTATGACTCTGCAGTCTGGCCGTGCAGGGCCTCTGTTTATCCCTCTTTGCATAACACAGAAGGTTTCCTGTCTTATGAGAAGTCTCCAGGTGGTGAGAGACTTTTTTCCGTGCTTTTATCATTCAGCTCTGTGTAACACTGCTGAATGATGTACAAACGGAATGGAAATGGAAGGATTCTTCAAGCCCAGCAAAAATTAAAGTTCCTATCTTCCACTCACTTAGCTTCTAGTGGGATTGTGGTTTCAAGTTAGAAATGGAGCGGGATTATGGAAGAGTGTGCCCGTGGGGACACTTGTGTTTGGTAGTGGACATTTGTTGTGTATTCCATTACTGTTGACTTGCAATTTGGGGGAATGTTTTCTTTTCCTCAGCTCCTCACAGGCACTGTCTCCAGCCTGGAAGACCATGGCTACCTCGTAGACATTGGTGTTGGTGGGACCAGAGCTTTTCTGCCACTGCAGAAAGCCCAGGAGTACATCCGACAGAGGAACAAAGGTGAAGGCAGGAAGAAGGGCCCGTCCACGGTGATGAAGTGCATGTGGGGATTATGTTTAAACGTGATAAAAGGGTGACCCTGAAGACTGTTTGGTGTTGGCAGAATCAGCAGTGCGTCTCAGCTGGAAGGAAAGGGAAGGTGGATGAAGGGCCCGGGAGTGGCAGGGTCTCACTGAGTCCTGATGGACCACTGCCGCCGAGATCTGGGTCCCCAGGCTCTCTGAACAGCGCTGTCCTGACTTGTTTAGACATTCATATTTTGTGGGGCAGTTGAACTCTATATTAACTAGGGGAAGCTTCATTCCCTTTTCGTAATTGGCCTCTTGGAGATTGGTAATATAGAGACTAATTGGGCCGGCGCTGCGGCTCAATAGGCTAATCTTCCACCTTGTGGTGCAGGCACACCAGGTTCTAGTCCCGGTCAGGGCGCCGGATTCTGTCCGGTTGCCTCTCTTCCAGGCCAGCTCTCTGCTGTGGCCTGGGAGTGCAGTGGAGGATGGCCCAAGTCCTTGGGCCCTGCACCTGCATGGGAGACCAGGATAAGCACCTGGCTCCTGCCTTCGGATCAGCACAATGCGCCGGCCGCAGTGGCCATTGGAGGGTGAACCAACGGCAAAGGAAGACCTTTCTCTCTCTCTCTCTCTCTCTCACTGTCCACTCTGCCTGTCAAAAAAAAAAAAAAAAAAAAAAAAAGACTAATTGATGCCAGCTGGGCTGTAGTCTATGGATCTTTTCAGGTGTTGTATGGGCCCAAGTTAAAGGTCCTTCTCAACAAAGTATTTTCCCTTTTGGGGACTGGATCTGGGCCTACAGGTGCTAACCTGAAGGTGGGTCAGTACCTGCACTGCATCATTGAAGAGGTGAAAGGCGATGGAGGCGTTGTCAGTCTGTCTGTGGGCCACTCGGAGGTTTCTGCTGCCATTGCTTCTGAGGAGCAAAACTGGACCCTCAATAACCTGTTGCCGGGACTGGTGGTCAAAGCCCAGGTGCAGAAGGTAGGCTGCTCGTTGTTACTACTATTTCCTAAAACAAAAGTAGCTCTGAATAAAGTCTTACATCTACAATGTTCTGCCCAGTAGGGTAACATTAGTCACATGTGGCCACTGAGCACTTGAAATGTGGCCAAAGCTATATGTGGAAATGATAATATTTTGGGTATATTGGACAAGAAAATTAGTAAAATGAGTCCCACTTTTTGTAGTTTTTAAAATGTGACTGCTAGAAAACTTGAAATGAACGGCTGTGGCTGGCGTCATCTCTGTTAGTGCTGATCTGAATGGCTGAAAGGCTGGTTGGTATTAAAAGGCTCATTCTAATGAAGAACTGTCTCACCCTCCTAAACCCTGTCCTTAATGCCATCAGTTTAGCTTTTGAAATTTCTCTTTGTAATTCTCAGTGATAATCTCCTGCTAGAATCTTTTGGTTTATCAATTTTAGGTATTTAGATTTAACTTCTTATCAAGGTAGATAAAGATTTGGCTCTCTCAATCTCCTCTCCTCCTCCCTGAGCACTAGAGCATTAACTTTTTTTTTTTTTTTTTTTTGAGAAACAGTTTCCATCTACTGGTTCGCTTTCCAAATGTGTACACATGTAGTCTCTGTTCTACCCTTCTGGGAGAATTTGTCAACTTTAACTTCTAGTTCTCTGTTACATTTTTGGTTATAAACGAATCACTAAAAGACTGATAGTCTGTGTGCTGAGGTGGGCTTTGTTCACTGATTGAGGTAGCTTCACTGTTAGGAACAGGAGCTAGCAAGTTTTCTTTGGATTGCCTCAAATGTCCTTGTTACAGGTCTTTTCTGGCATGTTAGATTTCTCTAAACAAGATTCAGAGTGGTTTTCCACCCAAGAGCATCTGGCTACATGAAAGTGAGGTAGGAGAAGGGGCTGGATATTTACATATCTATGTGATAGAAATTTTTTTTTTGGATCCACTTTTTTTTTTTAAAGGTTTATTTTATTGGGCCTGGTGCTATGGCATAGCAGGTAAAGCTGCTGCCTACAATGCCAGCATCCCATATGGGCGCCAGTTTGAATGCTGGCTTCTCTTCTTCCTATCTAGCTCTCTGCTATCGCCTGGGAAAGCAGTGGGCCCCTCACCCGCATGGGGGACCTGGAAGAAGCTTCTGAATCCTGGCTTCGGATTGGCCCAGCTCCAGCTGTGGTGGCCATTTGGGGAATGAACCAGTGGATGAAAGACTTCTCTCTTTCTGCCTCTGCCTTTCTGTGGCTCCACCTTTCAAATAAGTAAATCTACAAAAACAAAAACAAAACAAAACAAAAAAGATTTATTTATTTAAAAGGCAGAGTTACAGAAAGAGGGAGAGGGAAAGAGACAGAAAGAAAAATATCTTCCATCCACTGGTTCACTCCCCAGATAGCTATAACAGCAGAACTTGAGCCAGTCTGAAGACAGGAGCCTGGAACTTCATCTGGGTCTCTCATGTGGGACTCAGGGGTCCAAGTACTTGGGCCATCTTCTGCTGCTTTTCCTGCACTCGTGGGATGCCAGGGTCACAAGCAATGGCTTAACCCATTGTACCACAACACTGGCCCCTGGATCCATATGTTCCAGAAAAGTCTTCTTCATATGTTTTGATTCTGATAGTTTGCCAGAGAATAAGTTTCTTGTTTTTCTGTGGGTTTGGGAGAGGGGCTGGGGTCTCACTTCACTCCATGCATTTAGTTATCTCTTTTTACTACTCTGTTTTGAGGTGCCTATCACCTTAGCTTTAGGGGGGCCCTGCAGAATAAATCAGCTTGTTCATGGTCAGTATCTGTCTTGCAAACATTTGGGTTTTACCATCTTAATCTGGACAAGAATTTATACAAGTCAGGCTGGCAGTTCCCCAAGGATGTACTAAGCTCCTTCCTCCCATTGAGAAATCACACATGATGGGAGAATTGATGTGTTGTCTTAGGCAGGAAGAGAGGTGAGCTTACTAAATAAAGCTTGCCGTTGTCCTGCTACTTAATTTAAATTTAAAAATTTACTTATTTGAGAGGCAGAGGAACAGAGAGAGAGACAGTGAAAGAGAGCTTCCATTGTCTGGTTCACTCCTGAAGTGCCTGCAATGTTTGGGGCTGGGCTGGGGCCAAAACCAGGGTCTAGGAACTCAATCCCAGCCTCCTGTGGGTGGCATGAACCCATTCACTTGAGCTGTCACTGCTGCCTCCCAGTTGCATTAGCAAGAAGCTGGAATCAGGAGTTGGAACTGGGAATCAAACCCAACTACTCTAATGTGGGATATGCGGGTGTCTTTAACTGCTAGACCAAATGGCCGCCTCATGCCACTTAATCCTATAGGAAGAAGGATTGATAAGGGTTGGCAGTGGGAAGAGAGGCGCATAGTTACATTGAGGCATTGAATGTTTAATATAGATAGTGTCTGTCATGTTCCTGATTTCTTCAAAGGAATGTTTTTCATTACCTGTTCTGTTTATTTCTAGGTGACTCGGTTTGGCCTTACACTAAATTTCCTCAAATTCTTCACGGGCCTGGTTGACTTTATGCACCTGGATCCCAAGAAAGTTGGCACATATTTCTCAAACCAAGCAGTAAGAAATGTTGCACCTACCTTTTTTCTTGATAGCTACAGAGCAGGTCCTAAAGACCGCAGGTGTGCAGTGTACAGGGGAGAGCTGAGGGGAAGCGTAAGGAGCATTTTGGATGGAACACAGGAAACTACCCTGGGACTGAGATTAGAGAAAGCACATAGGGAGGAGGAAACTGCTAGTTTTTACTTCATATTCTTCCATATAGTTAGATTTTTTTTAAGGTAATGAATCTTTGCCTTTATTTTCTAAAAATGTTTTAGAAAATTTTTAACTTGGGAGTATAAGATATGCTTAAATAGCAAAACGTGATTTTAAAAGTTCTCTGAGTATTATAGATCCGATTTTGATAATCATTAAAAGGAGTATACGTGGTTAAGATGTCAGAAGATTATGTAAGTTGGTGTTAATAGTGTTAATCCTGGATGATTTTTCTATTCAAATATTCAAATTTTCTACAATGAGCATAGATATTTGAGAAGAAAATACTGATATTTGTGATTCAGGATTTTTGGAATCATAAAATGATTTTTTTTAACAATAATGCATGCTTATGGATATTATAGAGGTTTTTTTCTCTCTTTAAAAAATTTTTTTATGGGGCCGGCACTATGGTGTAGCAAATAAAGCCAGCACCTGAAGTGCTGTATCCCATGTGGGCCCTGTTTCAAGACCCAACTCTCCTTTTCCAATCCAGCTCTCTGCTATGGCCTGGGAAAGCAGTAGAAGATGGCCCAAGTGCTTGGGCCCCTACAGTCAACTGGAAGATCTGGAAGAAGCTCCTGGCTCCTGGCTTTGTATCAGCTCAGCTCTAGCTGTTGCATCCATTTGGGGAATAAACCAGCAGATGGAACATCTCTCTCTGCCTCTGCCTCTCTGTAACTCTGCCTTTCAAATAAATAAATAAATCTTTAAAACAAATTTTTTTATTTTATTTTAAAGGCAGTTAACAGAGAATGGGAGAGACAGAGAAAGAGATCTTCTATCTTCTGCTTCACTCCCCAAATGTCCATACCAGCTGGGGCTGGGCCAGCTAGAAGCCAGGGACCTGAAACTTCATCTAGATCTTCCACATGGGTGGCAGGCGTACAAGTACTTGGGACATCATAATGCTACTTTCCCTAGTGCATTAGCGAGGAGCTGGATCAGAAGTAGAGCAACAGCTGGGATTAGAACCAGTGCTTACATGGGATGCCAGCATCCCAGGCAGTGGCTTCATCCACTGTTCCACGATGCCAGCCCTGAGATTTCTTTCTTTTAAGTGAAAATTGTTCTTTCCACCACCTAGTGATAAAACTGTTAACATTTTGGTGAACTTCTTTTTAGTAGTGATTTTTTCCCTATTTGCATGCAGAGTTGAGACATTTACATGTCTTAACTTTGGTGTGTTTTGATGAGACTTTGATGTCTTGCCACCAGTACATTGTTGTATGTGTGTTAGTGTCTTGAGGTTGAGGAGACCACTGATGTGTGTTTTTCTTGGCCTTGAGTAAGTGCTGGTTTAGACAGACATGGTCCCTCAGGGACATTTTGTTTGACCTTTTTTTTTTACATTAATTTTTTTATTTGAGAGGCAGAGTTATAGAGAAGGCAGAGACAGAAAGAGAGAGAGATCTTCCATCTTCTGGTTCACTCTCCAAATGGCTGCATGGCTGTAGCTGAGCCAGGAGCCAGGAGCTTCTGGGTCTCCCACACGGGTGCGGGCCCAAACACTTGGGCCATCTTCCACTGCTTTCCCAGCCCATAAGTAGAGGCCTGGATTGGAAGTAGAGTAGCCAGGACTCGAACCAGTGCCTTTATGGGATGCCAGCACTGCAGGCGGCGGCTTTACCTGCTATACCACAGTGCCGGCCCCTTAACTTTTTCACACAAGCTGATTTCATTACTCAATACTAAAGATTATAGTGCCTGGGACTAGTACTGTGGCCTAGCGGATGAAATCACCACCTGCAGTGCCAGCATCCCATGTGTGTGCCGGTTGGATTCCTGGCTGCTGCACTTCTGATCCAGCTCCCTGCTAATGCATCTAGAGAAGCAGTGAAGGTACTTGTCCCAGCAGGGGAGACCCGGAAGAAACTCCTAGCTCATAGCTTTGGATTGGCCCAGCTCTAGCCATTGCAGCCATTTGGAGAGTATACCAGCAAATGGAAGATCGCTCTCTCTCTCTCTCTCTCTCTCTCTCTCTCTCTGTGTCTCCCTGTAATTCTGCCTTTCAAATAAATATTGTAAAAAAAAAAAATGTAGTGCCACTATACCTTGCTGTTGGTGCGTACACCCAGAGTCCTGGCCCTTGGACTGTCTCCTTTGTGCCTGGTCCTGCTCATTCTGCTCTTCCTTTTGTCCAGGTAAGAGCCTGCATCCTCTGTGTACATCCTCGCACCAAAGTTGTCCGCCTGAGCCTGCGCCCCATCTTCCTGCAGCCTGGTCGACCCCTCACGCGACTCTCTTGCCAGCACCTTGGAGCTGTGCTGGATGATGTTCCTGTTCAGGGCTTTTTCATCAAGGCTGGGGCCACCTTCACCCTGAAGAATGGGGTTCTGGCCTATGCCCGGGTAAGGAGGCCTCTGTCTTTGATCAGGGATGTCGTCCCTTGAGGGACTTGTGGAACACGTGGGTCCTTTGCTGCTTCCTGCATCCCTTCATATTCATTTCTTCTTTTTGTGTATCTCGGATTGTGACACACTGTTTTTAGGAATTAGAACAATGTTTGCTATATTAGAATGCCTTAGAACCGGGCTGGCACCGTGGCTCACTAAGCTAATCCTCCACCTGCGGCACCGGCACACCGGGTTCTAGTCCCAGTTGGGGCGCCGGATTCTGTCCCAGTTGCCCCTCTTCCAGGCCAGCTCTCTGCTGTGGCCCGGGAGTGCAGTGGAGGATGGCCCAAGTCCTTGAGCCCTGCATGGGAGACCAGAAGAAGCACCTGGCTCCTGGCTTCGAATCGGCATGGTGCACCAGCCACAGCACGCCTGCCGCGGCGGCCATTGGAGGGTGAACCAATCGGCAAAGGAAGACCTTTCTCTCTGTCTCTCTCTCTCACTGTCCACTCTGCCTTATGCCTTACAACCAACCTGCTATGGGTGATAGGTGATACTGGTCAACAGGCAATATAAGCCTGAGTTAGTGTCTAGGCCAGGGCTAAGGACAATTTTCCTTGAAAGGCCCCTTGGTACTAAATATTTTAAGCTTTTGAGCCTTAAGTAGCTTTAGTGTGAAAATGAACTGTCATGTCTGTATTCCTACAAAACTCTTATTTATAGGCCGGCGCCGCGGCTCACTAGGCTAATCCTCCGCCTTGCGGCGCCGGCACACCGGGTTCTAGTCCTGGTCGGGGCACCGATCCTGTCCCGGTTGCCCCTCTTCCAGGCCAGCTCTCTGCTGTGGCCAGGGAGTGCAGTGGAGGATGGCCCAAGTCCTTGGGCCCTGCACCCCATGGGAGACCAGGAGGAGCACCTGGCTCCTGCCATCGGATCAGTGCGGTGCGCCGGCCGCAGCGCGCTACCGCGGCGGCCATTGGAGGGTGAACCAACGGCAAAAGGAAGACCTTTCTCTCTGTCTCTCTCTCTTACTGTCCACTCTGCCTGTCAAAAAAAAAAAAAAAAAAAAAACAAAAAACCAACTCTTATTTATAAAATATAGTATCTCAGTTAACGGAAAAACGGAATTAAAAGATAAGTTTATTTTGATACAACATTTTGAAATCTGTGCATTCAAGGGACCTTTGAAAAATTTATGGAAAAAGTGTTAGAAGAACCTGCAAAGCTGGGGCCAGCACTGTGGTGCAGCAGGTTAAAGCCTTGGCCTGGAGTGCAGGCATCCCATGTGGGCACCGGTTCGAGTCCCGGCTGCTCCTCTTCCAATCCAGTTCTCTGCTGTGGCCTGGGAAAGCAGTGGAAGATGGCCCAAGTCCTTGGGCCCTTGTACCCACGTGGGAGACCTGGAAGAATCTCCTTGGGCCCCTGCACCCATGTGGAAGATCTGGAAGAATCTCCTGGCTCCTGGCTTCGGATTGGCGCAGCTCTGGCCGTTGCGGCCATCTGGGGAGTGAGTCAGCAGGTGGAAGGCCTCTCTCTCTGTCTCTACCTCTCTCTAACTCTATCAAATAAATAAAATAAATCTTTAAATCTTAAAAAAAAAAAAAGAACCTGCAAGGATTTCAAAAGTTTTTTTTTTTTTTTTTAAAGATTTTATTTAGATTTTTCGGAGGCAGAGTTACAAAGAAATGGAAAGACAGAGAGAAAGTTCTTCCATCAGTTAGTTCACTCCCCGAATAGCTGCAACGGCTATAACTGGGCTGTTTCGAAGCCAGGAATTGGAGCTTCTTTCAGGTCTCCCATGCAGGTGCAGGGGCTCAAGCACTTGGCCATCTTCTACTGCCTTCCCAGACCATAGACAGAGTTGGATTGGAAGAGGAGCAGCCAGGACATGAACCACCACTCATATGGGATGCTGGCCTTACCCACTGCTCCACAGCACCAGCACCTCAAAAGTTTTTTGAATTAAGATAAATTTATCTTTTTTGTGAACTTTTTTTAAGATTTACTTATTTATTTATTTATTTGAATGAGTTACAAAGAGAGAGGGGGGGGAGGGGGAGAGAGAGAGAAAGAGCTCTTTCATCCACTAGTTCACTCCCCAAATGGCCTCCATGATTGTGGCTGGGTCCGGCCAATGCTGTGAGCCTGAAACTCCATCCAGGTCTCCCACGTAGTGGCGGAGTCCCAAACACTTGGGCCATCTTCACTGCTTTTTCAGGCATATTAGCAGGGAGTTGGATCAGAAGAGGAGCAGCTGAGGCTGAATCGACACTGATGTAGGATGCCAGCATCACAGGCAGCATCTTAACCCACTGTTAAGTGTTTTCCATGAACTTTAGAAGTTCCCCCACAGGCATGCCTCGTGAGCCACAGTTGACCAACCCATGATCTAAACTTTTCTTTGTTTTTTTTTTTTTTTTTTGACAGGCAGAGTGGACAGTAGAGGGAGACAGAGAGAAAGGTCTTCCTTTTTGCCGTTGGTTCACCCTCCAATGGCCGCCGCGGTAGGCGCGCTGCAGCCGGCACACCGCGCTGTTCTGATGGCAGGAGCCAGGTGCTTCTTCTGGTCTCCCATGCGGGTGCAGGGCCCAAGAACTTGGGCCATCCTCCACTGCACTCCCGGGCCACAGCAGAGAGCTGGCCTGGAAGAGGGGCAACCGGGACAGGATCGGTGCCCCGACCGGGACTAGAACCCGGTGTGCCGGTGCCACAAGGTGGAGGATTAGCCTAGTGAGCCACGGCGCCGGCTTAAACTTTTCTTTGACCTTACTGCGATTCTATGATGATAAAGAATAATTTTTTAGTCGGAAGAATTATTTTAATGAGCAATCAAAGTTCTGTTTTTGCAGTAGGTGACAAATGTGTTGAGTGCATTGTGGTATGGTATGTTTAGTACAGATCTGTTGCCACTGGCTTGTATTTAATACTTGGTTCTTTGTAGCTCAGCCATCTCTCTGATTCCAAGAAAGTCTTCAAACCTGAGGCCTTCAAGCCAGGGAACACTCACAAGTGCAGGATCATTGACTACAGCCCATTGGATGAACTGGTTTTGCTCTCTCTGCGGACGTGAGTCTTATTAACACATGTTGGGGTATAGAGTGTGCGCTTGGGTATATGCACATCCAGGTTCTCCTGGCCTTGCGGAGTAAAGGTTTTCTTTCTTTCCAGCATGATTATTGTGCTTTAGTTATTTGATTGTGTATTTTCCATTCATCCTAGGTCTATTATTGAAGCTCAGTACTTTAGATATCATGACATCAAACCTGGGGCAGTAATAAAGGTAAAACTTCAAGCATGTAATTAGATTCTTTCTCATGTTCATTTTAAGTTCATAAGTTAACCGACTGCTCATTAGTCCTCATGTTAACACATGTACAATCATGTTCCTGCCTCTGCCTGTTAATTGAAATTTCTTTCTCATAATATAATTAATTTCATAAGAAGGTGTTACTGGTACCACCCTACTACACAGAGGCAGTAGGTCATAAATCCTGGGATTTGGGATTTGGTGGTAGATGTTAGACCATATCAAAAGTCAGTTCTATAGTAAGTGAACTCCCTAAAATATTTGTGAGAAGTCAGTTCCAGTTGCTCCTTCTATCCGGTTTTTTAGGTCCAGTTGAGCAGACCCACTTTATATCTAGAGTTCGTCCCTTAGGAGACGTAGTCCTCTCCTTTAGGGTATGTATTTGTGAGGCAGACAGAAAGCACATGCACACACAAAAAGATGCAAAAGTTCCCGTAAACAAACCTGACCCACTCCTGATCTGAGTGGAGGGGGTTCCTTACCCCTGGGAACTCTGGAATAACAGGCTTTGATGTGGGGTCTAGAAGTGGAGGAATGACCATTCTTGAGATATTGTGGCATCTTTTCTTTGAACTCCCCAGGGCACAGTGCTGACCATAAAGCCATATGGGATACTGTTGAAGGTGGGTGAGCGAATACGGGGCCTGGTACCCCCCAGTCACCTGGCCGACATCCTCGTGAAGAATCCAGAGAAGAAGTATCACATTGGGGAAGAGCTGAAGTGCCGGGTGAGCCTCCTGTGGGTTTGTCTGAATAGGAAGAGTCTAGTTCTCAGCTGAAGTGTCTGCCTTTACCCACAGTCAGCGTGCAGTATGTCTACAGTGTGTCCAGTGCTGCGCCTGGCATTGGGAAGGGAAAAGGGAGTTCTCGTCCTTGAAAGGTCATGTCGTTTTACTAGCGGGAGTTTAAATACCTTACACGAAGGGAGCACAAGCCAGCGTGTGACCTTTTGCCACAAATTTGGTGCCATCTATACACTGTGGTCATACCACAGAGAGGAGGGTGGGCTGGAGCAGTCATTGATATTATTAACAACGACATGTCCATGTATTCTGTGCCAGTGGCTCTGTTAGGTCCATGACAAGCATTGTTCTATTCAGGCCTTAAAACCCTTACAAAGTTAGTATATTCTCATTTTGCAAGTTGGGAAATTAAAGCTTAGGAGAGCCAAGTATCTTGACACACAGTTAATAAATGGCAGAACCAGGGTTTTTTTTTTTATTTTTTAAATTTTATTAATTAATTAATTTATTTTTATTTTTGACAGACAGAGTGGACAGTGAGAGACAGACAGAGAGAAAGGTCTTCCTTTGCCGATTGGTTCACCCTCCAATGGCCGCTGCGGCCGGTGCACCACGCTGATCCGATGGCAGGAGCCAGGTGCTTCTTCTGGTCTCCCATGGGGTGCAGGGCTCAAGCACTTGGGCCATCCTCCACTGCACTCCCGGACCATAGCAGAGAGCTGGCCTGGAAGAGGGGCAACCAGAACAGAATCCGGCGCCCCGACTGGGACTAGAACCTGGTGTGCCAGCGCCGCAAGGCGGAGGATTAGCCTAGTGAGTCGTGGTGCCGGCCCAGAACCAGTTTTTGAATTCAGCTCTATATGACAATGCCTTCTGGATTTCTGGCAGAGATGGGACTTGAACTAGAAAAGATAGGTAGGATCTGGAATGTTAGGGAAAAATAAGAACTGTGGCAGACAGCAGTGATGCTCCAAGTAGTTGGGTCCTTGCAACCCACATGGGTGACCTGGATTGAGTTTCCTGGTCCAGTCCCACTACTGGCAGACATTTGGGGAGTGAACCAGTAGATGGAAGCTCTGTCTCTTCTCAAATAGAAAAATGACGAGTTTTTCTGTCTTTAACCTTCTGAAAGATAAGAGATGTTTGCCTAGCTCAGTTTTAGTTTATAGCTAATAATTAACAGCAGTCCTCAGGCAGTAAATTGGCTCAGTTGTTTATTCCATTAGACTAGGTGCAAAGCCCACCAGCAGGGAGTGCAGGTGCTGTAGAGGTTCCTGTAGCACTAGACCCTGTGGAAGCACTGTGGGGTAATGAGTCTTGCTGCATGGTCAGGAGGCAGTAGTTTGCACCACCTTGCAGGAGCAGGTGTGTTTGAAATAGAGATTAATGCACTGTGGATGGTCATGCAGCAGGTAGCAGGGAGGACCTGAGCTGAGGTTATTACAGGAAAAGAGACAGCAGGTTCATGACCTTTGGGTTCAGGGAGCTGCAGAGCCTAGTTCAGTACTTCTGTTGGTATCGGGTAACTTGATGACAGTCACTATCTTTCTCCTAGGTATTACTTTGTGACCCTGAAGCCAAGAAGCTGATAATGACCCTGAAGAAAACCCTGGTTGAATCCAAGCTCCCTCCCATTACCTGCTATGCTGATGCCCAGCCTGGTCTGCAGACACATGGCGTCATCATCAGGGTCAAGGACTACGGCTGCATTGTAAAGTTCTACAATGATGTGCAGGGACTGGTGCCGAAGCATGAGCTCAGTGCCCAGTATATTCCTGACCCCGGGAGCGTGTTTTACACTGGCCAGGTAGCCTTACTCTGGACAGGCCTCCTTACTTTGGTGATCCCAAGAATAGTTTTTAAGAGTAGCAGGTAGGAGGGCTGCTTTTGAAGAGACTGAGGAGAAGAGCAAAGTGGGTCTGAGCCAGCTCAATGAAGACGATGGGAATAGAACAGCAGAACCCTCAGAGGGGTTCAGCAGAAGCCAGTAAATTAATGGCCCTCAGGCCTACACCTGGAAGTAATCAATTTTAACCCATGGTAAATAGAGTCCCTCGCTTCAGAAATGGTTCTGAGGCCACCATCGCCACAGGGGACAATGTTATAAAACTAGTGTTCTGGGTCGGATTAGGAAGAATAATTTTTTTTCCTTTAATCTTGGGGTCGTACCAAAAAGTTACTCATGTCTTCTTTTCGTTCGTTAGGCTGGCTGGTGGGGATTTTGTGTAGCTCTCACTATGTTTCTTATTTCCACTGCCTTTTGATCTGACCCAGGGTTGTGGAGGGTCTCCCAAGACCTCCACAGCACTAGTAGAGGGTACCATGCTGCAGGCTCGCAAGGCCTGTTGGGAAGATGAGCTGGGGTTCTTTGGTTTCTCACCAGGTGGTGAAGGTGGTGGTGTTGAACAGTGAGCCATCCAAAGAGAGGATGCTTCTATCCTTTAAGCTGTTGAGCGATGGAGAACCGAAGAAAGAACACGCTGGACAGGGTCAGAAGAAAGGACAAGGCGTTACTGTTGGGCAGGTAGCCGGACTTCTCCAACAGGTTATTTTATCAGACAGTGGCAGAGGGAGTCCTGGGCCCATGGAAGAGAGTGACAGAAGTTGCTGGATATGATTCTGGGCTTCCAGGGGACATTAGAGAAAACTGTCTATGAGAAGGAAAGTTCTGGTATGGTGTGGCTTTTCAGTAGGCTACCTCTTTCCTCTCTGGTCCTGAGGCCCCACCTCCTGTTCTCTTTGCTGTGGGACACAGTGGAGAGCCTTAGGAGAGGAGTGACAGGAGCCTGTAAATGAGTCCTGCAATGTGTGTACAGCGGTGCTTGCTGGGTAATTGGGGTGGGTGTGGGTCTGGAAGCAAGCTGCTTCTCTACTCTTAGCCTGTCAGTAATCAGTCATCCCTGGAGCTGGAGTCCAGTGCCTCTGAGAGCTGCCTGATACATATAGGTTGCTGTCTGCTCAAGCAAGGACTGTTTTTATCTTTCTCTTCCCTGTGTAGTTGGTGGATGTGAAGGTTTTAGAGAAGACCAAAGATGGGCTGGAGGTGGCCATCTTGCCCCACAACATTCCTGCTTTCCTCCCCACGCCTTATCTGTCGGACCACGTCGCCAATGGCCCATTGTTGTATCACTGGCTCCAGGCAGGAGACATCCTTCACCGTGTCCTGTGTCTGAGTCAGAGCGAGAAACACCTTGTATCCTTGACTGGTATCTTAGGGCAATGGAAGGTAGGGGGGCCGTGAGCCCTTGGGTGGGAAATTTTGTTTTTTGTTTTGTTTTTTTACACAGAGAAGGAGAGGCAGAGAGAGAGAGAGAGAGAGGTCTTCCATCCACTGGTTCACTCCCCAGCTGGCCACAATGGCCGGAGCTCCACGGATCCGAAGCCAGGAGCCAAGAGCCTGCCCCAGGTCTCCCGCATGGGCGCAGGGGTCCAAGAACTTGGGCCATCTTCCACTGCTTTCCGAGGCCATAGCAGAGAGCTGGATTGGAAGTGGAGCTGCTGGGACTCAAACCGGTGCCCACATGGGATGCTGGCACTGCAGGCAGCGGCTCCACCTGCTATGCCACATCGCCGGCCACTTGGGTGGGAAATTTTGAGCTAAACTCTGCTCTCAGTTGGAAATGTCTAGAGAAAAAAATATCAAACATTGACCTCGGGAATATATGTTTGCAGGACTAAACCAGTGCCCAGGCCTGCACTGTGGAAAGGAAAGGCAGAACTGAAGTACAGCTAGCATATGGCTGTGGTCAGAGTGGAGTAGTCAGGTCATAGGAGTGAGTGGGAGTCCAAATAGAGTGGCTTGCAAGGCCCATTGGGGTAGCCCCAGTGGCATGTCTGGCCTTATTGGGGCATTTGTTGCTTGCCCCTTGTGCTAGAACTATCAGTATGGTGGTGCTGTGCCTCTGCCTACTTTTCTTCCTACCCCTTCCCTTCCCTCTCCTTAGGGAACTGGGACTCAGAAGTATTCCCTTTGGTCTTTGTGTGGGTACTTTGAAGGAGGACACTGTATCTTCTCATTGAAGATAAAATATACAAGTTGTGAAGATGGGGGCAGTGGCTGATCTACCTGCCATACCATGGAGTGGAGCCATCTCCTTTGTGGTTCCCCCCGTAATCTGGAGATGAGTTAATGAGGAGAGGTGTGCATCACAGTCCCCTGGCTGGGCCAGAACAGGTGGCTGGGCCACATGCCACAGTGTAGACTTCAGTAGGTCGAGTGGTGCTTAGGAGCTTGGATGTCTCACACATTCCAATTCCAGGTGATGCTGATACTGATACGGCTGATATTGATGTGGCCTTTTTTTTTTTTTTTTAAGGTTTTTTCTTTATTTTAAAGGCAGAGTTATGGAAGGAGGGAGAGGAGAGAGTGAGAGAGCTTTTCTATCCGCTGGTTCATTCCCCAGTGGCCATAATGGCTAGTGCTGGTCCAGGCAGAGGCCAGGATCCAGAAGCTTCATCCAGATTTCCCATGTGATGCAGGGGTCCAATGACTTGGGTCATCCTTTGCTGCTTTCTCAGGTGCATTAGCAGGGAGCTAGATTGGAAACAGTATAGCCAGGATTCAAACTAGTGCCCACATGGGATACCGGCATTGCAGGCTGTGGCCTAACCTGTTACACCACAATGCCAGCCCCAGATGCTGCTGGTGTTGTACAGAGCCTCACTGTCATAGCAGAAGGTATAAAGTGGAGAAAACGGAGATGGGAGAAATGGATGTTTAATCTGCCTTTTCTAGAATATTCCTTGACAAAGTGCCACTAGTTCCTTTGCAGGAAACCAGCCTTGGTGTCCACGGTAGAAGGTGGCCAGGATCCCAAGAACTTCTCAGAAATTCATCCTGGAATGCTGCTCATTGGCTTTGTGAAGAGCATCAAGGACTATGGCGTGTTTGTCCAGTTTCCCTCAGGTCTCAGTGGACTGGCCCCTAAAGCTGTAAGTTCAGCTCTGTCTGCAAGGATCTTCAAGGAGAATGCCAGGGGCCAGGCTCATGGAACTGAGGGCTGTTGGGAAGGAACAAGATACTTAAACCCTTAGGAGTTTCAGGGCACCCCTTAAGGCTGTGTGTGGCACAGAGGCACCTGGCAGAGGGCTGGGCAAGTGGAGCTGAGACTAGACCCTGCTGCTCTCGTCCAGTTCTTCTGGAGAAAGGGGCACCTGTTCTACTTCATGCTGCATCACCAGGTGCCCTTGGAGACCTCATACTCCAGTGTCGAGGTGACTGCACTTGAGGTTTTTTTTTTTTTTAAAGATTTTATTTATTTATTTATTTGAAAGTCAGAGTTACAGAGAGAGAGAGAGAGAGGTCTTCCATTCATTGGTTCACTCCGCAATTGGCCACAATGGCCGGGCAGCACCAATCTGAAGCCAGGAGCCAGGAGCTTCTTCCAGGTCTCCCACACGGGTGCACAGACCCAAGGAGTTGGGCCATTTTCTGCTGCTTTCCCAGGCCATAGAGGAGAGCTGGATTGGAAGTGGAGCAGCCAGGTCTCGAACTGGTGCGCATATGGGATGCTGGCACTTCAGGCCAGAGCATTAACCTGCTGTGCCACAGCGCTGGCCCCTGCACTTGAGGTTTGTTTTTGTTTTTGTTTTTGTTTTTTTTTAATATTTTGATAGGCAGAGTTAGACAATGAGAGAGAAAGGCCTTCCTTTTTCTGATGGTTCACCTCCCCCACTCCCAAGTGGCTGTTACAGCCGGGTGTGTTGCTGCCAGCGTGCTGTGCCGATCCGAAGCCAGAAGCCAGGTGCTTCCTCCTGGTCTCCCACATGGGTGCAGGGCCCAAGCACTTGGGCCATCCTTCACTGCACTCCTGGGCCACAGCAGAGAGCTGGACTGGAAGAGGAGCAACCGGGACAGGATCCGGCTCCCTGACCAGGACTAGAACCCGGGGTGCCGGCACCGCAGGCAGAGGATTAGCCTAGTGAGCCGCAGCACCGGCCTGCACTTGAGTTTTTAAAATGGGGGCTGGAGGGCTAGGGGCAGCTGGTAAAGTGTTTAGTAAGGGACAGAGGGTTGCTGTTGAGTGGTAGACAGGGGCAGCCATGGTCCCTCTAACTTGCCAGTAAGTCACCTTCTCAAGGTGTGCTTGTGCCACTGGAGCCTCTGCTGTGTTTTTATGGAGGGGAACAGGGCAGTGCTCACAGATGGCAGGGGCGGCTTCCACACACCCCTTTCTGGGCATCTTCGGTGGGTTGTTTTCATGAAGGTGTCCTTTCCTTTCCTCATTGTCTACCCATTCTTCCCTTCAGATCATGAGTGACAAATTTGTGACCTCCCCAAGTGACCACTTTGTCGAGGGGCAGACAGTAGTTGCCAAGGTGACCAACGTGGACGAGGAGAAGCAGCGGATGCTACTGTCACTGCGGCTGTCGGACTGCATGCTGGGTGATGTGGCCAGCACCAGCCTCCTCCTCCTGAGCCAGTGCCTGGAGGAACTGCAAGGCGTACGCAGCCTCATGAGCAACCGAGGTAGATGGCTCAGTCCATTCGGTGGGGAGAGGAGGCACAGGGCAGGGTCTGGGTGGGGAGTTTATTTTGTAAGCTAACATCTGTTACACTTTTAAGTTGATAGGCTTTTTTTAATGGAGCATGACCTATATAAAGTGCACACATCGTTAAGTATATAGTCCAATAAGTGATTATAAAATGAACACCTCTGTTTATCTAGTCCAGGTTAAGATCAAGCATTACAAGCATCTCAACTCCCTCGTCTCCTCCTGTCAGTCTCAGTATTGCCACTGGTACTGTGGTCCCACATTTGCATTTCTTGTGAATTCATTCACCTTTTCACTTGTCGTTTCTCTCTTCAGATTCACCTCTTCACTTGTCACTCCTTTATTCAGCACATATATATAATGAAACAGAGCAGGGGCCTGACAGACTTCATGAAGGACATTGCTCTGCTTCTCTTAGACTTTATACCATTGTGAGGATTGTTGGAACCTTAACAGGATTTGGTAGCACAGTGCTTAAGAGGGTAGAATGAAAATTCAGAGACCAAAGAAGAGTCTGTGTTCGGGGCCAGTGCCGCAGCTTAATAGGCTAGTTCTCCGCCTTGCGGCGCCGGCCCACCAGGTTCTAGTCCCAGTCGGGGCGCCAGATTCTATCCCGGTTGCCCCTCTTCCAGGACAGCTCTCTGCTATGGCCCGGGAAGGCAGTGGAGGATGGCCCAAGTGCTTGGGCCCTGCACCCCATGGGAGACCAGGACAAGCACCTGGCTCCTGCCTTTGGATCAGTGTGGTGCACCGGCCACAGCACGCCAGCCGCAGCGGCCATTGGAGGGTGAACCAATGGCAAAGGAAGACCTTTCTCTCTGTCTCTCTCTCTCACTGTCCACTCTGCCTGTCAAAAAAAAAAAAAAAAAAGAAAAGAAAAGAAAAAGAAGAGTCTGTGTTAAGAATTTTCATGAATTGTGGTCAGGCAGGATTAGCAAGGACCATGGATCTCTTTGCCTGTGACAAGGGTTTCCATGGATACCAGACATTTTAGCAAGAAGTAATTGTACCTTGTCAGTGGTTCTGATGCTTCATGACCCTCCTTGGTGACAGCATACTTGCAGAAGAAAGGAGCAGTAAGAGTGTGGTTTCCTCCTCCCAATCTCACTTGGTTGGTCTCTGGCAGACTCTGTGTTGATCCAGACACTGGCCAAGATGACCCCGGGAATGGTCCTTGACCTCATGGTGCAGGAGGTGTTGGAAGATGGCTGTGTGCTGTTCAGTGGGGGCCCAGTGCCTGGCCTGGTCCTGAAAGCCAGCAAGTACCATCGGGCAGGTGAGTCCATCCCTCTTGGCCATCGTGATAAGTGTTGGGGGGGTGAGGGGGGACTTTTCCCCTTTGCTGCTTCTCCTGGACACAGAATTTGCAAAGATAGGATAAATGAGTTGATTTCAGTGGAAAGTTTTGGCATACCTATCTTGCGTGAATGTAAACCATGACAACTGGCTGAGCACTAGAGAAGGTTCAGCTATGACTTTTTTAATTGTTATTACTGATAAGTCTAGATTTTGTTGTATCAGGTTGCATGAATTAAGGCTCACCTGAACTTGAATGATGGGAGATGACCCTTTGGTTTTCCTAACTGTGGCCCATATAGACCCAGGGCCCGTGGTTAGGAGGTCCAGGACAGGTGCTATCCTCTCTCAGCCTGTTCCAGAAAGATGATCACACTGTGTTTGGTTATGATTGCAGGGCAGGAGGTGGAGTCAGGGCAGAAAAAGAAGGTTGTAATCTTAAATATTGATATGTTGAAGTTGGAAGTGCATGTTTCTCTTCTCCAGAACTTGGTGGATAGAAAAGCTAAAAAGGTAAGTGTGCTGTGACTTCTGCTTTTATGGTTTCTTTTTTCTTTCTTTCTTTTTTTTTTTAAAAATTTATTTATTTTAAAGTCAGAATTACAGAGGAGAGGCAGATGCAGAGAGCAAGAAATCTTCTATTCACTGGTTCACTTTCCAAATGGTTGTAATGGTCAGGACTGGGTCAGGCCAAAGCCAGGAGCCAGGAACTTTATCTGCTTCCATGGGAGCATCTGAGTCTCCCACATGGGTGCAGAGGTCCAAGGACTTTCTCAGGTGCATTAGCAGGGAGCTGGTTCGGAAGTGGAGCAGCCAGTGTTGGAACCAGTGCCTATATGGATGCCAGTGCTGTAGGTGGTGGTTTTACCCTCTATGCCCCAGAGCTAGCCCCCTGTGGTTTCACATCACATACTCCTTCAGCACCACACTCTGCGCTCAGGGGTTCTATCTCAGGTGCCTATAGGTAGGTGACGTTGTGCCTGGATTTGTCTGAGACATTTCCAATTTTTACTTCTAATGTTGGCATGGTTAGTAATGCTTTCACTCCAATTTAGGTGATAAATTATATGGTCACCCCACCTGTAGGCTCTAACAGGCAACAGGAATGAATGAAGCAGACCATGTAGTTTAGGGGTGGCAGGGCTAGGACTGACAACCTGGGTCAGAGACTAATTCGTTTATCTGATTGTTGCCAGCTGGGAGTATCTGGGGCTAGTGTTGCTAAGTCTGTTTCTTAAGAGGGCAGAATTTGGATCTTTATTTGAAATAAACGTTGAAAATGTTGGAAATGAATTTGTTTTGAAAACATCGTAAGCAAACAAAAAACATTTCAGGGTAGTTCTGATTCTCAGGCCACACATCCATACCCTTTCCTGTTTTGCCTCATACACAGTATTTTTCTCTGGGTGACAAATATATTTGGCCATCATCTAAGGTGCTTAGCATCTAATGGCAGAGTGGTACAGAGAATTTAATCTGTAACCTATAGTCAATTCCCACCTTAGGACTTTGAGAGAGAACAAAGTGATGTTGGCCTCTCACTCAGTTTTCCAGCAGAGCCCTAGACCATTTTGTCATCTAAGTGAAACTTGGGCATATAGGAGCATGAGCACAATTTGGTTTTCAAGGAATATTAGGTCAGCTCTCAATAATGTGTCTCTTTGGTGAAGTCGAGGAACAAGGGGGTGGGGTTAGTGTCAGGAACCACAGTGTCTTTACCCTGAAGAGCCACTAGAGGTCACCTGGCTATGCATCAGAATCCTTCTTAAGGTGAAGCCTGGGAATCTGGATTTAAAACCCAAAGAAACCGAGTCCAGGGGATTCTGTTGAAATACCAAGGGTTTAGCTTTTAGGGGAGGAGAGCTTGGCCCAGGGAGAGAAGGCAGGTCTGTTACAGCTGACACAAGCCCTAGGTCCCCTGGTCTCCCGAGGGTTTCCTTAGCCCAACCCTGCCTGCGGGAGACCATAAATGAATGACAGTACCTTATGAGAAAAACAGATTTGGCTCTCTCTCTTTTCCAGCTGAAGAAAGGCAGCGAATACCAAGCAATTGTGCAGCACTTGGAAGAGTCATTTGCCATAGCATCCTTGGCAGAGACTGGCCACCTAGCAGCTTTCTCCCTGACCTCTCACCTCAATGACACCTTCCGCTTTGATTCAGAGAAATTGCAGGTGGGACAGGGTGTCTCCTTAACTCTCAAGACCACAGAGCCGGGAGTGACTGGTTTTCTTTTGGCCGTTGAGGGTCCGGCTGCTAAGAGGACCATGAGACAGGCCCGGAAGGACTCTGAGACGGTGGATGAGGATGAGGAGGTGGATCCAGCTCTTGCCGTAGGGCCTATAAAGAAGCATGCCCTGTCCATCGGGGACAAGGTCACCGGGACTGTCAAGTCTGTGAAGCCTACTCATGTGGTTGTGACTCTGGAAGATGGCATCATCGGCTGTATCCATGCCTCCCAAATTCTAGATGATGTTCCAGTGGGTACCTCTCCAACTACCAAGCTGAAAGTTGGGAAGACAGTCACTGCCCGAGTGATTGGTGGGCGAGACGTGAAGACTTTCAAGTATGGAGTCTTTGGCAGGGGTAGAGTGGCTTTGAGGGAAGGTGGTTGTAATTGTGGGAAAGGGAAAGGAGTATAGGCAGGTTCCAGAAAGTTGCATGTAAGTTAGATTCTCTTGAGTATTAAAAGGCATCTGCGGCTCACTAGGCTAATCTTCCACCTGTGGCACCAGCACCCTGGGTTCTAGTCCCGGTCGGGGTGCCGGATTCTGTCCTGGTTGCTCCTTTTCCAGTCCAGCTCTCTGCTGTGGCCTGGGAGTGCAGTGGAGGATGGCCCAAGTGCTTGGGCCCTGCACCTGCATGGGAGACCAGGAGAAGCACCTGGCTCCTGCCTTTGGATCAGCGTGGTGCGCCGGCCGCAGCGGCCATTAGAGGGTGAACCAACGGTAAAGGAAGACCTTTCTCCCTGTCTCTCTCTCTCACTGTCCACTCTGCCTGTCAAAAAAAAAAAAAAGCACCTGCCGAAGAGTGCTTTTTGAATGGTTAAAAGTATGTGTGTGTAAAATATATGAAGTACAGTGTAATGGTTAAGAGCATAGATGTAGGGTCAGACCTGGGTTTGAATTTCATATTGACTGTGACTGTGGTTGTAAATACTTAACCCTGAATTTTATTTTCCTGATTTGTTTGTTTGTTTGTTTGTTTTTTGACAGGCAGAGTTAGACAGAGAGAAAGGTCTTCCTTCCGGCCGGCACCACGGCTCACTAGGCTAATCCTCCACCTGTGGCGCTGGCACCCCAGGTTCTAGTCCCGGTTGGGGCGTCGGATCCTGTCCCGGTTGCCCCTCTTCCAGACCAGCTCTCTGCTGTGGCCAGGGAGTGCAGTGGAGGATGGCCCAGGTGCTTGGGCCCTGCACCCCATGGGAGACCAGGATAAGCACCTGGCTCCTGCCATCGGATCAGTGCGGTGCGCCAGCCGCAGCGCGCCGGCTGCAGCGGCCATTGGAGGGTGAACCAACGGCAAAGGAAGACCTTTCTCTCTGTCTCTCTCTCACTGTCCACTCTGCCTGTCAAAAAATAAAAAAAAAAAAAAGTCTTCCTTCCTTTGGTTCAACCCCCAGATGGCCGCTACGGCTGGTGCGCTGCGCCGATCTGAAGCCAGGAGCCAAGTGCTTCTTCCTGGTCTCCCATGCGGGTGCAGGGCCCAAGCACTTGGGTCATCCTCCACATCCGCTGCGCTGCAGGCAGAGGATTAGCCTAGTGAGCCGTGGCGCCGGCTCCAGCTACTCCATTTTCAATCCAGCTCCCTGATAATGAGATACAAGATGGCTCAAGTACTTGGGCCCCTGCTACCAACGTGGAGACACAGACAAGTTTCCTGGCTTCTGGAGCAGCCAGGCTGTTGCAGGCATTTGAGGAGTGAACTAGTAGATAGATCTCTCTGTCACTGTGCCTTTCAAATCAATATCTTTTTTTTTTTTTTAATTTTTTTTATTTTTTGACAGGCAGAGTGGACAGTGAGAGAGAGAGAGAGAGAAAGGTCTTCCTTTTTGCCGTTGGTTCATCCTCCAGTGGCCGCCGCGGTAGGTGCGCTGCGGCTGGCGCACCGCGCTGATCCGAAGGCAGGAGCCAGGTGCTTCTCCTGGTCTCCCATGGGGTGCAGGGCCCAAACACTTGGGCCATCCTCCACTGCACTCCCTGGCCACAGCAGAGAGCTGGCCTGGAAGAGGGGCAACCGGACAGAATCCGGTGCCCCGACCGGGACTAGAACCCGGTGTGCCGGCGCTGCAAGGCAGAGGATTAGCCTGTTGAGCCGCGGCGCCGGCCCAATCAATATCTTTTTTAAAAATTGAGGAAACTAAGGTTGAGGAGATAGGTGACTCACTAAAGATCTCACTGAAACTAATATGCAAATTATTGGTTAGACTTTGAAAGCTTTTCTTGATACAGCAAGAATCTCTACAACAGTATATGTTGTAACAAGTTTTAAAGCAAATGAGTACAATCTAAAAACTTATTTGAGACACAGAGAAAAAGAGTGAGAGTAAGAGAATGAGTGAAAAAAAGCAAGCAATGGAGAGAGCACACAAGAGCTAGTGCTCCTACCCACTGGCTTACTTCCCAAATGCCTCCAATGGTGCTCAGCTGGGGTGGAAGCCAGGAACTGGAAACTCAGTTCAGATCTTCCATGTGGGTGGCAGGAATCCAACTACTTGAGCCATCACTGTTGCCTCCCGGGGTCTACATTAGCAGGAATGTGGGAGTGAGGAGCCACAGCCAAGAACCAAATTCAAGCACTCAGATATGGAATGCAGGCATCTTAACTCACATCTCAATTGCTGGGCTAGCTCTCAGAATGAGCATAATTAAGGTGTGCAGTAGAGCATGGATTATGATAACTGATTTATTCTATGCAGTAACTATTAGCGAGGCAAACTGCTAAGCACATAATGTACATTTTCTTTCAGCTTTTCAAAAGACCCTGCAAGGTAGTCACTACCATTATTCTCACTTTACATCAAGAAAACAGGGCCGGCGCTGCAGCTCACTAGGCTAATCCTCCGCCTGTGGTGCTGGCACCCCAGGTTCTAGTCCCGGTTGGGGTGTCGGATCCTGTCCCAGTTGCTCCTCTTCCAGTCCAGCTCTGCTGTGGCCCGGGAAAGCGCTGTGGAGGATGGCCCAAGTGTTTGGGCCCTGCACCCGCGTGGGAGACCAGGAGGAAGCACCTGGCTCCTGGTTTCGGATTGGCGCAGCATGCTGACCGTAGCGGCCATTTGGGGGTTGAACCAACGGAAGGAAGACCTTTCTCTCTGTCTCTCTCTCTCTCTCTCACTGTCTAACTCTGCCTGTCAAAAAAAAAAAGTGGAGTAGCCGGGACTTAGACTAGAACTTCTGTGTGAGATGCGGGTGTGCCAAGCAGCAGCTTAATTTGCTTGTTCCAGTCATGTCATTTTTTGAATGAAAGAGTTGGTGTAAACAGTCTATAAAGAAAATTATTTTCAGGGTCTGGTATGACAATTCTAGAAGATTAGGGGAGCCAGCTCTTTACCGTTGTCCCAAGAAGGACACATCTTACATTGGTGGTGTGCAATGGGGGAACAGGTAGCTTTGAAAGCTTGGTTTGGGTTGGAGTAGAAATACTGGTCTCCAAATGACTGTGTTGTATAAAAAAAAATGTCTTGACTTAACTTGTTTCTGTAGGTTTCTTCCGATAAGCCACCCCAGATTTATTCGAACAATCCCGGAGCTGAGTGTTCGGCCAAGGTGAGTGCTGTCCTGCAGTGTGGCCTTGTGGAGAGAACACTGGGCTTTGGCTTTGGGAATCCTGAGATCTGATCCTGATTCTGCCAGTTAGTAGCACTTATTTTATCTCTTTCTGTTCAGGTAATCTTATTTCTCTAGCTGGGATACTTGGCCCTCCAAGGGTTAATGAGAGAGCTTCTATGAAACAAGATATCAGCTTTGTAAAAGTTTTAAGGATCAATTTTAAGACTGATTGCAGTTCTCTTTGTTGGCGTCTAACAAAAAGAAACATTACTGTTCTCAAACTAGTTTTCTGTAACTCGGAATAGACTCTCCGTTAAACAACAGGTAGCTGAGAACACCTCTTCCTTCAGTGTAGACTACTACTTGGTGAGCTGAGCTGGAATTGGAGGCCACGCCCTGACAGGGGCATGCCATGCGAGTTCTCAGGGAAGAGAACTAGTGGGAAGTTGCTCCTTGTGGCGGTGGATCCAGTTTGGGCTTATTTTTTCAGAGGATCCCAACAATTTGGATTCATAGGCCTGTCTGCTTCTTCTCCCTCCATAGAAAACCCCACTTCTCAGAATTGGTGAGCAAAGCTAGATGAAAATGACCATCAGAAAGTCTGCAGGGTCAGCCCTGGATCCTTCCAGGTTACAGGTCGTGTGCTCTTGGGGATGTTACAGAAGGATCTCCACAGTGACTTCCAGAGGGTGAGGTTTAGTCAGAATCCTCAAGGGATCAGAGTGGAAGTCTGATATTTTGGAAGAGGCTCATTCTGACATAGGGAAATATTCCTGCCACATTGAGTTCCAGATGCTAACAGCAGCTTTGAGAACTTCAAAGTAAGCCCTTTTAATTTCAGAATAATGTGATTTGATTACTCTGTGGTTCTCTTGGTTTTGTAGACTTTTTAAAAAAATATATTTTTTAATTTATTTATTTGAAAGAGTGACAGAGGGGGAAAAACAGAGAAAGAGATCTCCCATTCTATGGTTCACTTCCAAATGGCCACAACAGCCAGGGCTGGTCCAGACCACAGCCACAAGCCAGGAAATTCGTATTGGTCCCCAACATGGGTGGCAGGGACCCAAGTACTTCGGCTGCCTTCCACTACTTTAGCAGGTGCATTGGCAGGGGGTTGGATTGGAAGCAGAACAGCCAGGAAATCAAACTGATTTTGCCATATGGGATGCCAGTGTCCCAAGCAGCAACTTAACCTGCTGTGCTACAACACTGGCCTCAGTTTTGTAGGTTTTGATTGTGTTCCTCTCCAGTCTTTATTGTGAAAATGAAGAAACTTTATCATATTAGTGGTTTTAGTCTATAGTATCTTCACCGTTGAGATGTAATATCTTGTTTTAGTTAAACCATTAATGAGGATTGAGGTTGAGTAGTTGATTCAGACTAAGAGCAGATACCTTACATTGATGAATACCACAAAGGATGGATCTGTGAACTCTGAGAAGACTGAAATGGGTCTTTTAAATAATTTTTGATCCTCTCATTATCACTGCTGCTGTTGGGCCCCCTTGGAAGACTATGGCATGAGCTTGCATGGGGGTATTTGGTTTTGGCAGAGTGGACCAAACCAGGAAAGGAGTGAATTTATTGAGGAGATGAGAGGTGTAGAGTTTTAATGACAAACAGGTTGAGGTTGACAGACAGAACCCAGGACATCTTCCTTGTCCCTGCACCTACATTGTATTGTTAACTTAATTGATTTTAATCTCAAGGCCCCTAAGAAACACAGTGTAAGCATAGTAGTGTTTCTCTAATACTGTGAAGTCATGATGAAAAAACATTTCATTGATGAGGTAAAAAACAAATAATTATTTTGTATGGTTTTTAAAAGTTATATAAATGGTGTACTATACTTAATATTTTGCCATTTGCTTTTTTTCATTCAAAATTTAGTTTTTGAGATGAATTTTTACATCTTTACATGTGTAGTTAAAATAGTTATCTTTCCTGCGAATGTGCCAAACCATATGTGTTCTTGGACTATCTACGATACTTTAAAAAGGTAGTGGAAAGTGGAATTGAAAAGAAAAGTTTGGGGCAGGTGTATGGTGCAGCTGTTAAGACTGCTTGGGATGCCCACGTCCCATCTGGTGCCTGGATTCAAGTCCTAATACTCTGTTTTCAGTTTAGCATCATGCTTGTATTTATCCGTGAGGCAGCAGATGATGGCTCTGTCACCCACACGGAAGACCAGATTGGGTTTCTGGCTCCTGGCCTTGGCCTTGTCCAGCCAAGGCTGTTAGAAGCATTTGGACAGTGAACCAGCAGATGGAAAATGTCTCTCCATCTGTCTGTATATCGCTGTCTCTCTTTCTGAGTTTTTCAAATAAATTGAAATTTTTAAGAGAAACAAAAAATAAGTTTATTTTGACCCATGCATAGTTTTTTCATAATGTAAATTTTCCATGAATTTTTTGGAGACCCCTTTATACATGCTCTCATATTTAGGGTTGTTTAAAGTTTTTTCTTTTATAAATAACACCACAGTCAACAACTCTGAACTAGTTCCATTGTGCACACATGCAAGAATTTCTTTTTTGTGGAGTTACAGTAGGATGTAATGCATTTTCAATAGTATTAGTTTAGGAAGTTTCCCATTTTCTTTTATTTTTATTTATTTATTTTTTTACTTTTTGAGATTTATTTTATTCGTTTGAAAGAGTTACAGAGAAAGAAGTAGAGACAAAGAGAGAGGTCTTTTATCCACTGGTTCACTCCTCAGATGGCCGCAGTGGCCGGAACTGAGCCGATCCAAAGCCACGTGGTTCAGGTCTTCCACGTGGGTGCAGGGGCCCAAGCCCTTGGATCATTGTCCACTGCTTTCCCAGGTGCATGAGCAAGGAGCTGGATCAGAAGTGGAACAGCCGAGACTCGAACCAGTGCCCTTATGGGATGCTGACCTTAACCTGCTGCACCACAGTGCTGGCCCCAGGAAGTTTCCTGTTTTCTACATTCACCAGCATTTGCTATTTACAGTTTTTCCAGCATTACTTATATCGTTGTATGGATTTGTTTTAGAAAAGAATTTGAATCAATAAACAAGAGTAGCAGTTCTGTGATTCCTTTGAAGTGACTGTGGTCTGATAACTTTTAGACCCACTTCCCTTGTTACTTTTCTGAGAACAAAAAGAGAATCAGGAAGATGATGATGGCAGAGTCCTGGGTTTTGAATTAGGAGCCCTGACTTCAGCTCCTGATTCAGAAGCATAAAATGGGTTTACTTATATCTGCCCTGCGTAGTTCACATGAGATTGTTGTCAGATTCAGTGAGTTTATTTGTGAAAATAGTTCTATAATAACTAAAGTAGGAAAAAGGCAATTTTGTTTAACGAGGTTATTGTATGCTGCCTACTTTACATTTTGTTCATAGTCATGTGAGTGAAATGGAGATCAGCCCATGGTCAGTACTGTGAACCATTTCTTCAGAGAGAAACAGGATTGTAGAGGGTGGGGATGAGTGGGGTTGTCCTGTACAGTCAGTCCATGGTCACTTGAGGGAGATCATTTCAAGCTAGACACCTTATCCAGAGGTTGCTTTACCTCTGCATTGCTTTTCTGCAGTGAGCTGGAAAAGGATGGCCATACTGCTCTCAATACTTACTCTGTTAGCCCTGTGGAGAAGATCAGACAGTACCAGGCTGGTCAGACCGTGACTTGCTTCTTAAAGAAGGTAAGTAGTTGCCACCCTGCAACGTGATGCCATCCTTCTTTCAGAAGAAAGGGACTGAAACTGGAGACAAAGGCCATTCGGGCCGTGTTTGTGCCCATGCTGGGATTGTGAGCAATAACAGATGACCTCTGCTTCTAGAACACTTCTCATCTGTTCAGGAAGCTAGGTTGTGCCTCATGAAATGGTTAGCAGGCAGCTCGCAGTTCTGCTTGTTTATAGATTAACTAAAATGGAAAGACAAATAGATCATTGAACATGATTTAAAATAAGCGCAGTCCTAGACTTTGAGACTCTTGCCTTCCATGAAGTTCAGCTGTAGAACAGTTTGTAAGTGGGTGCCAGGTGATGTGTTCTAACCCCAAGTGGAAGGTAGATCTGAAGGGGAAGAGGTCAGTGTGACCCAGGCCACTTGGGACGTTTCTGCAAAGAGGTTGGACTCTTTGTTGTTGCCAGATCACTCTTCCGTAAGCACCCCTCAGTATGTCCCTGACGTTTGGTGCTGTTGGCTGCCTGTTGACATTGACATTCACAAACCTGAGATGCCTGGGAGTGATGTATTAGGTACTTCATAATCTGACCTCAGGCACTTTGTACACCAGTCGCTCTGAGAAGCTCATCTGTCCTTTTCCCTTCCTGTCTTTATTCTACCCCTGGAGTACCCTCTGTTCCTCCTGCCCACTGTCCTTCAAGGTTCAGCATAGATCACCTTCCCTGGCTACTGAGACTCTGCTCTGCTCCTTAGCTTGTCCTTCCTACCTGTTGCCTGCTTCTCTGGCTATCTGCATACCATCTGTGTACTGTTTGTAGTCTGTCATCTCCTTGATGGCAGGGCTTGGCTTGTATTTGTCACTGTGATGCTTATGTGCATTGGCTGCTTGATGACTGTTTTATTGAATTTCTTGAAAATTGGGGTGGGAGGGTGGCATTGTAGCACAGTGGGTTAAGATACTACCTGCAATACCCACATCCCATATGAGTGCCAGTTCAACTCCCTTCTGCTCCACTTCAGATACAGCTCCCTGCTAATGTGCCTAGGAAGGAATGGAAGATGGCCCATGTGGGAGACCAGGATAGAGTTCCAGGTTCCTGGCTTCGGCCTCGCCCTAGCCCTGCCCTAGCCATTGTGGCCATTTGGGTGGTGACTCAGTGGATGAAAGACACTCATTGTCACTCTCTCTCTCTCCCCCTTCTTCCCTCTCTCTCTCTCTTTCTGTCTTTCAAATAAATAAATAAATTTTTAAAAAAGATTTTGTTTATTTATTTGAGAGGTAGATTTACAGACAGAAGGAGAGACAAGAGAACGGTCTTCCATCCACTGGTTCACTCCCCAAATGGCTGCAACAGTTGGAGTTGGGCTGATCTGAAGCCAGGAGCCAGGAACTTCTTCATAGTCTCCCACACTGGTGCAGGGGCCCAAGAACTTGGGCCATCTTCTGCTTTCCCAGGCCATGGCAGAGAGCTGAATCAGAAGAGGAGCAATCAGGACATGAAATGGCTTCCATCTGGGATGCCAGCGCCGCAGGCAGAGGCTTAGCCTTCTACGCCACAGCACCAGCCCCAAATAAATCTTTAAAAAGTTGGGACATGTGGTGGAGGCAGGATACTGTAAATAGTGAAGAATCCCAGTCTAAACTGATTTATAAGTCAAGTGTTGGCTCCTGGAGGTGTTTAACAATCTCGGAGCATGGTTAACCTTAAGGGAGGGAAGAGAGATCAACGGACTGATCCCTGTGCTTGAGGACATCTCCTTGGTCTTTCTTGCCTCCTGTTCAGCTGAGACACTGTGGGGGATTGTGTGAGACTGGTGAGACCTGTGAGGAGTGCAGGCTGGGGTGAGGGTTGGGTTTTCCTGTCCCTTTGGATAATGATTTTAGGAGAATTCGTTTCAGTGGGTGGAAAAGAACAAATGCTTGTGTCTGCCCTATTCCATTTTTCTGTTTCTCCCTGCAGTACAATGTGGTTAAGAAATGGCTTGAGGTAGAAATTGCACCGGACATCCGAGGGAGAATTCCCTTGTTGCTCACCTCTCTCAGCTTCAAGGTCAGTGTGGCTGTCTGAGCTCGACTCATTGTCTGGAGTGTGTGTGCTCAGAGTGGGTACAAGGAACCCTATACTTACTTAAAGATGGGTTTGGAGTTATTTGCTATGGAGAATTGAAGGCTGTGGTTTTGACAAATAGCAGACCTTTCTTCAAGCATCGTAAGAATTTCCTTATTCTTTCAGGTTCTGAAATGTCCAGATAAGAAGTTCCGGGTCGGCCAAGCCCTGAAGGCCACTGTAGTTGGCCCAGTTTCCTCCAAGGCCTTCTTGTGTCTCTCACTCATAGGTGTGGGGATGAAGGGGTGCCTGGTCAAGGCAGGGCGGGGGTGGGAAGAGCTGGGAGGGCTCTTTCGTCATTGCCCAGGTGGAAGGATGCCTTCAGTGTGGGAATCCTCAGTCCAGTGCTACCTTCTGGAAAGTTTTTCTCTGGAGGCTTTGCTCTCTGGCCTGTGGTATTCTGCTACTGTCTGGGTCTCCTTTACTTAGACTTGTTTTCTCAAGTTCCTCAGAAAAGGAATGGGATTCTTGGCTTCATGGTGTGGTGAGCTGGGTGTTCGTGATCATTCTGGTCCACTGAGTCTGGCTACCCTGTGTCTGGGCAGCCTCCACCTTCCCCAGACTGTAGTGGGTTTCAGCTTCTTCATGAACTCATTTTCTTTTTCCTGAGTCACATTCATTCTCCTACCAGGTCCTCACAGGCTTGAGAAAGGGGAAGTGGCCATGGGCCGAGTGGTGGAAGTTACTCCCAACAAAGGGCTGACTGTCTCCTTCCCCTTTGGGAAGAAGGGAAGAGTCAGTATATTTCATGTGAGTGACTCCTACTCTGAGACACCCCTGCAAGACTTCGTCCCCCAGAAGATTGTCAGGTAAGCTCTTCCTCCCGTTACCTATTTATGGTGTTGATGGATTTATATTTTAGTTAAAGAAGTAGGGGGCTGGTGCTGTGGCGTAACAGGTTAAGCTGCCACCCTCCATGCCAGCATCTCATATGGGTGCCAGTTCAAGTCCTCGCTGCTCCAATTCCAATCTAGTTCCCTGCTAACGGCCTAGGGAAGCAGTGTAGGGTGGCCCTAAGTACATGGGCCCCTGCCACCTACATAGAAGACCTGGAAGAAGCTCCTGGCCTGGCCCAGCCCCAGCTGTTGGGGCCCTTTGGGGAATGAACCAATAAATAGAGTTCTCTTGCTCTGTCTCCCTCTCCCTCTCTCTCTCTCTCTCTCTTTGCCCTTTAAATAAATAAAGAAGTAATACATGATTTTGTATTAGAAAAACACAAGTATATAAAATGGAAAATGAGAGGTAGGTGTTTGTCCTGGTTGTTAAAACACAAGCTGGATGCCCACATCCCTTCCTGCAGTGCCTGGGTCAAGTCTCAGCTCTCCTCATTCTAGTATCTAGCTAGTGTGTACCCTGGGAGGCAGCAGGCAATGGCTTAAGTAGTTGGTCCCCACCACCAGCTTTGGTCTGGCCCATCTCAGCCATTGTGGGCATGTGGGGAGCAAACCAGTAGATGGTAGATAGGTCTGTCTGTCTCTTGTCTCTGCTTCAAATTAAAACCTAAGAAAAAAACAAAATTAAAATTTCTGTCACTGCTCTTTCCCCCAGCACTTTCACCATTATATATTTTGGCTTCTACCTTTCAAGACTTCAACACAAACTATATGGGTATCTTTGTTTTATATAATAATAGAATATCACTTTTTATTATTCTGTACCTTGTTTTTTTGCTTACAGCATTTTATCTTGGACTTTGCCTTTTCTGTGCTAATATATCTAAATCTACTTAAAAAAATTTTAACATTTGTTCACTGCTTCATTATGTTTTTTTGTTTGTTTTTTTTTTTGACAGGCAGAGTGGATAGTGAGAGACAGAGAGCAAGGTCTTCCTTTTTGCTGTTGGTTCACCCTCCAATGGCTGCTGCTGCTGGCGCATTGCGCTGATCCGAAGCCAGGAGCCAGGTGCTTCTCCTGGTCTCCCATGCGGGTGCAGGGCCCAAGGACTTGAGCCATCCTCCACTGCCTTCCCGGGCCATAGCAGAGAGCTGGCCTGGAAGAGGGGCCACCGGGATAGAATCCGGCATCCCAACCGGGACTAGACATTATGTGTTTTTTAATCAAGATTTATTGAACCAGTTCTTTGTTGATAGACCATCATGTTAAAGTGAATATGGAGAGTTGTACAAGTATATATGGGAAATAAAGTCCTAGAAATGACATTAATGGGAAAAGTGATGTTATGCATTTTGCCAAGTTGCCTCCAAAAGGATTCTGCTGTTTTAGCAGCAAATACAGCTGTCCATTTCTCATGCCCTCCCAACACTGATGTCCTTAATTTTCACCTTAGCTGCTGATTAGGCAAAAATTGGTCTCTCATTTTTTAAGGTTTATTTTATTTTATTTATTTATTTGAAAGGCAGAGTGACAGATCTTCCATCTTCTGGTTCGCTCCCAAAATGACTGCAACAGCCAGAGCTGGACCAGGCCAAATTCAGGAGCCTGGAACTCCACACAGGTTTTCTACATGAGTACCAGGGGCCCAAGCATTTCAACCATTCTCCACTGCTTTCCCAGGTGCATTAGCAGGGAGCTGGATCAGAAGCGGAGCTGGAACTTGAACCAGCGTGCATATGGGATGCTGGCATTGCAGATGGTGTCTTAATGCTAGGCTAAACATCCACCCCAGTCTCATTTAATTTCCAGTTCTTATATTGGTTCTCTTTATGGTTGTTAGCTGTTTGCCTTTGTTCTGTGCTTTGCTTATCCACATAAGTTGCTCATTTTTATTTTGAAGCATTCATATTTAACTTTTGTTGTTGTTACTTATTTTCCTTTTATTTGAAAGGCAGAGAGAGAGAGAAATCTTTCATCCTCTGGTTCACTCCCCAATGCCACAACAGCTGGGGCTGAGCTAGGTTAAAGCCAGGAGTCTGGGACTCAATCAGGTCTCCCAAATGGGTGACAGGCACCCAAGTGCTTGAGCCATCACCTGCTGTCTCCCAGGGTCCATAGTAGCAGGAGGCTGGGATTGGAACCAGATCCTGTACATGAACCTAGGCACCTTCTATATAGGATGCAGGCATGCCGAACAGTGCCTTAACCACTGCACCAAATGTCCACTCCCATATTTTTAAGAAAATTATCTATAATTGTTCTCTGTAAAAGGAAAAATAGCCATTTGAGATGGTGATTTGGATTTATTTATAAACTACAAGGAAGCTTTAAAAAGTTCACAGGAAAATATCATTCAAAGATAAGTTTATTTGGATAGAAAACTTTTGAAGTCCGTGTTTATGAGTGGTCTTCAAAAACCTCTTGGAGGTACTGGGGGTGCAGATGTTTAGCCTAGTGTGAAGATGCCTGTGACCCACATTGGAGTGCCAGCGTGATTCCTGACTGGCTCCTGGGAATGCAGACCCTGGGAGGCAGTAGTTATGGGTTCCTGCTGCCAAAGTGGTAGACCTGGATTGAGTTCTCAGCTCCTGGTTTCAGGTTGGCCCAGTCATGGCCTTTGTGAGCCAAATGGGCAGATGGGAGTTCTCTCTCTGTCTTCCTGCCTCTGAAATAAATAAAACTTATGGAATTCATTTACTTACTATGAAAAAACTATGCTTCAATTTCAGATTTTTTTGTGTGTGCCAAAATAAACTTAATTCCATTTTCCATTAACTTTTTGAAGCACCCTCATGTTTTTGATGCCCAAAATAAACCTACCTCATTAGAGTTTGAGACCTTGTCACAGTCTGAGTAAAACTAGCCTTGAAGAGGCAGGTGTTGGCTTCATACAGTGAAGCTAGCTAATAGCGGAGCAGAGGTTTTCAAGACAGACCATGGGGGCAGGCGTTTGGCACAGCAGTTAAGGCACTGCTTGGAACACTCACACATACTGCCTGGCTGAGTACTGGCTCCTCTGCTTCCAATCCAGCTCCCTTTGAATTCTCATCCTAGGAGACAGAAGGTGATGGCTCAAGTAGTTGGGTTACTGTCACCCACGCAGGAGACCCGGAATGAGTTCCAGACTCTTGGCTTTTGCCTGACCCAGCCATGGATGTTGTGGGCAATTGGGAAATGAACTGGCAGATGGAAGAGCTCTGCATCAGTCTCTCTCTGTCTCTGTCTCTCTCTCTCTGCCTTTCAAATATAAAGATAAAAAGAAAATAGTTGTTTTGTTTTTTCCAAAACAGGCAGAGGCCAGAGAATAGTAATTACTTTCCCGCAGCTACCAGCACTTGATTAAATTCTTCACCACTTACCACAACTGAACAGCACAAAGATGCCCTGCAGAAGAGAAGGAATGGGTCCTAGAGACTTTGGGATTGTTTCTGGCTTATCTCTTGAGGCCTGCAAAATGAGGATGTGGCTTTAAGAGCCTGTTTATTTTTCAAGATTTATTTATTAAAGATTTATCTGTTTATTTGAAAGGCAGAGTTATAGAGGGAGGGAGGGAGGGAGGGAGGAGGGGAGAGAGAGAGAGAGAAGGGAGAGAGAGATTGTCCATCTACTGGTTCACTCCCAAAATGGCTGCAATGGCTGGGGTTGAGCCGAAGCTGGGAACCACGAGCTTCTTCCAGGTCTCCCACGTGGGTGACAGGGGCCCAAATAAGTAGTCCATCAGCTGCTGCTTTTCCAGGTACATTAGCAAGGAGCTGTATTGGAAGTGCAGTAGCAGAAACTGGAACCAACACTCCAATACAGGATACGGGCATCACGAGCAGCACCGTAACCAGTAGCCACAATGCCTGCCCTGAGCCTGTTTGTTTTAAATACATTTTATTGCAGCCAGGCTTGTGAGTACCATTGAATGGCAGCTTCTTCATCTGTCAAATGTGGGTAGTAAATTAGTTGTGTAAAGGTAGATAATTTGTTGAGTGCCTTTCTAGCTCTAAGAGCAATGGTGCTGTTACAAAAGGCAGATGTCTGTCACAGAAAAATTTGGACTGCATTGTTGCTGAGATCCATTCTGCCTCTAAGATTCTGTACTTTCTGACTTTGGACTACAGTTGCCGTTTGAGATTAAATTAATTTGGAAGCTCAGCAAAGGAGCAGGCCCTGCTTCTCTCTTTAAAACTTCCTCTGCACCGAGTTGCTGGTCTGCCTCGTCTGAACTGCTGCTGTGAGTGTAGCTCTACCTGGGTCATCCCTTGACCATGGTTTTGTGTGGTTAGTGCATTCCTCTACTGAGATCATGCTCTCACAGGACTTAGCATAGTGCTGGTCTTGTCATATGAATATGGATGCTCCTTGACCTCCATCCCAACATTGAAAAAACACATTTAAGTCAAAAATGCATTTAATCCACCTAACCTCCTGGGCATCCTCGCTTAGCCACAGAGCACACTGTTGTTTGCCCTCATAACTGTGGCTGGCTGGGAGCTGCAGCCGCTGCCCAGAACCACAGAGAACATTGGACTACGTGTCACTAGCCCAGGTTAGTTCCAGATCCAAAGCAAGGTTTCTGTTGAGCGTGCACCACCGTCACCAATGTGAGTCAAACCATAGTAAGCCAGGGACCATGTGTCCACGCCAGATGGCTCTATAAGCTTATCGGGGGCTTTCTCCTCTTATTGTATCTCCTCTTATTTTGTTCTCCTGGCACCTGTCTTGGGCAAGCAGAGTAGAAAGTGTATATTTTTTTAAGATTCATTTTTATTTATTTGGAAG
The DNA here is from genome assembly GCF_033115175.1 of Lepus europaeus. NCBI lineage: Eukaryota > Metazoa > Chordata > Mammalia > Lagomorpha > Leporidae > Lepus > Lepus europaeus. The sequence continues at coordinate 26,049,942 of NC_084843.1, read as the reverse complement.
GCAGAGTGACAGTGAAAGAGGGAAAGACACAGAAAAATCTTCCATCTGCTGGTTTACTCAATGGCCAGGTCTGGGCCAAGGCCAAAGCCAGGAGCCAGGAGCTTCATCCTGGTCTCCCACGTGGGTGCAGGAGCCAAACACGTGGGCTATCATCTGCTGCCTTCCCAGGCACATTTGCAGGGAGCTGGATTGCAAGCAGAGCATATTGAGTCTTGGCATCCTGGTACGGAATGCTGGTATCACAGGTGGCAGCTTAACCTGCTTCACCACAGTGCCAGCCCCAGGTAGCGTTACTTTTACCTCACTAGTTAAATGGGTGACACAACTGATCCAGAGTCCTCAGCAGGTTTCCAGAGACTGAAGAAACAGAAGCTAGGTCTCGGCTCCCTTCACTTGCAGAGAGCTGAGGCCCCTTGCTACCTCCAGAGATGCCTACAGTTGAGTCTTTCCTCTGTCTTACTGTCATTCTAGGTGTTACGTCCTGTCCACTGAAGAGCAAATGTTGACTTTGTCACTGCGGTCATCCAGGTGGGTATCTGTTGGAACAAGATGGCAGAAACATCCAGATGGCTAAGGGGAGGCTATGTGTAACCAGCACAGAATTTTGGCTTCCTGTCTGTCTGCTCAGCCACTTTATACCCTGAACCTCTTTGATCCAGAAAAGCTGGGGACATTCAGATTGCTAGAAGAACCTGTATGCTCAGCTCTTGTTTGCTAGGAAAAGGTTAAGATGTCCCAGGGTAGGTGTCCAAGGTTGCCGGATGAAGGGTGATTCAGTCCCGGGGCTCCATACATAGTAGCGATAAGCAGAGCATGACGGAGATTGGCATGGAGTCAGCTTGATGGTCAGACCTGAGTGTTAAGAGAGGGTATGGGTTGACCTCTCTCTGGCTTGGTCAGCCTCTCCCTGTTTCTGCATAGCCATCTCACAGACAGGAAGTCAAGAGAGAGACGAGTTGGATTCTGCAGCTTATACCCTACTGACAGATCCAGAATTGTCATTTTCCATGCAAAGTATGATCATTGCAGGTGTACTGGGCATGAGGGTGGGACTGGGGTGGTTAATGGTGTGTGCAAGTGACCCCTTTATTCCTTTAGAACAAACCCAGAGACGAAAAGCAAAGTAGAAGATCCAGAGATTGACTCCATCCAGGACATTAAGGAAGGGCAGCTCCTGAGGGGCTATGTGAGGTCGGTCCAGCCCAATGGCGTGCTCTTCGGGTGAGTGAAGTAGGCCCTTCCCTGGGCCTCAGTCAGCTTCTTTGGTGGGAATATGAATGAAGGAGAATTTAAGTTTCTATCAGTTTTTAAAGTTCTAAATTTTTTCATATTTCAAGAAAGCTTTCTCTCCTCCCTGCCCCCGCCCTCCACTTCTTACCAGACTTGGAGTTGTGCAGGTGGCTCAGTCACTTGACCCATCACTGCCACCTCCCAGGGTCTGGATTCACAGAAAGCTGGGATCAGGAAGCTGGAGCCCAGTATCAAACCCAGCTGCTCCCATATGGAATGTGGACTTCTTAACTGATGTTTTAGCTGCTAGGCATAGGCTGGCTCTTGAGTTGTTATTTCTTGTTTGGTGTTTTGGAAATAAAGAATATGGCATGTCCATCTCAGTTTTAAGTAGATTTGGCTTTTCTGACTTAGTGTTGGGTCGTGATTTGTAAAACCTCAGTGTCATCGCATCATGTTCACAGTCACCAGCTGCGGCAGCCTTCCCTGCTCCTGGTTCCTTGTTCTCTCCTGTCTTTCTAGCACTTTGTGAGTTACACGTGGTAGTGCTGCCAGCTTTGGTAAACCAGTCCTGTCTTGCTTGTGCTTGCTCGTCGTTTCCAGCTGGCAGAGCCTGCCTTGTCCTGCCAAGGGCCAGGAACCATAAATGCGGTCACAACTTGGGTCCCTGTGAAAGTGGCACTACCAGGCACGGCTGGGATTCTGCTGTTGTGCTCATGACCCCAGGACTCTGTGTTTATCCTTTCAGCCTGGGTCCCTCAGTTACTGGTTTGGCCGACTACCCACACGTCTCCCAGTACAGCCCATCTGAGAAAGACCTTTACAACAAATACCTTCCCGAAGGGAAGCTGCTCACTGCCAAGGTCCTGAGGTAGGTTCTCACTGCCCCACCCCTATGTGTGATACAAAGCAAACCCCTTTCTCAGATGTCAAGGTCAACTTTAAACATAACAGATTAGGTCATGTCCAGGTGACTAAGAGGCCTTTGGAGCCTTCCACCTCTGTCCCTGAGAACAGAGACAGTGCTTGTCTCTGCATGGGTGGGCCACTGCCGTTGGGGTTGGAGTGGAGCCACCACAGCTCCCCCTATATTTCTCTACCGAGCACGATGAAATGTATATTTTGTTCCCAAGGCGGGGGGGTGGGCTCTGGAATTCTGCTTTGATTAGGAGAAAGAAGGCCTGGGCTGCTTGTGGTGCTCTTGGCACCGTTTTTGTTGTTACTGTTTTGGTTTGGTTTTTTTTTGTAAGATTTTTATTGTGTATTTGAAAGAGCAACAGAGAGGGAGAGACATGTACTGGTTCACTCCCCAAGTGGCACAGCAGCTCGGTCTGGGCCAGGCCAAAACCAGGAGCCAAGAACTCCATCTTGGTCTCCCACATGGTTGGCAAGGGTCCAAGGACTTGGGCCATCTTCTGCTGCCTTCTCAGGCACATTATCAGGAAGCTGGATTGGAAAAGCATCCAGGACGCAAAGCAGCGCTCTGATGTGGGATCCGGCATTGCAAGTGGCAGCTTAACCTCGGCTCCGAACGCCAGCTCCCTTTGCACCTTCACGATGTCTCTGCTTTCCACTCTCCCTCTCCCTGCTGCAGGCTGAACCACCGGCAGGACCTGGTCGAGCTATCGTTCCTCCCCTGCGACACTGGGAAGCCTGACGTGTTCCCTGCCTCCTTGGAGCTGCCCCTGCTGAAGCAAGGGGAGAGAAAGAGAGAGGCCAAAGAGAAAAGCCAAAAAGGAGAAGAGAAGGAGAAGAACAGTCAGAAAACGAAAAAGAAGAAGTCGAAGGGGCAGGAGGAAGTACAGTTGCCCGGCAAGGAGACGAGAGAGCCCCAACGGCCTCCGGGGAAGAGGCAGGGCAAGCGGGCACGCCAGGAGTCAGGCAGTGAGCAGGTGCGTCCCTCAGGAGAGCTGTGCCTCACTGCTCCGGGAGGGGGTGTTTGAGGAGCCAGCTGGGCAGCTGCCTGACCTCGGGTGGAGTGTGAGCGGTGGGAGGGCCAGCTTAGGCTGCCACAGTGTGCATTTCCCTGCTGTGACCTCAGGAAAGAGAGGACAAGAAGCCCAGGAAGGCCGGCCCGCCAGAGGAGGACGACAGTGGCGTGGAGGTCTATTACCGGGAAGGAGAAGAGGAGATCGAGGAGGTGGATGTGCTGCCCAAGGTGCGGGACAGGGTTGAGTGTCCTGGGACGGGGCTGGAGGGGAACATCCTTGCTTCCTCCTGAGATCCAGGCTGTCCTAGGCCCTGTCCCCCTTCAATTCACCTAAAATATGGAAGGGGGGTACTGTCAGTTTCCTCGGTGGACTGCTGCTCCTTGAGGACGGGGCCCTGTTCTCACAGAGTGTGCAGGGCACTGAGTGCAGCTGAATGCAATGGGGACGTGGCAGAGGACGAGCAGGCCGAGCCTGTCCGAGCTTTCTCCTCCCCCTGTGAGGAACAGAAGCAGTGCTGCTCGAGCTGAGCACGATAGCGTGGGAGGCCTCGGCCCACCCCGCAGGCTTGCCAGGCTTTAGCTGCTCGCACAGCGTCCCGTGCCCACCCTCAGGACCTTGGTCCTCTCTGTCCCAGCTCTACTGTTGTCTCCCACGAATGCATGCACAGCTGGTAAAAATCGGGGCACTTGGGGCAGCCACGTCCTCTATTACAGTGCCTGGGTTCACGTCCCAGCTCTGCTTCCAAGTCCAGCCTCCTGCTAATAATGCACACCGTGGGCGGGGGGCTGCAGGTGGTGGCGCAAGTAGTTGGATCCCTGCCATCCACATGGGAAGCCCCAGTTGTGTTCCAGGCTCCTAGCTTTGATCAGGGCAAGCCCTGGCTGTTGCAGGTATTTGGGGGAGTGAACCAGCAGAAAGATCTCTGTTACTCTGCCTTTCAAATAAAAATAAATTATTTTAATATGTATTACCTAGATAAATTTATTTACAGAGAAAACTTGTATGTTATTACCATGAAGCTTCCTCGGTGGGTTGGGCCTTGCCTGTCCTGGGAGGAGAAAGAGGGTCCCTAGGCAGGGTGGGAGTCCTTGCCCCACCAGCTGGGCCTGGACTGAGGGTCAGGGAGCTGCCTGGGCCAGGTGCACTCCTCCATGCCTCTATGATCCCACAGAAGCTGACCAAACCTGCAGAAGCGCCCCGGCTACAGCTGTCTTCAGGCTTTGTTTGGAATGTGGGGCTCGACTCTCTGACCCCGGCCTTGCCCCCTCGAGGAGAGAGCTCAGACAGCGAGGAAGACGAGAAGCCACACCCAGCCACGGTACTGTCGTGTCGAGGGCTTTGTCCTTTTGGCGGGATCCCTCAGCACCAGTCTGTCTCTTCCTGGGGTTGGGAGTGGCAGCCAAACAGTCCCAGGCCAAGGAGCAGTTACAGAGCCCACGGGCTGCCTTGCCCTTTGGCTTCCCCCACAGGCCTCGGCTAGCATTTGAGGATCTGCTCACCTGTTTCTACCTTCCCTGGCAGAAAAAGAAGAGCAAGAAGGAAAGAGAGTTGGAGAAGCAGAAGGCAGAGAAAGAGCTGTCCCGCATCGAGGAGGCGCTGATGGATCCTGGGCGGCAGCCGGAGTCAGCAGATGAGTTTGACCGACTCGTGCTGAGCTCCCCCAACAGCTCCATCCTGTGGCTGCAGTACATGGCTTTCCACCTGCAGGCCACGGAGATCGAGAAGGCCCGGGCCGTGGCTGAGAGGGCCCTTAAGACCATCTCCTTCAGGTCTGGACCTCACCTCCCCTCGCTCTAGGGAGGCCAGACTTCTCTCATGGGAAGTGAAATAGATCTGCTCATTTATATTTTAAAGTCCCCTTCCCTGAAATAGCTCAAGGTAACATTTACAAGAGTCTCGACTCAACTAAGGTGTCCAGAATGGAGAAGACGGCGCTCTGCGTGTCTGGCTGGAGCCCTAGCGGCTACCCACCTCCCAGGCAGAGCAGAGCCTGTGAGGCAGGCTGGCGGCCTCTGCTCTGTTCTCGGGTGAAGGGAGAGCCAGGCCCCAGATGGTGCTGCTTCCTGCCCAGGGATGGGGTCAGAAACCGGGAAAGCCTCAGACCCTTAGTGGGACAGGGAGGGGCAGGGGGTCCTGATGCCTTGTGAGCTGCAGAGGGGACAGAGGCCTCTCAGTGCCTGCACTCGGGGCTGGGATCTGAGGGCCATGGGTGGAGGAGAGGAGCTCATTGTCACCCCTGGGTAGGAGCTGGGCTCATCGGGCTGAGTGCGTGGAGCTCATGTGCGGACCTCTCTGTGCACAGAGAGGAGCAGGAGAAGCTGAATGTGTGGGTGGCTCTGCTGAACCTGGAGAACATGTACGGCTCTCAGGAGTCCCTGGGCAAGGTCTTCGAGCGGGCTGTGCAGTACAACGAGCCGCTCAAGGTCTTTCTCCACCTGGCTGACATCTACACCAAGTCAGAGAAATTCCAGGTAAGGGTTTGGGCCAGGTGGCCAGCTGCAGGGTGTAGGGAGGGTCCTCCACTCTCCCAGGGCTCCCCGACATCCAGGGCCAACGTGCTCAACTTCAAGGTAGGAGAAGTCATCTTCCCACCTCCATTTGGGACTGGCCTGAAGCTGAGGGAAATGATGGCTTTGGAAGTGAAAAACTGCACCCTGGGCCGTGAGCCTCGGGCTGTTGGGGAGGGAGTGGTACAAACAGAAGGTGACTGTCCAGCCCAGGACCCCTTTTCTTCCTCTCCTGTTCTCCAGTCCACTCTCCTGGCCACGGGATCAGTAGGGAACTCGGGCTAGGTTACCCTCCCCTGCACTGAGCTCGCTGCTGTGAGCCTCCCTCCACTCCTCTTTGTCTCCAGAACTGGGTTAGATGGTGATGTGACGTCCGTGAGCCCCAGGCTGTCGTCTGCTGTCCCCTGCCCCCCTCAGCTTAGACCGGCTTTTCCCACAGGAAGCTGCCGAACTGTACAACCGCATGCTGAAGCGTTTCCGGCAGGAAAAGGCCGTCTGGATCAAATATGGTGCCTTTCTCCTGCGGAGGAGCCAGGCGGGGGCCAGCCACCGCGTGCTGCAGCGAGCCCTCGAGTGCCTGCCTGCCAAGGAGCGTGAGTGCTCTTCCCATTCCGTATGGTGGGCCTCTAACGTCGGGATGGAGCGCGTGTTGCTTCTCAGGAAAGCCTGTTTGGGGCACCCTGCTCTCTGTTGATGTGTCCACGAAAATGACAAGACAGGCTGCATTTTACACGCCAGACTCAGACAGATGGAGGACAGATGGAATCAGCACTAATTCTGTCGTCCCCAGGACCCCTTCTTTTCTGGGCAGTGCCCATCTGTGTGTTTGGTCCTAAACCCACTCCACTGGCCTTTTTTTTTGTTTTTATAAAGATAGCATTTTTTTTTTTTTAAGATTTTATTTATTTGAGATGTAGCATTACAGACAGCAAGAGGGAGACAGAAAGGTCTTCCATCCTCTGGTTTATTCTCCAAATGGCCACAACGGCCAGAGCTGGGCCAGTCCGAAGCCAGGAGCTAGGAGCTTCTTCCACGTCTACCATGCAGGTGCAGGGGCCCAAGGACCTGGGCCATCCTCTACTGCTTTCCCAGGCCATAGCAGAGAGCTGAGTCAGAAGTAGAGAAGCCGGGACACAAATTGGCACCCATATGGGATGCCGGTGCAGTAGGCAGAGGATTAACCTACTGTGCCATAGCGCTGGCCCCTCCACTGGCCTTTTGGGGCTTTGTCATAACCTCGGCCCAGGGCCCAAGAGCGGGGACTCGGTCTCACTCCTCCCCTGCAGTACCCCTCGCCATGGTTGGGGGTGGATTGGACTGCTCAGGTTGCTCACGTCTCTGAGCTGTGCTCTCTCCGCAGACGTGGATGTGATTGTCAAGTTTGCCCAGCTGGAGTTCCAGCTGGGGGACGCAGAGCGTGCCAAAGCCATTTTCGAGAACACACTGAGCACCTACCCGAAGCGCACAGACGTCTGGTCGGTCTACATCGACATGACCATCAAGCACGGCAGCCAGAAGGAAGTCCGGTGAGAGGGGCAGACCATGGCTGAATTCCAGGGGGCGGGTGGAGTGTTGGCCAAGCTCAAGTGTTTTAGCCCCCAGTATCCTCAGCCCTCTTAACTCAGTCTAGAAAAACAGCTCTCACCTAAGACCCCAGGTCCAGTGGCATTCACCTTTCCAGCTAATTTTTCTGCCACAGTGGGGAGCCTAGCCTGGGAGTCGGGAGACACGGGTTTCCCTCGTAGAGAGCATTGTGCCTGACTCTCGCTGTAGAGAACTTACACAGCCATAGTCTCACTTTTGTTCCCCAGCAGCCCAAGGCAGGGAGAGTTAGAGATGGGTGACCTGAGGTCTGGAAAGAAGTAACTCACCCAAGCCCTTCAGTGACTTTTTAAAAGACTTATTTATTTGAAAGGCCGAGCAACAGATAGAGGGAGACAGGTAAGAGAAGAGAGAGATCTTCCATCTGCTGGTTCACTCCCCAAATGCCCACAGCAGCTGGGGCTGGGCCAGGCCGAGGCCAGGAGCCCAGAACTCCGAGTCTCCCGCAGAGCCACTGAAGCCATCATCCGCTGCCTCCCGGGCACGTTAGCGGGAGCCAGATCATAAACAGAGTAGCCAGGACTCAAACGCGCACTCCACCACAACTTAGCCTGCTGTGTCCCACTGCCCACCCTGCTTCAGTGAGTTTTAAGCTGAGCTTTTCTCACTGACCCATCCCCCACTGACTGTCCCCATCCCGGTGGCCTGGGCCTGATTCAGCGTGTGACTTTAGGTAAAGTGAGGATGGTGGTCTCTTCCTGAGACATGTGGGAGTGCACGTTAGTAGTGAAACGCAGAAGTGGGAGAGCTGACTCACGGAGGGCCCCGGCTCCCGAGCTGGAGGGCAGGTGGGGGAGCCCGGCCAGGAGTCTTGGAGCTGGGCCCTCGAGGCACTCACTGCCCTGTTCCTCCCCACAGGGACATCTTCGAGCGTGTCATTCATCTGAGCCTGGCCCCCAAGAGAATGAAATTCTTCTTCAAGCGCTACCTGGACTACGAGAAGCAACACGGCACGGAGAAGGATGTGCAGGCAGTCAAGGCGAAGGCCCTGGAGTACGTGGAGGCCAGGAGCTCGGTGCTGGAGGACTAGTGGAGGCTCGCTCCGCACAGGCGGCCCCAGGCAGCCCCGGGCTGGGCCAGCCCACCGCAGGCACCAGGCCGGAGCAGAGCTCTGCCGCCTAAAGACTCGTTCTAACCGCTGCTTTTTCTGCAGCACCCTTGGTGTCATCCTGTCAGGATAAAAGGAATTTTAGATTTTTAAGTCCTCTGTGCTTGTTTTCCCTTAAGTACCATAATGTGTGTCATCATTTTCCTTTTCTGAGGCTGCTCAGTTGTTGCAGGCAATGGACTGTTGGGCTCCCAGGAAAGTTTCACGTCCCTTCTTCAAGGAAGTTCCCTGGGGAACACGAGAGGGGGTGGGGGCTGCCGTCCGTGGATCTTGCAGTCCAGATCCCACCTTGTCCCTGGCTTTGTCCAGCCGGAGAGGGTGGGTAGGCCCAGGGAGCGGCCCTCCCTCACAGTCTAGAGTCCCGGGGTGTTCCGTCAGCCTCTGTTCTGCCCTCGAGGGTTTGGAGGCTGAGCTGGGACTGGAGGACAAAGGCCGAGCCTGCAAGGGAAAACCAGCCAACCCGGGCAGCTGAGGAAAGCCTCAGACGTCATGTTGGGCCGCCTGCTGGTGTCTCATCCCAGGCCCACCCTGGCCGAATGATCTAACCTCTCCAAATCTGGTACATTCCAGAACTCTCGCAGGCTCACAGAGCGGCTAGTCGTTGAAACCAGTTCTTTTTTGGCAAAGTCCTGGCACGGCCGTACATGTCACAGGAGCTTCTCCAGGGAGAAGTGACAGAGTCAGCTGCTGAGAGCAGGTCGTAGAGGCAGGGAGGGAGAAGGGCTGGGAGGGAGGCGGGGGCTGGCGGTTCTTAGACACTAGTGTTAGGGTAAAAGGGCTGCTTCTGTCCTGTTAAGTGCAGGACCTTCAGACTCAAAATTTCAAACTGAGTTTCCCTTTAAGAAAGGCCAGACTCCTTCTGTTCCCTAGATAGAATCAGACCTCTGAATCCAGCTGCTGAGAGACCATCAGCCCAGGGTCTTCCCGAGTGGACACCTGTTGCTCTCGGCACTGCTGCCACCCCGTTGCCCATGGGAATCCTGGGAGTCTGGTGCGCTTTCCTCCCACAGGGCACGGGATTTGGGGCTGACCAGTGATGTGACCCCTTTAGTAACTTTAGAGATACGAAGTTAGTCCTTTATAGCAGAAAAGCTTTATCAAAAACTCAAAGATAAAAAACAAGACCAGAGGATACACTGGAGGGCAGCTTCCCCATGGTACATCAGTGAACTCAGTGTCCCCATGCAACTAGGAACTGCTTCACAACGCGCTCTACAGGGTGCCTGCCTGCTGGTGAATTTTGCTGTTACCTGGCTCTGTTGGCTGAGCCTCCCAGCCTGCAGGCCTGCCAGTCTTAAGCATCAGCTCTGGGAAAGTCTTGACCACAGCCATAGACCAGATGGGGTGGCAGAAACATGAAGAAGGATTTCTGCAGGTTTCAGCTTTCCAGTCAGAGCTGACCTCATTGTCTGTGGGATCTCCCCACTGCCCAGAGCATGCTGTGGCCCTTGTCCCCGGCCTGTTCTTCTGATTCCTATAGGAGCCGGCAGTGGGGTTCAGTTGGGACCAAGTAGTGCCATTTGCAAGGGGCGTGGGGAGCAGGCCCTCAGGAGACCAGCGGGGCCATCTCTATGTTGTCAGGGGCCGTGCCATTGCCCGCTAGGCCCTGGGCCCACTTGTGCAGGCGGCTGTAGAGTGGGAGGCCCTGGTTCTCACGGTACAGGTAGACGCCGGTGATGGCGTTCCACTGTGGCCTTGGCTGAGTGCCTTGCACTGGGAACTTTTCAATCAGCTCCTCGTCATCCTTGTTGAGCGCCACGAAACCAAAGAATTGGCGCACGTTGTTGGCGGCGAGCACCCGCGAGTGCACCTCGGCTGTGCGCCGGAAGAGCTGGTCCTCGTTGGAGCGGTACTGTGCCCAGTAGGCCTCCTGGCGGTAGCTGAGCGGGGAGCAGTAGTGCTTGAGGCACTTGATCAGGAACACCAGGACGGCCACCACGCCGATGAGCAGCCACCCAAGGAGCTGGCAGGGAATGGGGGGTGTTCAGGAGGGGCACGGAGCTGCCTGCTCCCACCCGGACCCCAGGGACAGTGAGAGGACCCAGGCCCCTTCTGGCTGGGCTTCCCCACTCACCCCTTACTCACTTCCGCTATAGTTTCTCTGCTCTCAGTTTTTGCTGCCATTTCTTCAACCTCAAAAAGGCAGCTCCTCTCCCGCCATCGTCTCCTCCCATCAAAACCCAGCCCAACTGCTGGGCTCAGCTGAGTTACCACCTAAAGGAAGCCGCCTAAGACCCTTTTAGGAACCATCCTGCCTTCCCCTGAGCCCTCGTAGCTTGGTTCCTCACATTAATGCTACTTGCCATGGGTGAGATCACCCATGTGCTTGGATGTGAGCCTGTTGAAGGCAAGGACAGTCAAGGTCAACTCTCCCACTAGGTCCCTCTCTGGGCATTTGATCAGCACCAGTTTTGTTCTCTGCTTATCTTCCCCACTGGTGCCATCTGGATCCCTGTTGCTCTGCCTGATTTTTTTTTTTTTTTTTTTTTTTTTTTTTTTTTTTTTAAGATTTCTTTGAAAGGCAGAGCAACAGAGAGGGGGCGAGACAGAGGTCTTTGATTCACTGCTTCACTCCCCAAGTGGCCACAACAGCAAGGTCTGGGCTTGGCGGAAACCAGGAGCCAGGATCTTCATCCTGGTCTCCCGTGTGAGTGGTAGTACTTGGGCCATCCTCTGCTGGCTGACCAGGTGCTTTAGCAGGAATGCTGGACTGGAAGCAGAGCAGCCGGGACTTGTGGGATGCTGGTGCTGCAGGCGGTGGCTTAGCCTGCTGTGCCACGACGCTGGCCCTCGCTGCATTTCTCACGTACTCCTGAGAACAGAGCTTTCAGAAAATCTTGCTCTCCCTTCTCCGTTCCCTGCTTCTCCCGAGTTCACACTTCACACCATCTCTGCCCAGCCCTCTTACCTTCCCTCTCTCCCCAACAGCACAGCCTGCACTCCTTCTGAATCCAGCTAAACCCACCCCACTAGGATCAGGACAGCAACTGCCCCGACTCCACACCCAGCTCCCACCCCAGGGCCTCCCGCTAGGCAGGCTCAGAGCTGGTTCTGGGCTAGGAAGGTGTACATCCTCCACGGTCAGCCCATGGTGCACAGCCGATGCTTCTGCTGGCTTGCAGGAGTCCATGCTCAGTCTGGCTGGGCTAAGGGGCTTGTCTGTGGCTGGGATCAAAACTCACTCTGAGCTTGTGGAGCATCCCAGCACTGGGTAAGACTCCGCTTGGGACGCCCGCATCCCATACTGGAGGATCTGGCTCAAGTCCTGGCTCCTACCAGTGTGTACCCTGAGAGGCATCAGGTAAGGGCTCGTGTACCTGAGTCCTTGCCAGCCACGTGGGAAACCCAAATTGAGTTCCTGGCTCCTGGCTCAGCCCTCGCTGTTGTGGGCATTTGGGAAGTGAACCAGTGAATGGAAAAATCTCTTTCTGTGTCTCTGCCTTTCAAGTAAAATAAATAAAAATTCAAACACCAAATCTCTTACTTGGGACTACAACTGTTCCTGGCCCTGCCAAGCACTGACCCACATGTTAACCAGCCCTGATCCCCATGCAGGTAACTAGTGCTTTCCAGGGAACCCCAGCCCCTGAGGGCTGGCCTGGCTAAACATGGGCCACCCTGGGAAGGAAGAGGAGCGTCCCCTCCACACAGCCTCTTACCTGGGACTCATACTTGAGCCTGCGGGTCACCTCCTCCCGAAAGCCCGACAGGTTGGCAGGGCCCTCTCCGCAAGGGAACCTGGCCAGGATTTCCATGGTGTGGGCTGGCGGGAAGCCCTCCTCCCCTGCTGTGAGCGAGGAGGGGTCCACAAACTCACTGAGGGCGCAGACATAGGCCTCGCCACGCAGCAAGGAGATGACAGACCAGGTGACGGGGGCCACGGCTGCGCGGCCCAGGATGGAGCTCAGGAGGAGGAAGTTGGGGGCAGCCGAGCAGTTCTTGGTGCGCCGGTACTGGCACTCGGCAACTAGGTTCCAGGTGTGGTTGTTGAGGATGACGCCAATGAGGAAGAGCGCCAGCGCGGGCACACCGATGGCCGTCAGCCCGTACAGGTAGTTGCGGGCCGGCGAGCAGGGGCAGTGGAAGGCGACCACAGAGAACAGCTCCTGGCTGCCCACCGTGCCCAGGGCCACCAGCCCATTGAAAATCATCACATCTTTGCTCTTGAAGAAGAGTGACAGGAAGCGGAAGTTCTCTGCGATCAGCGCGGCCATGGTGACAGGCGGAGAGCCAGGGCAGCAGAGGCAGCAGGAGGCGGAGGGTGGTTCCTGGTGGGGCTAAGCGAGGGCGCAGGCTGGTGCACATGGGTGTGCCATTTTACCCCCTGTAGTGGCTGGCCTGGTGCCTCCTGTGAAACAGCAGGTGTCTGATAAATGTTTGTCTCCAAAAGTGGGGTTTGAGGAAGAAGCCCTGTGGCCAGGCTGGTGAGAAAGGTAGGAGCCAGGGACCTGGGGAGTGAGGGGAGTCACCACTCCTGGGCTCCTGCACCTGTCAGGCGCCCCGTGTTGCCACTTCCCAAATCCCTCCGTCACGCTATCCTCTCCCCACCGTGCGCGGGAAAGGGCCAGCTGCTGGCCAGGTCACAGGCCAGTGGCAGAACTGAGATTCGAGCTCTGGTCTGTCTCAAACTATCGGGGTTCTCTGTCCCCTCCATCCTCTCTTCTGTCTCAGGGTAGAGGTTTGCAAAGGCCCCATGGTGTCGAGGCTGCAGGATGTTCATGGGCCTTCCTCTGGATTCCAGAGAGCTGCTATTGTGCTGAGGGGTCCTGGAACTGTCCGTAGGGTGTGTCCTCAGGCCACAGGTCCCAAAGCTGCAGTGGGTGTCCTGGGGGTGCAGGGCCTCCAGGCAATGGCCAACCCTCTGCAGTTCTTGGGAGCCCTCTGCTCTGGAGACCTCAGGGTCTGGCCCGGGCCAGGCGGCTCTGCTCCCAGCAGCCCGCATGGCTCACTCTGGGCCTCCGGGGCCTGAGCTGTGTAAAAGCGTAGATGGTTCTGGTCCCTGCTCTCTTCCTAAGGATGCTGGAGGGAAGAGAAAAGGAGTACACGGTGCCTGGTAACTGTCCAGCAGGGCGGGGATGAGCTCGTGACCTTAAGCATCAGGAATGCAAGGCCTGGAGCCAGTATAGGGACTTGCTCGAGGCCATCTGAATACAGAGAGGTGCTGGGCAGGACTTCTGACCACAGCCTAAGGGGATGGGTAAGGGGACCATGGGGAGCAGGAGTTAAGCGAGTCTCCATTCTCTCTGTCTCCTACAAACCTCGCCCTGTGTCCATCCACAGAGCCCTGGCGAGCCGCCTCTTCCTCGGCCAGCCCCTTCCCTACCCGGTAGGCTCCCAGCAGCCCCGCAGCTCTGAGCCCAGCCGGGGCCTGGGAGCCGGACGCCGGGATGAAGTCCAGGGCCCAGTGATCCCACCAGGCACCCACCAGCACATGGGAGCCTGCTGGGCCTGTGTGGGCAGCCTGCCCGCCAGCGGCTGTGGCCTCCGGCTCCAGCAAAGTTCAGCACCAACTCCCTTCCCAGGCTCCACCCACACACGCCTGCGGGACAGGCCGGGGTGGGCCCCTTGTCTTCCTCATCTCCAGGATGAAAAACAAAAATCACTGGGCCAAAGGACAAGCGAAGGGCGGGGTGGGACGCATACAAAGGTGGGGGGGACCTGCCTGACTTCCTTCGCCACCTCCTCTCCCAGCCCTTGCCCCCTGCCCCTGCCGATGCCACCACATGGGCCAGGCAGAGGCTGTGGGAGCCAAGAGGAGGAGAAATCATCCCCATCTCTGTCTCCCCCCAGCTCCCAGCCCAGGAGCCCCTCCCCGGGAATGAGTGGGGGAGAAGCCCGCCTGTCTCCCCCTCTTGGCTCCTACCACCCTGATCAGCTCCCTGTGGGGGCCCTACATGCCTGGACCAGGTGGGTGGTGGGCACAGGACGAATCAGGCCACCTTCTAGGACCCCCGGAGGCCTTCCTCCCACCTCAGTCTCCACCAAAGCCTGGCCGCTGTGTTGGGGGGGCACCCCTGGCCCTGCCCTGGAGCGGGAGCCCCAGCCGGGGACCCCCCCATCCCTCCGCCGATCACTGGGACACCCGGCACACCCGGGGCAGGAGGCTTCCCTTACCTGAGGGCCGGCTGCAGGGCCCTCGTCGCGCGGGCCGGCGGACACGGGGACTCCAGGCGTGGCTTCTTGGACCTGCGGCCGCGGGCGGCTGCCCCCCACTTAAAGCGCTCTCCCGGCCCTGGCTGGCTTCGCTGCTTTTGCTTCCAGCAGGGCGCGAAGCTGGTGGCGTCTCAAACAAACCTCACTCACGAGCAGAGGAAAGGAAACAGATGGAGCGTGCGCGCCGGCGAGTGGAAAAAACAGCGTCCCGGGCTGGCCGGCGAGGGCGGGCGGCGAGGGCGGCGCGCGCCCAGAGGAAGTCAGGCGCCTCCTGGCCACCCGGGCGCCCGCGCGCTCGGTCCGGGCTGGCCCCAGCCCTGCCCCAGCCCTGCCCCAGCCCTGCCCCAGCCCTGCCCCAGCCGCCGCGCCACCCCAGCAGCACCAGTTTGGGGGAGTCCTCAGGGGCCGGGCGGGGTCCCCCGGGGGCATCTGTTCTGGGCCGGCCCCATTGCGGCGCCCCCCCCTCCCGCCCCGGCAGGGCCAGGGGCGCGGTCTGCTCCGAACGAAGCCGACCCTTGGCTGGATCCCCACGGCTGCACCCCAGCTCTGCCCTGTCTCCCTCAGAGCTGTGCTGCTGCAGCCGGACACCTGTCCCGACGCCGGCTTCGGCCCTTCTCTCCCGTGGCTGGGCTGCCTCCGGGGACGGCTCCAGGTCTCCAGACGGCTGGAGCCTGGGGTCCCCTGAGGCCGGCGCCCAGAACTGACCGGTATGGGGGAGTTCGGGAAGGCGGGCTTCTGGTAGCTCAGGGACGCTGGAGAGAGGAATCCCAGGGGCAGGCTGGGCGGCCTCCAGGGTGCATGGGGCGACCCCGACCCCTCTCAGCTCTGCAGTGGCTCCTGCGGGTGGGCCTGCTGAGCGACCCCCTGCTGCCCCCGACCCCCAGCTGGGCTTGTCCAGCACAAGGGTGAGGGCAACGGGACCAGTGTATATTGCTTGCTTGCTTGGTTGAGACTTTACAGGTGCCACACTCAGCCCCAGATCCTTCCCCAAAAGTTATCTCCTGGGGCTGGCATGGCCTGCAATGCCAGCATCCCATATGGACACTGGTTTGGTTCCCGGCTGCTCCACTTCCAATCCAGCTCCCTGCTAATGGCCTGGGAAAGCAGTACAAGATGGGCAAAGTCTTTGGGTCCCTGCACCCACGTGGCAGACCTGGAAGAAGCTCCTGGCTCCTGGCTTCATCTGGGGACATTTCCCCCTCCTCTCAAATAAATAAATCTTTAAAAAACAATAAAAATTATTTGCCAGTGCCACAGCTCAATAGGCTAATCCTCCGTCTTGCGGTGCCAGCACACCAGGTTCTAGTCCCGGTCGGGGCGCCGGATTCTGTCCCGGTTGCCCCTATTCCAGTCCAGCTCTTTGCTATGGCCTGGGAGTGCAGTGGAGGATGGCCCAAGACCTTGGGCCCTGCACCCCATGGGAGACCAGGAGAAGCACCTGGCTCCTGGCTTCGGATCAGCACGGTGCACTGGCTGCAGCGCTCCGGCCGCAGCGGCCATTGGAGGGTGAACCAACGGCAAAGGAAGACCTTTCTCTCTGTCTCCCTCTCACTGTCCACTCTGCCTGTCAAAAAAATAAAAAACAATAAAAATTATCTCCCTATATGCTCACAACAATCCTGAAAAAAAAAAAAAGAGGTCTTTTAATATCCATTTCACAGACAGACACACTGAGGCGCAGAGAAGTCGGCCACTTGCCGTAGGGCCTCAGCCCTGCTGACCTTGTCCTTTCTTCCCCAGGGGGTGGGGGTTGCTATGAAGGTGAGAGGGCCCTCTGCATCCCTGTGTCCTGCTCCTCCATGAAGACAATCCCCCACCCCAGCCCAGGCTCAGAAAGCAAAAAACCCATCAGCCACCTGCTGCGTGCGTGCCCTGTGCTCCTACATACAGCACGCCCCTGAGCTAAGAGTCCTTATCCCCATTACACAGATGAGAACACGGAGGCCCAGAACATGAAGCAGCCGGCCCATGGACACGGTTTGCCAGCTCTCTGGGGTCTGGGCTGTTCTCTCTCTGGGCAGCTCCTCCCACCCTCTCCACCCCAGGGCAGAGCCTCCTCCCACAACGGAGTTTGGTCAGTTTCTGTCTCTGGCTTCCCAAACCCCAAAGATGTCTGACTTCCCCTGAGACACAGATGAGAGACGGGTATCAGGGTGGGCTCCAGGGACCCCCTCCACGGAAGGCCCTCTGCTCAGTGCTAAATAAATACACAGTCCACCTTGACAGTGGTCCCACGGCCCCCGTGGTGCCCACCCCCCCCCCCCGGCACTCCCCTAGTTCCGGCCTCCTGGCTGTTATGTCCACTGGGCCCACTCAGCCTCCCTCGGGGGCTCCAGTCAAAATCAGGAGAGGGTTGGGTGCCCTCCCACTGCCTGAGCCTTGAGCAAACGTCGCAGGCAAGAAGGGACAAAGCTGGCAGCTCTAGAGTGGCCTGGGGGAGCTGGGCGGGTAGCAGTCCTCCTTCCCCGTGCCCCCAAGGCAGTTCTGAGGCTTCTGATACTGCTCCGGGCCCCACTGCCCCAGGGCCACAGGCCGTGTCACGGCTGGAAGCGTGGGATCCCTCCGACGGGTGGGCGGGTGCCTGGGCACACGGGTCTGCTGTGGGGCTGTCGGCCCAGCACTGCGGCTGGTGCGGGGTCTATGGGGCTGTGGGCCACAGCTCACACTTTGCTAAAGTAGGTGGCCACCTCCCTGCGTGGGGGCCGGGGCCCGCCCCCAGCCCAGCCGTTGCCCACCAGGGGCTCCTCGTGGCCCAGACGCAGGGGAGGTTTGCATTTGTGCCAGCTGGCAAGCAGCCTGTTCATGGTGCCCTGGTCGGTGATGCCCCGCAGCTTCTCCCTCTCGTCCTCAGGGCTGTCGGGGGGCGTGGGGGCCGCCGAGGCGCTGGGGGCTGTGGCCAACGCCCCGTGGGTGTGGCCCAGCTCCAGGTCATGGTTCATGGCCTCGAAGAACTGCTGGATGCAGACCTTGGCGAAGGCCTTGGCGTGCTCTGTGCACGTCTCATCGAAGAGCTTGCGCTCGATGTCGATGTAGTGGGACCAGTACTTGCTCTTGAGGAAGGCGGCCTGGGTGAAGCAGGGCCGCACAGAGCGCACCAGGAATGCCAGCAGCGTGGTCAGCAGCACGAAGGACCAGCCCAGGGCCTGCGGGGACAGGGAGCCACAGTGGGTGCCCGCCTCCTTCCTCCAGCCCTGGCCAGACTCCCAGAGCAGCCTCTGTGCCAGGGCCTTTAGAGTGGAGAGCGAGGACTGGACAGGTGAGTTCACCTGTAGACCTCCATTTCCCCATCTGTAAAATGGGCATAGGTTTATACCCACTTCATGGGAATGAGGACATGAGTGATACATCAGCCATACTGGCTGACCACTCTGGACATAAGGAGTTAACCCGGCAGACCCTGGAGTGAGGCTGCTTGGGTTTGAGCCCAGTTCTCACATCTTTCTCAGGAGCAAAGCACCTGGCTTCTCTGTGCCTCAAGCTCTGCACAGGGCTGCAGATAACCCGTCTCAAACAGGCACTGTGAGAACTAACTGAGATGATACACTTGGCACAGTGCCTGGCTCATATTGTTCAGCAACCGTTAGCCATGCTCACTCCACCAGGAAGCCCTCACTGACTGTGCCTCTTCCTCCAGGAAGCCTTCCTTGCCTGCTGTAGACACAGTGACCCTTCTTCTCTGAGCTCTGGTATTGCCTGCCTGTCATTTACAGATGCCAGATGAGCACCTCCTCCAGGCGGGCTCTCTGCCTGGCCTACGAGGGCCTGAGTCGACTCGGATGAGTGCCCACGTCTGCGCTGAAGATCCTAGCTCTGTTGTCAATGAGTGTCCATGGGGCCCCGGGGCAGGCTGGTCCCCGTCTTCCTGTGTTTCAGGCCCTGGCCACACAGAACAGAGTCTGGGCAGCTCAGGAGGAGGGACACGCACACAACCAGTGTGGGGCGGGTGAGTCTGAGCAGACATGTGGTGGGGGGCTGCTGAGTGCGTGGTCATTTGGGGGCCACCCCCAGGCTGCTTGACGAGCAAACGTGGACCGGGGGTTTGGGGGGAGACTGGATCCTCTGAGGTTTCAAGTGGAGCTAGAAATGTGATTTTTACATGAGACACTCTGCCGTGTAGACGATGCTGATGGATTCTAAAGCTAAATTTAGGGTTCAGTCTCTGGTGGGCAAGCAAAGCCTGTCTCTGGGCCAGGCAGCCTGTGACCTCCGCAGACCCCTTCAGCTTACAACGTGGTGGTCTCAGGGTCCGGCAAGGCCTGGGGGACCCGGAGGAGAGAGGGCTCGGGGCTGGGAGGGAAGCAGAGTTTGCGTTGGACACTCAGGGTGTGAGTCTCGGGGGGCAGCTGGGTGGGGACGGAGGCCTTGCAGGAGAGAGGTCCTGGCCCGGAGGGGCCATCAAGTCTATGGAGCCGTGCTGGTCTCTCAGCTCCCACTCCCCAACCACGGACATGCCAGCTGGGGCCATTTGCCAGGGAAATGTAGCCAAATGGCCCAGTCACTCACCGGCCTCCCCACGGCTGGGCCTAGAAGAGGAAACGGATGCGAACGCTCCCAGCCCCCAAGCTCAGGAGCTCAGCTTGGAGGAGATGGGGTCGCCCCAGGGACCCCAGGACAGCAGGCAGGGAAGTGCAGCACCTGCTCCAGGGGGGCACCTTTCAGCATGCCCCTCCCTGGGACGCCATTGGACAGGAAGCCCTGTTTTCAAGAGGTGGGGGGCATGGATCCACCCAACCCTCGCCCCCCCGGGAACCCTGGCCTGTGAGGGCACCGGCTCACCTGGGAGATGCAGCGCAGGTAGCGCACGGCCACCTCGCGGGCCAGCAGCCAGTCGCCGTCGTAGATCTCAGGGCAGGGCACCCGGGCCAGCAGGCGGGCGAGCTCAGGGCCGGGCAGGCCAGGCGCCAGGCTGCCGTTGCCCAGCACGGTCACGGGCACGGCCGTGCAGAAGGCGCAGAGGAAGCACTTGCCGTCCAGCAGCGTGACGGCCACCCAGACGACGGGCGCGATGAGCGCGCGCTGAGCCATGGAGCAGAACATGTAGCGCAGCACGGCGGGGTCCTTGGCCCGGCGGCCCGGTGGCCGCTTCCACTCCTCCGCCAGCATGGACACGTTGTTGTTCATGACCAGGCCGAGCAGGAAGAGCACGAGCGGGGGTGCCAGCAGGATGCCTGCACTGTAGGCCACGTTGTAGCCGGGCAGGCAGGGGCAGTTGAAGTCAAAGGCCGAGTACATCTGGGCGCTGGCCAGGGCCATGATGCCGCAGACGCCGTTCATGAAGGACTCCTGGTTGGACTGCAGGAACTGGAAGATCATCCGGAACTTGTCCATCGTGGCCCACGCGGGGCCCCGAGGCTGCTGCCCTCCTCACCGCTGCCCCAGGGACGGCCCCCGCCGCCCGCCTGGCCCATGGAGAGCCTACCTCGCGACTCGGGCCCTCCAGGCTGGGACTGGCAGAGCTCAGAGCAGTGGCTGAGGTCACTGTCGCTTCAAGGAAACTTTGAGGCAGGTGCTGGCTGATCCTGTGGGTGCGGCCAGGCGCCTGCCCCGCCCCCCTCTCCCCTCCTTTGTAAGCTTCTCTGTATCCAGACACCTCTGGCCACAAGGGCCACTCCTGATGGGGACCAGCTCTGGGTGGGTGCAGGGTGGGTCGGGGGAGGAGAGGACAGCCTTGGATCCAGGCTGGGAAGACACTGACTGCAGAATGCAGGCCCTGGGGCTCCTCGGAGGCATGTCTCCCTCCTTCGGCCGGGCCCACCAGGCCTTTCCTTCTCCTTCCTGCTCTGCTGGGCCCTCCATCAGCTCAGACTGGGGGTGGGGGCGGTGATGTAGTGATGGCTGTGGGCGGTGGCTGCAGCGGGGTGCCACTGCTGGTGACGTGGTAGCAGTGGGAGATTGTTCGTGTGGGTGTGGCATGGAATCAACTTGGAGTGGGAGTGGGAGCACTCGGATTTCACAGCTGCTGGGCAGGTGCCTTTGTGTCCAGCCTGCCTGTGTCTGCGGGTGTGTCTGTGTGTGGTGGGCTGCCGATGGCAAACCCCACCTCCTCCCTCTGCTCTCCCAGATCAAGAAATAAAGGGGTGGGGTTTTCCATTTGCACTGTGTCTGTGGGAACCAGGCCAGCCCCCCATACGCCCCGCCCATGCATATATCAAAGGGGAGGAGTTTCCAGGGCTCCTTTTGATACCCAGCTCCCCTGGAGGGGCAGGTCAGCTCTAGCACCAACCGGATGGCTCCTGTCTGCAGCCAGGGGGTGGGGCTGGAGCTGAGGTAGAGCCCAGGCGGGGGACCGGGGAATTTGTGTCCCCCTGACATGCCTGGGTGTGAGCTTGCTGTGACTACGAGGGCCCATATGCGTGTTGTGCAACCGCAGCCAGGTCTCCATGGTCCCCGTAGGGCCCGGGGCTGCGCGGCGTGGCACCCTGGGACGGGCACCTTACACAGAGCGCCTGACAGAAGCTCATACGGTGTGATGGGATGGGTACCTCTGTCCCCATTTTATGAAGCTGGGGACTGAGGCTTGAAGAGGTTGTCAGCTGAAGGTCACCAGCTTGCAGGTGGAGGAGTGGCCTCTGAGCCCAGGCCGGCCCTCCACAGGGCAGGGTGCTGCTGTGGTGAATCAGCTTCTTCGATCTCTTAGGCAGGGTGTCATGAATAGGAGACAGCTGGGGAGCAGCCTCACGGGAGGTGGAGCCTGGGGCAGTCCCCAGGGGGACACACAGGGCTGCAGCAGGATGAAGGATCCGTATGTGTCCACTGCAGTGCCCATGTGTCTGGCTAACAAAGGCCTGGCACACAGCTTGGAGGCGGGGGCGGCCTGGGGTGACTCAGGACATGGAGGGGTGGTCACAGGGCCCCAGGCACACGGCTGCCTGGTCACAGCTACTGTGCTCTTGGAGTGGCGCCCACGCTGGCTGCAGGTGCCTGCTCTGACCACACACGTGAGCTCTGCTTACCTGTAGCAGCTCTGCAGGACACTTGACACAACACAATTTGACTGGCTTCTAAATCCATCACGCTAGAGGCCAGGAATTTTGGTTGCAGTACTAGCTGAAGTCAAGGGCAGGTGACATCAGTGAGCATCATCTGAACTGTTACGGTGAAGAGCTCAGCGCGGTGCCAGGCACAGAGCGCGCTCTTACCACATCGCTGCAGCATTGCTGTAGTGAGAAGCATCCTTTCTGCACCTGAGCTTAGCAGCGCATTTTGAAAATCTGTTCATTTTGTCATGGCTGTTGTAACACATGACCACAAACTTTGTTACCCAAAGCAACACGGTCAGAAATCTCGATCTAGGGTTTGTGTTCCTTCTGGAAGCTCTAGGGGAACATCTGGTCCCTGCCTCCCCTAGGTTCCTGGGACTGCCCACATCCCCGGGCCTGTCATCTCCCACCTCTATGTCCACGCCCCGGCTCCCCGGACTCCAGTGTCCTGCCTCTGCCTTGCAGGGAGATGTGGGGGCCCACCCCAACAATTCACAGCAGTCTCCCCAGCTCAGAATCCCTGCCTTCGTCACATCTGCAGAGCCCCTTCTGTGGCTGTGGAAGGCGGCATAGTCACAAGTCCTGGGGGCTGGGGGTGAGCGCGGGGAGCCCGCTGTTCTGTCTACACAGGAGGAGTCTTCGCAGGTACATTCAGCAGTGCTTGGTGTCTTCTTCACCTCCCCCTGTACCTGCTAGATCCCGAGAATGTCGTCATAACTGGTCAAACCGGAGCAAACTCAGTCAGCCACCACTGTGCAATGGGCACAGCCCGCGGCCTCCTGGCCTCAGGGCTTGGTCCTGGGACCCATCTCATCCACAGGGGTCACATAAAAATAAGCTTCAACTCTGACTTCCCCTCCAGCTCGCAGGAGTTAGGGGTGTTATGAAAAGCAGCATGCAAAGGGGGCCGGCCCCAGGAGAGCGAGCACTGTGCCCTTAGGGAAGCGCTCAATTTGCATAGGAGAGCACTAACCAGCAGCTGCTGGAGACCCAGGGAACAAGGCAGGGGCGCAGGCCAGAGCTCAGAGTGAGATATGGCATCGAGGCAACCCAAGGGGGCCAGGCTGTGTTAGCAGAGGTACGAGGCCTTTCCCTAAAAAAGATGTAGTGTGCCTGGGCCTGTTTTCTGTTGCTAAGAACACAATACCACAGGGAGTATAAGTCATCAAGAAAACAGGTTGGTGTGGGCTCATGGTTCTGGGCCAGGGTCAAGGGCCACCATCTGGTCCGGCCTTCCAGCTGGCGGTCCTGACGCCTCACAGGACACCACTGGGCTCCGGAGACAGGGAACATGTGAGAGGCCAAGCCAATCTGGCTGTTATAGCAGACTCACTGTCAAGATAACCCAGTCATGCGGCTGGCGCTGTGGTGTACCTGGTAAAGCTGCCGCCTGCAGTGCCAGCATCTCATATGGGCACCAGTTCGAGACCTGGCTGCTCTACTTCTGACCCAGCTCTCTGCTATGGCTTGGGAAAGCAGTAGAAGATGGCCCAAGTCCTTGGGTCCCCGCACCCACGTGGGAGACCTGGAAGAAGCTCCTGGCTTCAGATCAGCGCAGCTCTGGCTGTTGCAGCCATCTGGGGAGTGAACCAGCGGATGGAAGACTCTCTCTCTCTCTCTCTCTCTCTCTCTCTCTCTCTCTCTCTCCCTCTCCTCTTTGTGTAACTCTTTCAAGTAAATATCTTTAAAAAAAAAAGAAAGATAACCCATTCACCAGTTAATTAGTTGCATGATTGCATTAAGCCATCCATGACAGCATGAAAACATGTCCTTGGGAGGGGACAGCCACCTTCAAACCACAGCTTCCTGCAGCTCTCTCCTGCACCAGCTGAGCCGTATTTGGGACAATATTTTGTGACAAAACCACAGTGCTCGCCAAATAGTGCACGTCTCTTCCAATTCCCAGCCTGTGTTCCAGGGATATTGGGGCCAAGGGACTGAACTCTGGCACAGAACTTGAACCCCACCCCTGGTCATCATCCCTGCTCTTTCTCTTCCCTGTGAGGCCGACCCCGGAAGCCAAATGTCACCCAGGCCTCTGCACCCCACCCTTCCTCTTCTGCACTTCCTACCTTTCTCTTTCTCTCTCTCTCTTTAAAGATTTATTTATTGAAAGGCAGGGTGGGAGCTGGTGCTGTGGCATAGTAGGCTAAGCCTCTATGTCCAAGACTCTATGCCTAAGCCTCTGGGTGCCAGCATCCCACATGGGCACTAGTTCGAGTCCCAGCTGTTTCTCTTCCAATCCAGCTCTCTGCTCACGGCCTGGGAAATCAGTAGAAGGTGGCCCAAGTGCTTGGGCCCCTGCACCCACGTGGGAGACCCAGAAGAAGCTCCTGGCTCTTGGCTTTGGATCAGCCCAGCTCTGGCCATTGTGACCATAAGAGGAGTGAACCAGTGGATGGAAGACCTTTCTCTCTATTTCTCTCTCTTTCTCTTTGTCACTCTACCTCTCAAATAAGTAAATAAAATTTTTAAAATAAATAAAAAGGCAGAGAGAGAGAGAGAGAGAGAGAGCGAGCTCTTCCATCTGCCGGTTCATTCCCCAGAAGGCTGTAGTGGCTGGGATTGGTCCAAGCTGAAGCCAGGAGCCAGGAGCTCCAAGCCCTGGCCTCTCCTCCCCATTTGACTACAGGATGAAGCCAAGGTCCTGAGCTAACCCCCCAAGGCTCCTGCCATCTCCCCCTCCTCATGCAGACCTGGCAGAGATGGGGCTGCAGCCATAGCCCTCGCTTGCAGCATCTGTCTCACCCTGTGTCTCCCAGAAGCAGCTCCAGCCACAGGACGGGATTGGGGGGCTACACCCTGGAACTGGCTGAGGCCCCCAAGAGGGCTGCTCTACTGGGAGGGGAGGGTGTTTAGCAGCTAGGTAGGGACGTCCTACCTGTATCCCTTACTCCCAGGTGGGGCTGCACCTGCTGCTCCAGGCCTGTCACCCTTGCAGGGATTGGGGCAGATGGTGGTGTGGGTGGGCCACATCATCTGGGGCCTGAGGCTGGTGGGAGCTGCACGAAGGCTGTTCCGAGCAGAGGACCCACGCAGGGATCAGAGCCCTGCATGGTGCGGCCCTCAGTCCTCCGGCCAGTCTTCAGCTCCTGCCAGCCTGCTCAGTGCACCCTCCCTTGGGCTGGATGTTCCACCCCATCTCCCCTTCCAGACTGGAAGCGCTGCAAGACAGGATTAGGTCTGGCTGGCTCTGGGCGCTCAAGGCATTCAGTTAAGTACCTGTTTAGTGAGAAAACAAAGCATGTTGTGCCCCTTGCTCAAGTCTGTGCCTTTGTTCTTGCTACTTCCTCCCCTTAGATGCTCTGCACCCACCCCTCATTTCTTTCTGCTTGTTGAAACCTTTCCCATCCTTCAAGATCCATCCAGCTAGCACCTCCACCATGAAGCCTTC
This sequence comes from Lepus europaeus, assembly GCF_033115175.1. Classification (NCBI taxonomy): domain Eukaryota; kingdom Metazoa; phylum Chordata; class Mammalia; order Lagomorpha; family Leporidae; genus Lepus; species Lepus europaeus. Next base: position 26,025,037 of record NC_084843.1, on the reverse strand, counting down.
CCTGATCTCCCAGCTTGGGGACTTATTCCCCCTGCTAAATCCCCCTGGCATAGAACTACACACAGATTACAATGATTTCTGTTCCCGTCTCTGTCCTAATGGACAGGCCTCCGGGAGGACACGGGTAGGTCATCTACGGCTCATCCCTGTTCCTGACTCAGAACTTTGTAGACAGCAGCTGCTCTAGAAGTGCTCACTACGAGGAGGCAGTGGGTAGCTTTTTACTGGTGCAGATCCGGCTTCCTTTGAGCCCACAGCAGGGTCCCTGAGCCTCCCGTCCACAGGTTGGGTGCTGGCTCTCCCTTCTCCCTCTCCACCCAATCACTGCTAAGGATTTGCCTAAATGGTGCCCTTGCCTGGTGCCATTTCAGACATTTGCATGGCCTGACCACAGCCAGCCTGTAGGCCCCAGGTGGGCCGCAGGAACTTTCTGGTCTCACAAGGTCCCTTGGCAAGAGCCCAGGAGAGCAGAGATGGCCTGATAGAGGGGGCTGGGCTCTAAGGGGGCACCCAGGGGCCCCTGCACTGTCCCAGGGCCCTGAGGAAGTAGAAAAGCAGGGGTGAACGCAGGGCTGCCTGTTTGTGGGCACCATCTATGCTGGGGGGTGGGGGGAGATATGCCGGATGTGGGTGGCGAATGAGTCATCGGGGAAGGCAGACACTAAATCTTCCCCAAACTGTTGCTGCTGGGGCAGCCAGAGGCAGAGTGGCCGATCTAACACTGGTGCTTCACGGAGTTTTGTTCCGCATCCGTACCTGGTCCTGGGGAAAGGCTCACCAGGGTCTGCTGAGGGCGGCTGGCTCACACCCCTGGGAATGCCTTAGGTGCTGCGTGGGGCTCAGGGGTCGGGCTGTGGGTGGCAGGGATGGGGTAAACAGGGAAGGAAGAGAGGCAGCTCCTGCTGGCTGGAGAGCAGACAGCTGGGCTGAGAAAGGAGGCTGGACCAGGCTAGAACCAGAACTGGTGGGCTTGGGGATGGTGCAGCAGGAGGGGTCAGCACCCTTGACCTTCAAACACAGAAAAATCCCCTCCACAGCAAACTGCAAGACTATTTGCCTGCTGTGGCCATCAGGAGGCACCAACTAAGTGTTTTCAAGAGGAACTGGTGAGTTTGCTAGAATTTACCAGGAGGACCCTGGACACCCAACGAAAGTATTGAAAACACGCACACAGGCAGAACCAGCCAGAAGGCAGGCCTCCTGGGACCCAATTCCAGCTCTTACAGGGGTGACCTTGGGCAACTGAACCTTTTATGTGCTTCAATCTTCTCATCTAAAAAATGGGGCGAATAACCACAACGCCTTCATTAGGTTACCATGAGGATCGAGTTTAATGCACCTGGAGAAGTTAGTACAATGGGTGGCACATTAAGCCCCATATAAGCCTCCCTGGTTGTCATATTATCACTTAGCATTGACCGTGGCAGGTCTATTTAGATTCTTGCTGCTCAGAGTTTGGTCCCCTGACCTGAATTATCCATCTCACCTGGTTTCACAAGCACCCCAGGTGCAGTGCACCCCGTAGTAGAGTCTGCAAAGGGTAGAGAATGGGCGGTTTGGGGAACGCCCTGACCCTTGTCCGCGTAGGCGTTTCCCGCGGGAACGCGGCGGGCTGTTTGGGCCTGGAGGCAGCCTACACATCGCTGTGCTGGGAGGGCCTGGTGCTGGCGGCCAGCGCGGGGGCGCGGGGGCTGACCCCGGCCCCCCACAGTCCCGGGGGCGCCGCGAGGTCGAGCGGCGGCTTGCGGGAGTACCAGGAGCTCAGGAGGCGGTCCACCTGCTCCCTGCTGCAGACGGCGCGCACGTGGGCCTTCCCGCTGCCGCCGTCCAGAGCCTCTGGGGGCTCCGGGCTGCCGGCCGCGGCAGCTGGGGCCCGGCGCAGCCCGCGCGCCCGCAGCTCGCTCTGCATGCTGGCGAAGAAGTGCAGCACGCAGCGGTGCGCGAAGTCCCGCGCGTGCTCGCAGCACGTCTCGTCGAAGAGCTTCTGCTCTAGGTCCACGTAGTTGCTCCAGTATCGGCGCTGCAGGAAGAGCGTCTGGTCGAAGCAGGGCCTCAGGCAGCGGACCAGGACGGCCGCGATGATGAGCAGCAGGGTGAGACTCCAGCCGATGGCCTGCAGCCAGCGGGAGGCGCGCTGGCGAAGAGCCGGGCGGGGCTCGGGGACTCCAGCACCCCTCCGCCCCTTATCCCTCCCATCCTTCCTCACGTCTCTCCACTTCCCATTCCCACCCTCCCAGTGCATTCTCACATGCTTGCCTCTGCTCTGTCTGCCCACCCTCTCCCAGGACTGTCTACTCATCGTTTTCCCACGCAGCCATCCTCCCAACCCTCCCTCTTGTCAACCATCCATCCCCTTAGCACCTGTGCGCCTCCCATCCTGCCTTCTGTTTACCCAGCATCCGTTCATCTTGCCACCAACCACCCCCAGCCCCCTCTCCTCTTGGGTGTCCATCTGTCTCCTTGTCTCCTCTCCCCACATGCATCCCTGCTCTTTTTGTTGGGAGGCAGCAGGCTAGGAATAGGAGAGGGGAGCGCTGACCCAGGCCAAGAATGAGGACGAATCGGAAGCCGTTCTCTAAGGCCAGAGCCCACTCCTGGCCCACTCTTCTCCCTCCCCCACCCCTTGCCCTCCCCCACCCCCTTCCCCTTCCCTTCCCCCTCCCCCTCCCTCCTGAGCTCCAGGCTCTTCAAGGGCCGTGTGGAGCAGAGGATCAGTCCTGTCAGCCGCAGAGACCCGAGTCCCCCTTGGTATGGATGCGAGTTCCACCCTTGACAAAGCTCTCACTTTCCTCCCCAGGGTGCTCCCATCCACACGTGTAAGGCACTTGTACCCCAGGAGCAGAAAGCCGAACACCTTGCGAAGCTCTTGTGACTGACAACTTACAGCTGAGGCAGATGCAAGCCCTGGTCTGCCTGCAGATCCTGTGCTCTTTCCACTGAACTAGGGAGAGCCTAGAGGTTGACACCTGGAGGGACCATCGGGGAGGAGACCAAGTGCCCTTGACTTCCCCATCCAGGGGAAATTGAGGCCCCGGGGCAGTGCCACAGGCAGCTCACAATCTTAACCAGAATCAAGTGCGCCCTGACCATGGCTCCTCTCTTTGCCATGAGTCTGACTTCCCAAAGGGTAGGGGTTGTGATTGTGTCTTTCTGCTCAGTAACCCTAGTGAGCCTCGCTGTACTTCTTGGTGACAAAGCCCAGCACTGGAGTCTGGGCTGGGGCTGGCTCTGGGGTTTATCTCCAGGGTAATGGAGCTGGCGCCTTGTGGGGAGCCAGACATCTGGGCACGACCTGCATTGTAGGGAGGTGGCTCAGAGGAGCAATGATGGGTGTGTTCAGATCCCTGCCTCTTACAAGCCTTGACCTTGGCCTTGTGAACTAAACTCTCAGAGCTTCAGTTTCCTTGGCTGAAAAATAGGATGAATGTGTCTGTTTCACAGGGGTGTTCTCGTGCATACAGAACGCTTAATGCAATGCCTGACACATAAATGCTTTATAAACAGTCATGAGTGTTTCTGATGGCTGGGAAGGATACGTGTGTATGGGGTGGGGGCCAGAGCAGGACGCTATCCCCAGTGCTCTCCTGCCCTCCAGCCTCTGGGGGGTGGGCGTCTGGTCTCTGTCCTACAGGGAGTTGGAGTCCAGGTCCTCTCTGTCCTGCACAGGGCCTGTGCTCCACCCCCCCCCCCCATGAACCTCCTGCTGTTTGGTTGTGTCTGCACAGAGAAATCGTTCGTCACAGTGCCCCCCCCCCCCCCCAGCTGGGGAAGGGTCTTGGGGCGGTGTGAGGGCTGGGGGAGGGAACACCCACTTACCTGTGACAGGCACCGCAGGTAGCGAGCCACCGCCTTTCGAGCAGGGCTGTCCCTGACCAGCTCGTCCTCCTTGCAGGGCACCTTGGCCAGGAAGAGCTGCACCTGGCTGGGGGTCATGTTGGCAAAGTCCAGAAACTTGTCGGGGTCCACAGAAGTGCTGAAGGCGCACACGAAGCACTTGCCGTCCAGGAGGGCCAGCAGGATCCAGACCAGGGGGGCAGCCAGCGCCCTCTGCAGCACTGAGGAGCACATGTACCTGCGAGGAGGGAGAGAGAGGACCCAAGGGCTGCAGTTCAGCCCCAGCAGGAATGATGAGGGAGCTGCAAGGATGGACTTTTCAGGAGGGCTGGCAAGTCCTGGGTGGGGCTTCCTCAACGAGTGACTGCAGCTCCCAGCCCAGGCAGGGCCAGGGTGGCCAGACTGGGGCCCCGAGGAGTCGGGATTCCTGGTGCTGGGGGCCTGCAGCGGGCCAGCGGTGTGTCCTGCATTGGCCGACAGTCCTGTCGGGGCCAAGGGCCTGAGGGTCTCAAGCCCTGGCGTGGCTCTGCCTGAGAGCTCTGCAGGATTCCCTGCAAGTCCAGGAGAGTTGACCGGAACCGACCTTCACCCCAGGAGGGACAGGCCTGGCGGCCAGACACCCCACGCCCAGCCTTCGGTGGGATGATTCTCAGGGCTGTTCTCGGTACTCTCAGTGGGGGTCCCAGAAGAATTGAGCCTGGTGGCATGCCCCTGATCAGAGCCTGCTTTTGGGGGGAGCCTAAACTCAGCGCTGGGCAGCAACTCAACCACTGTCCCTGCTGCCCATGTCCAGGGAGCCCATCCTCCCCCTCACTGGCCTTGGGTGCCTTTCCTGACCAACCGTGTGCCTCCAGGGATCTGGATGGGCCGTAGGTCATAGGGCAGGAGTCCAATGGAGTTGCACCCGTGGTGAGCCCCGAGACCGCGAGGCCGAGGCTGCGTGCCCATGGGAGGTGAATTGTAAGTGGGTAGTGGTGGCTCCCACATTTTTTACAGAGGACAACGTGGCTAGAAGGTGGAACTGGGGACCCACAATTGCATTAGTCAGGTTCACCAACACCTTCAGCAGACCGTACCACTCACTACACGTGAAGAAGCACCACGCATGCTGTGGACGGCCCTTCATGCATGCGGCAAGTCCTGACCGGGGCCAGAGGCATGGACGTGGCCTGAGCTATTCCTGGGAATCCTGTGTCTCTCCAGGCTCACAGCACCAGGCATGGGAAGGTGGCAAGTGACAGGAACAGAAATACCTGGTCTGGATTGGACACAGCAAATGGGCCTCGCAGCTGATGACGGTAATAGGGGTGGGAGGGGGAGCAATACCCAGGGCTCGCTGGGTGGCGTGGGGGCCACACCGCACCTGATGATGCCTGGGTCCTTCCTGCGGTGCCCTGCGGGCCGGAGCCACTCCTCCACCATCACCACGGACTGCCGGTTGGCCAGGAGGCCGCAGAGGAAGAGGGCGAGGGGCGGCGTGAGCAGCAGGCCCAGGCCATAGAGGCTGTTGTAGCGCGCCAGACAGGGGCAGTTGAAATCGAAAGAGGAGTACAACTTGACCGTGACCGCCGCTAGCAGCAGGCAGATGCCGTTCATCACCGACTCCGAGCTGGACTGTAAGTGCTGGAAGAGCATGCGGAACTTATCCATGGCTCTGCTGGGTGGGCGTCGGCGGGGCTGTGAGGCTGGGGCCTCCTTCCTGGCAGGGACAGGCCACGCTGGGGACGAGCCTGGGGTCTGCAGGAGGCGCTCTCCTCTTTCCCAGACCTTCCAAGCCCACCAGCCAGCTCCAGGGATCTCGCCAAGGGTTTAAGGCGGAGGCAGGCTGTCTCCAAAGAAGGCGTCCTTGCTCAGCCAGGTCCTGGGTGCTACTCCCCTCCTCTCACTGTCTCGTGACCTGCCAGCCCAAAGCACCTCTACGCAAATGAGCCCCGCCCCGTCACTCCATCCCTGCCCTCTTTCCAGGGCTTGGATACTCAGGCCAGTTGGTGGGACTTCCTGCAGGGACAGGCACATGATGAGGCATGGGTATTGATGGAGGCAGGTGGTTGTCTGGTCTTGGTCAGAAACACACCTGACTCAGCTCAGCCCCGGGCGAGTCAGGCTGGGAGGAGCCAGGAGGCGCACCTGTTCCTGCTGCAGGCTTCCTGGGATAAGAGAGCATTGAGAAGAGTCTGAAATTACGTCCTGGAGTTTGTCATGTAAGGGACGGGGGGAGGCGAGGCTGTCCAAGCAGAGGGTCCTGCCTCAGCAAAAGCAGTGGGGTGTCGGGGAGCCTGCAATCCTCCAGCTGCCATCTCCCCAGATGTGCCCAAAGCAGAGGCTTCTCCCCCCTTCTCAGGTGTGACCAGGGGCTCCCCGGTCTCCTTGCCTTGGCCTTCAAGGCTGTCCTAACTCTGCCAGTGCCTTCTCACCCACAGGCCTTTGCTGCTACCCTCCCCCTCCCCCGCTCTGCTCTCCCGATGCAGCCCTGGTGCCAAGACACCCTGGCGACCTGTGCTCCGTGAAGCCTCCCCCGCCCACCCCGCCCTTGGGAAGGCAGCCCAGGTGTGGCCTTGCCTCTCCCAATCACGTGCTTCCTGGCAAGAACTGGCACCTTTGTGTTTCCTGTAGCATCTGGCCAGGTGCTGCGCACCGGGCAGTGGGAGGGAGCAGCCGTCCTCATGACGCTGATGCCCGGGCCCCTCTTGTTCATGACCACCTCTGCCCCTTCCCGACCCGTGCATGATGCTGTCTGTTCCCTGGAAGCAAATGAGTGCGTGCAGGGCCTGCCTTCAATTTCCCTTTCTCTCTCTCTCTCTCCCTCTCTCTCTCCTTTTGTCTGCCTCTCTCTCTCATTCTTTCCTCTAATTCTACCATCCTCTGCATCTCTCAGTGTCCCTCTGTGTGTGTTTCCGAGCCTTTGTGTGTCCCTGTCCCGTGTCCTCACCTGCTGCCCAGGCCCCAGCACCCAGTCCCTGGATCAAGCACCCAGCTCTGACTATTGTAGATATTTGAGGAGCGAACCAGCACATGGAAGATCTCTGTCTGACTGACTGTCTGACTCTCTCTGTTCCCTGCTTTTCAATCAATTAAAAATGGCAAAAGAATAGGAGGAGAAAGGCCCACCTTACTTGTGAGGAAAGATACTGAACTGCACATCTGCTGCGTTAAACCAGGCCTTCTCACCCCCACCTCATCCAGGTATCTGCAGCTGTGCTCCTCAGGGGCTTTTATTTCTGGGGAAATTTTCAAAATTCACATTTTTCTTTTTGGTGATGACTTGAAGCTTTTATGTACTAGCTTACATTTGGAAGATCTTTGACTAAGTCTCTGGTTGTTTTTTTTTTTTTTTTTTTTTTTTGGTCCCCTGTAATGGGGATCTTGCTGACATATTCCTAGAGGTCTTCCAGATTTCCTATTCATTTTAAGCAATGTGGATGTGACAGGTGCAACAATGCTTTACCATTTCCTAGTTCCTGTAACCTAGAGGGTGCGGAGGATGTGATGCCCCCTACTGGAGGAACTTGTCATATCTGCCGTGCGTGGGGTGTGTGAGCACGGGCATGCCTGAGTACTTCAAAAAGCTTGTGGGAAAATGGAATTCAAAGAAAAGTTTGTTTTGGTGCAAAACATTTTTGAAATCCGTGCTTAGCTTTTTCATAATATGCATTTCCAAGACTTTTGATGACGTCTTATAAGCATGTATTGTAAATTTGTTTGCACAAAAATAAACTTTTGTAAAAAATTATTTATGTGGAAGATACACACACACACACACACGGTGGGGTGGGGAGAGGGAGAGAGAGGGGACCAGACTGAAGCCAGGAGCCCAGAATTCAATCCATGTCTTGTACATGGATGGCAGGGACCCAGCCACTTGAGTCATCACCTGGTGCCTCTCAGGTACACATCACCAGGAAGCTGGAATGTGGAGCAGAGCTGGAACTTGAACTCAGGCACTGTGATATGGCATTCAGACATCCTAAGTGGTTTTTCAACTGTTACATCAAATACCAGCTTCTAAACTTAGCTTTTAATTCAGTGTTTTTACAAACTTTATTTTTTTAATATTTGTATATTTAATTTTATTTGAAATATAGCACTATGACCTTATTGTAGCTGAAATCCATTACTGGATTTTTTTTAATGATTAGTCATCTCCACAAAGACAATAATACTGCTGTGGAGGACCAAGGAGGGGGGAGGAAGAACTGATACATTTATTTACAATTCCCTATGTTGTAAACATTCAATCTATATACTGTTACTAACTTGTAATCAGAGTTTTACATAGACAAGAATATGATGCCCTATATTTCTATTTGTATTCAACAACAGCATATTATAACAGAACATCAGATGTTCTTTTCCATTAGCATTATGTTTTCTTTAGATAATTATAGCTAAATTCTCAAAAGAACTAAATAAATTCAAATGCTATACAACTGAAACTAATTAAGCCAACATATTTGGCTTATGGTATCATTTTAAGAATAATTTAATGTGCTACAAGCAATCTGGCAACACTTTCTATGAGAACAAAACTACTTTTTTTTTTTTTTTTGACAGGCAGAGTTAGACAGTGAGAGACAGAGACAGAGAGAAAGATCTTCCTTCCGTTGGTTCACTCCCCAAATGGCTGCTACGGCTGGTGCGCTGCACCAATCCGAAGCCAGGAGCCAGGTGCCCATCCTGGTCTCCCATGCAGGTGCAGGGACCAAGCACTTGGGCCATCCTCCACTGCACTCCCAGGCCACAGCAGAGAGCTGGACTGGAAGAGGAGCAACTGGGACAGAATCTGGTGCCCCGAATGGGACTAGAACCCGGGGTGCCGGCACCGCAGGCGGAGGATTAGCCAAATGAGCCGTGGCGCCGGCCAAGAACAAAACTACCTTTAAACATTAATTTACAACACATACACTGTTTATCTGGAAAAGCTGAAATTTCAGCACAAAGTCACTGTCAGTGTGGATAACAGTAGGATTTTCTCTATTTTTGCATAACATGAAGCTTTGAAATTTAACTGAAGAATTATTGCCACAATGGCTTATCTACTGATTTCTGCAAAAGAGGATAAGAACTACAGTGTATTCTATCTTTTCATTTTTTTTTGAGGTCACTTGACAGTAAGTTTGCATATTCAGCTAGTCTACTGAGTTACAATATTGTTTACTATAATAATTGCCCTTTTATATGTTATATATATTTTAAATTTATTTATTTGAAAGTCAGAGTTACACAGAGAGAGGAGAGGCAGAGAGAGAGGTCTTCCATCCGCTGGTTCACTCCCCAACTGGCCACAACAGCTGGAGCTGTGCCTATCCGAAGCCAGGAGCCAGGAGCTTCTTCTGGGTCTCCTACATGGGTGCAGGGGCCCAAGGACTTGGGCCATCTTTCATTGCCTTCCCAGGCCACAGCAGGCAGCTGGATCAGAAGCAGAGCAACCGGACTCGAACCGGTGCTCATATGGGATGCCAGCACTTCAGGCCAGGGTGTTAACCCGCTGAGCCACAGCGCCAGCCCCAATAATTGCCCTTTTATAAGAGCAAATGCTAGTAGTAATTAATAACATACCACTAAAAAAAAAAAACCCACAAGATTTTGTTTTCCTTTTGAACAGGAATAACCTAAATTTTGGGAATTGGTGTGCAACAAGGCTGAAACAACAAAACTATAAAATAGTATACTTGACACAGTATGTTGAAGAAATATGCATGTTTCATAGTTTTTGTACTAATTACAAACTTTATTTTTAAAAAGGATTTGTTTTTTGAAAGGTAGAGTGACAGAGAGAGAGATGGATCTTCAAACCACTGGTTCACTCTCCAAATGGCCACAAAAGCCGGAACTGTGCCAGGCTGAAGCCTGGAGCCAGGGACTCCATCTAGGTCTCCCACATGGGTGTCAGGAACTGAAGTACTTGAGCCGCCGTCTGCTGCCTCCCAGGCACATTATCTGGAACCTAGATGGGAAACCTGGAGTTGCCAGGACTCAAACCACACATTTTGAGATAGGTAGGATGCAGGCATCCCAAGCACTGGCTTAACCAGCTGTGCCACAATACCTGCCCTGTGTTTTCACAGACTTAAATACTTTTTAAATATTCATTTAAGAGAGAGAGAGAGAGAGAGAGCGAGCATTCTTACTGGTTCATTTGCTAAATGCCCACAACATTCAGGACTTGGCCAGCCAGAGCTAGGAGCCAGAAGCACAGCCTGCAGGTCTACATGTGAGTGGCAGGAACCCAGCCAACTACTCAAACCATCGCTGCTTCCCCCTGGGTGTGCGTTAGCTGGAAGCCAGGGTCGGGAACAGAGTTGGGACGGGAAGCGAGGCTCTCTGACATGGACAAACCCTGTTCTCCATCTTCCCACAAAGTTTTGAAAGTACCCTTGTGCGTACGTCTGCATACATGTTTGTGTATATATTTGGCCTATGTAAAGTGAGTGTGTGTGTGGTATGAGTGTGAGTGCCTGTATATGCACCATGTCCCATCATCCCCTGGTGTCTGTAGGGGGATCCTCTGTGGATACTCAAACCTGTGAATGCTCGAGTCTGGTAGGCAAAACGGAGTTTTTGCACATAACTGATGCATGATCCCCTGTGCATGTAAAGATTTTTTAAAAATTTATTTGAAAGGCAGAGATGCAGAGAGAGAAGGGAAGAGAGAGAGAGAGAGAGAGAGAGAGAGAGATCGATCTTCTATTCGCTGGTTCACTCCTCAGTGGCTGCAATGGCTGGAGCTGGGCTGATCTGAAGCCAGGATCCAGGAGCTTCTTCCGGGTCTCCCACACAGGTACAGGGGCCCAAGGACTTGTACTACAGGTGGAGGCTTAACCTACCTCACCACAGTGCTGGCCCCTCATCTCTAGATCACTTGTCATACCTAATATGGTGTAAGTGCCATGGAAGACACTGTTACCCTGAATTGTTTAGGGAATAATGACAAGAAAAAATGTATATGTTCAGTACAGGCATAGCTGTTTTCTGAATATTTTTAAAAAGATTTACTTATTTGAAAGGCAGAGTTACAGAGTGAGAGAAAGGTCTTCCCTCCGCTGGTTCACTCCCCAAATGGCTGCAAGGGCTGGAGCTTAGCCAGTCCAAAGCCAGGAGCCAGGAGCTTCTTCCAGGTCTCCCATGCAGGTGCAGGGGCCCAAGCATTTGGGCCATCTTCTGCTGCTTTCCCAGGCCATAAACAGAGAGCTGGATTGGAAGTGGAGCATCCGGGACACGAACTGGTGCCCATAAGGGATGCCAGCGCCGCAGGCAGAGGCTTAACCCATGACACCACAGCACCGGCCCACTTCTTCCTTCAAAGGAAAGGTGCTGGGTGTGTGTCCCACTTCTCTCTCTGGACTGGGAGAGTGCCATTCCCTCCGTCTATCATAGCAGCGGGGCCCCCTCTGCCGAGTGACCTCATTCTCTGCTCCCCGAGGAGATCCCAGGGAGGCCACGTTGCACTGATGTGGCCTCCACTCTGGTGACTAGAGAGAGGGCGGGGACAAAAGGAGGATGTTGTAACCACCAGGGTTGGAACAACTGCCCACACGGGAATGGCCAAACTGAGTTCCTGCCTTGGCCTTTGTATGGAAATAAGGTCCCTGCGCTTCCAAGTTTTCAGCGTGACCAGTAAACACTCGCGGGCAGAGGCAGCGCAGGGCCTTGGTGAGCAGCCCGTGGGGTTCAGGGGCGGGAGAGGGGAGCTGGGACAGTGTAGGCCTCATTAAAGTTAGAAACTTCTGCAGGCCCGAATACCAGTAAGTAAAAGACCGGACCGCAAGGATGGTACTGGCCACACACGCCTTATCACAAGGCCTGTTTTCCGCAACCTACAGAGGGCTCCGTACAAGTCAGTGCGCAAGACAAACAATCCTCTAGAAAACCAAACAAAGCATGGGAAAACCAACTACTCACAGAAAAGGGAAGAGACGAGAAATGCTGCCAAGACTTGATGTAAATAGAAATGAAACCACTGGGTGCCTTTCCAAAGTTCCCAAATTGTTAGGAAGTAGAAGGCGGATGAGACCCAGTGTTGACAGGCTTCAGGAAATACCACTGTGGTACATGGATGGTTGGAGTCCACACTTGCAGAGTTTTTAAGTATTGTAAAAATAGTTGTGATGGGGCTGGCGTTGTGGGTAAGCTGCTGTCTGTGGTGCCAGCATCCCATATGGGAACCGGTTCAAGTCCTGGCTGCTCTACTTCCGATTCGGCTCTCTAATACATCCTGGGAAAGCAGTGGAAGATGGCCCAAGTCTTTGGGCTCCTGCAACCATGTGCGAAGACCCGGAAGATGCTCCTGGCTCCTGGCTTTGGATCGGACCAGCTCCAGCCATTGAGGCCATCTGGGGAGTGATCCAATGGATGGAAGACCTCTCTCTCTCTCTCTCTCTCTCTCTCTCCTGTTTCTTTCTTCCTTCCTTCCTTTCTTTCTTTCTTTCTTTCTTTTTTTCTTTCTTTCTTCTTTTTAAAGATTTATTTATTTGAAAGAGTTACAGAGAAACAAAGAGAGGGAGAGACAGAGAGAAGGGTCTTCCATGCACTGGTTCACTCCCCAAATGGCCGCAACAGCCAGGGCTGGGCCAGGCCGAAGCCAGGAGCCAGGAGCTTCTTCTGGGTCTCCCACATGGGCGCAGGCGCCCAGGGTCCTGCGCCATCTTCTGCTGCTTTCTCAGGTGCTTTAGCCAGGAGCTGGATTGGAGGTGGAGCAACCAGGACTCAAACTGGTGCCCACATGGGCTGCTGCTGCTGCAGGTGGCAGCTTAACCCGCTACGTCATAGCGCTGGCCCCAAAGATGAGGTGTTTTTTTTTTTTTTACCAAACAGAAATAAGGTTGTTTCTAGGCCCTGCTGGGGTGAGGCAGGGGATAGTTTTGTGACCTGAATCTCCTGGGCCCTGCACAGATGCCCACGTTGAGTGTGCAGGGGTGCTCTGCAGAGCGCTGTGACTCGGCTAAGATGGGGGAGTCTCCATGGGTCTGGGAAACATGGGTGGGAGATGGGACAGTGGCCTCGGGGAAGTGAATACACACAGAGGACCGGTTTCCTTTGGGACATCTTTTCTTCACAGCAAAGCAGTTCATGGAAACTGTGAGACTATAGCTCTTTTCACCTTTTAAAATCAGTTTTATTATTTGTTTGAAAGGTACAGTGACAGCTAGAGAGAGACAAGAAAGAGATCTTCCACTCCCTGGCTCATACCCCAAATATCCACAACAGCCAAAAGCCGGGAAAAAAAGGATGTGTGTGTGACAAAAGTGGTGGAAAGAAATTTTAATCTTTTTATTTAAAAAAAAATTTTTTTTAAATATTTATTTTGAAAGGCAGAGTTACAGAGAAAGGAGGAGAGACAGAGAGAGATATCTTCCATTGCTGGTTCGCTACTCAATTGGCTGCATTGGCCGGAGCTGGACCAATCTGAGGCCAGGAGCCAGGAACATCTTCTGGGTCTCCCACATGGGTGCAGGGTCCCAAGGACTTGGGCCATCTTTCATTGTTTTCCCAGGCCATAGCAGAGAGCTGGATCAGAAGTGGAGCAGCTGGGACTTGAACCAGTACCCATATGGGATGCTGGCGCTGCAGGCAGTGGCTTAACCCACTATGCTACAGTGCCAGCCCCAGAAATTTTAACCTTTAGAAAGTTAAAGTATGGGAGAAGATGGTTCAGGGGCCATACACTGATAATCCTGACCCAATTTGTCATGGCATGGGCAGGGTAGCTGGTGTTCCTGGAGGTCAGAGTCTTGACTTGCATGGCGAAGGTCCTGCCAGTGCCACACATGGGATCTGGCCTCCAGTGGGAGCTCAGGGAATGTCTCCATGATGAGGAGACCTGGGGAATGTCACCGAACATCTTTGGCCTGGCCGAAGCCAGGGGCCCTCAAATACATCTTAATATCCCCTGTGGATGGCAGGGACCCAAGCACTTTTGTTTTGAGATTTATTTTTCTTTATTTGAAAGGCAATGGCCAGGGCTGGGCCAGACTGAAGCCAGGAGCCAGGAGCCTTTTCCAGGTCTCCCACGCCAGTGCAGGGTCCCAAGCACTTGGACCATCTTCTGCTGCATTCCCAGGAGCATTAGCAAGGAGCTGGATCAGAAGCAGAGCCACTGGACACAAACTGGCATCCATATGGGATGCTGGCCTCACAAGCAGTGGCTTTACCTGCTATACCATGACACTGGCCCCTGGGGACCCAAGTACCTGAGCTGTCACCTGCTGCCTCCAGGGTGAGCATCAGCAGGAAGCTGGATCAGAAGCAGAGCAGGGCAAACTCAGAGACTGCAACATGAGATGCCGGCATCCCAAGCCATGCCCTAACCTGCTGGCCACAATGCTCCCCAACCCCACCACGACAGAGAAAAGAGCAACCTGTGAACATTTTTTAAAGATGTGTTGATGGGCCGGCGCTGTGGCGTAGTAAGTAAAGCTGCCACCTGCGGTGCCAGCATCCCATATGGGCACTGGTTTGAGTCCCGGCTGCTCCACTTCCAATCCAGTTCTCTGCTATGGCCTGGGAAAGCAGATGGCCCAAGTCTTTGGGCCCCTGCATCCCCGTGGGAGACCTGGAGGAAGCTCCTGGCTCCTGGCTTTGGTTCAGTGCAGCTCCAGCTGTTGCAGCCAATTGGGGGAGTGAACCAGCGCATGAAAGACCTCTCTCTTTCTCTCTACCTCTCCTTCTCTCTGTAACTCTGACTACCATCGCCTAGCAACAAAGGGGATCCTAATGAAGTTCTACTGCCACCTAGTGGTGTCTGGAGAGAGCACTAGAAAGGGAGACCTGGAGGGCATGGTGCGACTTTGAAGTTACTCGCCCTGGGAAGAGAGGGCCCCCTGAAGTGCTGCTTTAAAATTATCTTATTTATTTGAGAGGCAGAGAGGGACAAATACAGGAAGTTATGTAGAGACACCCCCCCCCCCGCATCTATTAGTTTACTCCCCAAATACCCAAATGGCCAAGGCCAAAGTCAAGAGCCAGAAACTCAGTATGGGGTCTCCCACGTGGGCGGCAGGGACCCAAGCACTTGTGCCATCACCACTGCCTCCCAGGATGTGCACTGGTAGGAAGCTGCAGTCAGGAGCTAGAGCTTGGAGTCGAACCCAGGCTCTCCAATATGCACGTGGGCGTCCCTGAGCTCCCGGCGTATTAACCACTAGGTCAAAGGCTCATCATGTGGCACCTTGGAGTGTGCCTGTGGCGCGCCCCTGTGGGCAGAAGGGAGAGGTCCCTCCCAGCAGCAATTGGGGAAATGCCGGTCCCCTCTCTGGGCCTCGGGCTGAGTGGCATCTGTGTGACTTAAGGCTATGGGCTTACTGGAGTGGTCCCTCCTGGCCACTGTTTGTTGTTCAACTTTTGCCATGAAGCAGTTTTGCATTTGTATTTTTTAATTAAAAAAGTAATTTATTTGAAAGGCAGAGTTACATAGAGAAAGGGAGAGACATGGGGCAGGGGAGAGATCTTCCATCTGCTGGTTTACTCCCCAAATGGCCACAACAGCCAGAGCTGGGCCAGGCCAAAGCCAGGAGCCAGGAGCTTCTTCCAGGTCTCCCATGTGGGTGCAGGGGCCCAGGCACTTGGGCCATCTTCCACTGCTTTCCCAGGCCATTAGTAGGGAGCTGGATCGAAAGTGGAGCAGCTGGGTGGAACTGGCATCCATATGATATGCCGGCATTGCAGGCAGTGACTTAATCTGCTATACTACAACACAAGCCCCTAATTTGGAATTTTAATGAGTTTTTAACAGATTTAATATAGTTGGTAGATATAATTCTAAGAGCATAATGATATACCCTTCCTCTCTCCCCCACTCCCTCCCATCATCCTTCCCTCTCCCTTTCTTTCTTTAGTTTTTGAGGTAACATTTTAAATTTACATTACAGTAAAAAGGCTTAATGCTTCACCAAACAAAAAGTTTGACAAATAAAAGGCAAAAGACCCTAGTTCAGTGGGAATACAGTGAGTATAAACAATAATTGAATGGAAAAATGGCCATTTCACCCAGTAAAATTTTTGGGGGGGATAACTTTTTTTTTTTTTCACCCAGTAAATTTTAAAGCAATCACAGACCACTAAAACTTTAGTAGCATAACTGCCTTAACCACTGGTTTGACAAAGTTTTACAAAACTAGGTCTGCAGCAATGCTGGTCCACACAGGCGTCTCTTCTCTGCAGTTTCACATTTTTATGGAGTCGTATTTATCACACTTCCCCTGTGTGACTCTCTGGTCTTTGTAACATTCTTAGAAAGGCTTTTCTGCCAAGTCAAGGCCATTTAAGCCCTCCACGAGCGAAGGAGGACGCTGGGGTTGTGCATCCACTTGAGCCTCGCCTGTTAATTTCAATTCTGGCTGTTTTAAGTCTACTCTGTGTTGGTTGGCAGCGGAACTCCTGGGCTAGCTTCCAGGGAACAGGCAGGGGCTGGTGGAGAGGAGCTCTTTCCCGCAGCAGGGGTTTCGGGGGGGGGGGCGTGGAGGCATTGCTCCCCTCGCTCCTCAGCTCCTAGGAAGTGATTTAGCGTCCCTAAGGCAGAATTTTCACGGTGAGGCTGGTATCGTGGTGCAGTGGGTAAAGCCGCTGCCTGCAGTGCCAGCATCCTGAATGGGCACCGATTCGACTCCTGGTTGCCTCACTTCTGAGCCAGCTCTCTGCTATGGCCTGGGAAAAGCAGCAGAAGATGGCCCAAGTGCTTGGACTCCTGCATCCATATGGGAGACCCAGAAGAAGCTCCTGGCTCCTGCCTGGCCAAGCCCTGGCCATTGGGGCCATCTGGGGAGTGAACCAGCAGATGGAAGATCTCTTTCTCTTTGTCTCTCCCTCTCTCTCTGTAGCTCTTTCACATGAATGAATAAATCTTTAAGAAACAAAGAATTTTCATGGTAATATGGGAATGGTATTAGAAATAACAGTAATAGTACTGTTGTTTCCAGGCTTAAACGGACTGCTGCAGACACAGTACTTCCCTGAGGCCTGGCACACGTGAGTGCATGCTGCATCAATGCCCCGTGCCCAGGACCTGAGCAAGGGGCCCTGGGATGGCGCTGGACTTGGAAGTCGCTCCAGCTTCCCGGGCTGCTGGCCTCTTTCTGGCGCTGGCATTTTCCTCTCTGCTTCCTGCAGGTGCCTCTGCCTGTGCTGTCAGACGCCGTGCTGGGGGGGCTTGGCCTCAGGCTGAGATTTCCCCCAGGGCACTGCGGGCCTATGGGCTTTGTGAGGGTCTGCTGAGACTGGGGAGACCATGACTGGCTCCAGAGGGAAGCTTCCAAATGAGGAAGTGTTCTCTTAATGCCTACAGAATCAGTGTGCATCCATTGCAATCATTCACTCGATGCTTAAGAAGGTTTCATTGCATCTGAAGACAGTTGCAGGTTTTCCTCACTTGGCAAGTAATCCAACAGACGTGTGGCTACTTAGAAACGGAGCCAGTGTGAATTCAGGGAGTTCCCTGCAGTCCCGTGGTTCCAAAAGCCAAATGGTACGACCCCCTTTGAAATGTTTAGAGAGCGAGGTCTCACGCGGCAGGTGCTATGTTTTAGTCCATTTGACTGGATGGGGTTGAGCCCCAAAGACAAGGGGGGAGGGGTTATGAAGATATTGCAGTCGATGCTGCATCCAGGGTCTGCCTCCCAGAGCCATCCTCCTGCCTGATCTTCCTGCTTGGTGGCACTGGCCTGGTCCCCACAGGGTGTCAGAGTGTCCCCAGGAAGGCCTGCAGGCCTTCTTTAAGCAACCTCCTCCCCACTAGAACATCTGACCACCTGAGACAGCCTCTCCCATCCAAGCAGTAACCAGGACCAACCCTGCTTAGCTCCCAAGATCAGGAGATCGGGTGCATTCAGGGTGGTGTGGCCATAGACAAGCACAATCTCTCAATCAGACTCTGCTCGGCCAGCGTCGCTTGGTACGGGGCCTGTGAATCTGCATTCTGTCAACCTTTTCCTCTTCTAAGCCCCTGAAGGTGAAAAGAGAGGTGGAGAGAGAGAAAGAGCGTGAGCGAGCTCTTCCATCCACTGATCCACTCCCCAAATGGCGGCAACAGCCAGGTCTGGGCCAGGCTGAAGCCAGGAGCCAGGAACTCCATCCTGATCTCCTCCATGGGTGGCAGAGGCCCAAGCACTTGAGCCATCTTCTGCTACTTTCTCAGGCCATTAGCATGGAGCTGGCCTGGAAGGGGGGAGTGGCTAGGCCTCCAACCAGGCACCCCTATATGGGATTCAGGTGTCCCAAGTAGTAGCTTATTCCACTATACCACAGCCCCGTGCCCCTCATCCCCCAAGCAAGCTTCTTGATTGCCTGACCGTGGGCTGGGCTTCGGGGCTGGGGAAGGTTCGTCTGAGTAGGGAGGGGGTGCCCTACTCGGTTTCTCCAGGGTGGAACCCAGTCTGGCCCAGAAGAGCCTCACTCTTGCTGCCTGGGCCTGATGTCCCTGGGTCAAGGATGGAGGGAAGGAAGCAGACCTTCTGCCCAGTCTTTGATCCACATGGAGACTCTTTAGGATTTGAACAGACCAGGTGGGAGCTATGGGGAGTGAGAAGCAAGGGAAGAGGGAGGAGTCTGGAGCAGCTGGGGCAGGGAACCCTGGAACAGAGAGACAGCAAGGGGAGGCAGTGACAGGGTGGGAAGAGCCTGGAAAGAGAAGGCAGGAGAGCAAGGAGCCAAGGAGCAGGGGAGAAACCGGCCCAGCCAGCGCCAGAGGAGCTCTGACTGTCCCAAGCGGTGTGAGCATTCCCAGCACCCAGGCGTGCGCACAAACACAGGTCCACACTGGCAGAGGGGTTACCCCCAGGACAGGTGCTGGGTATTAAGTACCACCTGTGGGTAGTAAATGCTTCCGTGACTTCATCCGGCCCTGGGCTCCCTGGCTGGTTCCTTTTCCTCCTCCCTTCCAGGGTGGGGCTGGGCAAAGCCCTGGGGCTGCACAGAGCCCCTGGGTGCCCCTGGCAGGCTGCCTGGGTGAAGAACGGCCTGTAGGCCTCGATGTTTCTGCCCAGTGTCTGCAGGAAGGAGGGTGCCTGTGTTCTTCGGTTCTCTGAGCCAGGTACAGGATCTGCTAGCAAAAGGATTTTTCTGTGACATTTATGATGTATTTATTATTTTTCTGATCAAAGAGCAATGATTTTGAATGTTAGGAAGGGATTTCTGCAGCACAGGACACCCACAGGGGTCCCTTGAAGGCCCTCTGGGTCCTATGCTGCCACCCTACCTCTCCCAGGTTCCTGCTGGCGCCCAGCTGATGCTCACCAGTGGTGGCCCATCCCCTCAGCCAGAACTCCCCGAGGGACTAGGGTGAGGCCAGGGAGGGGCCAGGGGTGTGACCCCGAGAGCGAGCGCCTCCTCCCTGCTGCACCAGGGCTGCCTTCCTCGCCTTGTGCAAGCCCCAGCCCTGCTGCTCCTCCCATGATCCCCTCAACCCTCCTGGGTCAGGGGAAGTTTCTGTCCTGCCCTCTATTCCCTGCTTTTGTCCCTGACGCCTCTCACCTGCCTTTGGGAATCCCTGGGGCCAGCTGCTTCTCTCCTCCCCATCTCAGCCCTCACTTCCCTCTGCCTCTTTGGCCTGTATCTCTCCCCTGCTTTGCACACTGGCCCAGACTTAGATTGTTTGGGGCCCGTGAGATCCCTGCCGCCCTCTGCCTTAGGAGTTTCCCCGCCCCTCCACCACCCACCTATGCTTCAGCTCCTTTCCCCAGGAGGAGGGAGAAGCACCCCCCCCCCCATGACACTGCTTTGTGCAAATCTCAGCAAGGACCTTGCACTCCACACACACTCACGGGGAATTAGTTTCATCTGTACACAGCATCACATTCATTCCTTTTTTTTTTTTTAAGATTATTTATTTTGAAAGTCAGAGAGACAGAGGAACAGAGATTTTCCATTTGTTGGTTCACTCCCCAGATGTTTACAATGGCTGGGGCTGGGCCTAGCTGAAGCCAGGAGCCAGGAGCTACATCTGGGTCTCCCACATGAGTGGCAGCGTGGGCCATCTTCTGCTGCTTTTCCCAGGCATGAGCAGAGAGATGGATCAGAAGTGGAGCGGCCAGGACACAAACAGGCACCCATATGGGATGTCAGTGTTGCAAGTCCCAGCTTTATCTGCTATGCCACACCACTGGCCCCCACATTCAGTCTTTCAAAAAGATGTTATTTTTCATCTACTTGAAAGTCAAAGTGACAGGGACGCACACACACAGATTTCTTCCATCTGTTGCTTTATTCCCCAAAGACCTGTAACAGCCAGGGCTGGGCCAGGTTGAAGCCAGGAGCCTGGAACTCCATCTAGGTCTTCCACATGGGTGGCAGGGGTGCAAGCCCTTGGGCCATCACCACTGCTTCCTAGGAGGCATTACCAAGAAGCTGGAGCAGAAGTGGAACTGGCACTCTAACACGGAATGTGGGTGTCCCACCTGTCAGTTTAACCTTCTGCACCACCTCACCTCCCCCTCGTATTTCCTCTGCCCTGTGAAAGGCCTGGCCCCCACTCACCGTGACTTCATTCCATTGGATTTCAGGGGACATACAAGTGTGAGTGCATGTGCTTGTATGGCAGGGAGTGTGCAGACCGTGTGTGTGCAAATGCATGAGGGGGGAGCTGTCAGAGCGCGGGGATTTCTGTTGCGTGAGTCATCCATTGAGAGTGTCCTGGGAACACACTGCCATAAATAAGCCAGCAGGCCCTGGCCTGCCTTGTCCATCTGCAGCTGGCTGGCTGTGGCTCTGGGCATCTGAGATGCTGGAGGCCGGGGTCGGGGCCGTCTTTCTTCCAGACCCCAGAGGTGCCTGTCACAGATATTTCTAGCTTGTGCAGCGTCCCCGACATTTAAGGGTGTGACACCAGGAACGGTGTGGGAATGGAGCGGAGGCGAGGACACCAGAGGGTGGTTACTGGGCTCCAACTCAAGGGACTTAATCAAGCTCTTCATGGGCAGGCAGGGGTTCACTGGGTCATCGGTCCTGGGCCTCTCCCAGGACAGAGGGACCCCAGGGTGATCGTGAGGGGCCTGTGATGTCCCCTGAGCACTTACGATCTACTGGGGGGAGGGAGAGGGCAGAACAGAAACGGGAGAAAGCTACTTCAAGAGGAGTTCTGTATCCAAGGCGTGAAGAGCATAAAACAGAATAATGGGAAGTGGCTGAGGGGCCGGCGCTGTGGTGTAGCAGGTGAAGCCGCTGCAGTGCCGGCATCCCACGTGGGCTCCCGTTCGAGTCCCGGCTGCTCCACTTCTGATCCAGCTCTCTGCTGAGGCCTGGGAGTGCAGTGGAGGGTGGCCCAAATCCTGGGGCCCTGCACCCACGTGAGAGACCCTGAGGAGACTCCTGGCTCCTGGCTTTGCATCAGCCCAGCTCTGGCTGTTGCAGCCATTTCGGGAGTGAACCAATGGATGGAGGACTTCTCGCTCTCCCTCTGCCTCTGCCTCTCTGTGGCTCTGCCTTTCAAGTGAATGAATAAATCTAAAAAAAAAAAAGAAGTGGCTGAGAGCCGTGGGATGGTCAGGACACAAACTCGGCTGATGTGGGGAGAGAACCTTCTGGGAGAGGATGGATAAGATGCCCATTGCCCACCGGGGTCTTTGCTGGACCGGGGACCAAGGAGCTGGAGGAGACCCGACTGTGGGAGGAGGGACCTGGAGCATCTCCTCCATTCCCCTGGGAGACAGTGACACCGGGGCAGGTAGCAGGAGAGTGCCCTTTCTCTCCCTGAAAGCTCTGGGCAGCAGTGCTGAGTCTCACGGATGGAACAGTCACCTGAGGCCCTTCCTCCAGGAAGCCTTCTCTGACTGCTACAGGCTGCGGATCCCACCTGCCTGGACAGAGCCACTCAGTTCAGACAGTGGTTCTCTGATGCTCTGTCCCTGACTGTCCCCAAGCTTGACCAGAGCCCCGCTCCGTCTGCTCTGCGTGCTCCCCAAAGCCCCCGGTTTGTGCGGCAATGGGACCGCCTGGGGTCCTGGTGCTGAACCCTGGCCCCAGCGCCCCTTTGGCCCTGACTGGGTCGGAGGGTGGAGTGTTGGGGTTCCTAATTTCCATTCCTTTGTTCAGTCATCCACTCATTCGTTTATTTTCTTGGAGCTCGCTGCGCCCTTCCAAGCCCTGCACCTGGCGCTGGGAAAACCGCACATCCGAGAGGCGTCGCTCGGCGTCCCTTCCAGATGGCCCTCCGGTCTTCCAGAGCCAGCCCCAGGGGCCCCGCCAGGGCAGGAGCCCCGGCCTCGGAGCCCAACTCCCCGCGCCGCCGGCAACGCCCCGGACCCACATCTGGCCGAACGGGCGCGCGCGTGTCACTAAGACGCTCATTCACCGGCGCCGCTGTCGCCATAGCAACCGGAGCGGGGGACTCCCGGAGACGGCGGGGGCCGGGGCCGCGGCCGCAGGAGGGGCCGCCAGGGGGCGGGAGCGCGAGCGCGGCGGCCGCGGAGACCCGGCACGGCCCGCGCCCCTCGGAGCCCGGCGCCACGCGTGTTGCCGCAGCCGCCGTCCCCGCGGGCGGGGACCGAGCCTGTCACCGAACCGCCGGGCCCCGGGCTAGCCGAGCCACCGAGCGCCCGCGCCGCGAGCCCTGACTCTATGGCCCCGGGGGAGCGCGCCGAAGCCGCCGCGCCGCCCGCCACCTGCCGGAACCCGAGCGCCAGCCGTAGGGAGAGGGGAGCCCCGGGCGCCGCTGGCCCCGGCCCAGGGGCCCGACCGCGGCCCCCGCCCCCGGCGCGGGGCATGGGAGGCAGGTAGCTGGCGGGCGCGAGGCCAGCTGCAGAGAGCAGGACCCGCCGAGGACGCCGAGCCCGGAGACAGGGAGGGCGGAGAGCGGCGGCCCGCCCGCCCCCGGCCGCAGCCCCACCAGGGCCCTCCCCCGGCGGCGCGCACCGGCGCGCGCTCTGGCACACAGCCCCTCGGCGGCTGCCTAACCTCGCCTGCCCCCAGCCAGCGCCGGAGCCCCGGGGCCGGATGCCATGGGTAACAACCTCTCCAGTGTCCCCTCTCTGCCGCGAGGGAACCCGAGCCGGGCGCCGCGGGGTCACCCGCAGAACCTCAAAGGTAAGCTTCGCGGGCCCGGCGCAGGTGGAAGGGCAAGGCGGGGTGCAGACGTGTTGTTGGGCAGCACGGGCAGGTGCCACCTGTTGGGCGTATTTGGAGACAGAGGGTGCACACCTGGCGGGGGCCCGGGCGCGCGGCGGGTGAGGGTGAAAGTCGGGGAGGATGGCGTCCCGTGTTCCAGCGCTGGGCGCGTCCCCGGAGTCCCCTCAGGCCCTGACGCTAGGCGGCGTGAGGAGGGGGCGGGGAAGGGCGCTCGCCGCGCGGGTGCGGGAGTGTGGAGGGAAGCTCAGGTGGTCCCGCGGGCTCCTCGGGGGAGGGGGCCCGAAGCCCTGGTTGCGCGCAGGATCCGGGGGTCTTAACAATCCCGGGCGGGCAGAACAGCCTGGCAGGCGGCGCCGGCGCCCATGGCTCCCCGGGTCCTTTGCAGCTGTTGACTTTTTGCATCCGCTGAGCTCGCTTGGTTTGCGGTTCTGCGTCGAGTCGGAGCCCTGTCAAAGAGCGGCTTGGAGCCTTGAAACAGGGGCGCATTTCCCGGGAAGGTTTTGTGGCCGGCGCCCTCAGCGTCGCCCAGCGCCTGGCCCCTGGCCTTGCAGCTCCCAGCGCTGCCTCTGGGGACCCCTGGCCCTTGTGCCCTGTCAGTTCCTGTCAGAACCAGCAGCCCAGCCAGGAGGGCCCACTCCCTCGCGTCCCCCTGCCGCAGACACCTCAGCGTGCCTGGGTCGGCAGCAGAGCTGATCATACCCATTTTACAGTTGAGGAGAACCGAGGCTTATTTACGGTTCCCTGGGCCAGCGGGAGTGGGAGCGCGGGCGGCAGACGCGTCTTCTGACTTAAAGCTCTGTCCCCTCTTTTGCTGGACAGTTAATTTTCAAGACTGGGACAGAGGCGACATGGGCCCACCACCCTACATCCTCACTCCCAGCTCTCAGAACATCAACTGCTGCCAAGCTAAGGAAAAGCAGTGGGTTTATTGTGCTGCTTCTGGAAACTAACAGGGCAGCACTTGGTAAAACCCTTCATTTATTTGTAAGATTGATTTATTTATTTGAAAGGTAGAGTTACAGATAGGTAGAAGCAAAGAGACAGAGAGGTCTTCCATCTGCTGGTTCACTCCCCAGATGGCTGCAAAGGCCGGAGCTGGGCCAATCTGAAGCCAGGAGCCAGGAGCTTCTTCCAGGTCTCCCACGTGGGTGCAGGGGCTCAAGGACTTGGGCCATCTTCTATTACTCTCCCAGATGGTAACAGAGAGCAGGATAGAAAGTGGAGCAACCGGGACTCAAACTGGCAGCCATATGGGATGCCAGTAGTACAGGCAGCAGCTTTACCTGCCACAGCCCCAGCCCAGATAAAACCCTTTAGAAAGATAGCCTTTGCTGACCTGGTGCTTCTGCCAGGGGAATGGTCCTCATGTGCAGATGCAGGCAGGTGCTCACCATGCGAGGCCAGGATGTTCGTGGCAGTGCTGGGCCCCAGTGTCCAGTGACCATGTGGTGTATCCTCTTGGTAGAGTACTGTGAACCATTAAAATCACGTTTTTGAAGAAATTTGGTGACTTGGGAAAAAGCACACAGCATAAGGACAGGATACAAAGTTATAAAGACTGTGTGATCCCAGTTGTGTCAAAAAGAAATTGTAGGCATGAAAGCAAAACAAAACCAACGGATGACAACTAAAAACCTGTAAGGATGGTTTCCAAAAGGTTATTGATGCTTTCCTCTGAGTAATGGCGATTGTATGTGCTTTTTTTCCATTTCTAAAATGTGTACGGTGGGCAGGCCCTGCTTTGATAAGCAGAAATAAGCTCTTCTTGTTGGCACGCATGGAGGATGACGCTGGCGGTGGACCCCTTGAGGATGAGGGAGCCCATCGGCATCGCTCAGTTCAGCTCCTTCCTTGCAAGTGAGAAGACTGAGGGGAAAGGAGAGTGATTTGCCCAAGGTGCTTAGTGGGTCAGATGGCAAAGCCAGGGTCTGCCCTGCAGCAGCAGGGGCTGCCTGGGGCCCGTGACTCACTAGGTCCTCTAATGCTCACACATGCTCCCTGTTAGAAGGCCCTGCTCCATCCTTGGAAGCCCAGGGGAGCACCCAGCAATCGCACCTCCTTTTATCTGAAGTTGGGGCTTGTGTGGGTCAGCGGTCTCTGTGGTAGGGTCTTTTGCAGGAGGCAGGAGGGGAAGAGGCAGCTTTTCCACCTCCCTGTCGTCACTCACACGTTTCTGGAAGTGGCCATGGGAATTTTGACTTTGCTCTTTCCAGTCTTGAAATGAAGGCTGGAGTGTGCATGCAAAGGCCACCCACTGGTGTCCTGTGCCTTTGTCCAGGATCTACCGGTCCTCTGTCTAGGCCTGATTTCCAGGGACCTGTGTCCGTCTGCCCAGCGAAACAGAGCTGCCACCTTTGTTCTGTAACTGTTTGGTGTTTGAGCCAAATCCCCCTCTTACTGTGCCAGTGTTGACCTGGGAGCGTTCCCCGCTCTATCAGAGCCCACCCAGGATTCCAGCCTGCTTGCCCCGGTGTTGCCTAACTGGGCAGGTTTGTCCAGCTGCAGGTCTTGGTGGCAGGCTTTGGTCTTCTTCCCACAGGCACGCTGACCTCACTCTGACTGGTGAGTGCCCCTGAGGTCTGAACGTTGTCGTGTAGGACAGAGACCCATGGTTTTTCTCTGGGTTTAGGACCTGCAGGCAGTGCCTGAGGAGCTGCCCTGTGGCCTGCGCGGAGGTGAGGGCTCCTGGCTTTCATAGGCTCAGGGTCTTCTTGGAAAAGCAAGGCTGAGGGAGCTGCTGGAATCCACCCTTGGGTGGCTGGACTGATGAACTTCCAGGTGTGTGTGGGCAGAGGTCAGAGGTGGGGCATCAGGGAAGGATTTGAGCTGGACACGGAAGGTACTCCTGGAATTAGATGGCAAGGGATATGGTGGAGTCCTAGGGTGTGGGAGCTGGTGGGGTGGGGACAAGGGTGCACGTTCGCATGGGGTCACTGGAACAGTTCACACTTTGTGGAGGGAAATCCAGAGAACAAAGCCACGCTCCCTTCTTAGGCTTCTTTTGAGCGCTGCCGGCCCGGTGCTGAGTGTGCAGGGTTGGGCAACCAGGGAAACCTTCAGGGAGTTACTCAGCCCCAGGGGCCACCCACCGAGCTCTCTCCCATCTGCTTTTTGAAAAATTGTGGTCTGTAACCGAAAACTCAGCATTTGAAAATGTACAATTCAGTGACATTTAGTAAACATAGTACAACCTCTGTGTCATTCCAAAAAAACCCGTGCCCCTTGGGCATTCCCTCCTGTTGCCTCCTCTCCCGGATCCCCGGCAACCACTGGTCTACTTTCAGTCCCGGCGGATTTGCCTGTTCCGGGCGTTTCCCAGTGATTGAGCCAAATGGTGTTTGCCCTCTTGGATGTCTGACTTCTTTGATCTATCGTGATGTTCCCGAGCTCATCCACGTGGTAGCACATCTCTTCTCTCCTTTTGTGGCTGACGGCTGTTGCATTATGTGAGCCTGCCACCTTTTGCTTATTCACTCCCCAGAGGATGCGCCCTAGGGTTGCTCTCACCTTTCGGTCCCGATGAGTAATGCTGCTGTGAGCATCTGGTGTAGGGGATTGTTTGAACACCTGTTTCCAGTCCTTTAGGGTATGAACCTCAGAGGGGACCTCCCAGCTCTCCAAAGACGGTGCCTCATGAATGGGACCCTTCACCAAGCCATGGGCTGTGACAGCCACAGGCAGACCTCTCCCCTCCAGCTCTGGCTCTGTGTGACGCCAGCCAGACACCTGTTGTCCTCAGTCTCTTCCTCGAGGTGGTTGAGGCTCCTGGGTGGCTGAGGGAGGAGTGCTGAGGTTGGCTAAGGGGCCTTGATTCTTGACGTGGGTCAGAGTGAACCCTGAGACTCATCTGCAGATCTGGGACTCCCTGCCTGCTCTCTGGGGGTGGTGGCGGCACGTGGGTCCTCCTTGGACAAGGTCCCAGTGCATTTCCTGCCTTTGCGTTCTCGCCGCTAGGTCCCTGATCTGAGTCCTCACTCCAGATCTTGCCACAGCTGCCGTCCTAACGGATTCCTCTGCCTCTGGTCCCTCCCCCCATCCTGCCAGAGTGATCCTCCTACATCATGATATCCCTCCCTCTGCCAACAGCAGCTGCACCTGCCATGATCTGATACACAAGGCCTCCGTTCTTGGGCCAGCTCGCTCACGCTGCCATGGCTCTCGTCTGGGCTTCTTCCCTGGTTGTCATGGTGCTTGTAGATTAGCGGAACACATCCAGCTCTCTGGCCCAGTGATGCAGCAGTCAGACCTGGGGGCGCCTCGCAGCCTGCGCAGACTTCAGAGGGGCTGGGCGCGTTGGCCCCGTGTTGAACCTGAGCACCCATCTTGCCTGCCCTGTTGGGTTTCATATGAGTTTTGCCAGACTTTGAACCCTGCTTTGTTCATCGTAGTAGTGTATATAGTTGCTACCTCGTTGGGAAGTTACTGTAGGCCATATCCTTGGGTGCAGATGACATCCATGCTTACCCTCCTGATAATATACTGATGGAGAGAAGAGGCTCAGAGAGTTTAAATAAATAGCTCTGTTAGGAACTGTTGGAGTCAGCATTAAACCCAGAGATCTCTGATTATGTTTATAGTTTTTTAATTTATTTTAAAGATTTATTTATTTATTTGAAAGTCAGGGGCCATTGCTGTGGCACAGCAGAGTAAAGCCTCAGCCTGCAGCACTAGCATCCCATATGGGCACTGGTTCGAGTCCCAGCTGCTCCATTTCTGATCCAGCTCCCTGCTAATGTGCCTGGGAGAGCAGCAGAGGATGGCCCAAGCCCTTGGGCCCCTGCATCCACATGGGAGACCCAGAAGAAGCTCCTGGCTCCTGGCTTCATATCGGCTCAGCTCCAGTCATTGTGGCCATTTAGGGAGTGAACCAGCAGATGGAGGATTCTCTTTCTATCTCTACCTTTCTCTGTAACTCTGTCTTTCAAATAAATAAAATAAATTGGTTTTTGAAAAAGGAAGAGTTATAGAGAAAGAGGAAGAGACACATGGAGAGAGATATATCTTCTATCTGCTGGTTCACTCCCCAGATGGCTGCTATGGCCAGGGCTGGGTCAGGCAGAAGCCAGGAATCTGGGCTTCCCACCTGGGTGGCCGGAGCCCAGACACTGGAGCCATCTTCTGTTGCTTTTCCTAGGCCAACACCAGAGAGCTGTGTTGGAAGTGGGGAGTGTCTGGGACAGGAATTGGCACCCCTGTGGGTTGCTGGCATCCTGGGCAGCTTTTACCCACCAGGCCACAATGCCAGCTCCATTCTCTGACTTTAGAGTTCATTATCATGACCCTGGTACTGTCCTGCCCCCTGAGAATTCAGTCTTGGCGGCTCTGTGTTCTGTAGGAAAGACTGGGGATCAGTCTCCTGGTCTGTGGACACAGCCCCAGAAGGGAGGAAAGGGGCTGTGATGTTCTGTCCCTTGGTTAATCTGAGGACCAAGAGGGCTGGGCTCATCTAGAATTCCGGCCGCCTACTCCTCACACCTGCCTTGAAGGTTTTCAGCCATGAAGGCCCATCGCGGGTGGCCAGACACGTCCGTGAGAGCCTCTGTCTCCTGGGCTAGTGTTCCTTTGAGTGACGGTATTCTGCTGTCTGCAGCAGCACTGCCTAGCAGCCCGTCTATGACGCGGTGCCCGGCCCTGGCTCAGACCCACTGACCAGGATATTTTGGCGATGGGGCCTCCAAACCAGCAAGCCTCACAGGTTCTTCAGAGTGTTCTGAAAGACCCCCAGATCTGAGAGCTGTGGAGGCTGCAGGGCCTCAGAACCCTGGTGGGCTCAGGCTCCTCAGGGGAGGTGAGGCTGGCGGCAGGTGGAGGAGATCCGGAGCCCCAGAGGGACATCCCAGAGCGAGGGCTTGGAGCAGGAATGCAGGTGTGCGGGGGACAGTGAGCAGCCCCTCTGGCCTGGGATCTGGGGTCCTGGGGAAGAGTCACAGGTCAGTCTTGGAAGGGAGGCTGGGGCCAGATTTCGGAGGGCCTTGAATGTCAGGAAGAGTTTAGATTCTGAAAAAATGTCTTCTTTGTTAATTTGAGGTAGTCAATTAAAAATATGAATCATTTATTTTCATTTTATTTGAAAGAGAGAGAGAGAGAGAGATCGATCTTCTGCTGGTTCACTCTCCAAATTCCTGCAACTGCCAGGCTGGGCCAGGCTAAAGCCAGGAGCCAGGAACTCCATCTGGGTCTTCCACGAGGGTGGCAGGGACCCAAGCACCTGAGCCATTACCTGCTGCCTTCCAGGGAACACATCAGCAGAAAGCCGGATTGGAAGTGGAGGAGCTGGAGCTTGAACCAGGCACTCTGATCCGAGATGCAGGCATCCTAAGTGACGACCTAATTTGGAAGTTTAGGTTTTATCCTGTAGGCGCTGGGAGCCATGGGTGTCTTTTGAGCAAGAGGAGTGTGGCGATTTTATTTAACAGCAGCAGCAGGAGCAGTAGGGTCCAGGCTGGGGAAGTGGGGGAATAGAGCATCTTGGGCTGCTGGGAGGTTCCAGAGGCTGTGGGCTATGTCCTGGGCCGAACTGAAAGGGCTGGGTGGGATGGCCAAGCTGACCACCTCATCTGGCTGGCCATGGACGACTCTGGAAGCAGTCCTAGCTCTTGCCTAATCCTGACGCTTGGCGCACTGTGCCAGGCACATTTGTGTACTGGAATTCATTTACTCTCGCAGTAGACTCGAGGTCTCATCATTCCCACTTTATAGGTGACAAACCTGAGGTCGTGGAAGCTAAAGATATTGTCCAGAAACACTGAAGTAGGAGATGACCAAGCTGGGACTTCTGCCCAGGACAGCGAAGTCTACGGCCGAGAAAAGTAGCTTGGGGGGGATGTCTCCCCCGACCTTCTGGAGTGCTGTCTTAGTGGCCACAGACTGTGTGGCTTAAACCATAGCAACATATTTCTCACGATTCTGGAGGCCAGAGGTCTGAGGTCAGGGTGTCAGTGGGGTCAGGCTCTGCTGAGGGCTCTTCTTGGTTGTGTCCACACTTGACCTTCCCATGGTGTGTGTGTTTGGAGAGAGAGAAAGGGATCTAATCTTAAGATCTCCTTATCCTTAATTACCTCCTCAAAGCTCTGTCTCTGCGTACAGCCACACCGGAGGTTAGGGCTTCAACACAGTGAATTAGAGAGGGTAAAATTCATTCTGCAGCAGATGGCACGTGCACAGTTCCCAGGTATGCACAAAGAGGTCCAGGCATTGGCTCCAAACCACAGGGCCTAAACTGGAAGCAGGATGGGCAGAAGTAGTAAGAGCAGGAGGAAGGGTAAGGGGAGGAGGGTGGGAGTAGGCACTGCTCAGGAAAGTACTGGGCACGTCTCCTCCCTGGCCTGGGCCAGCTGCCTGAGCCTATTTCTTGTTGGTCTGTGACTGTTTCATTGCTGGACCTGCACACCCAGAGGCTGGAGGCTGAGGGGCTGCTTCTCACTGAACCCGTTGCTTTGGCAACCCTGGGCAGGATGCAAGTGGTCTCCTTGGTAACGCCTGGGAACCCTGCCTCAGGGATGGAGAGACATGAACTGGCCGGCGGTCAGGCTGGGGGGCACAGGCAGGCCATTGAGGAGGGTTGCCTGGGCTGCCTGTTGCCATTCCCTAGCAAGCCAGAGTCCAGAGGCCCTATGGGGCCTGTGTGCCTGCCTGGCCAGCCCAGGGCACTAATGGGCCAGTCCAGGAAGTGGGAGGAGATGGGAGGGGTAAGAGGGGGAGGATGTAGCTTCTGGGTGACAGATCCAGTGCCAGGTTTATTAAAAGATGCTTATCGGGGGTCATCGCCCGGATCCTGCTGCTTCCAGCAGTGAGCAGGTGCTGATGCGTGCAGCGGGGGTGTGGTGCAGGGCAGAGAGAAAAGCAGGGTGAGAGAGGAGGTGGGGGGAACCAAGAGGAGTCACTGGGAGGCAGGTGGGAGTTCTTGGCTTTCTCTCTGCTCCAGCTGCAGTTTTGGGGGGCTGTGGGGCTCTGATGCTTGGTTTGGAAATGGAAGTTCCCCCAGGGCCAGAGTTGGGGTTCCTGGGGTGCTGACTGGGGGAGAGTAAGAGCTGAGGGAGCCTTTTCCATTTAAGAGATGGGTGCTAAGCCCCAGCAGTGGCCCACATGCTCTCCTGGGCGCGAGGGAACAGCAGTCCACTAAACAGAGTGGGGCTCGCTTGTCACCATGGCGCTAATCCTCTAGCTGGAAGGCAGATGGGAGGGGACAAAGATGATGACTGGACAAAGATGTTCTGGACACGAATCTTGCTAATGCTGTGTACTCAGCCCGTCACCTCCCTTAATCTTTACAACCACTGTTTGAAACAGGTGTGATTGTTAACCCATTCACAGCTGAGTACACTGAGGCTTGGAGAGGTTGTGTCACTTGTCCAAGGTCATGTGGTGGTCTGATGTGGAGCTGGGTGGGATTCTAACAAAGATCTCTGACTTTGCAGCCACCACTCGTTTGTTTGTTTTGGTTTAATTATCTTTGTATTTTAGTGTAGTTTTAAATTACAGAATTACTGCAAAAATAGTAGAGTTTCTGTATGTCCACATGCAGTTATCCTATTATTAACATTTTATATTAGCATGGAACATTTATGATAATTAATGAACCAATATTGATACATTGTTATTAGCTAATGACCATATTTTTTCAAATTTCCTCAGTTTTTCCTGATGTCCCTTCTCCCACCTAAGACTCACATTACCATTTAGAAATCTTTATTTATTTTCATTTTATTTGAAAGTTGGAAAAAGAGAGATGGACAAATAGGGATCTTCTATCTTCTGGGTCACTCCCCAAATGCCTGCAACTGCTAGGGTTGGACCAAGCCAAAGCCAGGAACCTGGAACTCAGTCTAGGTCTTCCATGAGGGTGGCAGAGACCCAGGTACCTGAGCCATCAACTGCTGCCTCCCAGGGTGCACATCAGCAGGAAGCTGAATCAGAAGTGGAGGAGTGGGGACGTGAACCAGCCACTCCAAAGTGAGAAGCCCGTGTCTCCATTGGCAACTCAGCCACTGCACCGAACGCCCACCCCCATATGGCGTTTTTAGTGGCAGCGTTTTATGTTGTATTGTCATGTTTTCTTAGGCTCCTCTTGGTTGTGACAATTTCTCATGTTTCCCTTGTTTCTCATGACCTTGACAGTTGTGAGGATGACTGGTTAGATATTTCTAGTTGGCCGTCTGCTAGGTTTTATCTGAAGGTCCTCTTTTGATTAGATTGTGGTTATGAGTCTCCGAGAGACCATAAGAGCTGAAGTGCCATTTCCATCCCATCATACCCACTGCACCTGCTGTCAGCATGACTCAGCACTGCTGATGTTGACCTTGAGTGTCCGGCTAAGGTAGTGTGGTCAGGTCTCTCCCCTGTAAAGTGAAGGCCACGCTCTCCCCTTTCCTCTGTTGTGCTCTTTGGAAGGAAATCTCCCCATGTGGCCCACACCGAATGGGGGGAGGCCTTTCTGTGTTCCATCTCTCTTCTCTCTGCTCATCTGATTCATTTACTTGCTCAAGCAGTTACATGGAGAAAGGCTGCGCCAGAGAAGACTAGGGAGCCGTAGTGGGTGGAACCGGACCTGGTCTTGGGTCAGGGAAGGTGTCTCTGAGGAAGTGACCAGAAAATGAGCAGCTGTTGACTTCCGCTTCCTAGAGAGGGCGCTGCTGCATTCTGGCGTGGAGCTGGTCTCTTCATCCTTGGCCCATGCCTACTAAATGCCACTTGTCACCACAAACGTCATGCGATGGTGACAAATAAGCCTCCCAATTTTTAAAAAAATTATTTGAGAGGTAGAGTTATAGACAAAGAGTGATAGAAAGGTCTTCACTTTCTAAATGGCCCCAATGGCTGGAGCTGGGCTGATCCAAAGCCAGGAGCCAGGAGCTTCCTCTGGGTCTCCCATGCGGATGCAGGGGCCCAAGCACTTGAGCCATCTTCTGCTGCTTTCCCAGGCCATAGCAGTGAGCTGGATCAGAAGTGGAGCAGCTGGGACTTGAACTGGTGCCCATATAGGATGCTGGCACCACTGGCGGAGGCTTAGCCTACTATGCCACAGCGCAGGCCTCAGCCTCCCGTATTTTTTTTTTTTTTTTTTTTTTACAGATAGAGTTAGACAGTGAGAGAGAGAGACAGAGAGAAAGGCCTTCCTTCCATTGGTTCACTCCCCAAATGGCTGCCACAGCCGGCGCTGAGCCTATCCGAAGCCAGGAGCCAGGTGCTTCCTTCTGGTCTCCCATGTAGGTGCAGAGGCCCAAGCACTTGGGCCGTCCTCCACTGCTGTCCCGGGCCACAGCAGAGAGCTGGACTGGAAGAGGAGCAACTGGGACTGGAACCCAGTGCCCATATGGGATGCCGGCGCCGCAGGCAGAGGATTAACCAAGTGAACCACGGTGCCAGCCCAGCCTCCCATATTTTAAAAGCACTATGGAGGAGCAGGCCTGCCCTGGGTTGAGCACTCGGGCTAGGTGTGTTGGGCTGTGCTGAGGGTGCTCCTGGCGAGGGGCTGACCAAACAGCTGGGACGTGGGCTGGCTCCGAGTCCTGCTGAGTACAGAGGGGCTGAACCCAGGCCACAGTCACCCCGGCTTTCAGGGCCAAGAAACTTTCATCAGAAAGTCATTAAGCAGATGCCTCCTGGCCTCTCAGAGCTGCCCTGACCCCGCCCCCTGCCACAGCAGTGACCCCCTAGTCAGAAAGGCCTCCTCTGTGTTAGGGGGTGGGGGGACAGGGCGGTGTCTGCAGGCTCACCTGGGTGGTCTTTGGCCCCTGGCTACTCCAGAGTGTGGAGTAGGGACTGGGAAGGAGAGAATACTGCTGGTAGGGCTGCTGTGATGGGGTGGGGGGTGCTTCCCCCTGGCTCTGGCTTTCACCTTGACTCTCCCCACCTGCCCCAGCCTCTGCCTGACATCTGCTCAGGGCACCAGCCGTTCAGGTCATCTGGAGGCTTGGAGGTGGGAGTCCAGGACAGGAGCTGGCTGTGCCATGGCCTCTGTGGATGCTGACTCCTGGGAAAGTGGTCCATCAGGCACCCAGGGGGCTCCATGGGAGGTTGGGGGCATGCATGCTGGTGTGGGGTCTCCTTCAGGAGCTTGTGGGGTTTCTCTCTCTGTCTCTCTCTCTCTCTCTCTCTAGATTTACTTTATTTGAAAGGTAGAGAACTGAGAGAGAGAGAGAGAGAGAGAGAGAGAGAATCTTTGATCTGCTGATTCACTCCCTAGAACAGCCAGGGTTGGGCCAGACTGAAGCCAGGAGCCAGAACTCCATCCTGGTCTCCCATGTGGCGACAGGGCCTAAATGATCGGGCCACTTTCCTCTGCCTTCCCACTCACATTATCAAGAAGCTGGATTGGCAGCAGAGTAGCCAGGACTCAAACGTGCTCTCATACGGGATGCTGGCATCACAAGTCGGGCCTTGACTCAGTGTGCCACAAGGCTGGGCTTTTTGAGCCAGAGACAGGTGAGCAGGGCTCGGCTGCCTCTGCTCTGTGGGTTCCATCCCTGCCTGCTGAGACACTGTAAGTTGGAAGCCTCCTGTCACAAGGGGCTTCCGGAGGGCAGAGGTGGGACCCCAGCACCTGTGGTGGTGTACCTGTCTTCTGCTGCCCTCCACCAGAGGCCTTTAGCCTTGACCTGGCCAGCTATCCTCAGGTAGCCCCCACCTCACACATGCATCACACCCACATGCCATACACACATGCCACACCCACACATAGACACCACACATGCTACAAACACACCACACACACACATACACATGCACACCATATATCACACTCACCACACATATCACACACTACACATACCCACCACACCCAAACATGCATACTGCACACACAACACACCATACACATACCACATGCACACATACACATGCACACATACACGTGCACACCATGCCTCACACATACCACACATACCACATACACATAGCACACCCACAATTCATACCACACACATACAACACACCATACACACATACTCGACATGCACACATACACATGCACACCACACTTCACATACACCACACACACTACACACACCCCACATACACATAGCACACCCACAATTCACACCACACACATACAACACACCATACACACACACCACACACACTATATACACACACATACCACTACACACATACCATACACACCCCAACTCCCCTACACATACCATACACATACATACCACACACACACAGAGACACCATGAAAAGTGGCCATAAGCCAGGCGGGACAGGCCAGGGCTGCTCTGGCTTTCCCAGCGTGGAGATCAAAGCCTGCCCCCCTGCCCTGGGGCTGGGTACTTATTAAATTATTAAACTGTCAGGGAGGGAGAAGTGGCTCGCCCTGCGCTCAGGCAGAATGCCGAGAAGGCAGCAGGTGTGGGGGGGGAGGCGGGGCAGGAAAGGCTGCTGCTGTCTTTGCCCTTGGGTGTGGGGCCTTTGCACGGGGCTGGGTCCCTTTCATCAGAGCAGCATCTCAGCCGCCGCTGCCTGCTTTCTCCTTCCATGTAGAGGGTTCACGAGGCCCTGACTGTCCCAGGACTGCGAGACTGAGCCTCCCAGTGGTGTCCAGGCACTTCCTGGGTCTCCTGAGTCAGCCTGAGGGTGGGCCCCCACCCCCGCCTTTCCTCCCCTCCAGGGTACAGCCAGGACCCCTTCCTGCCTCTGAGCGCCCTGGATTCTCCCCCAGCTTCCAGGAACAGTGGCAGACCTTGGACGCCGTGGAGTGCCCCTCCCTGCTTGGGGTGGCAGACTGTACCCCTGCCCGAGTCCTGTGCAGGGAACCCCCTCTATGCAAGTGCAGAAGGGGTTTCCTCTTTCTGCAGCTGTGGCTGGGGGATCTGTGGGCTGAGACCCCAGACACCTGGAGCCAAGAGGGTGGCGGGGTGGCCAGCCAGGGTGCCATAGCTGGGAGTTCCTGCATGGGAGGGCAGCCCGCCTCGCTGCGTTGCCTTCACTCAACAACGGGGCGGTGCGGGCTTCCTGTCTCACCGCAGGGAGGTTGTGCGGAGGAATCCAAAGGCAAGGAGGGGCTACCGAGGAGAGAGCTCTCCACGGCCCAGGACCTGCTCTGCAAGTGGACGTTTGCTCTTGGCTGTGTGGGGCCTGTTTTGGGGCAGAGTGGCCATTTCTGCAGACAAGACCCTGGGTTGGGGCTGAGGTTCCGGGACGGGCTGTGTGAGAGCCCCGTTCCTGCAGGGTGGGTCTCCATTTCCAGGTGCAGGGGGTCCACGATTGCAAGTGAGCCAGTGTCTGTTTTGGGGCTCAGTGTCCTCGTCTTGGGCGTGGGCCTTGATTACGTGGGTGAAGGTCTTGTGTCCTGGGAGGAAGGGAAGAGCTAGAGCCCCCCTGTCTCTTCCAGAGGAGGCCTTCTGGGGCCATTCGCAGAGGAAGGGCCCTGCAGAGAGACTGCTGAGACCAGCGAGGCCCCTGCAGGCTCCAGGTCTCTGGCCACAGCTTTGGTCCGACTGTGATGCTGACTCACAAAGCACCCTCCGTGCTCCCTGAACCTCCCCAAATGACACTCACAGTGGGCTCCCCAGGCTCTGCTGCTCTGTGAGTCAAATGCACGGCGACAGTGCTCTAGCTGCCCCGGGCACTGCCAGCTTGGTTCAATTAGTGCCAATTGGATCTTAACTTGTGCTGAGCAGCCCCTGGGGAGAGGGAGCCCACATGGGCCATGTTAAATTCGGGTCCCTGGGGCTCGGCGTGTGGCTCTGGCAGGTGGGAGCTGGGCCAGGTTGGGCCAGGATCTCTCTGCTTAGTGGGCAGCTCTCAACTCCACCCAGAGTGATGGTGGGGGACATGCTATCAGTGCGACTGGGCTGGCACCTGACCGGTAGATGGACGTGTTGCTCTGTGGTCGCTCCTCAAGCCCCTTGCCCATTCCCTCCAAGGTGCAGCCCTCTCTCAGAGCCAGAGTTGCAGGGAAGAAAAAAATTCCATCATATTTGTCGCAGGCTCTCAGCTTGGTGACACCCCCTGGCCACTTCCCTCCTGGGTCTTGCTTAAGGATCCTCTTGGGGCTGCTCAGGCAGGTGGCCTTGGCCTTGGCCTTATTTCCTGGACGTCTCCTGGGCACCCTCACTGCTCCCCATGCTTACTTGCCCGGGAGTTGAGGGGGGGCTTGAATGGGGGCTCCTGGCCCTCGGCCTCCCATCTGCCCCAGCTGCTGCACAGGGCCCTTCCTGTCCCAGAGGCTACCTCTGTTCTACCCAAAGCAGGGACGGCAATGAGTAGGGGAGACAGTTTCCATTATTGGAGAGTTTCTTTCATGTTCTAGAACCTCTCCCTTGGTTTAGAGCCCCCTCCCTGTGGCCAAGGAGCCTTGGGCCCCAGGGGAGGGGGCTTTTCCTTACCAGCAAGTCTGGTTCTGCAGGGACGCCCAGACCCCACTCTCTGGGCCTGGCCAAGGAGCCTGAGGCTGAGGGACCTGGATGTCCCCTGGGCTGTGGAAACCAACCCAGATGTTGACTTTGGTGCAGCCTGGCAATTGTCTGGTCTCCCCAAGGTCGTCGAGGGGCACCTGGGCCAGTCGGTGGTGCTTGGGATGTAAGGAGAGAAGAGGAAAGGCCCCCAGGATGGCCTGTGCTAAGGAGGAGGCACGGGCTCTGGAGTTGGACTTTGCTGCCTGGGCCACCTTGAGCAAGAGGCTTAACTACCAGGTGCACTGATCCCTTCCTTGAGCTCATGCTCGTACTGACGAGAGTAAGTACCAGCTGTCGTTGTCATCATTAGGCTTAACCTTCAGGTCTCAGCCTAGACGTCGATTCCTCCAGGAAGCCTTCCCTGAGTATCTGGCCGGGTCGGGCGGCTCCTGCTGTCCTCTCCCCTCCCATCACTGCCCTGTGCTCCCTTGTTGCGGTGCTGGTCATGCCAGTCATCGGGGCCTGCTCACTCGTCACAACTTTTCCTCTTTCCCTTGCTTAAATGCTGTCGCTACCACTGGTGCCTGGCATACAATTTTTTTTTTTCTTGACAGGCAGAGTTAGACAGTGAGAGAGAGAGAGAGAGAGAGAAAGGTCTTCCTTCCGTTGGTTCACCCCCCAAATGGCCGCCATGGCCGGAGCGCTGCGCCGATCCAAAGCCAGGAGCCAGGTGCTTCCTCCTGGTCTCCCATGCGGGTGCAGGGGCCCAAGCACCTGGGCCATCCTCCGTGGCCTTCCAGGGCCACAGCAGAGAGCTGGACAGAATCTGATGCCCCAATCGGGACTAGAACCCGGGGTGCCAGTGCCGCAGGTGGAGGATTAGCCTAGTGAGCCACAGCGCCGGCCAGCATACAAATGTTTTGAAATGAATTCAAGAATGGGCTAGTTCTGGGGATTTCAGACTTCTTCCATGGCCCCTTTAGGGCTGCCACAGTGTACGCTCTGCTCTGTTGGAATGAGACCTGAATCCCTGGCTGTGGGGCCCAGAGAAGAGATGGCAAGAGCACGATGAAGCCATTGGTTCATTCATTCATTCATTCATTCACTGAGGGCACAGGTGCTCGCTGAGAGCCCTCCAGGTGCCAGGCCTCGTGCTGGGCTCTAGGGCAGACGTGGCACTGCCTCATTGAGCTTGTGGTGCTGACCACTGGGGTAGAGGGAGGTCAGAGGTCAGAGAGGGCTTCTGGGAAGGAGGGGATTCATTCTGAAGGATGGTGGAGAAGTTGGGGGTAGACAAAGGGCGCCTTTCTCCTGGGGACAGGCAGGGGCCGTTGGAGGACAAGGGGCTGCCTCTGTGTGTCCATAAGGCCAGGCTGGCCGACGACAGTGTGGCCTGGAGGTGTGGGGGCTGAGCCCAGGCTTCCAGAGCTGTGGGTACTGCTGGTCTCAGTGCTGTGATCCACACCGGGCGACATGAGCAGGTCACGTCACTCCTGAGTGTTCGTTTATTTGCCCACAAGATGGGGTGTGTGATGCCTGCTGCACAGGGCCACAAGACCACAGTGGCCAAATCCTTTGTGGAGGAGATACCCAGGAAAGTAGGGAAGGCAGGGCAGGGCCATGGGGCTTGGCGAGGCAGAGGGCAGGTGTGTGTGTCAGTCTGGCTGCTGGGAAGGCGGGAGGGCTGGCTGGCTTCAGGCTTTTCTGTTTTGTAAATAACTAGCTTCTTATCCTTGGCTAGTTGTGTGACACTGATGGAGGCAGGTGGGGTGCTGCCAACAGGGGCTGTGTTGTCCAGGAGGCGTAGGGCCCCTTCTCCCCCTCTTCCCCTTCCCGGCCTCCTGGGCAAGGCCGATGGGAGTGGGATGGGAGTGCCTGCAGTCTTCCCGCTGGCTGCTTGCTCCTCTGTCTGTCTGTCTCACATTGTCTGGTCCCCGGCACATTCCTACCCTTGCAGACGCAGAGAGTCCCCTGCCCCTCCCACATAAGACCCCATGCCCACCCTGCTGGGCTACCTGCTGAAGTCTGTCTGCCTCCCTGGGCACCCCGGGGACCAGAGGGGCTCACTGGCCTCTCCTGTGTCCCTGGCTCTGAGACAAAGGGCGGGTGTTCATGCTCAGCGCCAAGCAGTGTGGCCCGGGCAGGTCTGTTTAGTCTTGTCCAGCTAACGTAAACCAGCCGGAACCGGGCTGCGGCAGCCACTTTGCCGGAGGTTCCCTTATTTGGAATGAAATGCATTGTTTTCCACTGGGAGGCTTTGGGGACTCTGGGGAGGCCAGGCTGGGCCCAGCCCCAAGGTGTGGCCTGGGTGGCTCCTCTGACAGTCCCCAAGCGTCTGTGCCACAGAAGCTGGCCCTTGGGATGCCTCTGTCCCCGTGGGGCTCACAGACAGGGGACAACCTCAAGCCATGCCCCAGCTACTCAGGGGTGGAGGGTCCCTGGGATCATGTGTTGTCCTCCCTGACTGTTGACAGAGGGAAACTGAGTCTCAGAGATGAGAAGGGACTGCCCAGACTTGCAGGGCAGGTGTGGCAGGTGGAGGTTTGGAAGCCAGGCCCTGGTCCCCTGGTTTTGATTGTGTGCTGTGGACCAGGGCACCTCTGACCGGGAGCTGGAGGCGGGGTGGGTGGTGCACAAGAATCTTACCTGACGTGGCCTGCAGCCTGGGGGCCCTCTCAGGTTTCTGGGGAGGCTAAGCATGGAGGCCTGGGGCTGTGAGTTGGCGGATGGGCTTGGGAGAACAGAGAGGGGTGCTGGGTCTCGACCCTGCTGATTCAGTGTGACCTTGGCCTTGGCCTTCCCCACCTGCCCTGGAAGCTCGGTCTTTTTTGTGTGTCTCCCAGGGCATGGCCTGGATCCCCTGAGGTCAGAGAGGGTCTCTCACCCGCAACGGGTCTTATGAACCAGCTTACTGGATGGGCTGCGATCCTGCTCTGTGCCTACTTTCTGCTTCCTGGTGAAGAGCTCTCTGCTGTCTGACCACCCATGGCCAGGATTTGCCACTCATGCCCCAGCCTGGGTCTTCTGCCCTTGGACTTCTCCCACCCTCAGAATCCTGAGTGTGCAGGGCCAGGCCCCTCAGACCCAGGCCTACTTTGTTCCCAGGAGGGATTCCTAGAGAGAGCGGGGACTGCTGTGGGGCAGGGGAGCCTCACCAGGCACTGTGGCAACGCAAGGCAAGGAGCCTTAGAGGCAAAACTTGGGCTCAGATCTCCACCCTGGCAATTGTTGGCTGGGCTGCTAACCTGGGGCAGAGACCTCCAAGCCGGGACTCTCTTTGCCCGCTCTAGGGCCAGCTACAGAGGGGACAGGTGAGTTACTGTGAGGACGACGCGAGCTCATGCCTGCTAGGGCCCCGCAGATAGAGCAGGGAGTGGGCAGGAAGTGGGCCGGCTGTGACTGCTGACCCCTGAGCCGGGGTCCTGGCTGCAGGCTGCTCGGCCAGCTTGGGGTCCCCCAGGCCCCTTCTCGAGAAACAGTGCCTGTGTGGATCTCCTTTCTAGAGGAAGCTCCCCGTTTCATGTCCTCTAAAAAGAGATTCTCATTTCACCCTTTTCCTGTTGACGGAGAACTCACAGCTGGGGCGTAGGAAGCTGTGACTGGCCAGTGCTGGCTGCACAAGGAACAGGTGATGTTAGAAAGAGCAGCTCGAGAAACCCTGACTTTGAAGCCTCCTGGTGCTGGGAGAATGAGGGCAGGAGACACTGCAGTGTTTACTATGAGAATTCCATTCAGCGCGCTCTCGGCAGTAACACTAGTACTACGATCCAGGCCGTTTATAAAGGTAGGGTAAACTTTCGCTCTACAGGACCAGGGAGACACTCGTTTACAGACTGTCCGTTGCCAGGAGCACACCAGCAGAGAGAAACGCTCAACTCAGCAGTCAGAGCAAAGGAGGCTGGTGCCCGGACAGCGCCCACACAGGCCCTGAGCAGGTGTCCCTGGCAGTGGGAGCATTAAGGTTCTGGATTTGCTTTCTGAAAAGCCCTCTGCAGCTGTCCTGTGGAGGATGGAGTTAAGAGGGACAAATTGGGGGGCCAGGAGACCAGATATGATGGGAATGTCATCATCTAGAGGGAAAGATGCTGTATCACACAGCTTCTAAAAATATTTTATTTGAAAGGTAGAGAAGGAGGGGGAGGGGTATCTTATCTGCTGGTTCACTCCCCAAATGCCTATAACAGCCAGGTAGAAAGCAGGAGCCAGGAACTCAGTCCAGATCTCCCACAGAAGCGGGAGGTACCCACTTTCTTGAGCCATCATCTGCTGCCTCCTAGTGTGCACATTAGCAAGAAGCTGCAGTTGGAAGCAGAGCCAGGGTTAGAACCTAGGTGCTCTGATAGGCAGCATCTTAACTACTGTGCCAAACACCTGCCCTGATTATTAGCTTTTTGTCACTATAACGGAATGCTGGAGGGAGGCTTCTTACGAAGACAAAGAGGTATGTTTAGCTCACAGTTTTGGAGACTGAAGGTCCAAGCGGCATAGTGTATGCTCTTGTGAGGCCCTGTGTCAGATGGGGCAGGCATGTGCAGGAATGGTGAGACAGGATGCAGAGGGGTAGGGGCAGCTTCATCTTTTTATGACATCCTCTCCAGTGAGCTAACCCAGGCTCCAACGAGGATGACCCTCATCCCTTCTGATGGCAGGGCCCTGTGTCCTGAGGACCTCCCACCAAGCCCCATCACTTAATGGTTCTACCACCTCCCAAGACTACCACCCTGGAGACCAAGCTCCCGACACATGAACCTTTGAGTGACAACACCACACACACCATGGCAGATCCCAGAGCCTGCAGGACAGCTATGCTGCGAGAGAGGAAGGGACTCATTGAGATCTGTGAAAGAGGTGTGCTTGGCGGCACCAGCAAATGAATGACAAGTATGGGTGGAGGGAGAGGGGAGAGCCCAGGTGGTGCCAGATTATCAGGTCAGTAGGAGGGTGGTGATCCCACTAGGACCCAGGCTAAAGAGGACTGGAGGGGCTGGCGCTGTGGTCTAGTGGGTGAAGCTGCCTCCTGCAGCACCGGTATCCCATATGGGGGTACCAGTTCCAGTCCTGGCTGCTCCAGTTCCAATCCAGCTCCCTGCTAATGCCCCTGGAAACAAAGTGGGAGATGGCTCAAGTCCTTGGGCCCCTGCACCCACATGGGAGACCCGGGAGAAGCTCCTGGCTCCTGGCTTCAGCCTGGCCCAGCCCCAGCTGTTGTGGACATTTGGGGATGAATCAGTGGATGGAAGACCTCTCTCTCTCTGCCTCTCCATCTCTGTAACTCTGACTTTCAAATAAATTAATAAGCCTTTCAAAAAAAAAAAAAAAAAGAGGACTGGAGAGGAAGACGGATTGGGCTTTGGTCAGGGTGTGTCTGAGGATGTCCTGGGGGAGACACTGGGTCAGCAGCCCCGGGATGGACCGGAAGTCCCAGGGACAGGTTGTGGCTGCATTGTGTTGTTAGCAATGGGTGCACTTAAACCATGAGAGTGAACGAAGCATCACAGAGTGTCCAGAATGAAACTATGAAGGAGTCACTGGAGAGGTACAGAGAGGCCAGGGAGTAGAGGTCGGAGGTGTGATGTGGCCCAGTGCGCAGGTTCTCAGCCTTTAATGGGCCTACAGGTTACCTGGGGAGCTCGTAAAAATACAGATTCCTCCTCAGAGGATCTTGAGCAGCCAAAACAATTCTGAAAAAACACAAACTGGAGGAGTCTATTGCAGTATTTGTAAAAATTAATTGGTTTTTATTTATCTGAGAGGCAGAGACAGAGAGAGCTCCTATCAACTGGTTAACTACCCAGATGCCTGCAATGGCTGGAGCTGGGTCAAGCTGAAGCTAGAAATCAGGAACTTGAGCTGGATTGCCCATGTGCATGGGGACCCAGCCTTTGAGCCATCACCTGCCGCTTCTCAGGGTGCCCATTAGGAAGCTGGAATCAGGAGTGGAGCTGGGACATGAACCTAGGCACCCCAGCAGGGGATGCCAGCATCCCAACTAGCGTAAGCACTATGCCAAACACCTGCCCGAGTCAAATGATTTTCAGAGGATTCCAAGATCATTCAGTGGGGGAAGGGCAGTCTTTCCCACAAACGGTACTGGGACAACATGCAAGAGGATGAAGTTGGACCCTTCCTAGTTCATATACAGAAATACCCATATGCTAGCCTAC
This sequence comes from Lepus europaeus, assembly GCF_033115175.1. Lineage (NCBI taxonomy): Eukaryota > Metazoa > Chordata > Mammalia > Lagomorpha > Leporidae > Lepus > Lepus europaeus. Next base: position 25,981,653 of record NC_084843.1, on the reverse strand, counting down.
ATCTGTAATACTTTTTTTTTTAAAAAAGGTTTATTTATTTATTTGAAAGGCAAAGTTACAGGGAGAGAGAGGAAAGAGAGAGGGAGGGAGGGAGGGAAGGAGAGAGAGAGAGAGAGAGAGAGAGAGAGAGAGAGAGAGAGAGAGATCTTCCACCCATTGGTTCACTCCCCAGATGGCCAAAATGGCCAGAACTGTGCCAGGCTGAAGCCAGAAGCCAGGAGCTTCTTCCAGGTCTCCTACATGGGTGCAGGGGCCTAGGAACCTGGGCCATCTGCTGCAGCTTTTCCAGGTGTGTTAGCAGGGAGCTGGATTGGAAGTAGAGCATCTGGGACTCATATGGGATGCTGGCAGTGTAGGCCATGGCTTAACCCACTTTGCCTCAGTGCCGGTCCCAACTGTAAAACTCTTACAAGAAAATATAGGGCAGGCTGACACTGTGGCTCACTTGGCTAATCCTCCACCACAGCGTGCCAGGCGCGGCGGCCATTGGAGGGTGAACCAATGGAAAAGGAAGACCTTTCTCTCTGTCTCTCTCTCTCTCTCACTGTCCACTCTGCCTGTCAAATAAATAAAATAAAAATAAAAAGTTAACTTCAGGGGCTCAGCGTATAGCCTAGCAGTTAAGACACCACTCGGGGTGCCTGTATCTCATCCTGGAGACCCTGGATTCCCCAGGGCTCTGCTTTCCATTCCAGTTTCCCGCTAATGTGCACCCTGGGGAGCAGCAGGCAATGGGCCCAGAACTTGGAACCCTGCCGCGCACATGGGAGTTCTGGGCTTCTGGTTACAACCTGGCCCAACCCTGCCTGTTGCAGGCATCTGGGGAGTAAACCAGCAGATGGGAGATCTATGTCTATGTCTCTCTCTCTCTCTCTCCCCTCTCTCTCAACTGTCTCTCTGCCTTTCAAATAAAATGAAAATAATATATAAATTTCTAAAGTGCTGATAGTGGGTTTTGATGCATAATTCTGTAAAATCTTCATGAAGTCAAATTTTTCTATTGTTGCATATGCCTTTGAGTCCTAACCTAGAGATTATTGTCACACCCCATATCATGAAGCTTTGCCCTATATTTTCTTTGCTTTATTTATTTTTTTTTTTTGACAGGCAGTTAGACAGAGAGAAAGGTCTTCCTTCTGTTGGTTCACCCCCCAAATGGCCACCACAGCCGGCATGCTGCTCCGATCCGAAGCCAGGAGCCAGGTGCTTCTCCTGGGCTCCCAATCGGGTGCAGGGCCCAAGCACTTGGGCCATCCTCCACTGCACTCCTGGCCACAGAAGAGAGCTGGACTAGAAGAGGAGCAACTGGGACAGAATCCAGCACCCCAATCAGGACTAGAACCCGGGGCTCCACAGGCGCAGGATTAGCCTAGTGAGCCACAGCGCTGGCCAACTTTTAAACTCAATTGTAGTACAGCAGTTAAGTCTGTCAGTGTCATTGTGGGAATCTGGGGAGTGAACCAGTGGATGAAAGATCTCTCTCTGCCTTAAAAACAAAAACAAAAACAAAAATTGCTGGGGGCCTGTGTCAGACCAGGCGAGCAGGGAACAGTCTGATGGTTAATGCCGGTGGGCTTTTAGCCCTACCCAGGCCGTTCACCATCAGGGAAACACCTGCCAGGTGGGCAAGACTCTTGGCCAACCCTCCCCCTGCCCCAGCAACTCCTGGGCCACACGTGGTTTGCCCCAGGGCATGCCTGCTTCCTGAGGTGAGTGTGTACCTCCAGAGTATCCCCTTTCCACCCTGCGGGGTCCTGGGGCCAAGTTGGTGTCTCGAGGATAGCTTTGCTTTTCTGCTCTGTGACCAGCTGATTCCACACTCCGAAATGCAAGAAAGCTTATGACCAAGACCCTTGCCACCTGCTGCCCACATAGAGCTTCCAGAAGGAGGGAGTAGGTTAAACAAATAGCATCTGCACCTCTAGGAATGCTTTGCAGCTTTTTTTTTTTTTTAATTTTATTTTTTTATTTTTTGACAGGCAGAGTGGACAGTGAGAGAGAGACACAGAGAGAAAGGTCTTCCTTTGCCGTTGGTTCACCCTCCAATGGCTGCCGCAGCTGGCGCGCTGCGGCTGCCGCGCTGCGCTGATCCGAAGCCAGGAGCCAGGTGCTTCTCCTGGTCTCCCAAGGGGTGCAGGGCCCCAGCACTTGGGCCATCCTCCACTGCCTTCCCGGGCCACTTCAGAGAGCTGGCCTGGAAGAGGGGCAACCGGGACCGAATCTGGCGCCCCGACCGGTACCAGAACCCGGTGTGCTGGTGCTGCAGGCGGAGGATTAGCTTATTGAGCCGCGGTGCTTTTAACATCAGTAAGGTACTGTGATCAAAATTGTCTTCCATATGAAGGGAAAAAGCAAGTTCCATGGCATTGTATGTGGTACGGGCCTATTTGTATTTAGAGCATTACGTTTTCCCTCTCTCCCTCCTCCTTTCCCTCTCTGCCTTTGTCTCTCTCTCTCTCCCTCCATTCCTTTCTTTCCAGTGATAATTTTTGCAAGGCCGCTGTGTGCCAGGCACTGTTCTAGGTGCCGGGATTCAGCAGTGAACATGTTTTCTGTCTCATGGAGTTAACATTGTTATGAGGAGAGACAGATTAAAAAAAAAAGAAAACAAACCAACTAGGTGCCATATGGGCTGTCAGATGGTCATAAGTGCTGTGCAGAGCTGGGGATTATGGGGGGGTGGGGTCTGGGGAAGTTCACACTTTAAAATAGGCTGGCTAGGGAAGGCCCGCGAGGGCACTGGAGGGCGGGAGTGTGTGATGCAGATAGCTGGAAGGGAGGGGCAGCCCTCGTCTGTGCATCTATTTATCACCATCTGCATTTACTCTTATTTCTTTTTTTTTTTTTAATTTTTTAAAAAATTTTTGACAGGCAGAGTGGACAGTGAGAGAGAGACACTCACAGAGAAAGGTCTTCCTTTGCTGTTGGTTCACCCTCCAATGGCCGCCGCAGCCGGCGCACTGCGCTGATCCAAAGGCAGGAGCCAGGTGCTTCTCCTGGTCTCCCATGGGGTGCAGGGCCCAAGCACTTGGGCCATCCTCCACTGCACTCCCGGGCCACAGCAGAGAGCTGGCCTGGAAGAGGGGCAACCGGGACAGAATCCGGTGCCCCGACCAGGACTAGAACCCGGTGTGCCGGCGCCGCAAGGTGGAGGATTAGCCTAGTGAGCCATGACGCCGGCCCTTATTTCTTTCTGAAAAGAAGTTTTATTTATTTGAAAGGCAGACAGAGCTCCCAACTGCTGGCTCACTTCCCTAAAAGCCTGCAACAGCAGGGCCTGGGCCGGGGCTTAAACCGGGAGCCAGGAATGTGGTCCAGGTCTCCCATGGAGGAGGCAGGAACCCAATCACTAGAGCGCTCACTCGCTGCCTCCCAGGGTCTGCGTTAGCAGGAAATCAGAGTCAGGGTGGAGGTGGATATTGACCCCAGGAGCTGGGATCTGGGCTGTGGGCCTCTTAGCCAGTGTCCTAACAGCTAGGCCCAATGCCTGCCCCTGCCGTTCATGCTTACTTTGTACAAACACAGACCAAGGCCAAGTGCCCCCTAAACCGAGGCGCGTAGGTGTCTGTGGAGTGGAATGGGGAGGGGCTACCTTCATTTTTTATACCATACAAATCAGTACTGTTTTATTTTTAATAACACACACATCTCTTTTACAGTTTAAACATTGTTTTGAAAATGAACTTTTATAGCTCTGCCCCCTTCCCGCATGGAGGATGGTCTGCAGACTCTACCCCACTTTGAGCATTGTTTCCAGGATGATGCGTAAGCACTGGTGCTTGTGCCTAAAAACAGTGCAGTCTTTTTTTTTTTTTTTAAGATTTATTTATTTATTTGAAAGTCAGGGTTACACAGGGAGAGGAGAGGCAGAGAGAGAGAGAGAGATCTTCCATCTGCTGATTCACTCCCCAATTGGCCGCTACAGCTGGAGCTGTGCCAATCCGAAGCCAGAAGCCAGGAGCTTCTTCCGGGTCTCCCACATGGGTGCAGGGGCCCAAGGACTTGGGCCATCTTCTACTGTTTCCCGGGCCATAGCAGAGAGGTGGATCAGAAGTGGAGGAGCTGGGACCTGAACTGGTGCCCACATGGGATGCCAGCGCTGCAGGCAGCGGCTTTACCCTCTACACCACAGCGCTGGCCCCATCTTTTTCTTTCTTTTTCTCCTCCCATCCTGTGCCCAGAACAGGCTGAGGTCGATGGGCGCCGCATGGAACCCTGGATTCTCCCACCTGAATGAGGGTCCCTGGGAGTCACTGCCAGGCCTCCCCTTCCCAGGCCTCTACAATGCCTGGGTCTGGTTCCCGTCCCTAAAGGCTGAAGGACCTGTGGTGGAATGAGAAGGCCATGCCAAGATGGCCGCTGGCAATGGAGCCTGCCTGGCAACAGGCTGTGATTGGATGGTTTTGAAAACTGCCTTGCAGGCTGGTGCCGTGGCTCAATAGGCTAATCCTCCGCCTGCAGCACTGGCACATCGGGTTCTAGTCCTGGTCGGGGAGCCGGATTCTGTCCCGGTTGCCCCTCTTCCAGGCAGCAGAAGATGGCAAAAATACTTGGGCTCCTGTACCCACTTGGGAGACCTAGAAGAAGCTTCTGGCTCCTGGCTTCAGATCAGCCCAGCTCTGGCCATTGTGGCTATTTGGGGAGTGAACCAGCGGATGGAAGGTTCTCTCTTTCTGTCTCTCCATCTCTCTCTGTAACTATGCATTTCAAATAAATTAATCTGAAAAAACCAGTTGTTAATGGATTATGAAAGTAGGATATTTTTTTGAACATTCAGGAAAGTATAAAGGAGAAAGAACTTCTCTGAAATGCTTAAGGTCGCTATTTTAGTGTATTTTTCTGGTGTAATTTTGTGTTCTTAGAAGTGGTCTTTGTCTCACAATCAGGACCTCCTTGATGGTGAGGCTAAAGGGCAGTGTGGGGACAGTATGGAGTGGGCCATGCATCCCATGAACGTCTCCACCCGACCCTGCACATTCAGATGCATTAGCGCGTCTCCTGATGCAGAGCCAAGATCTGCAGATTGGAATTCCCGAGTGTCTCTTGTAGACGCCCCCTGAGACATGCTCTCCACTTGTCAATTTTGGCTTCTTCAAAGTGGAACAAGAGCCTCAAGCTGCTTATGAATGAAGTTGGGTGCAAAATCCTACACATTTCTCCTGACTGTTTTTCAATGGCCGTGCCTGGGAATGGGAGGAATGTGACAGTACTTTCCTAGGGACCAGCCTCAGCGCGTCTTTTCAAAGCGTTCAACTTCATTTACATCTCGGCCATTTCTAAATATACAATGACATTAAGTACAGGCGTTATTTTGCACCATCACCACTGTGCATCTCCAGAGCGGCTTTCATTCTGCCAGACTGAAACCCTGTGCCCAGTAAACAGTAGCTGTCGGTTTCCTGCTGCCTCCGGCCCCTGGCAACACCAATCTACTTTCTGTGTTGGCTCTGGGCCCCTCAGCTAGGTGGAAAGGTACAGGATTTGTCCTTTTGTGACTGGTTTATTTTACGTAGCATAGGGGGAGGAAGAGAGAGAGAGAGAGAGGGAGGGAGGGAGGGAGAGACTCACATACACTGAGGGAGGGGAGAGAGAGAGAGAGAAAGAGAGAGACTTACATGCACTGGGTGGGGGGAGAGAGAGAGAGGGAGAGACTTACATACACTGGATGGGGGGAGAGGGAGAGACTCACATTCTCTGAGGGAGGGGAGAGAGAAGGAGAGAGAGAGAGAGAGAGAGGGAGAGGGAGACTCATACACTGAGGGCGGGGAGAGAGAGGCTGAGCAGCGAGAGTGCTCCTATCCACTGTTTATCTTTTCTAATGCCTGCAGTGGCCGGGGCTGGGCCAGGCTGAAGCTGGGAGATGGGAGCTCCGTCTGAGTCTCCCACATGGGTGTCAGGGACCCAACCACTTGAGCCATCACTGCTGCCTCCCAGGATCTGCATTAGCAAGAAGCTGGAATTGGGAGCTAGGGGCGGGAATTGAATTAGGCACTATGATACGGGATGTAGCATCTTGACTGGGGTCTTAACTGCTGGGCCAAAGCATATCTCATCTGCCTCCCTCCCTCCTTTCCTTCCTTCCATCCTTCTGTCCTTCCAGATGTATTTATTTATTTGAAAGAAAAAGAGGGAGGGAAGGAAGGAGAGAGAAAGAGAGAGAGAGAGAGAAAGAGAGAGAGAGAGAGAGAGAGAGAGAGAGCGAGAAAGAGAGAATCTTCCATCCGCTGGTTTACTCCCCAGGTAGCAATGGCCAGGCCTGGGCCAGGTTGAAGCCAGAAGCCAGGAGATTCTTCCAGGTGTCCCATGTGGATGGCAGGGGCCCAGACACTTGTGCTATTTCCCACTGCCTTTTCTAGGTCATCAGTAGGGAGCTGGATTGGAAGTGGAGCAGCCAGGACACAAACAGCACCCATTTGAGATGCCACAATGCCACATTTGAGGTTTTTTTTTGGCAGGCAGAATTAGAGAGAGAGAGAGAGAGAGAGAGGTGTCTTCCTTTCTGTTGGTTCACCCCCTAAATGGCCACTACGGCTGGGTGCTGCCCCAATCCTAAGCCAGGAGCCAGGTGCTTCCTCCTGGTCTCCCATGTGGGTGCAGGACCCAAGCACTTGGGCCATCCTCCACTGCCCTCCCAGGCCACAGCAGAGAGCTGGACTGGAAGAGGAGCAACCGGGACAGAACCTGGCGCCCCAAACGGGCCTAGAACCTGGGGTGCCAGCGCCAGAGGTGGAGGATTAGCCAAGTGAGCCGCGGCACTGGCCAGTTTTTGTTTTTTAAGACTTATTTTTTTATTTGAGAGGGATGGAGAGAGAGAGCGAGAGAGAGAGAGAGAGAGCAAGTGAGCTGAATCTGGGAGCTGAGAACTCCATCCAGATCTCCCACATGGGCGGTGGGAACCCAATTACTGGAGCCATCATTGCTGCCTCCCAGTCTGGATTGGCGGGAAGCTGGAATCAGGAGCTGGAGCTGAATGGAACTCAGGTCTCCTGATGCGGTGGGTGGGCATCTTTTTAAGATTTATTTATTCATTTGAAAGAGTCACACAGAGAGAAGGAGAGGCAGAGAAAGAGAGGGAGAGGTCTTCCATCTGCCAGCCCACTCCCCAATTGGCCTCAATGGCCAGAACTGTGCTGATCCAAAGCCAGGAGCCAGGAGCTTCTTCTGGGTCTCCCACGTGGGTACAGGGGCCCAAGTCCATCTTCTACTGCTTTCCCAGGCATAGCAGAGAGCTGGATCAAAAGTGGGGCAGCTGGGACTTGAACCAACGCCCATATGGGATTCTGGCACTGCAGGCAGCGGCTTTACCCACTACGCCACAGTGGTGGCCCCAACTGTTGTCTTTTTTTGACAGGCAGAGTGGACAGTGAGAGAGAGAGTCAGAGAGAAAGGTCTTCCTTTTTGCCATTGGTTCACCCTCCAATGGCTGCTGTGGCTGGTGTGCTGCGGCCAGCGCACCGCACTGATCCAAAGGCAGGAGCCAGGTTCTTCTCCTGGTCTCCCATAGGGTGCAGGACCCAAGGACTTGGGCCATCCTCCACTGCACTCCCTGGCCACAGCAGAGAGCTGGCCTGGAAGAGGTGCAACTGGGACAGAATCCGGCACCCCGACCGGGACTAGAACCTGGTGTGCCGGTGCCGCAGGCGGATTAGCCTATTGAGCCGTGGCGCCGGCCCCCAACTGTTGTCTTAACCAATGGGATGTCTGCCCTAACAGTTATTTTTTTTAAAATCCTTTTAAAAAATGTTATTAAAGGCTAACATCTAGCACACTACATCTATTTAGCACACTGTGATGTAGTTAGACACACACATACACCTGTAAAACCGTCCACACTGTCGGGGTAGTGGACGTCTCCATCGTCTTCAACAGGTTCATGGCGCCTTGAGAAATCCGTGTCCCCTGCTCCTCCCTGTGCTCCCTGACCCCATCCTCAAGTGACCACCCATCTGCTTTCTGCCACCGCAGCTTCATTTGCCCGTTTTGGAGTCCTGTGTGAACTGCATCCGGTGGCGTCTGTTGGCTTTCCTTGGGCTTCCTTGTCTCCCTGTGGTTAGTCTGAGATGTTCACGTTGTGCTGTGCAACAGTAGCCTGCTCTTCTCATTGCTCAGCGTGTTCCACGCGTGTCCCTTGATTTGTTTGTCCATTCACCTCTTGATGGACATTTGTGTTGTCTTCAGTTTCGAGCTAGTAGGAATTTAATTGTTACACGAAGATGGATGTAGCCTGTGCCTGGACCTGTTTTTCCTTTTCTTTTGGGCTGATACTGGAGGTGTGGTGGGGTGGCTCGGTCAGGTAGAGGGTGTATGTTCAGCTTTCTCAGGAACTGCTAAAATGTTTTCCACAAGGGTTGCACCAAGTTACATTTTAAGGCCGGTGATGTGGTGCAGCAGGTTAAGTCGCTACCTGGATGTCGTATCAGAGCACCAGGTTGAGCTGCTGCTGCTCTACTTCCAATCCAGCTCCCTGCTACTGCTCTTGGGAAGATAGCAGAAGATGGCCCAATACTTGGGCCTCTGAACCCATGTGGGAGACCCAGATGGATTCCTGGCTCCTGGCTTTAGCCTGGCCCAGGCCCAACCATTGCAGCCATTTGGAAGTGAATCAGCAGATGGAAGATCTCTCTGTCCATCTCTCTTGCTGTATCTCTGCCTTTCAAATAAAATAAATTTTTTTAAAGTTATATTTCCACCAGCAGTGTGAGGGTTCTGATTTCTCTAGATTCTTACCAACACTTGGTGGGGGCATTCATTTTATTTGGCCGTTCTAATGGGTGTATAGTGTTTATTGCATGTGTTTTAGCTTTTATCTCCTTATTGGCAAATCACACTGAACATTTTTCCATGTGCTTCCTTGCTGTTCATATATTATCTACTATGGTATGGTGTCTCAGTTTTTGCCCACTATTTGTTATTGGGTTACTTTCTTAGTGTTGGGTTTTAAGAGTTTGTATATTTGAGATTCCCTATTAGAGATATACTTTGCAATAATATTCTCCCAGTCCATGGCTTTACTTTTCGTTTTCTGAAAAGAGACTTTTGGTACTTCTTGCTTACTATTTTTAAAAATTGCATAGTCTCTTCCATCATGAACAAGGATAGAGACACCACAATGTCTCATGTGGGGCACATAGCTCATCTGCAGGGACCAAAAGGTGGTGATAGGGTAATAAGGGAGACCCCACCAAGTTTAAGGATTCTGTGTACAGTGGGCATCAACCAGAATGCGTTCAGAGGGAATGGACTCTGTGTTTACTTAAGGGGGCAACGTGTCCAATGAAGACTGCATGTTCCAGCTTCTCCTGCGGCTTGCTGTGGCCATCTGACTACACTTGAGGCTTGCTGTAGCCATCTGACTACAGTTATCACAGAGGATTGGTCCCAGGCTGCTGGCAGATACCAAAATCTGTAGATGCTCAAGTCCCTTATGTAAGAAGCGTGATGTTTGCATAGAACCTGTGCAGTCCTCCCGTGTACTTTCAGCCGTCTCTCACCCAGTACAATGTAATGGTACACTGTATTGTTTAGGGAATGATGACAAGGAAGAAAAGCTGTATGTGTTCAGCCTAGATGCAAGCATCACAGGTCTCGTTACATTGCCTGTGCTCAAGTAAGTGCTGGCCAGCGGCCGAAGGCTGTGAAGTGCAGGTGTCTGTAGCGGGGGTGCCCGTGTGTCACTTCATCTGCGTGGATTTAGCGTTGTGCTTCACTAGCATGGGGCAAATTCTAGTTTTGCTTTTTTGAAATTTTCTGAATTCTCCCCTCCCCCCATTATTTTCAGTCCATGGTTGCTGAATCCCGTGGCTACAGAGGGCTAACTGTACTTTCCTCCCAATGATATGTGACTTAGAATACATATCCTTTAAATAGGAATAGATAGGGCTGGCGCTGTGGTGTAGGGGTAAAGTCGCCGCCTGCAGTGCCAGCATCCTATAAGGGTGCCAGTTCGAGTCCTGGCTGCTCCTCTTCCAATCCAGCTCTCTGCTATGGTCTGGGAAAGCAGTAGAAGATGGCCCAAGTCCTTGTGCCCCTGCACCCACGTGAGAGACCCAGAAGAAGCTCCTGGCTCCTGGCTTCGGATCAGTGCAGCTCCGGCCATTACGGCCAATTGGGGAGTGAACCAGCGGATAGAAGACCTCTCTCTTTCTCTCTCTCCCTCTGCTTCTCTCTCTGTGTAACTCTGACTTTCAAATAAATAAATAAATCTTTAAAAAAAATCAATAGGTGGGGCCGGCACCGTGGCTCACTTGGTTGGTCCTCCGACTGCAGTGCTGGAATCCCCTGTGTGCGTCGGGTTCTGGTCCCAGTTGCTCCTCTTCCGGTCCAGCTCTCTGCTGTGTGCCCAGGAGGGCAGTGGAGGATGGCCCAGGTGCTTGGGCCCCTGCACCCGCATGGGAGACCAGGAGGAAGCACCTGGCTCCTGGCTTTGGTGGGCGTAGCTCCAGCCATGGCGGCCTTTTGGGGGGTGAGCCAGCAGAGGAAGGACCTTTGTCTCTCTCTCACTAACTCTGTCAAATAAATAAATAAATAAATAGGAATAGATAACTAGGTAGTTCCTTTCATTTTGTCTTTGCATCTTCCTTCTGTTTCCTGCCTGGAATGTGGGCAAAGTGGCTGGAGCCTTAGCAGCTTTCTTGGACCTGAAGCCATCTTGAAGGGTTAGGTGGAACGCGACTAGTGAAGGCTGGGCCTCTTCAGCCATGTCTGGGTGTCTGAAAACCCCCACGTGAGAGAACGCACCAGTGTGGTTAAAGAGATGTGCTGTTCCTGGTTTTGTTCTGAGCAACCCAGTGCAGTTCCTAGTGGGCACAGCTGGTTAACACGGCCGAGGGTGAAGAGGAAGTCAGAGCTGCTTCCATGCTTGTCCTGTCAGAAAGTTGTGCTGCCTTTTGTACTTTTTTTTTTTTAATCATTGCTACTGTTTCCTCCTTCATTACCACCATCCTCATTGCTCACCTTCCTCTTCACATGATAATGAGGAGGAATGATATTTCATTGTCGTAACAGGTTCTCTTCCTGGAGGGAGGGCTATTTGTGTGTAAAGCATATCTTATTAAAGATTCCATTAGGCGGTGAAGGGAGGGGAGGCTGGGGGAGGCTTCGGCATTGAGCAACACCTGTGGAAATGGGCAGAGTTGGCACGCAGGGCTAGGGCAACTTCTGTGTCCATTGGGCATGGTCGTGTCAATCATTTCTGTGCTGTAAGGGTCAGTCTTGCCCCCACATGAAGAAGCCCTCTAGGGATGTATGTGAAACAACAGGGATGATAGGCCGGGGCCACGGCTCACTTGGCTAATCCTCTGCCTGCAGCGCCGGCATCCTGGGTTCTAGTCCTGGTTGGGGCACCGGATTCTATCCCAGTTGCCCCTCTTCCAGGCCAGCTCTCTGCTGTGGCCCAGGAAGGCAGTGGAGGATGGCCCAAGTGCTTGGGCCTTGCACCCGCATGGGAGACCAGGAAGAAGCACCTGGCTCCTGGCTTCGGATCAGCGCAGCTCTGGCCGTAGCAGCCATTTTGGGGGGTGAACCAATGGAAAAGGAAGAGCTTTCTCTCTGTCTGTCTCTCTCACTGTCTAACTCTGCCTGTCAAAAAAAAAAAAAAAAAAAAGCAACAACAACAGGGACAGATGCTAGTCCTCTGCCAGGTAGGGCAGGTCTGAGGTAGTAGTACCTGTAAACAGAGGCAGAGGAAGTTGTACTTGGCGGTGTAAGAAGAAAGAAACTGTTGGGGTGGGAGTTTAGCCTGGCAATTCAGATGCTGCGTCCCATATTCAAGTATCTGGATTTGAGTCCTGGCTCCAGCTTGCAATTCCAGCTCCCTGCTAATGCAGGCCCTGGGAGGTAGCAGGTGATGGTCCAGGTAATTGGGTCCCTGTCTCTCAAGCTTAAGTGGGAGACCTGGATGGAGTTCCTGGCTTCCAGCTTTGGCCTGGCCCAGCCTGAGCTGCTGTGAGCATTTGGGGAGTGAACCGGCAGATGGGAGCTCTGTCTCTCAAATAATTGTAATAATGTAAAGACCTAGGAAACTGTTCTTTGCATAGGGGAATGGCATGGTTTGTAGGAAGAATCAGGTGTAGGGTGGAAGGGACTCACAGGGAGGTAGGCCACCTGGGAGGCTCTGATGGTGGTCCATGCATGAGTGAGGGTCATGTGTTGAGCAGATGTCAAGAGAGGATCACATATGCATACATAGATGGGGACACGCCAGGGTGGGGGCAGGGAGAAGAACGTTCTGGGGAAGGCTAGGGGAGCCAATCGGGCCTCAATACAAGTGTGACCCTGAGAGGAGAGGGTGAGAGGGGAAGAAGTGCCTTCTGAGAAAATCTTGCAAGGGCCCTGGGGATTCTTCAAGTCAGAGCCACTGCCACTGGGTAGAGGAGCCCCATGTCCTCCAGGAATGGGTATCTTAGTCTCCCTGCTGCACCTGCGCAAAGTGATTTCCCAACAAACGTGAGCCCTGTGTCGGGTCTGCTCCCTGCTCCAGCGGAGCTCACGGCCGGCCCAGTGGCTGAGCAGCTGAGACATGGGAAGGCCACTGCCTTGTCTCAGGGCTGTTGGTTGCAGAAGCCAAATGGAGACCTGGACGGGCTTCACCAGGGACAGGCTGTCCTCAAGAAAAGCGAACATGCAGGGTGGGTGGGTGGGGCAGGGCTCTGAGAGAGGTGCTCCCCATCACTCTGCTCTGCTCTTCCCGGCCTGGCTTCCTCTGGAGGGGAGTGACATGGCTGGGGCAGTCCCGGGCATCAGTCTCTGGAGGAAGCAGAGTGACCCCCTCTGCTCCCCTGTGAGGAGCAAGGAGAGGTTTCTGCGAGGGCTCCCAGCAGACCACCTGCTGTACTGCCCAGCAGGCCTGCCCATGCCTGGCAAGGGGTGTGCCAGAGAGCCACCTGGTGAGCTTTGGAACATCTGGACCCCACCTCAGAGCCTCTCTGTTAGCTGGTGGCTTTGTACCCTCCCCGGGTGTTGCCAGTGTGCAGCTGGGTTAAGAGCCACTGCCATCTTGGAAGTCAGCAGCCATGCCCACTGCAGCTGCGTACTAGCTCGGGGCGGTTGGGACAGGTCACTGGACCTCCTGGAGCCCGGTCTCCCCATCTGCAGCCCTGGGGGCTGGCGGTGCTGCCTCCTGCAGTTGCTGGGGATGCCTGGTGAGCTCGCGGGTGTTTGCAGGCTTTGCGGACTGAACCACCAGGCACTGACACCCACGGGCTCTTGCTCATGGTCCTCATTCAATTTGGAGGGAAAAGGTGCTAGGAACAGCCAGGCTGGAGATTTCTCTTGAGCATAGTTTCCTGTCATTAAAACGGAATCTGAAAGAGGAGGGAAAACGACAGACTGGGAAGCCACAGGCAATGGCACTGCCGCTCCTTTCTTCTTGGGAGGCGTGGGTTTGAAGCGCTGCTATAAATGGTTTATGCAAAACAAGCTGGAGGCGCTCATCCCCCTGCTGTTTTAATCCAGGAGAGGCTGGGAGGGGACCAGGTGCAGGCTTCCCAACGTCTCCTCCTTGCAGGCCTGTGTGGGTAGTAGGGGCGGCTGGGTGCTCTTGTGTTGCCTGGGGGAAGATGGTCAGATAAAGCCTGCACCCTGGCTCCCGTGTTCCAGGGCACACCTGGCTGCCCAGCTTCTTGGCCTTTTCTGTCCGAGAAAGCACTGGCAGGTGCTGCCCGTGGTGCCAAGGGAACGAGGCGGGGCAGCCCTGGGGCTGTGAGGTCATGGGCCTGCCAGGGACTCTCTCCCCTTTGAATCCCACTGGACCCACAGGGATCAGGGCCTCATGGCTGGGAGGGTGACCTCAGGGCTGAGGCCTGGAGGAGGAGCAGATATGGGCACAGTAGAGCTGCTGGCCCCATCCTGTCTTCTCCCCGCCTCCTCGCCTGCCTGCCTGCCTTCACACCACACAGCATCCACCAGGGTAGGTGCTGGGGATCCGGAGGTCTGTCCTCTGGTAGCTCCCAGCATGGGAAGGGGGCTCTTGCCACTGCTGCAGGGCTGGGGCTGCACAGGGGGCTGGACATGGTGTGGAAGGAAGAGGAAGGGGTCTCTTCTGCCCTGCAGTGTGGGTGATCGCAGATGAAAGACCCCTCTGAGCTGAGGAATGAAGGTCAAGTAGGAGTTTTTGAGTGACCAGTGAGGGCGGGAGGGCATTCCAGGTAGAGTGACAGTGTTCAGAGCCATGGACACATGAGCTGTGGCCATCGTCCAGGGCACATAGTTCCTGTGCATGGGTTGGGGGGGAAGTCATGGGAGGGGAAGCCAGACACGTGGGTTGGGACCCCACACACCTGGAATGTTCCCTGCAGGTATGTGGGAGTCACTGAGCTGGACAGTGCCCCAGCCGCATTGGTCAGGCAGGAAGGTTGGCTCAGAACAGGAGCAGATGGGGTAAAGCTCCAACCACGCCATCAGCCCCAGCCTCTGCTCTTCCCTCCGTCCCTGGTCCTCTGAAGAGGGGATGGAGGTTGGGGGCATTGTCCAAATCAGGATGGTGCTGGTGGGTGGAGCCATAGCAGAAGCTGGGGGATGGGAGGAGGGCAGGCTTGAGAGGGACACAGTGACTGCTTAGATGAGGGCATCAGGTTGACACCAGACTCTTGCCTGGGCCATAGAAGCCAAAGGGTGATGCAGGCTGGGGAACCCTGGTGCGTTGGCTAAGGTCTGGAGGAGGGCGGAGAGGCAGTGGGAGAGGGTGGAGGTGAGGGGACTGCTGCTCTGGGCCTTCCGGGATACTCCAGGGCGGCCCCCCAGTTCCCCGCCGGGAACTCTGGTTCTGGGCTACAGAGGAATGCGTGCCCCCAGTGCCCCCATTTTCCAGATGTGAAAAGTGCAGCCCTGAGAAGGACCCCACTCGCCCAGGGTCACAGGGTGGGTTCTGACAGGCAGTGTTGTGGCTGGGAAAGTGGACCCCAGAGTCTCACAATATGGTTTTCCTCTCTGACAGAGCAGTGGGTTCAACCAAGCAGGGTTGAGGCTGTGAGGGGAGGAGCGTTTGTTTTAGACAGGGAGGGGTCCTGTTTGCCTCTGGGTGGGGCTCAAAGCCGGAGCTGCCTTAGCCAATGCTCTGGAGCCCTCCCTCCACCAGGGACCAGGAGGAGGCTTGGAGGCCATAAAAAGGGCCCCTGCCAGACCCTCCCATACCCTCTCTGAATTTGCTGTTACCTCAGGGCTTGCAGGGAGCCCAGGGGACCTGGATCCTAGGGAGGACTTTGTCATTAGACTGGGGTGCTAGGGGCTCGACCCCAGCCCCAGAGCTGGAGGGGGTGGGGTGAGGCTTCTTGTGTTGGGGAGGAGCCTGGGCTGTTGCTAGGGTGAGAAGGGAGGGGAGTAGAGGAAGGGGCAGGTTGGGAGCTGGGGCAGCCTCCCTGGGGAGCAGCTCCAGGGAAGAAAATGGTTCCTCTCTCTGCTTTCCCCAGGACCACTGTCCTGCTGCTGTCTTCGCCTGCCATAGTGAGCTCTGGCTCCAGAGAAGGGTGGCCAGCACACAGCTGGCCACATGTGCCTGGTCCAGGCCACTGGCGGCTAAGAGGCTGCCGTGGGGCTGTGAAACGTGAGACTGGGGTTCAGGTCAGGGCTCCGGTTGGGGATGGAGTAGCAGGGAGCAGGGTTTCCTGGTGGGCTCGATGGGGACACAGCCATCGAGAGGCCTCTCTCTGCTCCTAGGTGCCTCTGTGCTGGGGCCTGCCTTTGGCTCTGCAGCCAGTGTGGCTGGTGTCTTCTGTGCCCCTGGGGGTGGACACAGAGCTGGCACAGTTCAGAGGCTGGGCCCAGGTGGCCTGTCACTTTGCTGCATGAGTACAGAAGCCCCTGTTTCAGAGCCCAGCCAAGCCCCCTCTGTGTCTTCACGCAGTGTGTTTGGGTTTGTGTGCGAGAGCTGTTGCCCCTGCATCAGCTCCCTTTTCCCCTTGGGCACGTGCGTGGTGCTGAAGCTCAGAGGCCCTTTCACCACCAGAGTGCTAATGGACCCAGAGCCTGGCTTGGGCAAGGACTGTAGGTGGGGGGCTTGGATGCGTAGCAGGGACCCTGGTAGGGTAGCACAGTGAGTGCAGGCACTCACAGCCAGAGTCCAGAGCTGGCTACTGTGGGCATCAGCAGACTTGACCCATGTGCCCCGGCTGCCCCTGGTGCCCTCCTGTCGACGCTGTTTGCTCAACCCCAGGGGCAGCAGTGGCCAAAGCCCTGGAGCCTGCAGCCTGCAGTCTGGCTTCTGGTCCAGGCCTGGCTCTGCCCTGCACTGGCAGGTTCATCAGCACCTTCTTGAGCCTCCAGTTTTCTCCTCCCTTCAGAGGGGTGGGCATCTGGCCCGCAGTACCTGATAGGGTACTTTGGCAAGGCCAGTACAGCATTTTGTAGCCTTTCAGAGCTGGGTCATTCTGAGAGGCCGTGTGGCAGATGTCTGGGGGTGTGGGCTTAGCTGAGTGTTAGCCAGGTGACCTGGACCAGGTATTCTGTGTCTCCATGGAGGTGCGGAGTTTCTGGGGATGCCCTCCCACTCGGGGGGCCCAAAGCAACTGTTTCGAGATGCTGGCGGCAGACCTGACTAGCTCAGTTGGCCTGGGTGCTTCTTTGTCTTAGCCCCTCCTTGACTTTTACAGGAGGAAGAGGTGCTGGGATCCCCACTGATGGGGTTTAGGTCCTTCCTGGGAGCCAAGTCGGTGAGCACTGTGGACTGGGGAGACAGGACCCACTCAGGGATTGGGGGTGCTATAAAGCTCTGCAGGGCAGAAGGCCCAGGCAGCTGGAAGAGCTCTGGGCTGACTGACTCAGACCCAGGCCCAGTTTGGCCATTTCCCTGCTTCCTCCTGGGTCAGGCGGGGAAGCAGCAGCCCCGTCATACACACACATAGCCCCTCCTCACATTCCACGCTGTCCCGAGGACAGCTCACTGCGTCCCACAACAGCCCGGTGAGGAAGACACTGTTTTCACGAACCCCGTCTTTGAGAAGAGGAAACAGACTCCCAGGTGGTAACTGGGCTGAGATTTGAACCCTGGCAGTCTCACTCCAGAGCCTGCTTCCAGCCGTGCTGTGAAGGCCCCAGTGTAGACAACACTCTAAATGGCACAGTGACAGGTGTTTGGTGTTGTCAAACATAGGGATCTGCTTGCCAGTGGGCCTTCCGGGAGTGCTCCCACCCAAGGCCTGGGCCCCACGGGGTGGTCCTGCACTGTCAGTCCATCTACCAACTGATGCCCAGTGTTTCAGCCCAAAGGTTGGAACGGGAGACTCCACAGTGGGCAGAAGATGGCCGGGGCCAGGGCCCAGGAGCAGGCATGAAAAGCTGCATCAGCCTGTCCAGTGCTGTGCCTTCCCCTGTGAGCCAGCTCTGCGTGGGAGGCAGGAAGCGGACTCCTCGGGAAGGGCAGGGTGGGCTGCAGAGGCCCAGGGGGGGAGTCCCTCCCAGCCTTGGGGTGGCTTCAGCTGGCTGGGGGCCTGGCGCTGGAAGCGGTGGGCATTGGGAACTCTGGCTGAGCCATGGGCCTGAAGGTGCGAGCGGGCATGCACGCCGTTTGCACATGTGTTCCTGTGGGGGGAGGGGTGTCTGCCCACAGAAGAGGATTTAGCCTCCTGCCGTCAGCTGCCCGCTTTTCTCATGATCCAGGCAGGCCCAGCAGGGATCAGTCGATACGTTTTCATATCTCTGACGGGTGAGGCTCATGTCTTGCTGCAGCACATGGGTCTCCCCATCTCTCTGCCTCTCTCCCGCCATAAGTGTCGCATTGCCCTTGCTCCCTTCCCCAGCCAGGTTATACTGAGGGAGCAGATCTTAGGAAAGCAGACCCTGGTCGTTCATCACTTACCGTCTCTGGCACAAGGGCTCACTTCAAGTTTAAGATTCCCTCTCCTGCACAAAGGCAGGGTGCCTACCAGGTGACAAGGGGCCGTGTTTGATCCCCTTCCTTAGGAGAACTGAGCTCCCTGTGCCATGCATTTGCATATACAGCATGCATGCAAAAACACATGGACAGCTTAGAACGGTGCCTGGGGCAGGCTCAGTGCTTGTGAAAGCAGGTCCTCCACGTCTCCTCCTCCGAGTGCTTAGATCCTCAGTGCCGCAGTCATTTCCTGCACCCCGAGTCATTGCTCTCCAGCTTCTGCTTGGGCTCCTGAATCCTCTGGGCCTCCGAGCAGTTGCCTGGCTGCGTTCAGCCCTCCCGCACGCCTGTGTTTTGTTATCATCATGTTCCAGGAGGGGTGGCTGAGGCCCCAATAGCTCTGCGGATTGCCCGGTCACATGGCCATAGCGCTGACCTGTCTGACCTCTAGACCAGAGCTCCCAACAGCCACTGGGGTGCGGGGGGTGGGGGAAGGCAGATCCATCCACCCATCCTGGCAGGTGACAGAGATCTTATCACAGGCAAATGTTTGCTTCCAGCTGGGGGCTCTGTGGGTGTGGGCTGGCACACTCTGTCTTGCGAATAGAAGCCTGCGTTCTTCCTTGTGCGGTTCTCTCTGCTTGGCATGGACTGGGACCCCTCTGTCTAGTCCAGGCTGGCTGGGCTGGTCCTGAAGCCCAGAACTGGGGAGCAGGTGTGTTTGTGTTTCTGGAGGGTCCAAGAAAGGGCTACTTGGCAATGGGCCAGCGGTGGGAGGGACGCCCAACTTCACTCTGTTTTCTCAGATTCCCTTTCAGTCTCCACCCCCGCCTATGCACCTGTTGTGTTCCCGTCATCCCGGGCGGCTGGCAGCTGTCAGCGCAGGGGCACCTGTCCCAAGCCCAGAGGACGCCCTCTGGGCTCCTTGGCTCAGGTTTCTCTGCAGCACTCAGCTCTGTCTCCCTCTCGGGCCTGGTGGCTTTCTGTCCTTCTGTCCTTCTGTCCTCATCTGCATATGCTGCACTGTCTTCAAACTCCGCGCAGCAGTGCCGCTCCTGTCCTAGCTCTGGGCGCGGGAGGAGGCCGTGTTCCCTGCTCCTCTTTCTCAGGCCCTGCTTACTGTGGTAAGGAGGATGGCCTGGCAGGTCGTCCTTAAGCCCCAAATGCCAGGTGACTCATCAGCTCTATCAAATTTTCTCTTGTTCTTGATGGAAAAAACCCCATGGCAGCTAGGAGCTGCCTCCTGGCTCCTCCCACCAGGGCCACGCCCCTCCCTGACTTACCCCCAGGGCCAACAGTCACTTCCGCCTCCTCCATGCCCTGTGCAGCTTTGTCTTCTCCCTTGCTGATGCCCTGACCTGGATGTCACACTAAGCCTAGGGCCGGCAGACATTCATCCTGAGCTCGAGGCCTCTTTGTCCTCCAGCCACTATGGAGTCTCAAGGCTGTCTCTAACGTACTAGGTCTTCATGGCTACATCTACAAAATGGGCACAGGACTTGCCTGCCTGATGGCAGGGCTGGACCTAGTGTCCTGTGGAGGCTCTTTCATCTGAGAGGTCTGCGGGCTGTAATTTGGATGGTTCCCGTTGTTCAGTGAGTTTGTCCCATGTTCTCCCCTGCAGTTGCTAGAAGGCAGATGTAGGCGGGGCCTTGGAGGATACAGATGAGAAAGGACTCAGTGAGCAGAGAGCCGGGTAGGGTAGCCCACCATGAAAACCCAGGTGGCGCCCCGGAGGGAAGAGGAGCTGGCAGAAAGGCATTGGGAGAGAGGGGGATGGCGGGAGAGCAGGGATGGCCATGGTGGCAGGTAGGGTCTCGGGAGAGCCCAGGCGGCTGCACTTCCCTGAATGGGGCCAGAGGCAGCCGGGGCAGCGAAGGAAGGGAGGTTTACTGAAGACCAGCTGGGAATTCTGTCAGAGCTGGGAGCCCCCAGGGGCATGCCCAGCCCTGCTTCCTGCCCGTGGGATTCCACATCCAGAGTCCCTGCTTGGGTACCGGATGGATCTGCCTGCCCCAAGATTTCTCCAAGATGCTGGCATCGCTAGTGTCTATCTGGACCACGTGTTCGCAAACAAAAGTCCACGTGTCTCTGCTGCTACGTGTCCCCTTCTGATTCTTTAAGAAGGTCCAGCGTCCCCCTGTCTTCGCTTTCCCGAGCCGGAGGAGCCTCTTCCTTTTGACCTTTTCTGGTTAAAGCTCGAGTTTTCACATCTAGCAGGTCTGAGTTTGATGCCCAGCCCATTTTCCCTTCACTGTAACCTCTTCTGAGCCTCAGTTGTACAGGCTGTGGCCTGGGGATGATTCTGTCTCTTGAAGGGATGTTGTGGGGCCAGCTGAAGCCACGTACGGGAAATGCCTGACACGGTGTGTGGCGCATAGGAAGTGTTTGGTAGATGGTAGCTTCCGTGGCCGCCTCCGTAGATGTGCTTATAGCTCTGCACTTCCCTGTCACAGCCTTTCCAAAGTGTGGCTATAGATGGGCGCAAGGAGGCCGTGTAGTCCTACCATTCCTGGGTCCCCGCGGCCCTGCCAGCACCTGGGATCGCCCGTTCCCTTGTTCATCTTCCCTGTTACGCCAGAGGCTTCAGCAGGGCCGACAGTGGGTCCCGCTCACCACGTGGTCTGCAGTCGGTGCTCAGTGAATGCTGGGTGGACGGATCAGAGAATGACCAGTAGAGGCCATGGTGCTCTCACCCCGTTTTGTAACTGAATCCTTTGATCAGTGAGGTTTTCCATGATGCCCTAATGGAGACAACAGAGAAGCAGAGAAGCCGTGGCTCCACCCTGGAGAAGGGGTGCTGCCCCCCACCCTGCAGAGGCCCTGGACATTGCCCTGGGGAAGTGGTGGGAAGAGGAAGCCTCAGACACAGGCCGCTGCCACTTCCTATTGAAAATGGGGAAGCAGAGTGTGGGAAACAGGACGCAGGCCAGTCTGCTGGAAAACCCCTGGGGCATTGGCACCATGAAGTTCCCGATGGGCGCCCGGCTGCCCCTAGTTCTCTGTTCTGTTCTTGCTCAGGTGGCTGGAGGGAGGGCTGCTGCTCACCTGAAGGACCCCTGGCTGAGGGACCCCCAACCTGCTCCATCCCTGCGGGGTTACCACTCAGCTACTTTCCCATGGTGCTATTTCTGGAGAATGACTTGCACCTAGTTCTGTGTGTGCAAGCTGTGTTCTGAGCGTCTGCTCCCGGGCATGATGGGGAGCAAGGGCAAGGCAGGAGCAGGCCCAGCATTGCTGGATGCCATATCTTTTATTTTTCCCCTAAGATTTATTTATTCATTTTGGGAGAGAGAGGAGAGAGATATCTCCTATTTGCTGGTTCACTCCCCAGATGGTTGTAGTGGCCAATGCTGGGCCAGGCTGAATCCAGGAGCCAGAATCTTCATCCTGGTCTCTCACGTTGGTGGCAGGGATCCAAACACTTAGGCCATCTTCTGCTGCTTTTCTCAGGCCATTAGCAGGGAGCTGGATTAGAAGTAGAACAGGTGGGACTCGAACCAGAGCCCATATGGGATGCTTGTGCTACAGGCAGTGGCTTTACCCACTACGCCACGGCATCGGCCCCTTGGATGCCACTTTCTCCCTCACACCTCTTGCCTTGCTCATGTCTGCTGCACATCATGGGGGAAGAGGGGCCTCTCTGAGATGCTAGGCTGGCGTTGCCTCCCTGCTGAAGCCTGTCCGGGTTCCCTGTTGCTGTCAGGAAGTGGCTGGGTTCTTTCCCACCATCCCTGAGACCCTCCCTCGAGGCCCACCTTCCTTTGCCACAGAACACTTCTCCAGCCTGCACCTGCTGCCCCTGCTGCAGCCGTACCTGGCATGGGCCTCTGTGTTCCATACTGGGTTCCCTCCCACAGGGTCTCTGCCCATGTTGTACTCACTCTCTTCCCTACCCTGCCTCCATAACGCATGGGCTTCACCTCCAGATCTTCACATGGCTTTTTAAGAAAGCCTGTGCTAAGTTCCTGGAACTTTGCTCCTTCTTTTGAAAGATTTATTTATTTATTTGAAAGGCAGAGTTACAGAGAGGCAGAGAGGGAGGGAGGGAGGGAGAGAAAGAGAGAAAGAGAGAGATCGTCCATATGCTAGTTCACTTCCCAGATGGCTGCAACAGCCGGAGCTGCGTTGATCCAAAGCTAAGAGCCAGGAGCTTCTTCCAGGTCTCCCATGTGGGTGCAAGGGCCCAAGAAAACCATAGCAGAGAGCTAGGTCAGAAGTGGAGCAGTGGGACTCAAACTGGTGCCCATACGGGATGCTGGCACTTCAGGCAGCTGCTTTACCTGCTACACTACAGCACTGGCCCCGCTCCTTCCTTTTAGAATGCTTTTCTTGGGCCAAGGTTGTATTTCTTAGTGAGGCTACTTGAGAAGTGTCTGTTTCCCTCTGAACTGGGAGCCCACAAGAGCTAGGATCTGTTTATTGTGGGTCACCATCGCATGCACCATGCCTCACTTAGTAGCTGACACATAGCAGGTGCCCAGTAAGTGTAGGTTGAGTTAAATTGTTGATATGCACCCAGGAGAAGTTGGGCTAAGCCAAGCGGCCCAGCAGACATGGGATGGGAGAGGCAGAGCTCAGGGGCTCAAAGCAAAGGACTTGCTCTTTTCCTAGGGTTCTTGGAAGGTTTCCTGGAAAAGAAATTTCCAGTACTGGGTTGATGGGGAAAAGGCAGGAACCAAGGGGAGAGGGAGGCTGCTGTGGGAAGACCAGGTTGGCCATGTGCAAGGGCTCAGCCAGTTTGTTAAAAGGCAGGCAGGACCAGAGGGTAACTTACCCTACACTGCAGGAACAGTCTCCAAAGTAGTTTCTTTTTGCCTCAGTTTCCTCATCTGTCAAATGTTTCTAAAAAATAAACCCATCTCGGGACTAGCACTGTGGCACAGAGGTTTCAAGCTGCTGCCTGCAGTGCCAGCATCCCATAAGGGCACTGGTTCAAGTTCCAGCTGCTCCACTTCCCATCCAGCTCCCTGCTGATGCATCTGGGAAAGCAGCAGAAGATGCACCAAATACTTGGGCCTCTGTACCCACGTGGGAGACCCAGATGAAGCTCTTGGCTCCTGCCTTCGGCTCAGCCCAGCCCTGGCCTTTGTGGCCATTTGGGGAGTAAACTGGTAAATGGAAGATCTCTATGTCTCTCTGCCTTTCCCTCTCCCACACTCTCTGCAATTCTGCCTTTCAAATAAATAAATAAATCTTTAAAAAACAATAAAAAAAGCCTCATCTCAGGGTTATTGTGAGGCTTGAAAAGTTAATATGCGTAGCAGGCTTAGACTAGTGCTGAGCATACAGTGAGGTCTTCTAAGGGTTTGCTACTATTAGGATCACGAGGAATTTGGCTTCCTTCCCCCCCCAGCAGGAGCTCGGTGTGTGTGTGCCAGGGAGTACGATCAAGGTACCAGTGGGTAACAGCAGGAGCACTGAGCTCCTCACGCAGCCTGCAGGGCCACAGCAGGGAATTTTGTGTGAAGGTGGATGTGTGACTGTGCTTCCACGGGCATGCGTGTGCCTGTGGCATGGAGTGTGGCAGCTTCTCCTGTGAGAAGTCTCCAGCCTGCCTGTGGCTTTGGACTGGTGACCCCAGGTCAGGTCCCAGCATCCCTCCCCTCACAGGGGGTCCTGAGCTGAGGGCTGAGCACCTGGCATGGGCCTCTGGGTTCCATCTGATGTGGGCCAGCCCCTTCCCTGGGCCTCAGCCCTCTGCTTTCCCAGCTACACCCCCGACTCTGAGAAGGGCTGGGGCCAGGCCGGGGCCTGGGAGCCGAGAGCTGCCTTATCATCCTGGGAGAGGAGGCCCCTGTCCTGTGATGGAGGTGCGGCTGTCCCACAGACCAGGAGCTGAGTCCTGGCTCTGCCTCTGACCTGCTGGGTCACCTCAGGCAGGAGCCTTAGCCTCTCAGAAGCTGTTCTTTGTTTCTGTAAAACAGGTCCAGTGGTGGCTGCTGCCACCCAGAATATGAACCGATGGTGCACACTGTGCCTCGTCCTGCCCAGGAAGTGCTCGGTGCCCAGGGCTGCTCTCCCGGTGATTGCTGGGTGTGCACCACGGTGGTGCCTGTGAGTGCTGGAGGGCCTGGGTACGGCGGTGCCTGTGTGACATGGATAGGCCTCCGTACGTCAGAGGGCACGTGCATGTGTGTGCTAGTGGGATGCTTTGGTGTGAGAGTCAAAGTCTGGATTCTGGGCCAGATCTCCTGGGTTTGCATTCTAACCTTGCTGCCTTCCATGTGAGTGACCTCTCTCGGTCTCAGTTTTCCCCAGTAACGATCAAGGTACCAGTGGGTAACAGCAGGAGCATTGAGCTCCTCACGCAGCCTGCAGGGCCGCAGCAGGGAATTTTGTAAAACACTTGGGATCCAGCCAGAAGACAGAAGCACCCTAGCCCTCTGTTAATGAGCTGCTCCAGCTTGAGTGTGAACCCCTGGAGGTCAGGGACAAGGGCTGTTATCTGGGCGCCTAGTCCAGCCCCTGCAAGTGGGAGGGCCGTGCTGGAGGTGAAGCGTGTGTGGGGGTCCTGCGTGGGTGGCGCGGTGTGTCCCCGCACACCTGGGATGGGCTTGTGCCTGTGATGGGAGTGTGTGCGCCGGGCTGGGGCATCTCCAGCGCGCTCGCTCGGAGCTGGGCTATTTCAGGAAGCCTCCAGTCTCCTCCTCCTTATGTAAATAAACATGACAGATCCTCGCCTGGACCGCGCGGGAGGCGGGGGCGGCCGGGAGGGGTGGTGCGGGCGCGGCGGCCAGCAGGGCCGAGGGCTGCGCCGGCTGTGTGGCCGCCCGCGGGCGGGAGGGAGCGCGTGGGCCCTGCCATGCCGGCCGGCCGCGGGGGCGGAGAGGGCGGAGGAGGAGGGGAGCTGGCGGCCAGCGCCGCTCGGTGACGAGGCCGGCGGCCCGAGGGAGGTGGCCGCGCTGCCGAGATGGGGGGACAGATCACCCGGAACACCCTCCACGGTAAGGCCCCGGCTGATGCCCCGGGGGGCCACCCACCCTCCCAGCCTGGGAGTTACCTGGGGAGGCTGGAGTGGAGGGAAGCTGAGGTTAAGGGTCTGGTCACCCCCTTTTGCTCCATGGAGAGTTCTGGGGCCCCTTGAGGGGTGCATTTGGGTGGTAGGCACTGGGCGGGGGGAAGCAAGGGGTGCTGGGGAGAGCAGGAAGAGGGTGACAGTGAGTGGGGTTCAGGCAGCTGAGGCTCCCCCAGAGTCCCTATGCCCACTGGGCAGGTGCTGCCAGCCTCAGGAGGGTGTGAGGTTGTGGGTGTCCCTACCTGCCTCTCCAGGGGGTTGGGGTGAGAGCAGTTAGCAGGGGCTGATGGTGGCCCCTGGAGGGGGGCTGTGTGTGTGACGGAGCTGGGGACGATGGAGGTGCTTGTGGGTGTGTACCTGTGCTGGCTGATGCTGAAGCACACCCGTGTGCAAGTGAGAGCCCCACAGTGCCCGACCTCCCTTCCCGAAGCGTGGGCTCTGAGTGGGAGGCCATGAACTTCTGACTCCTGGAGATCACATCCACAGTCAGACCCGGGTGGCTGGGAAAGGGGTGGGGTGTGGGGGTGGGCTTGCTGGCTTCCCTTTTGCAAGGCATCTGTTTGCCCCTGCGTCTGTCAGTCCTTGCCCCTGGCTCCAGGGCTGTGGTCTTGGGAGCAACATGGCCGGTGTTGTGGCACCAGACCCAGCAAGGGGGGGCCTTCCTCGGGACTTGTTTGTCTAGCCTGAGACCTGGGGCTCCTTTACAAACTGGCACAGGCTCAGCCCGGGGAGTCCCTGCTCCGCTCCTCCTTGTGCAGGGCCCTTGGAGGTGGGCAGCCTCTGTCTGCTCAGTCTACAGGGCACTGAGGGACCTGGGAGAGGCCCAGGCAGGACGGAGGGTGGGGGCAGAGCGCGTGGGAAGCCCTGGCTGGCAATGGCGACCAGGTGCCTTTCCCTTTGCAGCTCAGGATCTTGGGAGTGTAATTTCTAATTAAAACAGAAAAAGGCTGGGAAAGACATGGGAAAGGCAAATCATTGGCTCTCTTAAAAGGAAATGAATTTTGTCCTAGGCCTGGAGGGCCAAGTGACAGATGGAGGGCCTTGGAAGACACATAATCCGCAGCCAGCCAGGGCAGTGCCAGTGGCCTGGGCTTGGCCTGAGACTGGGGTGGGGCTGACCTGAGCTGGGCCCTGCGTGTCAGTTGGGTGGGGGCTCTTTCTGGGGTGTGCTGGGGGGCGTGCTGGCTCCTGTGGGCTTTGGAGCTGACTGGCATTTTCCACTGGAGTCAGTCTTGGACGAGCCCATGGCCTGGGAAGGACAGAGAGGCTCTCAGAGCAGGTTCAGGACACGATACAGTGCGCTGTCCTCTGGCTCCTGTGGAGCATGAGGACCCTGAGACCCTGAGGCCACCCAGGGAGTTATGAGGGCAAGGGGCTTCCGGAGCTTCGGTTTTCTCATCTGTCCATGGGGCTGATTCTAGCGCCCTCCTGCTAAGATTGCTGGGAGGATTACCTGAACCTTGTGAGTGGAGAACTTAATGTGGCAGACATCAGGGGCACCTGGGGCCAAATTCTCTTTCTCCTGTATGTTTGCCCCATGTCGCCAGGACAGGGGTGTAGCATTGGGTGGGCATCCAGGCCCCATGGCTGTGAGCGCTAATCAAATGCCCCATGTGCCTAATCCCCTACCCCATCCCCCAGGTGGAGCTGTCGCTAAGTTGGTCCTGGCTGCTCTGTCAGCCCGCTGTCCTCAGGAGCTGGGGTGCAGAGGGGGGCTCCCGATGCCCACAAAGCTCCCAGCTGGGACCCCACATGCTCATCCTCACGCGGCAACACCCTGTGTGCCCACACCTGTCCACATAGGCTGGCCGTCCCCATGGCCCTGGTTCCACAGGACTTTGCTGCTGCCTAGGGGTGCTTGCAGCCCCTGTGGACTCCTGGGCCTTGACTGCATCCTCCGTGGAGGCCTGAGGCTTCTGCTTTGTTTCAGGCCCAAGATTTTGGATGGTTGGCGTACAGCAAGGCCAGGCGGTGACGGTGACTGGTGTGGACACTGTGTGTGGGGCGGGGTTCAGCCCGTGGTGTGTTTGTGGACGTTTTGGCTGTCCATGTTCCTGGTCCATACCTGCGTGAAGGCAGGGCCGTGCGCTGCCACGCCACCTTTTCATGTGGGAGGAGCCACGTTTGGAGTATTCTGTGCCTGTGGCATGCCTGTTGTGCCCATGTGTATGTCTCTGTGTGTGAGGTATATGTGTGTATCTGCGTGTGTGACACGTGTTGTATGTGTGTTTGTATCTGTGTATGTGGTCTATATGTATCTCTGTGTAATGTGTATGGTATAAGTGGCACATGTGTGTGGTGTGTTCATGGTGTACGTGGCATGTTTTGTGTATATGTAGCTGTGTGGTGTTGTAGCAGTATGTGTGTTCCTGTGGCGTGTCTGTGTATGTGGTGGAGTGGGTGGCATGTTTTGTGTATATGTAGCTGTGTGGTGTTGTATGGTATGTGTGTCTGTGTATGTGTTTGGTATATGTATCTATGTATGTAGCATGTGTTGTGTGTATATGGAGAGTGTGGTGTGTCTTTGTACATCTGTGTATGCCTATGTGTGGAGTGGGTGGTTTCTGTGTGTATTGTGTATTGTGTAGTATTGTGTAGTATGTGTATTGTGTAGAGTATGTATCATATGTATCTGGGTATGGGCTGTGTGGCACATGTATGTGTACACCTGTGTGTGGTGTGTGTGTGGTATGTATCCACTTGTGAGTCTCTGGTGCACACGTGTATGGAGTATATCTGCATGTGTGTTGTATGCAGTATGTGGCACATGCATATGTATCTGTGTTTCTGTATGTATCTGTGTTTGTGGAGTGTGGAGCACATGTTGTAGGTGCATTTCAGTGTGTATCTCTGTGAGTGTCTGAAGTATATGTATCTGTGTGGTACACATGTGTGTGTAGTATATGCATGTGTGTGATGTGTATCTGTGTGGAATGTGTGGCCCATGTGTGTGGTATGAATCTGTGTATAAGTGAAATATGGGGCACATGTTGTATGTGCATCTCAGTGTGTATCTCTGTGTATAGAGTATCTGATGCACGTGTGGTGTGTGCGTGTGCATGTGTGGTGTGTGTGGTTGTGTGATGTATGTATATGTGTGGTGTTTGGTATGTATGGCTTGTATGTGATGTGTGTGGTGTGTGTGTGTGTGATGTGTACATGGTGTATATGGTGTGTGGTGTATTTGTGGTGGGTGATATGTGGTATGTGTGTGTGGTGTGATGTGTGTGTGGTGTGATGTGTGTGGTGTATGTGGTGTGATATGTGTGGGGTGTCTGGTGTGTGGGGTGTGTGTGCTGTGTGTGGTGTGTGTGTAGTATGATTGTGTGTGGTGTGCTGTGTGTGTGTTGTGATGTGTATGTGTGGTATATGTGGTGTATGTGGTGTGTGTGGGGTGAAGGGTATGATGTGTGTTGTGATGTGTGTGTGTATCTTTGTGAGGTGTGGTGTGTGTGTATGCTGTGTGTGGTGTGTGTGTATGGTATGTGTATAGTGTAATATGTGTGTGGTATATGTGGTGTGTGTGTGTATGGTGTGATGTGTGTGTGTGTGGTGTGTGGTTGTGTATGTATGCTGTGTGTGTGGTATGTGGTTGTGTATGTATGCTGTATGTGGTGTGATGTGTGGTGTGTATGTGTATGGTGTGATGTGTGTGTGGTGTGTGGTTGTGTATGTGTGCTGTGTGCTGTGTGATTCATGGTATGGTGTGATGTGTGTGTGTGGAGTGTGTGGTTGTGTATGTGTGCTTTGTGTGTGATATGTGTGTGTGATGTGATGTGTGTGTGCTGTGTGGTGTGATATGTGTGTGGTATGTGGTTGTGTATGTGTGCTGTGTGTGGTGTGATTGTGTGTGCTGTGGTATGTGTGTGTGCTGTGTGGTGTGATGTGTGTGTGGTGTGTGGTTGTGTGTGTGTGGTGTGTGGTGTGATATGTGTGTGCTGTGTGGTGTGTGTGTGTATGTATGTGTGGTGTGATGTGTGTGTGTGCTGTGTGGTGTGATATGTGTGTGCTGTGTGTTGTGATATGTGTGTGGTGTGTGGTTGTGTATGTGTGCTGTGTGTGGTGTGATTTTGTGTGCTGTGGTGTGATGTGTGTGTGGTGTGTGGTTGTGTGTGTGTGCTGTGTGGTGTGTGTGTATGTGTGGTGTGATGTGTGTGTGTGCTGTGTGATGTGATATGTGTGTGGTGTGTGGTTGTGTGTGTGTGCTGTGTGGTGTGTGTGTATGTGTGTGGTGTGATGTGTGTGTGTGCTGTGTGGTGTAATATGTGTGTGGTGTGTGGTTGTGTGTGTGTGCTGTGTGGTGTGATATGTATGTGGTATGTGGTTGTGTGTGTGTGCTGTGGTGTGTGTGATGTGTGTGTGTGCTGTGTGGTATGATGTGTGTGTGGTGTGTGGTTGTGTGTGTGTGCTGTGTGGTGTGATATGTGTGTGCTGTGTGGTTGTGTGTGTGCTGTGTGGTGTGATATGTATGTGGTGTGCAGTTGTGTGTGTGTGCTGTGTGGTGTGTGTGTATGTGTGTATGGTGTGATGTGTGTGTGTGCTGTGTGATGTGATATGTGTGTGCTGTGTGGTTGTGTGTGTGCTGTGTGGTGTGATATGTATGTGGTGTGCGGTTGTGTGTGTGTGCTGTGTGGTGTGTGTGTATGTGTGTATGGTGTGATGTGTGTGTGTGCTGTGTGATGTGATATGTGTGTGCTGTGTGGTTGTGTGTGTGCTGTGTGGTGTGATATGTATGTGGTGTGCGGTTGTGTGTGTGTGCTGTGTGGTGTGTGTGTATGTGTGTATGGTGTGATGTGTATGTGTGCTGTGTGGTGTGATGTGTGTGTGGTGTGTGGTTGTGTATGTGTGCTGTGTGTGGTGTGAGTGTGTGTGCTGTGGTGTGATGTATGTGTGCTGTGTGGTGTGATGTGTGTGGTGTGTGGTTGTGTATGTATGCTGTGTGGTGTGATGTGTGTGTGGTGTGTGGTTGTGTGTGTGGTGTGTGGTGTGTGTGTATGTGTGTATGGTGTGATGTGTGTGTGTGCTGTGTGGTGTGATATGTATGTGGTTGTGTGTGTGTGGTGTGTGTGTATGTGTGTATGGTGTGATGTGTGTGTGTGCTGTGTGATGTGATATGTGTGTGCTGTGTGGTGTGATGTGTGTGGTGTGTGGTTGTATATGTATGCTGTGTGGTGTGATGTGTGTGTGGTGTGTGGTTGTGTGTGTGGTGTGTGGTGTGTGTGTATGTGTGTATGGTGTGATGTGTGTGTGTGCTGTGTGATGTGATATGTATGTGGTATGTGGTTGTGTGTGTGTGCTGTGGTGTGTGTGTGGTGTGTGTGTGGTGGGGCCGGTGGTGAGGACCTGGGCTCCTGGGGGCCCCGTGTGATGTGATGTGTGTGTGGTGTGTGGTTGTGTGTGTGTGCTGCGTGATGTGTGTGTGCTGTGTGGTGTGATATGTGTGTGGTGTGTGTGTGGTGTGTGCTGTGTGTGTATGTGTGTATGGTGTGATGTGTGTGTGTGCTGTGTGGTGTGATATGTATGTGGTATGTGGTTGTGTGTGTGTGCTGTGGTGTGTGTGGTGTGTGTGTGTGGAGGGGCCGTCTGGAGAGGCCTGGGCAGTTCCCCCTCCAGCTCTCCCTGGGCAGGGTGTGGAGCGGTGGGGCGGGCAGGGCGGCGGCCGCCACCTGGGAGGCTGCCCTCCTCAACCCCCCTGGCCCTTCAGGACTCACTCCCTTCTTGTTCTCTTCTTGGGTGCTCCCCTCAGTCCTCCCTCAGCAGAGATGGACCATGTCTGGGGCCTGAGGGTGCTGAGGCACCTCTGATGTGCATGGCACCCATGGTCAGGCGCCGGGGCCACTCCCCTGGCTGCAGAGGGGCAGGCTGTGGCTGGGAGGGGGAAGTGGCTGCCTGAGCTCACCTGGCTGGTGCCTCCAGAGGCAAGGCCGGCCGGGCAGCAGAGAGGAGGTCCCTGGTTGCCTGGTGAGACTTGAGAATAGCACAGAAGGAGCTCTGGGTGCTTAGGCCAAGGTGAGCGCCCAGGAGCTGCAGGTGTGTGGGTGACCTATGCCTGCACATGTACCCACTCTGCCTGTGCTGTGTGCTCTGGGATGGTGGGTGTAGGCTGCGGGCACAAGCAGGAGGAGGAGGAAGGAGGGTGGGGCTGCTGCAACTGTGGCGGTTAGCGCACCAGAAGGGGGCTCCAGGGGTGGGGGAGCTCAGGGAGGGGAGACCCGAGCTGGGCGACCAGGGCTGGCAAGGTATGGAGAGGAAGGAAAGGAATTCTGGAATCTTGGGGTGGGACAGCAGCAGGGGAGGAGGAGGATGTTGGGTGACACAGCTGTGTGCACATCTGGCTGCCGGCCGTGGCAGAGATTGGGATGTTGCAGAGTGAACGAGAACAAGAGGCTCCATCTGGAGATGAACTTGGCTGTGAAAGCGCCAGCACCGCCTGCTCCCTCTCCCTCCTTCACCCACACTGTCATGGAGTCAGCACAGCCGGGTGCTGGGTGGGGTGCTAGGAGACCCTAGGCTGCTGCTGTGGCCCACCCCTGGAGCATCATGACCTCCTCTCCATCTTTTCTGCTGCAGGGGGTAGGGCGCTGTTGGAGGCAGGGCTGTGGGGAGGGGAGGCCTAGTGTATGGGACCCAGTTGCTGGGCTTCTTTGTCTCCTTTCTCCCCTGGACACCAGGAAGGGCAGGGCACAGTGAGAGCACCCTGAACCCCTGCCCACAGATCAGGCATTGGTGGGAGAATCAAGCATCAGTAAGTCCTTCAACAGCTTTTCTAGAACACCTGCTGTGTGCTCTGAGTGCTGGGGAAACAACAGTGAGAAAGGCAGTGGTCTCTGGCCTCAGGCAGCTGCCATTCTGTCCTGGAGCTGGACACAAAGCACCCCGCAGCCTTTTAGACAGAGCACAGCAGCTGCCCTGAGCGACTCCTCTCCTCTCTGCTGCGGATGGCCCGGGACCAGAGCCGGACTCGGAGGGACCAGCAATGCACAGCACAGTCCATGCCTTGGGGCGCTGAGCTTGGTTCTGAGGATCAGCCAGGGTTGAAAGGGCTGCTTGGTGGTGGAGGCTCTGGCGGGGGGTATATGGACCCCCGAGGCCCATGGCAGGGTCCCTAGCTCAGGCTGGGGATCAGAGAGACTTGCAGGAGAAATCAGGTTCTGCAGGATGAGTATGAGAAAGGCAGGTACCCAGGTGGGAAGGGGAAGGAAGGGTTTCCAGCCGAGAAATGGGTTTAGGCCAACCCTGGAACAAGGGGCAGGTGAGCGAGGTCGGCCTCTTTGAGGAACCCAGAGAAATTCACGTCTGTCCAGTTTAGTAGTCAAGTCTATTAACCAAGCCCCTCCCCATCCTGTCTCCCACCTGGAGTCAGGAGTCCCCACCCTTTGGACCAGTCTCCCAAATACATATATATTTTTAATTTGAATGAATGGCAGAGAGAGAGAGACAGACAGACACTTGGGCAGGGTGACCTGAGTGTGTTGGGGTGGCACTGGGGGCAGCCATCAGGGTGCTGCCCGTGAGCCCTGGCGAAGGTGGGCGGTGTCATCCATGTCAGTGCTGTGGCTCTCGTCCTGGGTGAGCCTCCCTCTTGGAGTCTCCCATCCCCTGCTCCACTGTGCTTTTCAGGCAGAGTTTGGTGGGGGCAGTGGGGAGGTCACTCCACAGGCGATGTGTGTCCAGGCAGCTCCCCTGGGACCTGCTGAGAGGCGGGAATGTGAACCAGAGCCGGCTGAGGGTCACCCGGAGGGCTGGCCAGGCTTGTGTCTGGCAGCTCAGAAATGCCCAGGAGGAATGGGGCCCTGGGAGGCAGTTTCCATTGTGTCAGCAACAGCCTCTACCCACCGACCAACCGACCAAGGGGGTGTCTCTGCTGAGGTCCCCCACAAGCCTGTAAGCCCATCAGGAAGGGGGTTATCCCTGGGCTCTGCTGCCCCCTATGCCTCCAGCTGGAGGTCCTTGTCTGTCCCTGCCCCCAGGCTGGGCTGTCAGGCACCGCATGTCCCCACCATGCCTGCCATTCTGCACTCATGGGGGGAAATGTGCATTAGTCGTAGATGCTGAGTCGCCTACAGGACCCTGCACGTGATATTGCAAGATCAGGGTTCCAGTCTCAGTTCTGCTGCCTGATTGCTGTGTGACCCCAAGCAGGTTGCTCAAGCAGCCTGAATTGCAGCTCCCTAGTCCATTGAATGGGGAGCTTCCGAGGTGTTGTGTACGTGAAAGTGAGGGATGGAGGCTTGTCAGATGGCAGAGAGGCTGGGATATGTGACCACCGCAGTAGCCCCATCACTGCACACTGGGCAGTGCCCAGGGCTCAGACTGTCTGTCTCACAGGAGTCCTTGAAAGCCTGGTGGGGGACTGTCACCCTAAGACAAAGTGGGGGGCCGGCGCCGTGGCTCAATAGGTTAATCCTCTGCCTTGCGGCGCTGGCACACCGAGTTCTAGTCCCATTCGGGGCACCAGATTCTCTGCTATGGCCTGGGAGTGCAGTGGAGGATGGCCCAAGTCCTTGGGTCCTGCACCCACAAGGGAGACCAGGAGAAGCACCTGGCTCCTGACTTCAGATCAGTGCTATATGCTGGCTGCAGCGTGCCTGCCGCGGTGGCCATTGGAGGGTGAACCAATGGCAAAAGGAAGACCTTTCTCTCTGTCTCTCTCTCTCACTGTCCACTCTGCCTGTAAAAAAAAAAAAAAAAAGAAAAGAAAAGACAAAGTGGGGTGCTATTCCCCAGAGGGAGGGCAGTCTGGAAGCTGCAAAGCTCTGTCT
Source organism: Lepus europaeus (assembly GCF_033115175.1). Classification (NCBI taxonomy): domain Eukaryota; kingdom Metazoa; phylum Chordata; class Mammalia; order Lagomorpha; family Leporidae; genus Lepus; species Lepus europaeus. Next base: position 25,948,070 of record NC_084843.1, on the reverse strand, counting down.
CCTGATGACTAGGGCCTCTGCCACGCCCTTGGCATCAGAGCTGTGCTCAGTTAGTTCTCACTTGCTCTGTAGTCCTCCCTCCCCCCAGTTTTACTGCTGCTGAGGTGGAGAAGGGAGACAGCAAGAGCAGGGACTTCTGGGGTGGGGGAGATGGTGACAGGGCCTCTGCGTCGGCCATCTCAGAGCTCCATTCACGTTGCAGTCGTGGGAGCCGCAGCCCCTGGAGGTATGCAGGGCACAGAGATGGGGCTGTCTGGCATAGCCCATGCCCTGGGTTCAGAAGAGAACCCAGGGCACCTGAGTTAGGGCGTGGCTGCAGGGTGCGCAGCAAGGCCAGAACCTGGAGGGTATTAATTTCCCAGGATTGTCAGAATGGGTGTGGGGTCCTTGGGCACTCTGCTGACCCCAGGAGCACGGGAGGGTCTGTGGGTCAGGAGCTCGCTGGGGCCTGCCCAGGGGAGGGAGCCCCATGGGCAGGAGATGCCCAGTAGACCAGAGACGTGGTTCTGAGGATCCTGATCTCACAGCAGGCTCAGGTACAGAGGGCAGGGGCAGTGGACAGGCCTCTGTGGCCATCCGATGGCCTTGAGGGACACCCTGTGGGCAGGAGAAGGCAGGCACAGCACTTTGCAGGCCCTAGTCGTCAGGAGACAGAGCTTTGCAGTTTCCAGACTGCCCTCCCTCTGGGGAATAGCCCCCCACTTTGTCTTAGGGTGACAGCCCCCCACCAGGCTTTCAAGGACTCCTGTGAGACAGACAGTCTGAGCCCTGGGCACTGCCCAGGGTGCAGTGACGGGGCTACTGTGGTGGCCACATATCCCAGCCTCTCTTCCCTTCACCCGTGAAGGCCTGGCTTGTGAGTCATTGCTCGAATTGTTAACTGGGGGGTCGAGGGGATACGCGGTACATCGCACTGTTTTGCAACCCACGTGTGATGGAGCAACCACCACCCTCAGGAAACAGAACCTTCCTGGCACCTCCAGAACTCCCTCTGTGGGCTTCTCCCCCAAGCTCGCCCACGCTTGGACACCCTGAGCCCCCTAGAGGATGTCCCACAGATGGGCGCGCCCAGGGTGCAGCCTTTGCATCTGGTTTCTGTCACGGAGGCTGCTTTTGAGGTTCGTCCCCACCGTGTGACCAGTACATTTTTTCCTGCCGAGTAGTAGTAGTAGCTGTACCGCATTTTATTTGCCCGTTCACCAGTTGAAGGACATTTGAGTCATTTCCAGGTTTTCGGTTGTTATGAATAAAACTGCTATACATTGTGTTCAGGTCATCGTGTGGACATGGTTCATTGCTTTTGGGGAGGTGCCCAGAAGCGTGCCTGCTGGTAGGCATTGGACTTCATTAGAAACTGCCAAACCCTGGTCCATGGTGGCTGCCCCAGGCTGTGTCCCTCCAGCAACATGAGGGCTGAGGACACGGTTTGCGTTTCTGTGCCAGATGCCACATGTCCTCAGTGTGCCCTACAAGATGTTAGGTGGCTCCTGGATAAACATTTCTTCATCATATTTTACAAGTTATGGCTATTTTAACGTGCATTAAAAATGAGTCCAGCACACCAAACCCATAATTTTCATTATTATTAAATTATTTTCCTTGTTATTATTGCTTAATGGCCAGTGTCACAGTTCTTGGGTGGGATTGCTAGGTTTGGCTCTTAGATCTTTGACCTACCTGCTGTGTGACCTTAGGCAAGGCACTGAATCTAAGACTCAGATTTGTCATCTGTAAAATGGGTTGATAGTGTCCCTTCCTGTCTCCTAAGTTTGTGGTCAAGGTGAACCCAGCAAGTGCAGGCAAAACGCCCAGTTCAGAGGCTGGCTTGTTGTGGTGCTCGAGAAGTGGCTGCTGTCATTAACAGGGGTGTAGGGGCCATGTGTGAAAGGAACATGTGTTAGGTGGCAGTTTTGCACATATGCGTGGGCATGAACACGTGTGTGCACAATACATATGTCAATTTCTGGGTCCTCCTGGTCTCAGGGTCAGCTGGGGTCTGTCTGAGTTGCCTCCATGTGTTCCCATGAGTGGGTCTGTGCAGGCCACATGTCCGGGTGCACACAGTGCTGCCAGCACCCGGGTCCTGCCTGCACCTACGTGCTCCATGTGCTCTGCTGTCAGCCAGTGTGCCGGACCTGTGCTGCCCCTTCTCTGCCCCACCCAACCTGGAACTGGCAGGTGACCAGTACAAGGGTTGTCCCTGGGGAAAGGATGTGGTGGGCGTGTCCTTCTAGGGCCTGTGTCTCTGGCCCCTGGGTGTCTCTACGGTTTCTGCCTGGAGCTAGTGTTTTCTGTGCCTTTCCCAGAACCCAGGAGCCCAACAGGGATGGGTGGGAAGGAGAGGAAGTGCAGAAGAGAGCCGAGGCCCTGCACTTGGCTCAGCGGCTCTGCATGGAGGCTGGGGATGGGGACCCTTGAGGAGAGGCTCTAAGCAGCAGCTGGGCTCAGTGAGGCTTAAAAACCCCTTTACTGCAGTGTCCCAAAGCCCACGTGCTACAAGCATATGATTGTGTACATGTATGCAGGATCACCCTAATGAAGGCAGTGGGCATGGCTCAGCCCCAAGTATGCCCTGTGCTCCTTGCCAGTCTCCCTACCCCCGGGCACCCCCTGAACTGCTTTGGAGCACTATGGCTCAGTTTGTACTTCCTAGAATTTGATGAAAATGGACAAGGGAGGAAGGGGAGGAAGGGTTTTGAAGGGAACAGTGCAGCGGTTGCTCTGTGGATTGAGTAGGCTTTTCTTTTACACTGGTTTATTCCGCAGCGTAACTGTTTCCATGTCAGTGGTTCACTGGCATCTCCTGCACACTGTCCATTCTCAGAGCAGGTGCTTTGTTCTTGATGTTTTCATCTCTACCTATGGCTGTATGCCTGTACGATGTATGTAGTATTACCTTCATCAGCAGGTGTTTTTTTTAACATTTTTATTGGGGTGGGTGTTGTGGATACCTGTTTCCTATTTTGGAGCGCCAGTTCAAGCCCTGGCTGCTCTCCTTCTGATCCAGCTTCCTGCTAATGCATGCTTGGGCCTCTCCCACCCACGTGGGAAACCTGATTGGAGTTTTGGGCCCCTGGCTTCTGCCTGGCCTAGCCTTGGCTTCTGAGGGCATTTGGGAAGTGAACCAGTGAATGGAAGATTCTCTCTCTCTCTCTCTTTTTCTGTCACTCTGCCTTTCAAGTAAATACAAAAAAATTAATTTTTCTTTCCTCATTTTTATTTTATTTGAAAGGAAGAGAGAGAGACAGGGACATCTTGTCTCCTAGAAGTGAGGAATGGGGGCTCCTTCTTGTGCCACCCCTGCACCTGGTGTGCAGGAAGCTGCTCCAGAGGCTGTGGGCAGTGGAGACTGGTGCCTGGGGGCCTCTGGGAAAGGAGGGGCAGAGGCGCAAAGGGGTGTGCAGCTGGCCCAGGCAGGTGGCGCCTTCCCGGTTCCCCGTGGTCCTCTCCCTCCCCACTGCCTTCTGTCTGGAAACCCCTCCCCCACTCTAGGGAGTGGAAGGCCCTGGGCTGGCCGGATGCTGGCCAAGCCCACTCTCTGCATTCTTAAATTCCTGCCTGGAAGGACCAAAATTTGAAGCATCCCAGCAGGCCTCTGTCACATTTCGTGGCCTTCTCCTCCTCCACTGCCTTCTAGCCCATCCTCCACGGCTGTCTTTCCTCAAGAAGACAGGCGGGGTGGGAGTTTGGACTAGTGGTTACGAGGAGTGACGACGCGTGCGTCCTGGGTTTGCTGTCCAGCTTTCTGCTTCGGCAGAGCCTGGGAGGTGGTGGTGATGGCTCAAAAGATTGGGTTCCTGCCACCCACATGCAAGACCTGGATTGAGTTATCAGCTCCTGTCTTTGGCCTCTGCCCCCAGCTTTGGCCCTGGCCCAGGCCTGGCCATTGTGGACACTGGGGAGTGAACCTGTGGATGGGAACATGCTCTCTCTTTATCTGTCTTTTTGTCTCCCAAGAAAGCAAAGAAAGAAAAAAAAAATGTAAGATGACAGGAGGGGGCTGGGGGTGGGGCGTGAGTGAATACCGCTGGGCCTGAGCCCCGGCCCGCAGCCCCACCGTGGTGTGTCCGTGCAATCCGGTGCCACCCACACTTGTCTTAAAGCCACAGGGCAGAGGCCAAAGAAGGGCACAGCCAGTTAGTGTCATGCACAGCCACCCAGCACCTAGTCCTGTGCACTCCTCTCCCCTGCCCTACCACCTGAACAGTCTGTGAAGCTTTTTAGAATATCTTCTCAGCCCAGCCCTGCCCGGCTTGGGCTGAGCTGACTATCGGCTGTCGAAGCAGGTGTGCTGGGTGCTCTGAGGTGGATCCTGAGTGCTATGGAGCCCCTGTGTCCAGGACGCTGCAGGCATGGGGGAGCGGTGCAAAGCAGAGAAGAGGCGGGGCTGGGGGAACGCAGGGATGTGGCCAAGGGAGTATCACCCCTACTTCTGGCCTCCAGTGAGAGCCCCACAGTCTACCGCAGCCCAGCCTTGCCAACCTAGCTTCCGGGACACTGCTGCCTCCTCCAGGAAGCCTCACAATTTCTGCCCATGTCCGTCTCCCCACCTGGGCCACTCTTCCCATGGACAGGACACATGTGGGCTTCCTGCCCACAGCTGCTATGCCTAGGACAGAGCTGGGTGCTCAGTGGACAGACACTGCATGCTCACTGGAGGGGATGACGGGATAAGTGAGGGTGCTGGTGGCTGTGAGTGGAGACTGCTGCGAGACGGCGGCCAACATTGCGGGAGGTGGTGGGCGAAGGACCGGGCCAGACGGGGGCGGGCCAGGGGCTGCTGTGTGTTGCAGGAGAGGATGGAGGTCAAAGGTGGCCCTGGGTGTGGAAGTACCGGGCAGCAGGCAATATCCATTTTTGCCTAAGCCCTGTCCTAGGGGACCCCAGCTCGGCTCTTGGCCCCATCGAGTTCTGACTCTGTGGCCTGTTCCTTTGCAGACTCCGTTGGGGGTCCTTTCCCGGTTGCCTCTCACCGATGCCACCACAAGCAGAAGCACTGCCCGCCGGCACTGCCTGGTGGGGGTCTCCCGGCCACGCCGCTGCTCTTCCACCCACACACCAAGGGCTCGCAGATCCTCATGGACCTCAGCCACAAGGCTGTCAAGAGGCAGGCCAGCTTCTGCAACGCCATCACCTTCAGCAACCGGCCCGTCCTCATCTATGAGCAAGTCAGGCTGAAGGTGGGCCTCCCATCCCTCCCACTCCCACCCTCCACGCCTTGCCTGTGTGACAAGGAACTGGGCCAGGCCAGGGGGCGGGTGGGGGAGGGGAAGGCCGATAGTGGCGGGTCCCCAGGGAGGGTGCCGAGGGTGGTCAGCAGAGCGAGGCCCCCCGCCCCCACCTCCCCCATCTGACTAGCAGAGTGGGATGGTGGGCTGAGCCTCCTGTGCCACCAGATCACCAGGAAGCAGTGCTGCTGGAGCGGGGCCCTGCGCCTGGGCTTCACCAGCAAGGACCCGTCGCGCATTCACCCCGACTCCCTGCCCAAGTACGCCTGCCCTGACCTGGTGTCCCAGAGCGGCTTCTGGGCCAAGGCGCTGCCTGAGGAGTTTGCCAACGAGGGCAACATCATCGCCTTCTGGGTGGACAAGAAGGGCCGTGTCTTCTACCGCATCAATGACTCCGCCGCCATGCTCTTCTTCAACGGGGTCCGCACCGCCGACCCGCTCTGGGCCCTGGTGGATGTCTACGGCCTCACGCGGGGCGTCCAGCTGCTGGGTGAGTGCCGTGCCGTGTCGGGTGCAGCCCTTGGTCTCTGGGTGCTGAGCCCTGACACTGCTCCGTCCTCCCACCTCGCTCAGCTTGTGTGTGCACACATGTGGATTCAGGGTACGCCGCCGCCCCTCAGCCACAGCTTCGCCTCCAGGCGGAGCCTGCGTGAGCCTCGGCTTTCTCATCTACAGCGTGGGTCGATGGGAAGATTAAACTGACGGGTCTGGGAGTGAAGCATCTGGCACAGTCCTGGGCACCACGACTGGCCTCAGCCACCCTACCTGCTTTGCTCCTTCTCCCTTCCCAAGCCCTTGTCCCTGTAAACATGCCGCGAAGGTGGTTGGAGATGTGTTTTCCCCCTCTCTGACTTCAGAGTGTAGAACCAGTGAGGCCCTTCTTTTCAGAACACTTTGAGCTAAGAAGACAGTGAAAGTAAAAAGGGATGAGTAATGGCCAGAGGCCTTTCTGTTTGTCGCATTCCAAACACGAGGAGGCAGTTTTTATTAACTAATAGTTTGGGAACTTTCTGTTTTCTGCAGTCACAGTGACGTGTTAGGAGCCCGAGACGGGCTGTTCCAGGTGTCAGCAACTGAAGGAGCCCCCGCCCCGGGCTGATGGGTGATCTCTGTGAAAGGGGTGCACCTGCAGCCAGAGGCCGCCCCCGAGGCCCGCGGCTCCAGGGTGTCGGGCCTCCGTTTCCTCCTCTGTGAGATAGGTGTCCTAGCGACTGTTCGCGGGCTTGGGGAGCTGCCTCGTGCGGAGCCGCCGCCGTACTCTGGTCGTCCCCGATTGTCAGCTTGCTCGTGCTGGAGGGGTGGTGCCTTGCCAAGGGCCCAGTAAGCACCTTCGTGCTGCTCTGGTGTCCTCCGGGCCCCAAACCTTCGGTCTGAGCTTCCGCCCGGCTGTTTCTGTCTGAGCCTCAGTCTTCTCGCCTGTGAAGTGGGTTTGGGATCCTTTGACTTGGCCCAAGGCTCAGCCACGTGCTGGAAGACAGAGAAGATGTCTCTGCTCTTGAGAAAGGCACAGGCTCGTTACGGGGTCGTGGCGGGGAGGAGGGCCGTGTTCTTGCTTTTCACCAAGCAGGGAGTGCCCTTCCTCACTGTCCCCAGCTCCAAAGCCACCTCTTCCCTGAGGCCCTCCCGGAGAAGAATTCCCTGGTCCCCCTTTGCATCCCACCAGGACTGCCCAGGTGCCTCCTCATCCCTTTGCCCGCACGCCTGGCGGGTTTTACACGGCTGGCCCCTCTCCGAGCACCATCTGCAGGGTGGGTTGGGGCGTGTGGAAGCATGGGAGGGGACGGGGACTTGCCGGGGGAGCAGGGGGCCGGTGGGGTGAGTTCCATGGGCAGCAGCCTCGGGAGATGAAGCTGCCGCTGGCTCCCTGGGCGAATTGCTAACCGCTGTGCCCCAGGCCCCTTCTGCGAGGAGTTCCTACCCAGAGGGCGCCTTTGAGGAGTGTTTATTCCCATTGGGCAGGGAGAAGAGTGAGGCCAGCGGAAGGCCTGGTTTGCCCATTAGGGATGTGGCAGGGCGGGGACCTCAGCTGGGTGTTCTGATGCCAAAAGCAACGCCTTTCCCATCACCTGCAGTCAGAGCACAGGTAAAAGGAGGCTGAGGTCAGCGCGGGAGGATGGTGTCCAGGAGGGCCTCTCGGAAGAGGAGGCGGAGCTGGCCCGCATGTTCCAGGAGGCTAGGACAGGTGGAGATGGAGGGGAACATGTCAGGTGCCGTGGGGCTCCCAACACTCAGGCACTGAGGGGAGCGTGGAGTAAATAACCGGAAAAGCCCCACCCTGGGGCCAGTGCCCAGGCACCCGACCTGGCCGGGGCCTGTTCCCCTCCTTGACTATAAATGGGTTTGCACAGAGCGTTTCGGCCGCCTTCGGCCTCCCAGCACGCTCCTCTCTGTGCACCCGATAAGGCCGAGGCCGGCTGATTCCATCCCGGCCGTAAATCACCGTAATCCCTGGGCATTTTCAAACACCCACGATGGCTCCTAAATTCAATTAGGAGATTAAAATATCTCTTCATTTTGTTCTTCCTAAATGGATTTTTTATTTGTATTTTTTTCCCCCGAGTGAGAAGGAGATCCATCCAAGAGCCTGTCTGAGCCGGGCGTGCTGCTCTCTCCCTCCTACACACCCCTGCCCTCTGCATGCGGCTCCCCTGGAGAGCCGCGGGGTCCCTTCGTCTCCCTGTCCTCCCACTTGCTGCCCCCTCTCCTACACCACGCCTGGCACATCCTCGCGTTTGTGGCTCTCGGGGGTCTCCTTTGTCTCTCTTCCCCTTCCTGCCCCTCGCTTCACCTCTGTCCCCCTCTGCCCTCTGCTCCCTCTGGCTCGTGCCTCCCCCTACCCCCCTTCCCTCTTCTGAACAATGTCACTGTCCATCTTGGTCATGCCAAGGATGTGCTGTCTTTCCTGGGGCAACTGCCCCCCCAAGCCAGTGTCTAATCTGCTCGGCTCTCCATGCCTCGCCCTGGCCTGCACCTGCTCCTCACACCACAGGCATCATGGTTGCCTGTCCCATTACAGACAGAGTAGGTAGGCAAGTCAGGATGGGAGTGGGCAGAGGCAGGGCCGGCGTTGCCCCCTCCTCGCTTGATGCCTGCTCTACCCATGCTGCTGCCAGCTGTGGCCAGGCAGGCCTGCTCCAGGTCTTGCAGGCTACCTGGCCACGAGCTGGAGTTCAGCAGATCACCCTCCTGCTTCCGAGCACCCTGGCCCAAGCCTGGCCTGGTGTCTCCAAGAATAATAGCTTCTTACCTCCAGGAAGAAGGAGCCACCGGCAGTGGAGTACACACAGGTTTTATGGGGTGATTAGTACTGGGAGAGATAAGCTCCTACCCTGGGTTCAAGGTCTCCTTGCTCCTCTCAGAAACGTGAGCCCTGGCTCCTGGCAGAAGGCCGACCAACCAAGAGTCCACATCTAGGGGCCTCCTGGATGCTCTTCTGCTCCGCTCCCCGCCCCGGCTCAGGCACCATGCAGGAGAGTCAGACAAGAGGAAACCCAGCCACTCTCCTTGAGGAGTGGGGAGACATCAGTAACTACTGTGGGGTGGTCTGCATCCCCTTCTGCAGTTAAGGGTGGTCTGAAGAGTAAAACTGTGGGGGTTGTGGCTGGGGAGCAATCCAGGGGGACTTCCTGTAGGAGATAAGCTTCAAGGCAGGAAGCAAGGGAGGCAGGAAAAAAAAAAGATAGATGATGGGGAGGAACAATTTGGGTCAGGCAGGAGGGGTGTGCAGAGCCACAAAGGTGAGGGAAATTAGCCATCAGTGGGGAGCAGATCCTTGAGGGAAGAGAAGAAGCAGAAAAACCAGCAGGTGACTCGTGGAGCCGAGGCGTGTGCACAGCTGAGGATGTGTGTGTGTGTATCACAGGAGGGTGTGTGTGTGTGTGTGCATCACAGGAGAGAGGCCCGGGAACAGGCGGCTTCTGGCAGCTCCTGAGCTGTGAAGTTGGTCAGGAAGGAGAATTGTGGCTAATGAGGCCCAGGTGTGGGGAGGGGCCCGGCCAAGTTCTCCAGCCGCCCAGAAGCCAGGCGCCCCTGGCCTGCAGATTTTCCAGGCTGCTCAGGTCAGAGTGAGACCTGCTGGCGGAGCAGAAAGGTCACGGCTGAGCCTGGGAGAGCACCAGGGGGCCAGTAGGTGGGGCTCCTGTTTTTTTTTTTTTTTTAAATATTTATTTTGTTTATTTGAAAGGCAGAGTGACACACACAGAGATATCTTCCATCTGCCGGTTCACTCCCCAAATGGCTACAATGGCCAAGCCCAAACCAGGAGCCGGAAACTATCCGGATCTCCCACATGGGTGGCGGGAACCCAAGCACTTGGGCCATCTTTGCTTTCCCAGGTGCATCAGCAGGGAGCCAGATGGGAAGTGGAGCAGCTGGGACAGGGATTGGGCTTCGATCCGGCTCTCTGATAGGCCTAACCTGCTGCGCCTCAGCGCCGGCCCCGAGGGCTCCTGGCTTTCTGCTTTATCCCTCCCTGGGCACGCTTCCCAGGTCTTGGTACAAGACTCCCACCTGCCCACTGGGAGGCCGTCTGAGGCCAAGCCTGCTGCCCTCCACCCAGAGCCCCGGCCCCTGGAGACAAAGCCGTGGGTCTGGTCTCCCTTCCAAGGTGTGCCTCGGCCTGGCCATGCCGAGTGCGTGTGCTCCCCCGCCAGGACCATACCGCCATCTGGGCTTCCGCTTCCCAGGCTAAACCAATATTTACTCTCAGGTGTGGTTTACTGCTAGGGGCCAAGAGGCAAATATTAGTTTAAGGAGCCTGGGCCAGCTCTCAGGATGGGAAACAGAGCTGGTGCCGCTCAGCGCTTCTTCCTCTTTGACGATTTCCCTCTTTTGGACCTGTTCCTTGTGCTTCAGGGACTCTCCAGGCTCGTCCTTTCTGCTCCCCCCGAGGTCTGCTAACTGCATCAGGGCCCTACACCAAACCCTGCCCTCCGCCGCGAAGCCTGCCTTTCCTCTCCTGGTTAAGGTGGCCGCTTTCTCGTGAGCGCCCGGAGCACATGATGGTCCACATGGCAGCAGTGCGGTTGCATCCTGTGTTGTACTGCTCTGCGAGAAGGCTGCACAAAACCTCTTTGTATGAAAGGAGAGGTGCTCTTCTACCCATTTTGCAGACAGGGCGGCAGAGGCTCAGCATGCCCGGTAACTTGCCCAGGTCACACAGTGGGTTCTTGGTGGAGCTGAGATTTGGACACAGAAGCCTGGGCTGCATTTGGCCTTCTACCTTCTTTAGATGGCAGTCTGTCTGATCTCCCTGCTAAGTCTGATTACTGCCCAAGGGCGAGCTGTGGCCCCCACGGGACTTTCAGAGCAGGGGGAATGAGAGCTCCAGGTACCCAGGACCGAGGGCGGCAGCAGGGTCCCAGGGGCGGGTCCCAGCACTGCAGCTGCCTGTCCTTCATCATGCACTCCGTTTTTCTGCGTGAGGTTCAGCCACGTGAAGCACCGTTATTCTTTCTTTTCTTTTTTTAAAGATTTATTTATTTATTTGAAAGGCAGAATTACAGAGAGGCAGAGGCAGAGAGAGAGAGAGAGGTCTTCCACCCGCTGGTTCACTCCCCAGATGGTCGCAATGGCTGGAGCTGCACCGATCTGAAGCCAGGAGCCAGGAGCTTCTTCTGGGTCTCCCACGTGGGTGGGGCTCAAGGACTTGGGCCATCTTCTGCTTTCCCAGGCCATAGCAGAGAGCTGGATCGGAAGAGGAGCAACCAGGACTCGAACCGGCGCCCATATGGGAAGCCGGCACTGTAGGCGGCAGCTTTACCTGCCACACCACTGTGCTGGCCCCCAATACTGTTTCCAATGCACAGAAAGGGCGTTTCATGTTTCCACCTAGCGGTTCAAAAGACAGTTCTGGAGACCCCGGAGGAATGGGGTGGGGGTGCGGGGAGGAGCTGGGGCCTTGCAGTGTTGGGGACAAAGCCTTTCTTTTGGAAGTGGGAGACCCCTGGAGTCAAGACTTGGCCACTCCTGGCTTTGGGCAGTTTCTCAACTTCCCTGTGTCTCATTCTCCTCTGGGGTTATTTGGGCATCATGAGCTCTGTCGCTCTTAGTGATTACACACATGGGCTGCGTCTGTCTTTAGGTTACAAAGGAATGAATACCTCCTTTTAAAACCCCCCTCCCCTCTAAAAGAGAGACAGGGTCCTGGGCCGGTCCTGCAGCTGGCAAGGGGAGCCCTGTGTCGAGATCAGAGGAGAGCCATGCACCCTAAATTGTTTCTGGGGGCAAGGGCTGAGTTCCCCAGCCGGGGCTCCTGCAACAGTGGGGTTCCACAGAGGCCAGCTCCTAGGTTTTAGCCAGATGAGAGGCATCTCCTGCATAAGAAGAGAGACCTGGGAGCTGCAAGGCCAGATGATCCAGACAATCTATAAGAGCGTGTGGCTGGCAGATCCTATAAATCTCAGGGCCTGTGCTGTGGGTGATTCCGGGACATTCCGCCCTTCCCTCTGGGAGCCTCAGGAAATGTGCTTGCTCCCCCCAGCTTCCCTGTGGGTGGGTTTAGAGGGGGAAGGCGGAGGTGGTGTGGGTTTCGGGCGCTGCCCAGAGAGGGGGAGAAGCCCTTGCCCTCCCTGTTCCCTACCCCATGCCAGATGCGCACCAGCAAGAGGATGTTTATGGAGACAGCAAATGGGCTGGCAGCTCCTTCCAGACAGGGGCCCCTGCCGCCCGCTGGGCGCTGCAGGCTGACCCGTGGTTAAAGATTATCCAGGGCTCAGGATGTGAGAATCTAAACAAACACGACTCCTGGCTGATGGTGGCCCTGCTTCAAAGGAGGCCCCTGCGCCAGCGCCCAGGCCTCGCCTGGGTTACCCGGCACCGGCAGGCGGCTCTCGGGGCAGCAGCTGGCCCCGTGCAGACCCCTCTCCAGGCGTTTGCTAACAGTTTGCAGTCCCAGCCTCCTGTCTTTCAGCCCAGGCCCAATCCTGTCTCTTCCAGGGACTCAGCCCCATTGGAGATCTTTATCCTACAGAAGACCTAGAGGGGCCCCAGGGAGTGCATCTAGGGCACAAACAGTCTTCTGCTAGTCGTACTTATTCCAAGATAGGGGACAGGGACAGGGAGCCTGGGAGGTGGTGAGCTTCCTGTTCCCCAAGGCATTCTAGCCAAGGCCGAGTGAGTACTGCGCAGGGATAAAGGGATTCCCTTCGTTCTTCTTAGGCCTTGGCTAATCCAGAAGCCAAGATGCTTGTATCTAAGTTGTATTCAAATATTTCCCTCGACCCTCCCACCGGCTACTGACTCCCCATGGCCCAGGTGCCCACGCCGCTGCTGAGGGCTGGGCACACATTGGGCCGGTGAGTGTGGGGAGGAGGGCCGCTTACTGCACAGACAAGTTGCTTCCTGAAAGAGGGACATGGAGCAGAGCCACCTTGGCCGCTTCCCCGGAGGCCTCGTGGTTCCCATCTCATAAACACCTCCAAAATGGGCGTCCTCATTTCCCTCCCATCACTCATTGCCTTCAAATGGGGGCCACCCCTGCTTGGGGCTCCAGGTTACCATCTGCTTTCCCGCAGCTGTACCCTAGGGCAAAGTCCTCGGCTGAGGTTGGTCCCTCGGCTTAGGCTGCACAGCCTGGGGGTCTGGACACCCCTGACCGCTGACTTGATGCTGCTTCGCTCAGCCAGGGACTTGGCGGTCTCTCTGGCACAGGGCGCTCCCGCCAGCTCCTCCAGCTCGAGTTTCATCTATTTCAGGGCCTCGACGCAGCTGGGCCCACGGATGGGTGGTTATTTTGGAGCCCGCTGGCCGCCTGCAGCTGCTGCTGACCCTGGAGGGGCAGAGGGGAAGGGAGAGAAGACAACCTTGGGCTGCGCGTTGACCTCTGGGATTCACTCGGTCTCTAGCTCTTCTCCAGCGACTCCTGCCACCACCACCCCCCCGCCCCCAGCTCCAGCCATGTTTCAAGCAAGGCCAAACGCATGTTTTCCCCACCCCCTTCTCCTCTCTCTCCATCTTCCTCTGTTTCTCTTCCCTTCTCCTGTATTCTCTACTGATCTAGCTTTTCCTTCTGGTCTTTAGGCAGTGATTTCGTTCGGCGACTATGTCCCAGGTGCCCATCATGACTGATGTCGTCCAACATCAAGGTTCACAGAGCCAGTGCTCTGAGTGCAGGTGGACCTGACCCTGGTTAACAGACTCTACCTGAGGCTGCCAGGTGCCTGCCAGGTGCCCGGCGCTTCCCACTCCACTGCTGATCCCAGCAACAACCTTTCAAGGCATCTCAGGGGTGTCTAGGGGAGCGATTTGATATGGGGAGGAAAGTTGGTTACCCAGGGCCAACAGCCAAGGGCAGGATAGGACATTTAAGCCCAGGCCAGCATCACCCCAGAGCCCATGCCCTGTCTTCTGAACCCTGTGGCCTGTAAGTGATACGTAAGATGTCCCACAGTGACCTCAGAGCCATTGTGTGCCAGGTGCTCTACCAGGTGCAGAGGGTGCTTCATCTCCTAGGGGAGTGATACAGATTTTCTATCACTCAGTAGATGCTAACTTCACTGCTGCAGAGGAGAGACCCCAGCAGGTGGAGCTACTACTTGTCCTCCACGTGTCCTCAGGGTCATATGGCTTTTTTTTTTTTTTAACATTTTTGTTTTGTTTTTATTTATTTTTTATTTTTTACAGGCAGAGTGGACAATGAGAGAGACAGAAAGGTCTTCCTTTTGCCGTTGGTTCACCCTCCAATGGCCGCTGCGGTAGGCGCGCTGCGGCCAGCGCACCGCACTGATCCGATGGCAGGAGCCAGGTGCTTCTCCTGGTCTCTCATGGGGTGCAGGGCCCAAGCACTTGGGCCATCCTCCACTGCACTCCCTGGCCACAGCAGAGAGCTGGCCTGGAAGAGGGGCAACCGGGACAGGATCGGTGCCCCGACCGGGACTAGAACCCGGTGTGCCGGCGCCACAAGGCGGAGGATTAGCCTAGTGAGCCGCGGCGCTGGCCTTTTTTTTTTTTTTTTTTAAGATTTATTTATTTGAAAGGCAGAGCTACACACAGAGAAAAGGAGAGTTAGAGAGAGAGAGAGAGAGAGAGGTCTTCCATCCGCTGGTTCACTCCCCAGTTGGCCGCAACGGCTGGAGCTGCGCCAATCCGAAGCCAGGAGCCAGGAGCTTCTTTTGGGTCTTCCATGTGGGTGCAGGGACCCAAGGACTTGGCCCATCTTCCACTGCTTTCCCAGGCCATAGCAGAGAGCTGGATCGGAAGTGGAGCAGCTGGGACTTGAACCAGTGCCCATATGGAATGCTGGCAGTGCAGGTGGCGACTTTACTTGCTACACCACAGCGCCGGCCCCATCATAGGACTTTTCAGATACAGGAAATGGAAGAACCAGGATTTGAACCCAGCATGATGACTTAAAATTCATTGCCTACAAGTGTATGGGTTTTGTTTACCAAAGAACCCTAAAGGTGGCATTATTAGAGGTCCAGTGTGCCTAGCAAGGAAGGTGATGGCCAGGGCGCAGCTGGAGTACTGAGTCTGCTTCTGCTCATGGTTTACGGGGTGGAAGGTGTGTGGGCTCACAGATGTTCCCTGAGCAGAGGTTTTTCTAATACGGGGCTCATAGGCAGCCCAGGAGGTAGTGGGTTAAATACAGGGAAGTACGGGGCACCGATCCTGTCCCGGTTGCCCCTCTTCCAGGCCAGCTCTCTGCTGTGGCCAGGGAGTGCAGTGGAGGATGGCCCAAGTGTTTGGGCTCTGCACCCCATGGGAGACCAGGAGAAGCACCTGGCTCCTGCCATCGGAATAGCGCGGTGCGCCGGCCGCAGCGCGCCTACCGCGGTGGCCATTGGAGGGTGAATCAACGGCAAAAGGAAGACCTTTCTCTCTGTCTCTCTCTCACTGTCCACTCTGCCTGTCAAAAAAAAAAAAAAAATACAGGGAAGTAGACGTCAGCTCCAGGGAAGGAAGCGCTTACAGACAGATTAGCGGGCCTCTGGAGAGGGCGAGCACCTGGGAGTGGGCATATCCACCCAAGCCAGGGCTGCTCTGAGCACTTGGTCCCTGTTTCCCCTGCTGTTCCCCTCTCCAACATCTGAGTCCCCAGGGCCACAGCCTGGAGTCCCTGAGGGTGGAGGAGCAGGGGCCCAGGTCTAGGTGGGCGGAGCTCTCGCCATTGCCACCCACACAGCCCCTCCCCATGCAGGTCCTCGCCTCTGCCTCTCTGCACCATCCCTGTCACTGAGTCAATTCCCTGGAATAATCGCATTTTCCAGTTGGCTCCCTCTTCCTTGCCAGCACCATGCTGGGAAACCCCAAGCAGCCAGGCCCCACGAGGCTTCTCTGGAGTGGCAGGAGGCACAGGGGGAGGGCCCTGACCCCACAGTTCCTGGAAGGGGCAGGGAAACAGGGGCTGGGGAGAACAGAAAGGGGGGATTTAGAGAGTGTCTCTCCCAGACCAGCGTCCCCACGTTCCATGGCCACACCCGAGCACCCGGCAGCCTTAGGCAGTTCGCAGAGGTGAGGCTCCGTTCTCCTGTGTTGGGCGCACAGAGCAGCCTCCAGGGTGAGACGAGCCAGGGCTTAGAGTGGTGCCAGGGAAATCGGGGGACACTGACTCCCGGAGGAGAGGGACTGGGAGTGAAGGATGCGGTGCTGGGAGCAGGACGGGCCTTGCTTGCGTCCTGCCCCCCCCCCCCCCCCCCCCCGCGGCTGCCATGGAAGCGCTTTGGTTTCATCTGTGAAATGGGCACGCCTCCACGGGCTGCTTCAGGGGTGGACCCTTGTTGCGTGGCAAGTACGTTCATTCTGAGAGGACTGCATAAAGCAGGACGTAACTCGTCGTGCCAAGAATATGGTTTTGGAAACAGTTACTGGCACAGGGAGGTGTTCGGGATATGGTAAAAACGAGCTGTGACAAAGGAGAGCTGCGTAGTTAGGTTCTTAGTTGGAAATCCTTGCTGGCGGATGGCTTTGTGCAGTTGTGTGCTCTGAGACGCACAGAACCGAGTAAGAATGCTTTTTCTGGTGAGATAGGGCAAAGCTATCACCGTATTTTCAAAGTGATTTATTATCCGTAAGAGGTTAAAAAACTGGTGTCTATTTAGCATGACTCAACGCTTGCATTAAAAAAGCAACCAAAATGCATTTCAAAAGGCTGACAGGTCATACATCCAAGTAATAAAAATGCATTTGGGTGGCAGGCGGTCAGTTCTTGCTGAACTGTGTTTTCTACAAAGCACACTTTGTATTACTGGTATGGTATGAAAGGGGGTCTGGGAGGAATCTGCTGAAGCTCTCTCAGCCTCACTGTCCAGCATGTGGCAAGGGCAACTCAAAAGTTAACTGTTAGGGTTACGGGGGGACAGAGTGAGCCAAGGGGGCTGTGGGGTCCGGATGGTGCCTTCCTGTTGAGGAGTCATCCGTGGCTTCCACAGGTATTCACGGGCTGTGCTGCACGCTACGCTAGGTGCTAGGGACTAAAGAGCTGGGATCCGGGGTTGAAAAGTTTAAAAATTATATATATATATTTAAAAAATTAGAGGTACAGACCAAGAAAGCTCTCCTAAGCACTGAAGCAGTTAGAAGCGTTCTACGGGCTCAAGTCTGGTGCCTGTCCATGCAACCTGACTGCTTTGATAAACAGTGAGCGGGTCCTGATAGCCTTGTTTCCTGACGGCTGAGGAAACCTCATCTACGACCTGGGCATGTTCCGTGCCCTCGGACGTCCGGCGCGCGTGTGGGCGGCGCGCGCTTCCCCGGGCGCCCCGGTGACGGTCGCCCCTCTCTCGCCCTCCCCGCCGCAGACAGCGAGCTGGTGCTGCCCGACTGCCTGCGGCCGCGCTCCTTCACCGCCCTGCGGCGGCCGTCGCTGCGGCGCGAAGCCGACGAGGCGCGCCTCTCCGTGAGCCTTTGCGACCTCAACGTGCCGGGCGACGAGGGCCCGCCGGCCACGGGCTGCCCGATCCCGCAGAACTCGCTCAACTCGCAGCACAGCCGCGCGCTGCCCGCGCAACTCGACGGCGACCTGCGCTTCCACGCGCTGCGCGCCGGCGCGCACGTCCGCATCCTGGACGAGCAGACGGTGGCGCGCCTGGAGCACGGGCGCGACGAGCGCGCGCTCGTCTTCACCAGCCGGCCCGTGCGCGTGGCCGAGACCATCTTCGTCAAGGTCACGCGCTCGGGCGGCGCGCGCCCCGGCGCGCTGTCCTTCGGCGTCACCACGTGCGACCCCGGCACGCTGCGGCCCGCGGACCTGCCCTTCAGCCCCGAGGCCTTGGTGGACCGCAAGGAGTTCTGGGCCGTGTGCCGCGTGCCCGGGCCCCTGCACAGCGGCGACATCCTGGGCCTGGTGGTCAACGCGGACGGCGAGCTGCACCTCAGCCACAACGGCGCGGCCGCCGGCATGCAGCTGTGCGTGGACGCCTCGCAGCCGCTCTGGATGCTCTTCGGCCTGCACGGCGCCATCACGCAGGTCCGCATTCTCGGTGAGTGCCTGCCCAGGACACAGGGACGACCCGGGTAGGGACAGTGAGCAAACTCTCAGCCCCTCCGCGCCCAGGGCCTTGCTAAGGAATCACAGGTGGGCGGTCAGGAGGCCCACCTGGGGAGGCGGGTGATTAAAAGTGCGGCCCAGAGTCGGGCCCACCTGCTTTCTCAGGGATACGTACGGAGCGGCGTACACACGCCCCAGGTGCCGCTTAAACACGGGTGGATGTTTCCACCAGCGACTGTTTGAGGTGAGGCTTGTGTTGGTACAAAATGAGAACAGGGGTCCCGGCGCCTCAGGAGGGCTGTGAGTGCGAGTGAGAAACACGGGTGGGTGTATCGGTCACGTGATCTCTGTGCGGGGCACGCCCGACACGGGGGCGAGAGGGATCCCTGAGCAGGTGCCCTCGAGGGGGAGGACTTGAGAGCTGCGGGCCTGGGGGGAATGTGGGTCGGTGCAGGCCTTGCCTCCCGGAATGTTCCATGGATGCCGGTGGTTGTCCTTTGAAAACGGGTGCATGTGATGAAAACATTTTGAGTTCTAAAAGGGGAGGAAGGATTGTTTATTACAGCCTTCAATAGGCAGTGCGAATTAAGAAGAGGGTGTTGGTTATGGTATACAGCTTTTCCAAACTGACCAGAAATCTTTTCTTCTGAACCTGTATTACTACCCCACGGCCCCTGCCAGCAGGTGTCCATGGTCTGGTAACCACTCTATTAGCCTGGGCTGGTTTCATTAGCTCACCTGGAGAATCTGTTCAAGTGAAGATTCTTGCAACCCATCTGCAGAGATTCTAATTCTGTCTGTAGATCTTGGATTGGTTCCAGGTGCCTGATTTTGTGTTTTTAAGATTATTTATTTGAGGCCGGTGTCGTGGCTTAACAGGCTAATCCTCCGCCTTGTGGCGCTGGCACACCCGGTTCTAGTCCCGGTTGGGGCGCCGGATTCTATCCCGGTTGCCCCTCTTCCAGGCCAGCTCTCTGCTATGGCCCGGGAAGGCAGTGGAGGATGGCCCAAGTCCTTGGACCCTGCACCCTCATGGGAGACCAGGAGAAGCACCTGGCTCCTGGCTTCAGATCAGCGCGATGCGCTGGCCGCAGCGGCCATTGGAGGGTGAACCAACGGCAAAAAGGAAGACCTTTCTCTCTGTCTCTCTCTCTCACTATCCACTCTGCCTGTCAAAAAAAAAAAAAAAAAAAGAAAGAAAAAAATTATTTATTTGAAAGGGAAAGAGAAAGTGACATTATGAATCTTCCATCTTGCTGGTTCACTCGACCAAATGCCACAATAGGTAGATCTAGGCTAAGTTGAAGCCAGGAACTCCATCTGGGTTCCCACATGGGTGGTATGGGTGGCATGGGCCCAAAGCTTGGGCCATCTTCCTCTGCCTTCCTGGGCACATTAGTAGAAGGTGAACCGGAAGCAGAGTAGTTGAGAGTCAAACTGGTACTTCCATAAGGGATGCTGTGTCTCAAGCAGAAGCTTAACCTAATGCACCACAATGCCAGGCCCCCTGTGTGGTTTTTTTTTTTTTTTTTAAGATTTATTTATTTGAAAATCTGAGAGAGAGGGAGAGGGAGAGAGACAGACCGATCTTCCATCTACTGGTTCGTACTCCCCAGATGGCCACGACGGTTGGGGCTGGACCAGGCCGAAGCCAGGAGCTTTTTCCAGGTCTCCCATGTGGGTAGCATGGGCCCAAGCACTTGGGCCATCTTCCCCTGCTTTTCCCAGGCCATTAGCAGGAACTTGGATGAGAAGCAGAGCAGCCGGAACATGATGCCGGCATTGCAGGCAGTGGCTGTACCTTCTGTACCACAGCATGGTACCTGTATGCATGAGTTTGTGTGTGTAATGTTGGTGATTGTGAGTATGGAATTTGTGAAATTCAGTCGAATCTATTGGGATGTCCAGCTCTTGAAAAAGACCAAATGAAGGGGCTGCCACTAGGGCGTAGCGGGTAAAGCCTGCGCCTGCAGTGCCAGCATCCCATATGGGCACCACTTTGAGACCCAGCTGCTCCACTTCCTATCCAGCTCTCTGCTATGGCCTGGGAGAGCAGTGGAGGATGGCCCAAGATCTTGGGCCCCTGTGTTGCCGTTGATTTCTCAACAATATTTCAGTGGATTCGTTTCTGAGAGGAGGAGCGTGGTGGGGGCAAGAGGTGCGGAGTCACCACACAGACAGTAGGTGTCGGGTGACAGTAGGCTTGAGACAAGCAGCCCGCAGACTCGTTTATTTGAGTTAGTACAACAGCTTATATAGCCAAGACCAGCCAATCCGGTCAAGGGGAGGTCTATGCCCCAACCAATCACAGCCTGTTGCCAGGCAGGCTCCATTGCTAGGTGGGATTCACAGCCATCCCTGAATAACTGATGCTCACTTGCTAGGGGCCACCTTGGCATGGCCTTCTCATTCCACCACACCCCTGCACCTGCATGGGAGACCAGGAAGAGACTCCTAGCTCTTGTCTTTGGATTGGTGTAGCTCTGACCGTTGCGGCCAATTAGGGAAGTGAACCAGTGGAAGGAAGACCTTTCTGTCTGTCTCTCTCACTGTCTGTAAACTCTACCTGTCAAAAACAAACAAAACAAAGACAAAAAAAAAATGAAGATGGAGTGAAAGATAATAAATGAATGGAAATAAATGAGGGACTAGCACTGTAGCGTAGCAGGTAAAGCTATCGCCTGCAGTGCTGGCATCCCATATGGGCACTGGTTCGAGTCCCTGGCTGCTCCACTTCCCATCCAGCTCTCTGCTATGGCCTGGGAAAGCTGTAGAAGATGGCCTAAGCGCTTGGGCCCCTGCACCCATATGGGAGACCCGGAGGAAGCTCCTGGCTTTGGATCAGCGCAGCTCCGGCCATTGTGGCCATCTTGGGAGTGAACTAGCGGATGGAGGAGGACCTCTCTCTCGCTCTCTGCCTCTCTGTAACTCTATCAAATAAATACAAAAAAAAAAAAAAAAAAAAAAGAAATGAGGTGGGTGTGCTAAGAAGTTAGGATTGAAGGAAGATAAATCAGGAAAGAATGAAAGAATACCAGGTTACATGCAAGAAACCAGGATGGAGGGAGTGTGAATCCGGCTGAGTGAGAATTCAGCATGGAGTAAAAAGAAATCGGAAAGAATCAGGCTGGGGTAAAAGGGTCTTTGGCTACGCTCACCTGGAGATAAGAGAAAGGAAATGACTTAGGACAAAGTGCTCTTTTGCCTCACCGCCATCTAGTAATAGATAAGCAGCTTCCCAGATACTTTGTTGCCCAAAGGGGTTTACTAGAGTGGACCCAAGGGGAGGCTTAAAGATAAAAAATTAAGACTTGGCTGTCCCAGGAGACCAGTGGGCCTAGCTGGGTGTTGAAGAGCTGTCCTGGATTCAGTGTATGTTCAGTGGCCCCCCTGAGCTGTCAGAATCGGCGATAGGGGATGCTGGGTGACTCTGGAGGAGAAACCAAGCAGTGATGGTGTGTGAAGAGTCCGTGTTCGCCTCACTGGAGAGCTGGGCTTGCGGAGGCCTTCCGTGGACAGAGGATGCTGTTTTCCTCACTCCAGGATCATAGAAGCTGCAGGCTGTTTTGCACTTCCTGGTGAAGCATTAGAAGTAGTCTCAAAGTCAGGAACAAAATTGGGATTCCTTAGAGACATTGTTCTGCAGCTGCTAGCCAGTGTGCTAAAGTGTGAAAATAATAAGAGGTGCAAGTTTCTGAAGAGGATGATGATTAACTTGAAAAACATTAACACAGTAAGGGAAGTCCTGTGGGCATCTATTGAATATTTATTTTATTTTTATTTATTAGAGAAGGGAGGGAGGGAGGAAGGGAGAGAGTGACATGCAGCAGATCATCTGTTCCCTGGTTTACTCCCCAAAGGCCCAGAGCAGCCGGGGCTGGGCCAGGCTAAAGCCAGAAGCCTGGAATTTAACCCAGATCTCCCACATGGATGGTAGAGACCCAAGGACCTGAGCCATCACCTGCTGCCTCCCAGGGTGTACATTTGCAGGAAACTGGGACTAGAACCCAGGTACCCTGATATGAGATGCATGTGTCCCAAGCAACATATATATTTTTAAAAAATATTTATTTTGGTTACTTGAGAGAGCACAAGCTAGAGAGAGAGAGAGATCTATCTTCCATCTGCTGGTTCACTCCACAATGGCTACAACAGCCCAGGCTGGGCCAGGCCAGGCCAAACCAAGAACCTGGAACTCCATTTGGGTCTCCCATGTGGGTGGGTGGCAGGAGCCCAAGTACTCGGGCCACCTTTTGCTGCTTTCCTAGCTGCATTAGCAGGGAGCCAGATCAGAAGTAGAATATCCTCTGCCTGCGGCGCCAGCACCCCGGGTTCTAGTCCCTGTCAGGGCGCCGGATTCTGTCCCGGTTGCCCCTCTCTGCTGTGACCTGGGAGTGCAGTGGAGGATGGCCCAAGTGCTTGGGCCCTGCACCCCATGGGAGACCAGGAGAAGCAGCTGGCTCCTGGCTTTGGATCAGTGCGGTGCGCCGGCTGCAGTGCACCGGCCGCAGCAGCCATTGGAGGGTGAACCAACAGCAAAGGAAGGAAGACCTTTCTCTCTCTCTCTCTCTCACTGTCCACTCTGTCAAAAAAAAAAAAAAAAAAAAATAGCTGGGACTTGAGCTGGTGCACAGGTGGTAACTTAACCCACCGCGCCCCCTATAGTACTGTCCCTGCAAGTGACATTTAACCCACTGTGTCAAAAACCCATCTCTAAATGTTACTAGAATAACGCTAATTATTTTTTAAAAATATTTTTTAAACCTAGGTTATTTGAAAGGCAAGGAGACAGAGAGATGGGGAGCATGAGGGAGGGAGAGAGAGAGAAAGAAAGATTTACTTTATTACCCAAATGTCTGCAACAACCAGGGCTGGGCCAGGCTGAAGCCAGGAGCCTGGAGCTCCACCTGAGTATCCTATGTAGTTGGCAGGGACCCTCGTCCTTGAGCCAATATCTGCCTCTCAGGGTGTGCATTAGCAGGAAGCTGGAACTGGACCCCAGGCACTCCCTATGGGATACAGGTGTCCTGAGCAGTGTCTCAAGTGTCGTAGGGTAGCACTAGAACTAATAATAAAAAACAATCTCCCTGAACACCTGCTTGTGTGCAGGGTCTTGTGTTAGCTCCTGTTGGGTAAGGTTTCCTGTTCTCAAAACGCTAATGGTTTCTCTGGAGAAACCAAGCCGGATTCCAGTGCAAGGAGCAAGTGGTCCCCGGGCCTAGTGTTTGTCAGGCGTGCCCTGCTCAGAGCTCAGTGTGGTGGTATGGTTTGTGGGGCAGGGTCAAGGCTGCCCAGAGGAGTGGGTTTGAGGATAGCTCCAGGAGGTTCCTTGGGCAGTTAGCTCTTTGAGGACAAGGTCCTGTCCCCAGCTTTATGACTATTGATAGCTTTGGGCCCTCAATAGGGATTTGTTGAGGAAGAGTGGGGAGGTGGAGAGCAGTGAGGGAAGGCAGGACATGCACAGGGGGGAGGAGGGGAAGGTGTCTCGCCAGTGCCAGTGCAGAGGATGTGGGTGGCATCTGGGGACATCAGTGGAGAGGGCAGGGCTACGAAGGGGGGAGCGTGGGGGGAGCTGGGGGCTTTATTCTCTGCCCTGGGACCCTGCAAGGTGAAGGTTGCCAGGGAGGGGTGGCGGTTGGGTTTGGGCCGGGGCTGGTTTGAGACTTTAGATGTAGTGAGGCCAGAGCATGGTAGGCCCCCAGTCTGGGAGAACAAGGAGCAGGGGCTGTGCTCTGTGGCCAGCCAGGGACTCGGCTCGCGCTTTCTCTGATGAGGCCTCTGGGTGGCTCCAGTTGCCCCCTCACAAATACTGCCCTCTCTCTTGCAGGCTCTACCATCCTGGCCGAACGGGGCATCCCGTCGCTCCCCTGTTCCCCTGCCTCCACACCAACCTCACCCAGTGCTCTGGGAAGCCGCCTGTCTGACCCCTTGCTCAGCACTTGCAGCTCTGGGCCTCTGGGGAGCTCTGCAGGTGGTAAGTACGCCGCCGCCCTGTGGATGCTGTGGGACTGAGTCACACCTTCCCCGAGCCCCTAGCCAAGGCAGCCAGGGGCAGGGCTGGCACTGAGAAGAGCTGGAGTTGGGTTCAGTGAGCCCTTGTTGGGGTGTCTTCTGGGTGTATCCTCCTGTCTCCAGCTGGGCAGCTTCTCCAAAGAGCACCAGACAGGAGGGCCCGGCCTTAAATGTGGGGGGTCCTCTCCCTGCGTCTTCCTTTCTTTTCCTCTCACTGTTGATGGCCACCCTGGCCCCTGGACTGGCCGAGTGGTCTGAAGTGGGGCCGCCCGTTTTAGCCTCTTCCCTGTGCCTGGAAGTCAGGTCACAGGGGTCAGTCAGTGGCCCTCCAAAGACGGGGACAGAGGAGGCCAGGGGCTGCTCTTCCCAGGGACCTACAGCCAGGCGCCCTTCCCGACGTGCTCCCTCACCCCCAGGGACTGCCCCCAACTCGCCGGTGAGCCTGCCCGAGTCACCAGTGACCCCAGGCATGGGCCAGTGGAGCGATGAGTGCACCATTTGCTATGAACACGCGGTGGACACGGTCATCTACACGTGTGGTCACATGTGCCTCTGCTATGCCTGCGGCCTGCGCCTCAAGAAGGCTCTGCACGCCTGCTGCCCCATCTGCCGCCGCCCCATCAAGGACATCATCAAGACCTACCGCAGCGCCTAGCCTGCCACACGGCAAGCCAGCAGGGCCCGTCTTCCTCACTTTGGAAACTTTTCCCTTTTCCATTAAACATGGGACACTGAGGCCCCTGGAGGTTTGGGTAGAGGAGGGGATCAGGTGGGGAGGTGTGGGGGGCAGAAGCCAATCGCTGGGTGGGGGCAAGGGAGGAGGCCGCTTTGCCTTCTGTGCACCCGACTCCCCCTGCGTGCTGAGGGACTAAACTGGGCTTCACCTGTGCCAGCCCTCTGGGACACCTGGTGCGGATTTTTAGGAGGTCCCTCTGGCCTGCTTGGCACCATGGTGAGAACGGAAGAACATGTACCTTGGGCATATGCGGCCCTGAGCTAGGGCCTGTGGCTTGGCGGGTGGGGTGCAGACTGGATTGTAACCTCCATTTGCTTCCTCAGCCAGCTGCCCTTGAGTAGTGTGCAGCCTTCTCAACAGCAGCTCCTGAGCCACTGTCTCCTTGTGACCTAGACCCACTTCCTGTTCGCTCTCTTCCTGCCTGTTGCGGCTGGGGCCAGGCGGCCAGTGGGTGCTTCTCCCCTGGGCCGGGTGCAGTCTCCAAGCCACAGCGCCCGCCGCCCAGGTTGGGTGAGTGGATGGCGGAGAGAGCTCCAGGTCCTGGCGTAGCCTTTCTGCTCCGATCATCTCACGGGACGCCACTGCTCAGGGTGACCCTTTGGTGCGGGCTGAGGGGCGGATCTGCCTTGTGTCAGGGTCTCTTGAGAAGAGGTTTGCAGCTTCCCCTTCTGGCCTGGCCTTGCACAGCTCAGTGCTGGCCTGGGCCACTTCTCAGAGGCTGTCACCTGTCCAGGAGGAGCGAGGACCCTGGGTTGAAGGGTGTGTGGGAGCTTCCCTGGGCTAAGACCAGCCCTTTGTCGTGTTTTTATTTATTTATTTATTCAGTTTGTGGGTTTTGGGTTTCTGCTTGTTTCTTTGTGAGCCCCCGGAAATGCTGCCCTGCTGTGTGGGGAGCCTGGTGACAGGCAGCAGAGGACGGCCTCGCCCTGCCCAGACCCTGGCTGCAGTGCTCACGGTCAGCCCTGCCAGCCATGAGCTGGGGAGAGGGGCCATAGCGGGAGGCCTCCTGGCAAATAGTGCCCATTTAACAGAGAGGCAAGCTGGGGCCCGTGGCTCTCCCAGAGCCATGGAGGGCTGTCCCTCTCTGGCCCGAAGCTGGGCCACCTGGGACATCAGGTGGCCTGAGAGCTCTCCCCTCCATGTAGGCATGGAAAGTTCTGGGAAGGCTTGGGGGTGGGGGGCATATGAGTTAGGGAACAGAGCTGGAGGAGGCTTGTCACAGAGGGCAGAGGTGCCTCTCCACACTGCTCGGCTGTTCTGGGTCCTGGGAAAGAGTGTCCCGCTCTTGGGTTATGGGCAGTTCAGCCCTGCCCGCCCTGTCTGGGCTTTGGCTCCCCTGCCTCCCAGCCTCTGCCGCCCTAGATGGCTTCTTCCGTGACAGCTGGGTCCTGAGGTTCTAGTCGTGGCTACTGACTGGCTGTGTGGTCCTGGCTGGGTCATTGCCCCCTCTGAACCTAAGCTTCCTCCTCTGTGAAATGGTTGTGTGTACCTGTGGGGGTGCTTTCTGTTTGACTTTTGGGAACTCTGGTGGGGCTGCCATGGGGTGGTGTGATGGGGATGTGCGGTGGGTGGGGCATGCAGCCCCTGGGCAGGCCCGTTCTACTCTGGGTCTCTTCCCCTCTGTCACCTGCCTTGGGCAATCCCATCCCAGAGGCAAAGAAAGGCCTTAAGTGTAGGGGCTGCCTGGCCTGAAGGCTGGGGAGTGGAAGCCCATCATTCATTGTCTGTTAGTGCAAGGGTAGCTGCTGCCTCCTTTGTGAACTTGGGTCGCTGTGATTGTGAATAAAGGTGATTTCGTACCAGCCTCAGGGCGGTGCTGTGTGTGCAGAGGTTGGAAAGGGTGGACCCTAGAGATCAGGTATCCTGGATATGGCTGGGAGTCCTCAAGAGGTGGGACAGACTCCTGGGCTGGGGGGGCTGGAGGGTGACCTGCGGCTTGGACAGCAGGAGCTGGCATGCCAGGTGAGTCTCAAAAGGGTAAAGCCATGGCCCTTTGGTGCTGTGGGGAGCAGGAGCCCCAGCATCCTCTGGGAGGATGCTCTGCTTCCCCTGGAGGCTGAGCAGGGCCCAACCTTGTTGAGGTCCTTGTGGGATCAGCAGTGCCACCTAGGGGCTGATGGAGGGAATGACAAGTCCCCGCCACTCAGGGGCTGTGCTGACTCCCCAGGAACAGGGCCTCCCCGTGGCTGGCCCCAACCTTTGGCTGGAGCTCAGCTGTGTTCCCACAGTCCGGTGTGGAGGCGTACACCAAATGGAAGGCTACTGGACAGAGATCTTGGGGGGAATTCTGTAAATGTGCTGGGGAAGGGGGTTTGGCAGCAGGAAGAGGGCCCCTAGGTTTAGGCACGATGTTGGAATGGTGCTTTTCAGGCAAGGCCAGGCTCAGAGGCAATGGGGTGCCTGGCCACTTAACTGCAGGCTGTTCCCCATGCCAGAACTACCCTGTCCTGCTTCCTGCGGAGTCTGGTACAGGTAGGCCTACTGGTTGTGTCCTTGGCCCTGAGACCTGTTTCTCCCAAGGATTTGGTCACTGCCCGGAAGGACGCCTGACCATGGAGGAGGAGCAAGGAGAGTTCAAGTACAGTTCTCACCAACAGTGGGAATGGGGCAACGGCCCCCGAACCCCCAGTGCCTGCTGCTTTTGGGACAATGGGACATTTGCCATCTGGCTGAGTGGGGATGCTGGTCATAGAATGAAGAGGTGAGTCTGTTCAGTTAAAAAGGCCAAAAACTTTATTTAGTCTTCAGGGAAATACAAGATGCATGTAAACATAAAATACAAAAAACAACCCAAATCTTACAGTCTAGAAGCATGCCAAGACACAGCATTTTCTGCAGGCCCAGGAGTCCTGCCCAAGTGAGGAAGGGACCTGGACAGTGGCAGCGGGGGCTGGGGCCCCTCCCCAGGGATACTGCATTTTTGTGGTGAGGAAAAAACAAACTCACTAAAAATATTAGAAACACGGAGATAGTTTAGCACCACCATGGATCTTGGAACTATTTTAGCACTCAAAGCGAGCTGCACTGCCTCTAACGGCCGTTGCTCCAGTTTCTCTGTGGAGGGAGAGGAAGGAAACCCTAGCGGGAGGCCTCCTCCTGCCCCCAGTGCCCCACTGAGAGCCAAGTGGGGTGGAGCGGACACCGTGAGGAATTCCCCAAGTTCTACAACCTCAGAGACCTGTACCAGTGAACACCCAGCTCTGCAGGGCACACAGCCACCTGCACAGACCTGCCCTAGGTGAGCTGGGCACAGACGTGCGTGCCAGGGAACCTGCTTTCCATGTGGTGTCCTGGATTTAGGGAGCCCTTCCTCTGCATGGACGCGGAGGAGCGGGGAGCCTGGTTGGAAGCCCCTGGAAAGATGGAAGGCTGTGCCCATGGCTGACTGCACTCTGCCAGGTCGGAGTCACGCCAGGAGTGCGGACTCCACAAAGCCCCTGCCACAGGTCTCCTCAGGACCCTTGCAAAGGACAGAAGGGTTCCCGTGGGAGAGGGTACGTCCCTGGTTGCACAGCTGCTTGTGGCTGCTGGTCTGATTCAGACCACTTGAGAGCTGGCATTGTGTCGGATGACAGGGCGTGGGCCCAGCCACCTGGGCACCTGGGAGGCAGACACACATTCTGGAAACAGGGTCCCAACGCAGAGGTTTCTGTGCTGTGGGTATTTGTCCTTTCCACTAAGTAAATGGAGGAGACCTGCTGGGGACCCAGCTGGCTCATGACTAGTGACTGGCAGTTTTCTCTGGCAGCTTCTATGACCAAATTTGAAGGGCTTTTCAACCTGCTCTGGCTAGGCCTTTAGGTGCTGAATCACCAATTCCCTCCCTATCTGTTCTCTTCTTCTGGAAACACTCAGACTTCCTCCTTCTTTCCAATCAACAAGACCAGACCTGAACTCCTCGCTGAGCCTTCTCAGACCTCTTCTGTCTCTTCTGGAAGCCCCCTTCCCCAGGAAGGGATGGGAAGCCCCAGCCACCCCAACGTGCACGTGCCCAGCCTGCTGACGTGCCTCTCACTTGCCTCTGACGTGCTCAATCCAGTCTTCTGCCCTACGGCAATTCTCCCAGACTTCCGGGGGCCCAGCCCATTGGCTGGGATGGAACTGGGAGTGAAGCAGGGACCTCGAACATACAGGTTGCTATTCTCTAAGGCCACTAAGTTCTGGGATGGGATGAGGGTGTTGATTGTCAAATTCAAGTGCAAACTTGAGAATCAGAAAGGTAGGATGGGGGAAGGGGAATCACATGCCAGTTCCAACCCGATAGCAGGTTGGGCTCAAGGTCTCGGAAGGTAGAGCCTTCCACCAGTATAAGCACCAGCATGGCCACCTTGTGGCCTGGGGACCCGGGTGTGCAAGGACAAAGTGGGAGGAAAAGGCTAATTGGCGGGGCTGTAGGTCACTAACCCTGTTCTCTCACCGGCCCTGATCGCAGCCCCTGGAGACCACAGGGACATTAGACTGCCTCGGTTAGGGATGATGATTTAGTAGAGGGTTCAGGAAGGTCCCAGGAGCCTGCACAGTGCTGCTGGGAGGCGCTCAGGGGTAGATGCAGGCATAGGTCATGCTGGGCAGAGCGGCTTCTCTCCCTTGCCCACCACCCCACGTTCAGAGGAACAAAAACTGAGGGGCCCTCAGCTCTTTGGTGCTATGGGGAGCCTCACGCCATGGGGGTAGGAGGGGGCAGCGCTTCCACACCTGACAGCGGCTCTCCTCCACGTTTTCATGTTGGAGCCTGGGATGATGGCCGAGGCTGCTTCTGCTAGATCTGTTAATGCCAGTGTGAAGTTTCCAACTAAATACTTAAAATAATTATGAAAAAAAAAACAAAAACAAACACATTGCACTCTCCAGCCAGAACTGTGTGTGTGTGACTAACACACACTTGCTGCTAGAAGCTGTGAGTCCCTTGGGACCTGCCCAATGCCAAGGACTTGCTCAGTGGAGACAGCTTGCCCGGTACTTTTTCTCTAACCCCATTATTTAGTTCAAGTGGGAAATTACCACACACACACATGCGCATATACACACACTCAACATATAACCCTCAAAAAAGTGAGGGGATCAATTTTTTTAGCAATGTGGACGGTTTTCTTCCCAGAAAGCTTTGCACTGGGCATGTAGCTGTGTATGCACTGAGGGAGAGGCCCACCCAGGGGTGCAGCCCAACCCTGGGCAGAGATCCGTATCTACAGAAAGTCGTCGAGTTGGGGGCTGGAGCAGCAAGCGTACAGTACTGGAAATGGAGGGGACCAGTGGCGAGGGCCTGTTGCCCGCAGGGCACAGCTCCCAGGGCCTGCACCCAAGGGGACTTCCCGTTCCTCTACTTTGTGTACCGGCGCCAAGGAAGGAGGCAGCCGGCCTGGTACCTGTTGGAGGCTGTTCTGTCTGCAGAGACCTGGGCAGACCCCTCAGGTCCTTCTTTCCCTATGAAGAATTCTTGGACTGTCTGGGGTGTGGGGTGGAGGCACAGCTCGCTCCTCAGGCTGAAGTCATTGAGATGAATGGGTGTGCCCAGCTTGGCCCCCCACTCCCGCTCCACTGCAGGGGCCTCATTGGGATATGCAGGGCTCAAGGCACCACACTCCCCACCCCCCAAAAGGACTTGGTTGCATCTAGGATTCCTGCCCATAAACAGAACTGAGGTTACATAGTTTTAGAAAGATTCAAACATGCATCCAGAGGATCACGGCCCAAACATCAGGAGGCTGGGGTGAGAGAGGGCTGCTGGGAGTGGCTTTGGGGACAGGTCTCTGAGCAGCTGGCTACAAAACAATGGCAATGAAAACAAGGAATGGTTCCTGGGGGTCCTTGCTCCACTCGGCACTGGGGCCCTAGGCCCCCAAGAGCCCCCAGCCTGTCCCTGAATCCTTCCTCCTGGGTGGACGCCACCCAATAGAAAACGGGGCTGCGCTCTGGCAGAGACCCACCTGTCTGGCCAGGAAAGGGTGAGGGGGGAAGGGGGCACCAACCCTGCTACCTGCTCCAGTTAGGATCCTTCTAGCAGCCTCCCCACTTTGCGCTGTCTGCAGATGGCCAGCGGCTCTCCCTACCTCTGCAATGCCCAATACGCCTGGCGTCCCTCTTGGTAATATTGCACTTTTCCTGCCTCTCGGATTGTTTTCATTTTCGATTGAGAATGCAAAGTATTTAGAGGGGGTAGGGGAAGTGAGTAACCTTAAAAAAATATTAGTTAAATACAAAGAGGAAGGAAGGGGTTACTTCGTCTCCCCCACTCCTTAAAAAAACCAAACTACCAAACCAAGGTCTAAGCTTAAATAGTTCTACACCTATGCTGCGATTACTAGTAACAGGAAAGTAACGCTCGACCACAATTCCCTTATCTTTTTCCTTAGATGATAAAAAAGTTGTAACATGCCTTGCTGAGGAAAGCGATGGATATAAATGCCAGTAACATATGCTGCTCTAACATCTGAACACGGTTAAGATGATTCTATATAATGCCTTCGTCAAGACAGAGAG
Source organism: Lepus europaeus (assembly GCF_033115175.1). Lineage (NCBI taxonomy): Eukaryota > Metazoa > Chordata > Mammalia > Lagomorpha > Leporidae > Lepus > Lepus europaeus. Next base: position 25,917,187 of record NC_084843.1, on the reverse strand, counting down.
TCGAGGAGGAAGAGAAAACCCTTTGGGGCCAGGCTGGGGAGTGGGCAGGCTGAGGCCATTGTCACTGGGCGGAGTGAGCTCCCCCCAGAGCAGGTGGTGCACCTGCTGCTCCAGGGTGTCCCTCCCAGCTCCCACTTGCTGCCCCCATGGCCCTAGTGTGAAGAGCATGGAGGAGCCAGGCCCGCTGTTACAGAGGTGGGAGGAGACGAAGACACCTCCTTCCCCCCGCCCCCAGTAATAAAAGTAAAGGTCTTTAGACTGAAAGAAAGGAAAAGCACCAATGCTGCATCTTCAGGCATTATATAAACCTCAATAATGACCTCAGAAGGGCTCATTATGATTAAAGTTGCAGTATACAGCAATATGATGTCATTTCACATTTTCAATTGCAACTAATGGAAAACTAGGTTTGGACGCTGCTGAGATTTCTTTTTCTTTTTAGTCCGATCTGGTTTTCCTCCAGATGGGTCAGAGCCACAGGCCCCTCCCTCCTCCACCGCTGCCGGCAGTGCCTCCAAGCTCACGAGAGCAGCTCAGTAGCTCCAGGGGAGGGCCTTCTTGCCCTGGAGAGGGCGGGGATCCCAGGGGCACAGGCCCGGCAGCCCCTGGCCGTGTGTGAGAAGGACTGGCATGCACCCTTCTTGCTTCAAGTATTAATATTGTCTTTGGGTTTGCAGGGTTTGTGCTGTGAGAGGGGGCAATGGTGAGGGGCGAGGTGTGACGACTGGGGCATGGTCACTGTCCCAGATCTACATGCTGTCACCAGGTGGCAGCATTCCCCACGCTCCCCAGATGCCTGAGCAACTCCCCACCGTCCTTGGGGCTGGATGCCACAATGTAAACATGATGACCACACGATCAACTAAGCAGGGCTGGGGAGGAGTGCAGGGCGAGTGCAGGGCTAGTGCAGGGGTGAGGCCCACCGTGAACGCTGGCGTGAAGGAGCAGAGCTGTGAGACTGGGGAAGTCATTTCCTGGCCATGGGCTGCAGGAGCTGAGCAGGATGGGATGCAGTGACTGACCTCCAAGGGCCCTTCCAGTCCTGCCTCTTAACTACTCCAGCACATAGGAGCACCAGGGATCAGGAAGAAGAGGGTCCTCGGGGGAGCTGGGAGAATGTGGGTGGCCGAGGGCCCAAGGGGGCAGTGCAGACAGCGGGGCAGGGCAGGAAAGGAAGGCTCTGGGCAGCACTGTGGTCCAGTCCAACTGAGATGCTCGGTGCTGGGCAGACACCCTGCACGTCCTCCTGGCCTGGCGGGCGCACTAGTGATTGAACTGGCTCAGTGCAGACATCTGAGGAGTGAGGCCGCGGGCCCTCTCCCTGGAAGACAGCTACGGGGAAGGTCCTTTAACCCGACAGTCACTCTACTTTTAAATTTTATTTTAAATAATCATAAATTACTTTTTTAAAAAATAAATATGTGCTGTTTAAAAGTGAGAAAAGCATATACTGCATCTTTAAGTAATGCACTTTGCTCTCTGGGTCTTGTCCCATTCCACCTATTTAAAGTGCATTAATTACAAAATAATGAACCACTTCTTTATCATTATTGTTCCATAAGGACAAATAATATTCATATGAGGACACTACACCGCTACCATTAGTACTGCAATCTAGCAGATTAACGCCACATCCTGCTCTATTTAATACTGTCCAGCAGAAGAAAAGAACTAATCTCAATTTTAAACAAAATAAAAGGAAACAAAACAGTCTCACCACGGCCCTTAGACGAAGAACATGAGCAGGTGCTGTAGCTGCCAGCATCAGTGGGTGGTGAGGGACAGGGCCTGGGGATCCTGGGGAGGCCTTTCCTCCTCCGTGGAGGATGGTGGCCTGCAGGCCAGGACTCTGGCCTCTCCGTCGGTGGCTGTGCAGCCTGATCTGTCCGAAATCGAAGGCACGTGTGGAAGTCCACTCCCAGCAAAGGGCGAGTCCTTGGGGAAGCCGGTGGGCCTTCTGGAGGGCCTCCCTGGAATGCCGACAGGCCGACTCGTGTCTTCGTTTGTCGCTTCTCTCCCCGCTGGGCACTGCCCCTTGGGAAGGCCAGGGTGGCTCCTGGCACAGGGGCCCTCCATCCTTCTTAGGCACCCATGGTGTTGCCAACAGGCCAAAGGGGGCAGTTGGTGGCATCTGCCGGGCTCCCTGGGTGCTCCCCCCCAGTTCCTGAGTCGGGCTCCCAGCCTTGCCCAGGAGTGGGCACACACACACAGGGGCCTCGGCCTTTTCTCCCAAAGCCGGGCTCCTCAATACCACCACCTCCCTTCCGGTGAGGACTTCTGCCCCACCGGGTTTGCGTGGGAACCAGAAGCACGGACATCCGGGACACAGGGCCCACACGGCCCCAAACCTTCCAGCAAGCGCCAGGCTCGGATGCCGTCCCCACAGTGGGAACCAAACGACATAACTTTGGCTTGTAGAGAGGAAAGACGTGGGACAAACGCAAAGACGAAACACCCTGTCCCACAAGAGCACAGCGGAAAAGCCCCATCCGCGCCCCACCCCCTCCCATGTGAGCTGCCCAGCCTTGGGCCCCAAACAACCCCTAAAACAAGACCCAAACCAAAGGTCCCACATCCAATCCCCAGGTCAGAAAACTTCTCCTGCCTGGAAACACCCAAATCAGCCGCACCCTCCCACTGGGCACGTTCCCAAGACCAGGATGGTGGCGAGGACAGGTGGGCTCTGTTGGCCCCTAAGAGTCACTTGTCCTTCAACTAAGAAACATGCTGGTGGCCTGGCCCGAGGCAGGACCCCGGTGCTCTCAAGCGACACCTCCAAGCCCAACGGCAGCTGTGTCCTCTAAATTCCCGGGAAACCAGCATAACATACAAACGTCGACGAGGACAGAACTAGGCTCCCTCCACTGGCAAACGCCAGCAGCCAGGACTGGGCCGAGCAGGGACAGGATGCTAGAGGCCCCGAGGACCACATCGTTCCCAGACTGGCAGCAAAGGCACGATCAGGGTTTCCCACACGGCCTGTCCCAAGTGGCGCACAGGCCATCTGTGAAGTCACCAAGCTGCACATGTGGGTCCCAGCTTTCTGGTCTCTGGTCCCAGGCCTGGGACACCCCCTCCCTCCCTGCTTGCCTAGTCCCTTCCCTACCCAACATGAACCTCTGCCATGCCCTCCCTCCCAGCTGGGACAGCCTGGAGGGGGCACCTGGAGGGCCACATACTTGCAGGGTTTAGACTGCCCACCCCCCACCCCCCCATTTCCCTTTTGTCTGCATCTCACGGCGCATCCAGCAGGTGGCCACGGCGGCACACAGAGGCTGGAGCAGGGCCACGTGGCCTCTTAGTTCTTTTTCTCCAGGTAGTTGGAAGGCACCCAGCCTTTGAAGGGCTTCACCCCATCCAGGATCTGGCAGTACCACCAGCCATTGGGGTTCCGCTCCAGAACCTCCATGGACACCCCTTCCTGGAAGCCCGCTGTCTCTTCATCGCCCTCGTAGTCTGCAATAGAGACATACACATCCTTGAGGTTATTGTGGATAAACTGGGACTTCTCAATGGGCTTGGGTCGCACGGGGGACACGGGGATGCCGTTGCGCTGAGCAGGCAGCAGTGGCGAGCCGGAGCCCTGGCTGGCAGCCCGTTCGGCCAGGCGGCCCTTGGCCTCGGCAGCCGCAGAGCGGGCAGTGCTGAAGGAGGAGTTGCGGCGAACGCCCCGGAGGCTGTCGGTGGCTGTGAGCGACTCGTTCCTCCGCAGGGCGCAGGACAGGTTGTTGTCCTTGGGTGGCGGGGACACAAACACTGACTGGGGCCTGACGGCCACCTGCCGCACGCCGTTCCTCATCTTCACGGCCGTGGCCCCCGAGCTCTTGCCGAAGCCCCCCGGGGGTTTGCAGGGAATGGGCGGTGTGGCCCTCTTGCTCTGGTTGGCGGTGTTCAGTGCCTGCACCTGCCGCTCCGTCTTCTCCAGGCTGTCGGACTTGCCCTTGGTGGGCCCTGGGTCCAGCTCTTTGGGCTCTGGCTGCTCGTTCTCGCCAAGCACTAGGTAGTGGGAGGGGGCCCAGCCCTCCAGCTCCCCGAACCTCACGTACCACCACCCACTCTCCAGCTTCTCAAGCACACGCACCTCCACGCCAGCAGGGAAGCTGATCTCCGAGTCCTGGGCCTTCTGGTAGGCGCTGCATGTCACGTAGGAGGTGGCCGGCCCCTCCCGCTCCTTCTTGGTGGGGGACGGTGGCGCGATGGTGTCGGCTGAGCCTCTCCTGGACGCCTCACTCGAGCCCTCAGAGGCCGTCTGCGGGGGCAGCTCCGAATCCTCACTCCTCGAGCCCTTGAGACCAGCCCGGAGCTGGCCGGTGGGCCGCAGCTGGCGCCGTAAAGTGCTGATGTCCATCTTCTCCTGGCTCTGTGACTCTGCCCGGTTCAGCAGGGGCTTGGGCCGCACTGAAGGCTTGGCCCGGGCGCAGCCCAGCCCGGCCCTGGTGTCCACGTCCTTCCTCACCCCGGCCGGGGGAGCGCCCCGGATGCCTGCGTCCGAGGCGGAGCGGGGCTTCAGCTCGCCCCCGTTCTTGGACAAGGAGGAGGAGGAAGAGGAGGAGGAAGAGGAGCAGGTGGTGTTGATGGTGATGGACGAAGCGAAGGAGGCCGAGGAGTGGTTCTTCCCAAGATCTGCCTGGGCATTCTTCTCGGCCTTTAGCTTCAGGAGTGATGAGGACTTGGGGGAGCCCGATTTGGGGGAGTTCTTCCTGGCAAGGGACAGCGAGGAGCCCCCCGGGGAGTCGCTGTCTCCAGAGGAGCCTCTGGCCGACAGGGCATCCTCCGCCAAGGGCCTGAAGCCTTCGTTCTCGTAGATGGTCTCCTCTTCTAGGGCCACGTCTTCGGAGGACTCACCCACCTTGAAGCGGGCCCGCTGCAGGGAGGAGGGCGAGGGCCGGGGGGGCTGGGTGGGCCGCCTGTCCCCAGGGCCCTGGTCCTCCGGGGGCTCCTCGCTCAGCTCTGGCTCGGAGTCACAGCCAAAGGCAGGGACGTCATACTCAGGCTCCTCGTATTTGAGCTTCACGGGAGAGTCCTGGCTCTCGCTGGCAGCTGTGGGCCCCTCCTCAGCCTCCTTGGGTTTGCTGGGGGGCGCTGGGGGTGGCACCTTGGGCCGGGTCAGCGTGCTCGTGCGGCGGCTCAGGTTGGGCTTCTTGCGCTTGTCGATGTAGGACGCGGGGGCCCAGCCCTCCTTGTCGCCGATCTGCACATACCACCAGCCACCTGAATTTTTATCAATGACCTGGGGGGAGAGGGCAGAAGGCCAGTGACGTCATGTTTTGACTCTAGGATTGCTTTACCAACAAGCAAACTGAGTAGGTGGCCCAAGACCCGATGCAGCCAGAGATGAGCCAGAATTTAAACCAAGGCCTCTGTGTCATCTCATGGTCGGGGCACTCCCGCCCTCCTCCTCCCTCCCCCTGATCCTCCAAGGCTTCGTGAACCCCCTGGTCGGGCTGGCCTTCCCTCCCCTCAGCCACCACGCCTGTGTTCCTGGGGTGGGTGTTCGGTGCAGGTCACAATGTCTGCATCCCACATCCGAGGGCCTGGTTAGGGTCCCAGCTACTGTTTCCAACCCAGCTCCTGCTGGTGTGTGCCCTGGGAGGCACAAGGTGATGGCTCAAGGACTTAGATCCTTGCCATCCATGTGGGAGACCTGGATGGAGTTCCAAGCTCCTGGCTGTTGCAGGCATTTGGGGGTATGAACTAGGGAATGGAAGAGCTCTGGCTCTCTGCCTTACACACACACACACGAGTTACACTGTTGCTGGTCCCTACGGCCCATCAAGAATCCATATGTATAAAAGACCCCCACCCCACCCCCGCCCGATTGGAGCCTGCATTCAGGACAGAGCAGCTCGGCCCCTCCGCCCACTGCGGCCCTCGAGTTGAGGCTCCTCCACTTCCGTGGGCTCTGGGAGACGCTGAGGCTGGCGTCCCAGCTGCGGCCCTGCCTGGTTTAGGGTGAACGCTCACGGCCATGGGGTTCGTGTCTGTGCCTTTCCCACCGGGCCCCCAGGAGCCTAGCCGGCAAGGCAGACAGTGGGAAATGCATCAGGCCCTTGGCCGCCATGAACCCAAGTCCTCGGTTTCCCGGCCTGGGCTCACCTCGGCCTTCTGGCCGCCCCGAAAGCTGATGCCGTCCGAGATGCACGACTGGAACTCGGCGATGGTGTAGTACTCCACCTCCACAGAAGGGGGCTCCGGGGGCTTCGGCAGCTGGAACCCCTAAGGTGGAGAGGCACGCGGTGAGCAAAACCCACCCTGTGAGGCAGTACTCGGGCCGTGACTGTCCCCAACAGCCTGCCCTCCAGAGACTTAAATCCTATGTAAGGGGGGGGGGGGGCGGCGCCATGGTGTAGTAGGTAAAGCCCCCTGCAGTGCCTGTTTCCCATATGGGTATTGGTTCAAGTCCTGGCTGCTCCACTTCTGATCCAGCTCTCTGCTATGGCCTGGGAAAGCAGCGGAAGATGGCCCAAGCCCTTGTGCCCCTGCACTCTCATGGGAGACCCGGAAGAAGCTCCTGGCTCCTGGCTTTAAATCGGCACAGATCCGGCCATTGTGGCCAGCTGGGGAGTGAACCAGCGGATGGAAGACCCCTCTTTCTGTGTAACTCTGCCTTTCAAATAAATAAATAAATCTTAAAAAAAAAAATAATCCTACATAGGAGTCCCATGGGGCTTGTCTCGGCTGTCACGACACTCCCTGCTCACCCAGGACTGTCCCCTTGTGTCCGGGGGTCCAGTTTTCAGATGCCTTCATGGCGACATCCCTAAATAGAAATGAAAAGGCAAAGTGCTCTAACAAATCCTGGGTGTAGCCTAGTGCCCTGCAGAGAGGCGCGCCACCATCCCAGAGTCCAAGGGTGCCAGCTGTGGTGGGACACGGGCAGCAGAGGCAGGGCAAAGGGGCACAGCCTTCCCTCAAGGGGGAGGGCGCCTGTGGGGGCAGGGGTTGGGCAAGGAAAGTCTGGTCCTCATGATGGTGCCAAAGTTTGTCCTCCTTTATACAAAGTGGTTACAACAAAACAGTTGGGGGGGGGGGGAAGGGTGGGAGTAAGGAGGGGAAGCAGTGGTGGTACAGCAGGAAGATGGCACGTGGTCCTGTTGGGTTCCAGACCCAGCCTCTCACCAGCCGCGTGGCCCTGGGCGAGACCTGAGACCTCTCTGAGCCTCAGTTTTCTTATCTATAAAATGGAACCAGTAACAAGGCCATGAAGAGGATCACCAGGATAGTGTCCATTACTTCTGACCCTGCCACAGGGGCACAGGAGGAGCCCAGTAAACACAAGCTCAAGTCAACATTCTAGAAACATCTTCCAAGCTTTCCTGGCCTGAGGCTCAGCACGCCCTAACCCCCCCAGTTGAAAGTGAGCTGCTCTGGGTCAGAGACAATGAGGGGTGGGAAGAAGCCGGTTTTGAGGGGCCGTGTGAATCAGCCTATTTTCTCAGCCCCACTGCCTGGCTCCGAGCTGCGCCTGGGAGCAGATGTAGCCCAGGCCCAGCCCAGCGCAGCCCCCTGGGCAGGCAGGCCTAACTGGAAACAGCAGCCCTGCAGCTGCTAAGCGTGGAGGGAACCACCCTCCTCCTGCCGAAATCAAGTCTGCCTGAAAAGAATTAGCCAGGGCTAAGTGGGAAAGGGGAAAGGAGGATCCACTGTGCAGCTGTAAAACCCAAGGAGGAAGAAAGAAACCCCACCAGGACCTCTGGCTGGGGCGAGAAGGCCTCCTCCCCAGGGACCAAGTCTTCAGAAACCCCGCCGTGCGGAAGACCTACCCTGCATGGACCGAGAACTCCCTCCAGGGCCGCCATCACTGACCGCAAGCCCAGACACGGCCTGTCCCTCACATAAACCAGCTGACTCAGCCTCACGATAGCCCCGTATCAGGGGATGGCCAGTGCTGTCCCCATCTTACAGATAAGGAGATGGAGACTTCTGGAGGCTAAGTGACTGGCCCAGCATCTCTCAGCTCCCGAGTACCAGACGTGGAAGACAAAGCTGTGCCTCGCAGGCCCAAGGCCCCCACCTGTCCCTTGCATCCCACTGCTCCCCCACGGTAAGTCTGTTCCAGCGCTCTAAGCTTGCCAGCAGCATTGTGGCCACCCCAGGCCCTAGCCCCTGCCTGCCTGCAGGTCTGGGCACCTGGACACCCCGCCCACAGGCCCTAGGGAGCTCAGCAGCCTTGACCCTCTATAAGCCTGGGCATGAACGTGAGCCAATCCTCGTGATTGTGGAGGACACTCACGGGTCAGCCCTGCCCTCCGAGGCTCTGGCGTCCACCACATCTGTCAGGCATCGCGGAGCAGGGCAAAACCAAAAGGCTTCCAAGCTAACATGGACAGCAGCTCCATTTCCAGCCCCTGGCAATGCCCTTTTGGACACTCTTGCTGGCCAGTCTAAATGTTTATGTCTGCCAGCTCAGCGGCTGGGATGGATTTATTTAGCTTTGGAGTGCAGTGCGTTTCCGATTATAAACTGTCTAGCCACCGGGGGCGGGCGTTTGGCACAGCAGTTGAGACACTGCTTGGGACACCCACATCCCACATTGGAATGCCTGTTCGAGACCTGGCTCCTCCACTTCCCATCCAGTTTCCTGCTAACGCAGACCCTGGGAAGTAGCAGACGAGGGCTCAAGTGTGTGGGTTCCTGCCACCCATGTGGGAGAGGCTGAGTTCCAGACTCCTGACTTCAGCCTGGCTCAGCCCTGGCTGTTGTAGGCATTTGGGAAGCAAACCAGCATGCTAGGAGGTCTCTGTCTCTTCAAACAAAGTGAAAATAAATAAATAAAACTTGAGACGGCTAGCCAGGACCCCAGAAAGGCCGGGATCTGCAGGCGCCTGCCCCAGCTCCACAGACCCGGAAAGGCTCTTTGGCAGGCAGCCCTCGCTCCGGCCTGCCGCAGCACAGCCCAGCAAGGACAGCGGGGAGGAAATTCAGTCACCTACCAGGCTGGACTCCCTGCGGGGCGGAGGCCTTGTCCTCAGGTTCGGGGAGCCTAGAAGAAGAAATAGGGGTTCAGCCGCTGGGCCACAGAGCTGCCACCTGCCTTCCCTAGGTGTGCCCAGTGTTCGGTAGGAAGTCAGGACTCAGCCTGTGTGTGAGGGGCCTGAGGAAGACAAAGCACCTGCAGGAGCTCCCCTGGAAGCCGCCCAGGACTTTACACTACAAGGTCCCACCCATACCCCGGTAACTTTACAGGAGTCTCAGCACCGCGTGGGTTACCAGGCCTGATAACACCGAGCAGTGACACCTGAACGTCCTTCCTCCCGGGCAGGCGCCCCTGCCCTGAGCCAGGTGGGCTCCCCAGTCTGACAGCACTGAGCAGTGAAACCTTGGGAGGAATCTCACCTGATTCACACTCAGCAACCTTTGTCCTGAGAAGAGGGAGGAGGGGAAGGAGAAAAGTGGAAAACACTGGATCCCTTTCCCTTATAAGCCCCAGTCTGAATACAGAACCACACACTCAACTCGGCTCTCTCCCGAGCCGCTTGTCTGGCCTGCCAGGTGCATGCCCTCCATTAAACCATGTAACCTTGCTTTCCCCAGTTTGAGTGACTGGGCACTCTCTCTTGGATTCTATCCCATCTGTTCTGATGGGTACCCTACCCCATTACACCTTGCTACCCTGCTTACACTGCTGTCTCCCGTCTGAAGTCTTTCTTGCACGAAGACAAGAACCTATCCCACTCATCGCCACTAACACTTGGAAGCCCACGCTTCTGGCGTGCATTTGCGGGAGTGCTGGCCCTGGTGTCGGCTCAGCATCACGGCAGGCCTTGGTTGGGCTGCTCTGGTGTGCTCCAGGACCCCTTTAGAGGGTCTGAAATCCTGCATGCTTTTTCAAAGCGTACAGATGTGGGCATTTTTTAAGGTTAAGTGTGCACAGATTTCAAAGTCAGGAGCAGAGCCCACATCTAGTTTTTGCTCACAACCATGGCTTCAGAAGCCAGCGCAAGGTCAGGCAGCAGGGGAGATACCCACTGCACCTGTCCCAACCAGTTGCCTAACAGCTTTCAGGCACTTCACCAACCTGAGTTCACAGCTAAGCTCAAAAAACCACTACCTGGCTCCAGGTTTTATAAACAGCTGGACAAGAAGAGCAGAAGCTGGTCTCCCACAATCAGCTCAGTTTAGCCCTCAACCAAGGGTGCCGCAGGGCAGGGAAGGAATGGGCCCGAGCGCCCAGTCTCTCCTCTGAGCATGGAGGGCAGTCTCCGAGAAGCCTCGTGGCGGACATCGGGGAACCCCCACGGCCGTCTCTCAGGTTTCCAGAAACGGGGGAAGGCAACGGGGAGGAGCAGCAGAGGCCGGACAGGTGTTCTCGCGGGGGCTGCGGCTGTGCAGGCAGGGCCACCGCTCACGCAGGGCAGTGTGGACGCTTTTAAAAATGAGCCACACGTCACCGTCCGGATCTCAAGGTGCTCACTGCAGAAAAGGAGGACGTTCCTTGCTCTTGGGACACGCTTCTCTCACAGTGACCATCCCCGGCCCTGCCTGGGAGAAGGGGGCGCAGGCAGCCACAGCCCCGGGGAGTTTACCTTCAGCTGAGGGGAGCGGAGTCCTCATGCTCCCCTGCCTTCTCCACTCCTGTGATGGGCATGGGACGCGCGGTTAAGTGTGAGGGTCAGGGGTGGGCAAGTAGCTCGGGAAAAAGGGGTGGGGGCTTTCCTTACACCCCACGCCCAGGCTGTGCCGAGCTCTGCAGGAGGGCCACCAAGGTCAGAGGGCCACTTACTGATCTGGGCCCTCTGAGGGGCGATCCTGGCCACGGCCGGGGAGCCCTGGGCCAGCTTGGAGAGCGTCCTCTCGGGGACGCCCAGGGGGCTGCCGTTGGAAGCGTTGCAGAGGATGGGCAGGCTGATCTCCTTCTTGGCAACGGGGGCCTCGGGGCCCTCCCCTTCGGCAGGGGGCGTCTCCTTGTCCCCGGACGCCTTCTTGTTCAGCAGGTTGCTGATCTCCATGATGTTCCCAATGATCTCCACCGGGCCAGCCAGGTTCTTCTTGCGGGCCGGCAGGTCATCTTTGGCCTTCTTTAGGTAGGAGGCCGGCGCCCAGCCTTCTTTGCCCAGGTATCTGCGGGTGCACAGGGCCACACGGTCACTGCAGCACTGATGCCTGACCTCACGCCCCGCTCCCAGGCCCTAGTCTCCATTTGGCCTTGTCCCGCTGAGCCTTCTCGGCCCTATTCAGGATGCAGCTTGGCAACCCAACTGACCGGGGAGCGCCGGAAAGCAGGCAGGCAGACACCACTCGAGTTCCTCGGCTTTGCCTGATCCCTCTTGCTGTGGGCTCTCATTCTGCAAAGTTACGCAAACGTGGGCTCTTGAGACCCGACTTTCCAATTTTGGGTTGCTCAAAAGGTCGACGTCACAACGGCCTGCTACCTCCCAGTCCCTTGAGGGTAACGCTAAGGACAGGAGGAGGCGTGAAAGTGGCATGGGGAGTTTGACGCCCTTGGGAAGGAGAAGTGATGTCAGAGGCAGAGACGCCCTGTGCAAGGGTTCAGGTCCTTTCCCTGCAGCTCAATTTTCATCTCTTCTACAACAGGTAGGGAGGGAGGGGCTGGTGTCGTGCAGTAGTGGACAAAGCTGCCCCCCCCCCTTTGGGAACCAGTTTGAAACCTGGCTACTGCACTTCTGATGGAGCTCCGTGCCAATGTGCCTGGGAAAGCAGTGGAGGATGGCCCACCTTGGGACTGCACCCATGTGGGTGACCCGGAAGAAGCTTCTGGCTTCAGCCTAGTCCAGCCCCAGCTGTTGTGGCCATCTGGGGAGTGACCCAGCAGACAGACAACCTCTCTTTCCCCCTCTCCCTCTAACTCTTTGAAATAAATCTAAAAAAAAAAAAAAAAGAGCATCCAGGACACATTGAACCAAGATGTCCACAGAGAAGACTGCCCAGGGCACAGCTGGTCCACTGCAGGCCGACAGTCCAGGCTCACAAACGGGCTCGGCTGGCAGCCCAGTTAGGGGGCAAGGACAGATCGCTCCCCAGGTAAACTGGCCTGGCTGCTTACCAGTTAGGCAGCAACTGGCTGCCCAGTTAGGAAAAACAAGTGAGTGAGGCCCTGGCCGCACGCACATCATATAGCGAAATTAAAGAGAGAGAGAGGAAAGAGAGGAAGTTGTGAATATGTAGTCATGGGGATGGAGAGGGTCTTTCTAGGTGGGGCTCCAAGAGCAGGGTGTGCAAATGAAAAGACTAAAGCACATGATGGTAAAATTAAAACCACCGCTATGGTAAAACAAAAACAAAACCAAAAACTCAAACAAAAGCAAAAGGCAAATGACAGGGCTGACTTAATTTCTGGCGATTTGGCGACTTCTTCAAACCAGCGTTTCCCTTTTTCGCTTGTGGTCCGGCTGTCGCTGGCCAGCACCCCCAGGTCCCAGCTGTTGCGGCCCATCTGCTCCCTGGGATGCACCAGGCTCTCCCTCCCAAGGTGCCCTTGTTCTTGACCCTGACCAGGGCGCTCTGAGGGATGAGTGGTCGTGCCACGGTCAGAGAGCCTGGGCCAGCCTGCAGATGGTCCTCTCGGGGGCACCCAGGGGACTGCCATGGGAAGCAAGCCCTGGGTGCTCATTAGAGGAAAAGGACCGTGAGAGCTGGGGTTCCCACCCACTGAGCTCCACTGGAAAGCTCAGGGGAAGAACGGCGCTGCTGCTCGCATCACAGGAACGTGCAGGCGGCCTGCCTGTCTGGGGCTCGGAAGGCAGACGGCAGCAGTCAGGGAGCTGTCCCTGCTCCCCGATATAATGGGATGCAAACAAAAGCAGGGACGGGAACACATAAGGAAGTCTGTTCTTCCTGTGCGCCCACAGCCGGGGCTCTGAGAAGCACAGCCAGTGGCGGCCATCACCCAGCGTGGCTGTTGGCAGCAGCTGGTCCACAGCCGGGTGGTCTCGTGTCTCAGAGGAAGCTGTGTTCCCAGGTGCACGCTCCTGAGCTGTGGGGAGAGGGTCTCCCAGGAGGGACTGGGAGCGGGGAAGACGTGACACCCAGGCCTGCTTGCAGCCCCAAAGCCCTGGCACTCCTGATAACATTCGACCCCAGCAGAGCACAGCAGGGAAGGCAGGAGCCGCTGTGTATCCTGGGGCCGGCTCTGCTCACATCTGCTTTCCAGCTCGGAGCAGGGAACGGCTCCAGAGGGAAGCTGGCTGCAGAGGGAGGGAGTGCGAGGGGTAGGGGTGTGTGCGTGTGCGTGCGCGCACGTGTGTGTGTGTGTGCGTGCGTGCGTGCGCAGGGATGGGGGAGGAGGAGAAAGACAGGAAAGGAGGATCAACAGAGCCTGGAATGCTGGGAAATGGCATATTTAAGGGGGTGTCTGGAAGTCTTCTTAAGGTGGAACCTTCTCAGCAGGGTTTTCTCAGTTCTAGCTCCCACTGGCTCAGGGGCTAGGCCATAGGAACAAGAGGTGACCGGAAGCAGCTCAGGGCGACTCCGCAGGTCATTTAAAAAAGTACAGAATAAAATAAAAAAATCACAAAGCAGCGTTGTACACAGCTTCGAGGCAAGGGGGCTTGGCCAGAGGCTGCTAGGATGCTTGCTGGCCTGTCCACGTCAACTCACAGCGGCCAGGTTTGGGGGTCGGCTCTAGCTCCCACTGCCCAGAGAACATGAAAGTCCAGGGGCAGCGGCTCTGGGTGACACACATCCAGGGACCTGGTCCCATCGCACCGAGCACGACAGAAAGGGCCACCTCAGCCCGTCTGTGTTCTCCGAGGCTTGCTAAGGCTCAGGCTCCATGTAGCCTGTGACCCCCCTGTCCTATTCCTCAGCGCACAGGAACCTCTGCCAGCCGGCACTTCCTGCCAGGCCCTGAGCACAGGCAAGGCCGCGGTCACGGGGGACACAGCACGGTCCTGGCCCCTGCAGGAGGCCGCTCAGAACACACACCCTGCCCACAGCAGGTCCAGGGCTGCCCCGCGTGGCCAGTGCCTTGGGCCACAGGCAGATGAGAGAAGCTGGGCCGTGTGCCCACTCAAGGGGACTGTGAGTTTACGAAGACCAAGTCCCCGTGGAGGGGAGGTCTCAGCCAAGTAACGGCGCACGAAGCCCACTGGCTTCCTTTGCTTCCAGCGGGAAGCCCCCATGCCCCATCCCAGGTGACTTTCTCAGTCCTGGGAGACGGGGAGGGCAGGGGAAGGAAGAGGTCTCTGGTGGCCCGAGCTGGGCTGGGCTGGGCTCACTTCTGCCTCAAACTCCCGACCAGCCCACAGGAGTGACCTGCGTCTGCCAGGGACACCCAGGCCCCAGGCCCCAGGCCCAGCCCCTCGGACAGCAGAGGCTGTCCCAGCAAGGCCGGCGGACGCCAGCGCTCCAGGCAGCTCTTACAGAGCAGGCCGGACAGCCGAGGCCAGACACAGCAAACCAAACGCAGATGTGCTGAGCTCTCCTGGCAGACGCGCGGGAAGGGGATGCACCAGTGTCTGCGAGCCGAGCTGAGCCGAGCCGAGCCATGGCCCCTGTCCCAGCTGCGGGGCTCAGCCCTGCTGTGCGCATCCCAGGAAGCAAGCTGCAGGCTCTGCTGGAGCCTTCCGGCCGTGCAGAGCCCGGGCAGCCAGCCCTTGGGCACGCAGCTGCTGCCAGGAAGGACCTGCCGTCGGGTAGCCACGGTCACTCTGCACGTGCTCTGCTGCCCAGGGCCCGGGAGCGTGGCGTCTCCTCCTCTGCTGGGGCTCCTACCTGATGTACCACCAGCCCTCCAAGTTCTTCCGGATCACCTCCACAGTGACGCCCTTCTCGAAGCCAATCTCGTCCTTGCTTTGGCTGGTGTACGGCTGCACAGTGACGTACTTCTCCTCTGGGGGTGGCCGGGGTATCGAGGAAGCAAGAAAGCCAGATTACTTGAGGCCAGGGCGCAGGTACAACTTCCTGCCGCCTCCTCCCGCCCTGGCCTTGCTCAGCTGCTTGTCAAGCGCACAGGGTCAGCTCTGGCTTCTCTGTGGGAAGGGAAGGGCCAGACCTCAGGGGTGGGAGTGGGAGGGCATACAGGCAGGGGCCGCCGCTGCGCCCAGCACGTGCCTAAGTCACTCAGGACCCCCAGGCTGCCCCGCGAGGCTCTGGGCAGCATGGAGTCGGCTCTCCCAGCCTGATGAGTCCACAGAAGCTGCCAGGGCCGAAGGCCGGGTTAGGAGGAAATGGCTCCTTGCGGGGTCCAAGTCGGGAGCCCGAGACCAATGCTGGGTACCTCCTGAAGGACCTGAGGCTCCTGCATGCCCCTCCTAGGAACATGGGGGCTTCCAGCTAGGTCCCATTCGCACTCTCAGCTTCCTCGGCCTGCCAGGCACCCACCCGGGTAAGGCCACCCCGAGAGGACACTGTGGAACACATGCACTGTGGCCAAGTGACTGTGGGAATGCAAAACACACCATACTCGGGCAGGACCCGCGTGCCCTCCGGGGCCAGCGTGCCCAGCTGGCGCTGCTCGGCTCTCCTGGTCGGGACTCCAAGGTCATGGTTCAGGGTTTTCACAAGGCACCAGGCTGGGGCGCCCGTGGCATCATGGAGGGAGCCGGGGAGGCCTCAGCACCAAGGCGTCCCACTAGGCTCCCTCTTCCTACCCTCAGTCCCCCAGGGAGGCACCGCACTCGGGGTGAGACCGCCCAGGGCTCAGGAAGCAGCAGAGGCGGAAGGGGGAAGATCCAGCCACCCGGCCGTGCCCTGCAGGAGGGTCAACCTGAACGCGATGCCTTCCCCTCCTGGCTGTTCCCCAGAGGCTGACTGCACTGCTGAAGACAAAGGCAGGGCTGAGTGAGCTCAGCATGGAGAGGAGCCAGCCCCTAAGACGCCTGCTGGGCGGCGACAGCCACCCCGGACTGCTGGCAGGACGCTGCCGGGCAGCCCGCCTGGGCCTCCTGCAGCTTTGGGGGCGGTCGGAGAAGAGGCCGTCTGTTCATTCTCCCCTGGATTATCAGGGTCCTGTCCGCAGCCCTGCGCTGGGCCCAGATAGCAGCCTCCCTTGGGGCGGAGGCAGCTGTCCTGCTGGGCTGGGCAAGGGATGGATGGTTTGCTGGCCAAAGCCCAAAGACTGCCCAAACCCAGAGGGGAGTGCTGCACCTCTCTGTGGCCTGTGCCCCTCCCTTGCAGGAGTTCTCAGCAGGGGCTGAGGAGGGTCTTGCTCCCGTGGCTCCTGCTCGGCCAGGGTCACCGCCAAGGCCGTCTACGAAGGCTGCTGGGCCAAGCCAGACTCTGACTCGGGCTTTGGAGGAGGCTCAGGGCTCTCCCCGACTGATCCTGGTCCTGCTCCATTTTCCAGTGGGGCACGGCCAATCCTGGCCCAGGCAGCAGCCAGAGGGGCAACACCAGGCGCTGGGAATCCAGGGCTCTGAGGTTAGGGCGAGGCGAGGTCTGGGCTCCACATTTTGCCTTTGTTCCTGCTGGGCTATTTTTACAAGCCTGTGGTTCGAGCAGGAAGCCATCATTAAAGTTTTCCTAGGCAAGGTTGCTTGTGCAGAGAGAGATGACAGCCCTTCTCGTGGGAACATTACAGGATCCCTGCCCTGATGTGGGCTCAGCCTCCCAGATCTGCCAGGCCCAAGCCTGCACAGCTACCAGGGTGTGTGTGGCGGGCAGTCTGCAGCCATGGAGACACCTGCTGTCTTCCGCCTTCTCAGAGGAGCTGGGAGCAGAACCAGGGCTATCAGTTCCAGGCAGTAATGCTGAGCTGCTCCAGCTAAAGGCCTCGTGGTTTGGGGCCCTGAAGCTGTGGCCACCATGGCTGTCTGGGAGTGACGCCTTCCTGGTCAGAGGCTCGTCCTGCCCTGCTCACTGTGCAGGTTCCGGGCAGAAGGGGGCGGAGCCAGGACAGGCAGAGCAAAGCCTCCTGGTACTAGATTTCTGCTCCAGCTGGCTGGGACAGCAGAGATGAAGACACCTCCAGGGACATGCCCCCTCCTACCCCGGGGGGGGGGTGGTGGTGTCTCAGGTGTCCCATGGGACCAGCAGAGCCGTCCTCTGTCAGACCTAGCAGTGGGGGCAGATGAGAGAAAGCCCAGAGGTGGAGGCGTCCTCAGTGGGCGACGGAGTCACTCAGGTGGCTCAGGGTGCCCACGGTAAGAGACCCCCCTCCCCACTTAGGACACAGAGGGTGGGAGGGAGAGAGGCCGTGAGCTCTGGGGCACCCTGCTCTGCTGAGGGCTGGCCAGGCAGCTGCCGGGTGCCCAGCAGGGTGGAGGGAGGTGGACGGGCCTGATTTGGTTTAGGAGGCAGGGGCTGGGAGTCCTAGTTTCCAAGCCACAAAAGCCTCCTTTTTCCAAACACTTTCCCCTCTGTCAGCAGTCTCCCGGGCCCCCCTGCCACAGATGGGCTGAGGGAATGGGGAGAGGGGCAGGGGGATCAGGGCTTCCTCTCGTCCCATCATCCGGCGAGCTGTGCACTGCCTGCCTCTGCCTGCTCCATGGTCACCACCGAGCATCTCCCAGCCAGCTCCCTGCGAGGGCCCCTTGGTTTCCTGGCTCAGCTTAGCCCAGAGTGCAGAGACCACGGACTTAGATTGCTTGGGTCTCTTATTTACAAGATACAGGGAGGCCATGAACCTGTGCTTGCTTGCATTGGCTGTGTCTACACACATTATCGAGTGGCCTGTCACTGGCACTCCCTCCCCTGTACAGACAAGGTACAAGGGTTTGGGTGAAGGAAGCTGTGTGAGTTCTTGTGGATGCTGCTGCAGGTGCACGTGTGCTGTAACCAGGCAGCTAGTTGTGTGCATAAAGGATCTGTGAGCACACAAACAGCACGCACATGGCACAGACTACTAGCAGTTGCATGCCTGGAATTACGTATGTATATTTCTGAGTGTGTGCCCAGGCTGTGGGTGTGAGCTGTGTGTGTGTGCATGTGTGTGTGTTTGGGGGGGGGGGAGTATCGGGGTCATACCTGTGGTCACCAAGGCAGGCCAAATTTTAGTCCCCACTGTGCTTCTGGGCCAGCCTCCTGCAGTGTTACCCCTCCCTGCTAACTTTAGAGTGGCCTTAGATTACATTCAGCTGGGAGGGTTTCTATAACTTGCCCTTTGCCCTGTATCAGCTCTCTCCCTGACCCCCCCCCCCCCCCCCGCCGGGCCAGCCCACGCTCTGCCCTCAGCCCAAGCTGGGCTCCTCAAGGCCCGTGCTCTGGTCTGGACGCTGAGCTGCCATATGCTATGGCCACCCGAGAATCCTGGCCTCCTGCTGCCTTGGGCTGGGGCAGACACCAGCACACACTCTCACTGTCATTTAGAAACACACTCTGAGGGCGGGGTATGAGTAAGGGGCACCCCTGTACTCCAGGAGGGCCAATGCTGAGGACATGCCCGTGCGGGAGACGGCCAGCAAGGAGCACACCTAGTCTGCTCCCTGAGGCACAGGGACGACCGGCCACCCACCGCTGGCCTCGGGGCCTGCAGCTGCTTAGGGGTTTGTCCAGAGACCCAGCCCTCCTCTCCTGGCTGTGGCAAAGGCCCTGGGCCAGAAAGCTCCACACCTGCGAACGTCTCCGGTCCCCATCAGCCTGGGGCCTCCCAGGAATCCTCTTCACTAGGCCCCTCCAGAAGCCCCCGGAGCTGGTGCTCCCGGCTGGGCCTGACACCTTGGCAGAGCTGGGTCGGGCTGCACCCTGGCGCCAGGCTCACCTCGCTTTTGCTCTGTGTCTACTTTCTTCAGAGATGGCTGATGCCGGAGGGAGAGGGCTGGTCCCTTCCGCTCTGCTCCCAGGCAACTGTGAGAGCAGCTTGGCCAAGGGAGCCCTTTCTCAGAAGGCGGCCACGGAGGATGGGCAGCTTCCTTCACCTGTAGCCTACGGGCCCTTCCGTAGAGACCCCTCCTCCTTTCTGGGAGACCCCCAGCTGTGTCCCCAGCCCCAGGACACTGGCAAGCCAGAGCTGCTCCCTGTGCCACCCGGATTCCCAAGCAGCCCCTGTACAGCCCCGCCCCCCAGCCGCAGGAGGCGAGAGAAGAGACTGGACCCAGGCTCCCGGTGAGTGAGGAGGCCGTGAGCAGAGCACAGCACGCACACAGAAGGGGCATTAGTGAGAGGCGAGAGGCAGGCGGCAGCCGCGAGGAGGAGAACCGGTCACCTCGGCTGTGCTGCCTGTTGACCATCCCGCCCAGGGTCCACCGGCGATCCAGGCGCCGCAGATGGGCCTTGCGTCTCTTGGACACTGGTGTGGGAGATGGCGATGGAGCACGTGGCCAACGGGAACCGGTGGAGAGAATGGAGATGAAGATGAGACGGGATGGAGGGGAGGGGAGGGGAGGGGAGGGCGAAGGCGGGATGGAGGCTGGGGAGCCCCCACTGCTGGGTTAGCATCACAGGGACCGAGCTGAGGTCACACTCCAGCTGGAGGGGCCGACCTGCTGGGTGATGTTATGCCCGAGAGCCCAGGAAGGGCTAAACAGAGGTAGAGAGGGGCCCGGGCTCCAGCCTGGTGCTGCCGGGCAGCCCTCGGGATGGAGAGCTCCCATCCCCATCTCACCGGGGCTGGACCAAGCGGCAGCCCCCCATGCCTGGACCTGCACCCACCCACTGACTAGGAACGCGCTCCCATGACCAAGTACCACCAGGGAGGAGCAAGCACTTCTAAGAGACCTGGAGGCTCCCACAGTGGGCACGGAGCTCTACCCACTCTGGGCGTCTTATGCTTTCTGGCTCGTCCTCACCACATGCTGAGAGCAAGGGTGTGGCCTCGTGTCTCTGTCACAGGCTGCGTCCTGGCAATGTCTGCCAAGCGAAACATGCACGGGCAGGAGCCCCAGGCCCTGGCCCCATTCCTCCACTCAGGTCCTCCGTGTGGACTTGTGATGCCGGCGGTCTCGTCTGCCCAGTATTTTGCTGTCTGAGCCCCCTTTTGCCTGTAGCACGTTTTCTGGGGGTGACCACCTGCATGGTCCTTTGGCGGCCGCTGCCCAGTTCTAAGCTCCTCCACCCCCACACCCCTCAGCTCCAGGGGCCCCAGCCTTCTGATGGGACTCTTGGTAGAGAAGACCCTGTCCCACCACCTGATGCCACCAGGTGAGCTGCTGGCTGCCCCTGTCTGGGGAGTGGAAGCGAAGCCAGGGGTTAGGGTAAAAGTGTCCAGGCACGTCTGGGCCAAACCCACAGAGGCCTTCTGACCTGCTTGTGAGCAGGACGCCTGGGCAGAGGCCAGGAGGTAGGGGCGGCAATCAGGCCCCACAGTGGCCACCTGTGTGCCCTGGGAGGCAGCTGGCTACAGGGTCCAGACTCTCACCTGGGCCACTGCTCTCCTCCCTCCACTCTGCTCACAACAGGCAAGGCCACAAGAGGGGAGACAGCTGGCAGGGCCTGGTGCCTGGGCCTCTGTTCACTGGTAGAGCAGCCGTGCAGACAGCCATGGTCCCAAAGCCAGCCCACCAAGGAAGAAGACAGGACCCTGCCAGTGGCTCTGGGTCACAGGCCGGGAACTGAGTTCGAAGCTTGGCTCTGCCACAAACTAACCTCAGGGCTCGAGGAGGTAACAGACTTCTCTGGCCTCCACGTCCCCACCTCGGAGAGGAGACGGATGCCTCAGTTCATTAGAGCACCTGCAAATGTTGGGCCTGCTCTCATCACTGTGGTGAGCAAGAGGCTCTCAACGTCCACACCCACAGCAACTATTTCTGAATCCCACAGAGCACACAGGGCTTCAACAGAGACACAGACACCAGAGCACCTGGCAATGCAGGTAAACCAAACAGCCAACTGGCTCTTGTCTGTGCCCAGCACCGAAGCCTGAGCTGTTAGGAAAGCTTTGACAGGACGGGGGCTGCCCATCTCTGTCTACAGGGCCCAGGGGACCGACACGAGATGGCCAGAGAGGCAAACAGGCTGGGCTCATCTCTTGGCTGCTGGCACAGACTGGCAGAAATGGCACAGCAGTGGGGGCCCTGGGCGGAGTGCCCAGCCCTGAGCTCTTCTGTAGACCTGGGCACGAGATGCCCACAGATGATGATGGAGTCTGCAGCTACCCAAGTGTGGCCAGAAGTTCTGCCAGACCAGAGGCACACGGAGGAAAACTGATGACCCCAGGTGCACATGTGTGCACGCACACCCTTCCTTCCATGACCCCACCAGGGGTAAACTCCTCCCCACTACCAGTTGTTGCTTATTCCATGCAGTACACCCACTCCCTGCTCTGTCCAAGTTGGCATGGCCCTCCCATGTGCTGGACTCCAGCCTGCTTGGCACCAGGCCCTCCACCACCTACCCCCCATCTCTGCTCTGACCTTGGGCTATAGCCTTTCCAGCACACACAGGGCTCCTCGAGCCGAGCACAGAGCTGCGTCCACAGCTCACAAGCAAATGCATCATGCAGAGGTGCGTGGCACTGAGGCCCGTAAAGAACGACCAACCAGGGCCCCAACCCAACCCAACCAGGACAAGCACAAAACTCCCCTGGTTGGAAACAGAGATGGGGACAGAGTCCTCCCAGGGGGAGCGGGGAACCTTGGTACACCTGCTGTTCTGAGTGCTACTGTTTCTGAGAAGCCCTGGTGTGCCAGGCAGAACACGAAACTGGGGGACAGGGGGGCCTGCAGCCGGTGGGCAACCTGGACCAGACCAGAGCAGGGTGCAAGGGAAGCAGAGTCTGGGATAGGGGTGTCGACCTGGTCCAGCCAGAACCAGGAACCCTGTCACTGGCTCGGGTCAAGGGCTGAAACCCAGTGTGGACACAGGAGGAAGGGTGGGGCCCCGCTGGCCAGCCCAGTCACTGCCATTTCGGGGAAGGATAAACACGGAGCTGGCGCTTGGCTATTGACTTTGGCTGGGGCCGGGAAGTGGGGGGAAGGAGCGGCCTGGAGGTGGCCTTACCCCAGGGGGGCACCCTCTGCCTCTCAGACACGTCCATCTCAACTGTCCCCATCAACTATCAGAGAACAACTTGCTGCTGCCAGGCCATGGGAGGTGTGGGAGGCCTTAGGAGAGGTAGCTGGGAACCGGGGTGGCCCAACATCCAGGGCTCAGCGGTGTGGCCAAGCCAGAGTCAGCTCGGGGCAGAGCCAGGCACTTTGAAGAACAAGGAGAAAGACTCAGAGAAGCCTCATGGAGCCAGAGCTAATCAGAGGCTGACTGTGCCGGGCCTGGCCGGGGCCACCGAGTACTGGCTCACAGACCTGCCCTGTCTGTGCCTTGGCCAGGCAGGCACCCCAGGAAAGGGAGAGGCCTGGCACAGGAAGGGAGCTTGCAGGAGCTCAGTGAGGCAGGAGCCCAGGGACGGGGCTGGGATGTGGCCCAGCTCCCCTCGGGACTTCTCTTTAGGGAGAAGCGTGGGAGAGAGGCCTTGGACAAGGCTGACTCCAGAGGTGGCCAGCTGCCCCCCACCTTTGCCCTCCCCTCCTTGTGAGCCCGCAGGACCTCACCTTCTCCCGTCTTGGAGGTGCTGATGTCTGAGTCGTCCCGAGTCCCATTCTGCGCCTCCAGGTAGGTGGCAGGGACCCAGCCCTGCTCCTCAGAGGTGCTCACGAACCACCAGCCTGCAGAGGGGACGGAGACAGCGGGACCGTGAGAGCCGAGCAGAGGTGGGCCGGCGCTGGGGTGGGGCAAAGGGCAGTGCCTGCCCGGGTCCAGTCTTGGAGAACCTGGTTTCTTCTCAGGCAGGAAAGACCAGCACATGCCCTGAGCAGAAAGGGCCTGATGCATGGTGATCCACACTAAAGTTTAATGAGAAACATTTTTAAAATGGATCAGAAACAAAGATACACCCGGCATGTGACAATCAGTTTGTGGCAAAGGCCAAGGGAGCCCTGGTCAGCCTCAGAGACCAGCCAGGGTCTTCAGACCCATCGGGACCACAGGTTTGGCCGGAGGCATCCAGGCACGGAGGCCTCGTGGGCCTCCTCAGAGCATCCTATCCTGGGCACAGGTCAGTGGCACTTCCCACGGGGCAAGTGAGCCACAGCTGCCCTCCCCAAGCTGTGGACACCCCACCCCCAGCACACAGGCACAGAGGTGCACGCCACCCCCACCCTCCCAGGACAGCCAAGCCATAAAGGCTCATTCATGTTCTCTGCTCACTTGCTTGTTCTTTCAACACCTAACTGAGCCAAGTGCTCCGAGCCCACGGGGCCTGGGAGCCCCCGGCCGTCCTTGAATCCCTCTCAGAAGCTTCTCTCCCTCACGACCCCTCCTGGTCCCTCCTTCCTGGCCAATGCTCCTCTGTCCCCTGGTAACCCGGCATCAGCTGGCTCTCCATTCCCATCAGGAGACCCCAGGGCTCCCATGGGACAGTACTTGGGACCCTGGCACCGTCCACCTAAGGCCTGATGGCCGCTGTGAGGACACTGGTGGGGAGGAGAGGAAAGGCCTCCCACTGAGGGGGGACCTCAGGGCCTTTTCCCTTGGGACCCAGGGCTCGCCTCCTAGGTCTTCAGTGCCCACTGCCCCGCACGGCGTGCCGGGTTTGCTAACAGCCTCTGTTCCAGTCCTGAATGTGCTTGGTCGTCGTCCCCTTCTGAGGGGCTCCCCCAACCCTCTGCTCGCACTGCAAAGCCCCTGGAATGCCCAGGGCCAGGGTCTGGACGCTCAGAGTCAGGCCTGTTTGGCTCAGGGACTTCAGTGAGGTCACGACCTCCGGGGGTCTGGGTTTCTTCCAACGTAGAGGGCTGCTGGCTCCAACACCGTGGCCCAGAGCCTCTGTGGGCTGCTGCTATGGCCCATAGGCCCTGTCCCGTCCTGCCTGGGATGGGGGGGAGGCGGAACCCCCTCCTACCAACCCCAAGTCTATGGCCCTCTGCTCCCTGTGGCCATCTCCCTCCCCTAAGCCCTGCCAACCCCAGTGAGCATGGCCTTCGCCTGACAACCCATGTAAAAGTGGCCTGGGCCAGTGAGTCACATCATTATAGTCAAAGAACTGGGGATATGCCCCCGATACAGGGGGAGGCGCCACCACAAGTCTAACCTCACCTTCTCCCTCCTGCTCCCAACCCATGTCTCCTGAGATCGCCCGCTTCCCAGACTGCCCAGGCTACCTCCAGCCGTGTTTCCGTCAGGACAACGTATACAGGTAAATGAGCTGCCACGGCACAGAGTGACTGGCGCTAGGCCACAAGCTATCAGCCGACCCAGGTGAGCCATGTGGGGCAGTGGGGCCCTGGCTGAGCAAGTGCGTAACCCTGCAGGACCTGGCTTGGCAGGGCGTCTCCAGTGGAAGAGGCCCAGGCCAGTTCCGAGCCCTCCACCCCAGAGGCCTCGAGACCCCCTGCGCCGGGCCCACAAGCCCAGGCCGGAAGAGGGCAGGTAGGCTTCATCTGCACACTGAATGGGTCTCTGGGCAGATGAGGAAGGGGGGTTTGACCTCTGCACAGGTAACAGCTAAAGTTACTGAGCAACCTACAGGGAGATAGGCAGTAGCCAGAGCCGGGCCGGGGGCTAGCGGACACGCCTCCCACATCCACTAGCACTGCCTGGCTTTTGGGCCTGGAGAGGGTGGTTAGAGTACCACACACCTGGCACTCACTCTACCTCTGGCTGACAAGATGGATCAAGGTGGCTTGTGGCTGCGAGAATTCAGGGAGGCTCCGGATCACGCTCAGAGTGTTAAGTAGCCTCAAGAACCAGCTACAGAGGCGGAGGGAGGCTCACTCTGGAGCCAAGGCTGGGCTGTAGGAAGTGGTTCCTGGCACCTGGGGAGCCCTGGCTGACCTCTGCTCACGCCTTGGACATTCTGCTACTCCTTGCACTCACACCCGTGGGGAGAAAGGCTGGGAGGACCGACCGCATTTCGCTGACATGGCGGGAGAGCTTTGTCCACCTCTGTGACCCAGGCTCTGAACTCCACAGGCTCTCCAGAGCTCCCAGTCCCTGTCTCCTCCATGAGGAGGTTTCACTGAGACGGCTGGAAGGAGGCAGAGGGCCAAGCGCTGGCCACTTGGGAAGTCAATTCCCATGTCTTTCACCGAAGCTGTGTGGGTGTGGAGCACCTCCCTCTCACCCACAGGTGCTTGCAAATTCTGAGCCTGTCACACATGGGACCATGGGGAAGGCAGCCCAGAGCAGCATGCCACCCTCCCTGAAGCCCGGGTCACAGCAGCTCAGCTGCTAAGAGGCCATGGCCAGTGATGAAACAGCCAGAGGCTCTGGACTTGGCAGGAGTCTCCCCCTTTTCCTAGCCTCTAGGGGAGCACTCAGGATCCCACAACTCGGTGCCGCCTGCTCTCCAGCAGATGCTGGCTACAGGGCAGGGCACCGGCTGCCCCTCTGCAGGCCGTGCCTCACCCATCTGCCTCCTGGGCCACCAGAGGGGCACCTGCAGCCATCCCCCTCCTGCCTGATCTGGAAGCTGTCGGGACTGTGATGGTTCAGGGTCTGCTCTGACCCAGGCAAACTCCTTAGCACTCACATGGGAACTCTGAGGACCTGAACCCCATGTCCCACATGAACTGGGCACTGCAGGGGGCACACTGGGGAGGCAGCCTGAGGATCAAGTCAATAAAGTAGCAGCAAACCTGAGAGATGCAGAGTGAGTCGGTGTCTGTTTGCATCATGTCAGCTCCTGGTTCCAGGTGTGCTACAGCTGGGCCATCCCACTGGACTTCCTCCTTGTCATGAGCCAAGGAACTTTCTATTCTTGTTAGTTAACTGGGAGCTGAGCTTCAATCATTTGTCAAGAGCAGCCTCACTGCTACCAACCCTAATGGTCACTGAATACCATGATGGAGGGTCGTCTCCCGCTACGAGGCAAGACTTGGAGACAAAAGTCAAGTGGACACCTGGACCATAGGTCGTGGCAGCTGAGGATGGGGGCCTCCTGCCACTCCAGGCAAGGAGTCACTCCCCAAATTCCTGCTCACCACGGTCATTCTCAAAGCACGGTCATCCCATTGCTCAACGCGGAGTCACCCTCGGGAGGCTCTTACCCGACTTCCCAGGCCCAGATCTGCACACCGAAAACACAGCTGGGGTCACACTACATCCATACCCTTCTAAAACTTACCCCAAAGCCACGTTCCAGTGGGCCATGGCAGTGTCCATGATGCCTGGCCTCAGACAGAACCCTTCTTCCCTGAAGACAGCTCCCCCAGGTTTATCATCAGTGGGCAACACAGGACCATGTGCTCCAGGGCCTTGTGGCTTGGAATTGTGGGTCTCCCTGAGGATTCCCCTACTCCAAGGTGTGCCCCCTGCCAGGGCCACCCTCTGGAACAGTCGCCTCCTCCCTGTTGGTCTGCATGGGGAACTTTCAAGGTTTCTCAGGAAGGTAGGTGATTCGAGGGGGTCTCACTGTCATCTAAGACTTAGATCTCCCGAGAGTCAGAGCCCCAAGGCCTCCTTGGTAGGGGCAATGGAGGCAGCCCCCACCGTGGGCACAAGAGGGCTTGTGGGGATGCTGGGTGTGTGTGGGATATCCACTGCAGGTGATCCCTGCCCTCAGGGGGCTCTCTCCATCTATCCCACCTGGGCTTGTCTTTGTCCAGGGCAAGTTCCCCAGGCTGCTGGCCTCTTACCCTCACCTGGCCCTCTGCATGGATCCTGTCTCCCTGACTCCAAAGGCCTTAAAACTCTAGGTTTCAGGCCCCTTTGCTGGGAACATCATCTCCACTCTCTCCTGCTTCACTCTTGGGGACCTTGCCATGTACAGGTTACTTCCTCCCACGCCCAGGAGCCAGGTGTCAGATGGGTCTGCTCTCTAGGCAGCAAGGGAGCTTCCTCTCCTCTCTCTGCCCCAAAGGCCTCAGCATGCGGGAGGAGCCGGACCGAGACCAGAGGGCAGAGGCACCCACTGGGCAGGTACCATGAGGTTCTACACCTCCCGCTGCTGCGTGCCCCAGGGATGTGCCGAGTCCGGTCCATTTCACAATCACCGAACGACTAGAAGCTGCGGGGGCACTTGGGCCACATGGCCTGCTGACCACCAGCACGTCCTCAGCCCACAACAGCAACTTAGGGTCCCGCGCTCCTGCCATGCTCCCAAGACTCGAGGTTTACAGCGTCACCCCCTCAGGGCCTTCCCTGGATTGCCAGCCTGGGCTCCTGCTCCAGCCCCAACACGGGCGGGGTGGGGTGGCTTCCAGTCTGGGGTCCCTCCTGCGTAGAATCCTGCTGGTGCCAGAGATGACAGCTACAGATAAGAGCCTGCCACTGGCTTGACTGTGGGCACCTCTGCCACAGGAGACAAACAGGCCCCAACAGCACCTGAACGTGGGCAGAGGTGCCTACCTGCCCCCACAAAGACCTCCCAGGAGTCCTGGCAGCAATCACACAGCAGCCTCTCTCAGGCGCCAGCGGCTCCTACGTCAATTGCTGCAATGGGGGCTCCTGATCCAAGTCACTGATGCTCCGCTGAGGGGTACACAGGACCTGCACCAGCCGGCCCTGCGGGGCTCCCGGGCTCACCCCAGTGGGGTGAAGGCCTCGCATCCCCTCCTACAGAGCACAGTGATTGTGTGCTGGGGGAGGTACAAGTTTGCATCCGTGGAAGGCAGGTCATGCACACACACCCAGCTGTGTGGGGGTGGCACACACACAAGTGGGGACAGAGCCCTGCCTGTGCATGACGCGTTACACCCGGCAAGAACGGCTGGGGCCGAGAGGTGCGAAGCTCTACCTGCATCACTTTATTCCCTCCCCGAGCATCTTGTGAGATCACAGATGTGGAAGCCAGGATCAAAGCCAGGGAAGCCAGGCCCTGGGTGTCAACCCCCTACTTCATGGCCTCCAAGAATCAGTCTTGTCCCGACTATAAGCTGTGTAACTGCTTTGTCTCCAGGGCAGAGCTGAGCTCGCAGCCAGCAGCCTGGCAGATGAAAAAAACCAAGGCATAGAGCAGTAGCATGGGAGCCGGAGAACCGAGTCTGACTCCCCTCCCTGCTGCTGCCCCGCTCCGTGGCCTCAGGAAAGGGTCTTAAGCACTCCGAGCCTCAGTTTCCTCATCTGTACAATGGTCAGGACAACCTCTACACTGCGGGGATTAGGCGAGACGAAGAATGCCCCTTGGCACACAGCAGGTGCCCACTAGGCAGGAACTCAGGCCCAGGGCTTCCTCTTATGTTCTGCAAGTCCCTAGGGAGAGGGTCCCTAACTCCAAGCCCGTTCCTAAGCCCATTTCCTTGACCTGGTGGTTGAAGATGCAATAGAGCAACCCTGAGAGAGGGCCCCACGCACACCTGACAAAGCCTGCGTCCCGGGTCTCCAGACCCAGCCTTCAGGGTTAAGCCCCAGCTGGGGAGTCATCTTTAGAGAGCCCTAAACTGCCTCCTGCAGGCCTCCCCTCCCATTAGGGCCACGTCTCCTTGGTGCCAGAAAGCCAGGGCCCAGCAGTTTCCAGGCAACAAGAGCCCAGGCAGGGCAGTGCTGTCCCTGCCATATGCAGCCAGCCCTGCTCGATGGGCCTCAGGAACACACTGGTCCAGGGGCCAAGGACAGAAGACATCTGGCCAGTGTGTCCAGCTCAGGGCAGGGCAGGGCGACCCCAAACCCCCCTCACAGCTGAGGAGGGAGGCCTCTCTGGGCCCTAGAGGCAAAAACTTGGGTCCAAGGACCAGACCCTTCCCTGTCTCCACCCAGCATGGGTGTCAGTGGCCTGGCCCAGCAGCCTGAGCCGTATGTTTGAGTCTACCTGTTAAGCCCAGTCCAAGTCCTCCCAAGTGAGCTCTAACTGGTGCTTGCATGGTGTGGGGAGGGCTGGCAACAGAGAGAAACAGAGAGGTTGGGGGCCCAAAGCTCTAAGGGGGCTGAGCCTGGCTGGGGGCAGCAGGAAGCCACAGGCACTCCCAGGCCACTGCTGTCCCCAGGGTGACCAGGCCACAATGGCCTCCTTAAGGAAGGAGGATAATGGGCTCATTAGGGCCAGAGTGAGGCCAGCTGCACACAATTAGGATGTTAATAAAGTCCTCTGAGGTCACAGCTCAGCCTGGGACAAGACAGCTGGCGGGGGTGGAGGACCCCTGCTCCTTCCTTTCCCTTGGAAACCCTCCAGACGCCAAGATAAGCCTTCCACACTCCCCACCCTCACGGGCTGCTCCCTCCTGGACTTGGCCATGGATGCCTCTTAACTGCCTCTTCCAGGCGAGACCTCAGTTGGGATTCTGGCTTCCCACCCATCAGGCTGGGTGACCTGGGACAGGGCAGCAGCCCTGCAGGATCCTATTAACTACTTCCGGGGTATTGTGTCTCGGAGACCCGGCTGTGCTCAACCAGCTCTCCTCCCAGCAAGCATGCTCCAGGCACCCGGATGTGCCAGTCGCCTGGCAGGCACATGGACGCACAGTGGACAGCACACAGTCAGAATCGGGCCCTCTTCCCCCAGCACCTGGCAAGGGCTCGATGGTGTACTGGCTGCAGAGGCCAGCAGCAGTGGCCTGGGGCTGCGGGGCACAGACGTGAAGGCTCAGAGGCAAGATGAGCCTGGCCGTTCAGGAGACAACGCGTCTCCCACCACCGCCCTCACCAAGCACCCCGATCTGCTGCCAGAAATGCCTCCACTGTGGCCCAGGCCTCGTCCTCCCCGGAAAGCTGCGACGGCCAGGTATTCCCAGGCTCCTCCCTCGAGCAGGTTTGGAAGCAGGAACAGGGAGAGAATTTGAGTACCCGACAGGCACACCGAGAAGAGGAAGGGACCAAAGGGAGGCCTGGCCCTAGTGCCCAGGTCACCAGCACTGCCCACCTGGCCACACACACCTGGCTCCAGCTGGACCCTAAGAGGCTACTTCTGGCCTGGCCCCAGCCTGACCCCTTCCCGTGACTTTGGGGGCAGAGCTAAGGCTTCTCCCTGCAAGGAGCCAGAGAAACTGAAAACACAAGCTGCCCACAGCACGCGGCGCCTTTAAGAACAGCGAAAGGCTGCCCTTGCCGGGCCAGGCCTCCCCTGGTCAGAAAGCTGTTACCTGGGCCTCTCGCCAAGACACACTCCAGCTCGCAGCGTGCGACCTCCTTGGTCCAAAGCAAACAGGAGTGGGCGAGGCTCCCCAGCCCTCCCATGGGCACCCATACAGCTCCTGCCCCTGCCTTCCCACCCCACCCCTCTGGTGCGACCCCTGGCATCCACCCCATCACCCCAGGACCGTCCCTTTCCCGGGAGGGGGCTCTGAGTCCACCAAAGCCCCAGAACCCTCCCTGGGCGCCTGGGCCCTGGATTCCAAGACCATTAGCACAGCTGCTACGTCACCATCTGGAAGGCTCTGTGGAGTCCGTGGCAAGAAGACAGCAAGCACTGAGCTGCCGCCACCTCCTCCCACCCCGGCTCCAGCCTGCCCACCTCCCTGGATGGCTCAGAAGCCCAGCGCCGGGCTGGGGTCCAGCCAAGCACGCAGGGCGCTGGTGGGTCTGGGCGGGTTGAGGTCACGGGTGAGGCATCCAGAAGGCGGCTTGAGCATTTGCAGGCAGAGCGGGGCCCACTGGAGAATGACAGGTAGAGGGGGAGAATGGTTTGGAAGACTGGCTGTAGCGCCAGGCTTCCTGGGGCTAAGTCCCAGCTCCGCTACCTCCTTGGGCAGTCACCTATCTCCTCATCTGTACAGCACACCAGAGCAGTCCCGACATCCCCCGGGGCTACGGCAAGGATCAGGTGGAAGCAATCAGACAGAGCCGGAGTCGCAGCCAATCTCCAAGAGTAAACACTAACACGGTAGGGCAAACCCCAGGGGATTCTCACGAATGCCTCCTGTGACTGATGCCGGGGCTGGGGTCTCAGGGGCAAAGCATCTCTTGCTGCTGTCACTATTGTTTGGCCTTGACCTCAGAAGGTCTTTACGGAAAGCGCGTGGTGGGTCTCTTCCTGTGCTGGCATGGGTGTGGGGACTACAGGGCCGCTTGGCAGAGCAGCAGAGGGACTAGCGGTTAGCTGCCCACAGGGCAAGTCACGGCATAAGGATGTGTGTGGCAAGTGCCAGCGGGCGACCCATGCCGCCTGTGCCCAGGACATGGGGGGATGTGGCAGCAGGGGTCCAATGCCTGCTGAGGTGAGTGCAGCTGTCCAGGGAATGGACTGAGTAGTCAAGGGGAGAATCTTCCAGAAGAGACTGGGATCAGCACTCAGATGAAATCCAGAAAGGAGACAGAAAGGCAATTACAGCGGGAGGAGAAGCAGGAGCAAAGGCAAAATGCTAGGAGTTCACATGGCTCAACTTTGTGCCATGGATTTTTCTAGAAGGAAACGAGAAGCGCCTTCACCTCACAGCAACTGTCCTGTAGGAAACCAGTGATGAAGGTGGGTGCTGAGCCTGTGGGTCCTTCCAGACAGAAGGTGGCACAGGAAGGAGACGGGAGAAAGCCAACCCTGACCAGGCAGGTGCACACCCAGAGAGGGGTGGGAAGGATGTGATGGAGGAGTGGGAGTCATGGGTGAGAAGGCAGGGAGGCGTGAACTCCATGGACCAGGTCAGGAAGGTCCCAGTGTCAGAAGCAGAGCCCAGGGAAATCACCAAGACTAACACAAGGGGCGTCTCCCCTGCTGTTTGGGGCTAAGAGCGAGTGAGCGATGGGAGTCTCCTAACCAGGGCTGTGGGGGGCGGGCCCAGCGGGGGATTTGCTGGATCCCCATCACGGCTCCATGTGCGACCTCAGTAAGAGGGCGTTGGGACCCAACACATCTGCAGTGGGGCACTCGCTCAGCGGCCGCGGAAGAAAGTCCCTCAGGCACCTGATGCTGAGTGCGGTCAGTGTCGGCCGCCTTGGAAGACAGAGCCAGGAGCAAGGCCAGCGCACACAAAGTGGGCACAGGTCCCGACTTTCAAAGAAAGAGGTGAAATCCAGGGTAGAGACCGGCAACCGCAGAGCCGGCCAGTCACGTACAATGTGGAGCCTCTCAAGGTGGTGCTGGCCAGATGGGAGGATGCACGTGGGGTCTATGGGTCTGGGATGTCCCAGAGCCAATACCTACAGACCTGGGGTTTCCCTGGCACCCCAGGACCAGGGGCTGCAGGGCTGTGCTGATAAACCGACAGACAGACCAAAGACACAAAGACAACCCAGACGGTGGTCCCGCTAGGAACCTGTCTCGTCGGGTGATTTAATCATCCTGGGATGAGGACAGGTGTTGTGCACATGGCATTATCTCATTTGCCAAAAGCTGTGCCAGGATTAGAGAAAAAAATAAAAGGCAGGGCTGGCCAGCACTGTGGCCTAGTAGGTAGGTCCATCGCCTGCAGTGCTGGCATCCCATAAGAGCACCAGTTCAAGTCCCAGCTGTTTCACTTCCAATCCAGCTCCCTGCTAATGTGCCTGGGAAATCAGCGTAAAATGGCCCAAGTGCTTGGGTCCCTGCCACCCCCATGGGAGACCTAGAAAAGCTCCTGGCTTTGGATCTGCCCAGCTCCGGCCATTATAGTTATTTAGGGAGTGAACCAGCAGATGGAAGACCTCTTTCTCTCCCTCTGCCTCTGTGTAACTCTGCCTTTCAAATAAATAAATCTTCAAAAAATAAATAAACAAAAGGCCTGACAGGTCAAATCTGGCAAGACACAAAGTCTTAAATGAAGACAAGAAGGACGTGGTTCCGTAAAGCGATCTCACGGTCTGTTGTCCATACTCCGAGTGAATGCAGGGGCCCTGCTAATACTTACATCTAAAATCTTAGGTGCAAGCTGGCCCTGTCCAGGGCAATTTGGGTTCTGTGGTCACCACTCAGCTGGCAGCAAGGATGGGCAGTGGGGTTCTGAGGACACCGGGCGCAGTATGTTGGGACAAGAGCAGGAAGCAGTCTGCCCCCAGATTGGTGCAATCCACGGCCGTAACAGGAAACCAGCCCAAGGTGCACGGCTACAAAGCGGCAGCACCAGGCTCCTGCCCAGATCTGGTACGCGGCACCTCGCTCGTCCACCAGAGACCCTGGAAAACCACTCCCACCACTCATTCCCGTGCAGAAGGGATCAGCGCTGCCTGCTCCTTCTTGGGTCTCTAAATCTCACCTGACAGATGAGTCACCCCCAATGTGGGCGAGCTGCCTTCACCGGTGTCTCCGCCCTGCCACCCTCACAGGTGGGTCTTCGGGGCCCGCCTCCAGGCTGCCTCTGCTCTGAGCACGCAAGGCAGGGTGAGGCAGGGACTCCCGGACTGAAAAAGCTGCCTGGCACAGGACCTGAGCGAGGGCTTCGCCGGGAGAGAGCGACTTCAGGTCAGCATTTCTCAAACCTTGGATATTTCCACAGTGTGCATGTCCCTGAACTGTGTATACTGTTGTTTGCCAAAGACAGAATATTAAATCAACTCAATTTTTAAAAAATCTTTTTCCATAAAAGTAACTTGCTTGCCACCAGGAACAAACAACTAGGACTGCTGGCTCCAACTGTGAACGCACACCCATGTGAGAACCAAGCTCCGTGGTAAATCCGAGCTCTGCCACCACAGCTAGCTCCCAGCTACCGAGGGATTGGCTGGAGGGGGGCTAAAGATGAACATCAAATTGGGATAAGTCAGGGAACCCAGAAGAGAACTGAAACTGGGCAAACTCCTGCCATGTGACCCACGAGCACTCAATACCGCGTCTCTGCCTACCCCAGGTCACCCCACGCACCATGGTGTCGGGTGGACTTTTCAGGAAACAGACCCTGGACCAGAAAGATACCTGGTCACCAAGGTGGCTGCAGGAAGTGGCCGAAGACAGAGTGCTGAGGCGGCAGGTACAGCCATCAGCCCCAGGTCTGAGAGTTCTGTGTCCCTGCAATATTGGGGTTGTGGGGTGGGGGAGGCCCTGAACAAGAGCAGACTTCTTGTCATTCCCTAACCATCATGGTTTATCCAGCACTGACACCTTGTAGGTATCACAAATAATCTACAGGCGATTTCAGAAGACGGCAGCATATATAGAGGTTGTATTCAAACGTGACACCGCTTTGTACAACGGAATCGAGCATCCCTGGGTTTTGGGGCCTGTAGGGGGTCCTGGAGCCAATCCCCCATGGACACCTGCAGGGATGTCTACACTGCTAGGGCCACGCGGAGAAAACGGGAATGAAAGGAGAGCCCCGAGCAGCCTGCTGGCTGCCTTACACAGACCTGCCGCTGGGGAGCAGAGCTGTGGGCACCCCGTGGTCATTACAGGTTCATCGGAAACATGGAGGTTTCCCTCATCCTTTTAAGCTGCTCACTCGAGTGCCTGAGAGGTACACATGGACAAGTATGCCTACTCCCCCCTTTCCCTCGCTCTGCTAAAAACGGAAGCTCCTCGGTCCCAGAGCGGAGTGGGTTTCAACTGAAAGCCGTGGGTCGACAACCACTGCCTCTGTCGCGGCTCAGGTCAGCCCCTTGCCAATCGGGCAA
Source organism: Lepus europaeus (assembly GCF_033115175.1). Lineage (NCBI taxonomy): Eukaryota > Metazoa > Chordata > Mammalia > Lagomorpha > Leporidae > Lepus > Lepus europaeus. The sequence goes on along the minus strand of NC_084843.1, from coordinate 25,883,032 downwards.
AAATAAAACAGGGGCGATTTCAACTTTAAAGACCAGCTCCATAAACAAAACAAACCTACTCCGCAATTTGTCTGGGGCATCCCTCCCTCCAAACGCTCCTTATTTCATTTCTGGGGAATTTTAAATAGAGGGCTTGCAAAAATCCTGCACCGCCGGGCGTCAGCAGCTCGCTGACAACGTGGATTCTTCCAGGCGGTGTGGGGAGCAGCCACCACGGACGCCGATGCTTTTCCAGGCTCCTTTCCCAGTTGGAATTGGAGAGCCACTGGTGTCACCCTAGGGGACCACGGGAGTAGAGTGTCCCACTTGGGGTCCTTTAACTTTGTATCTCCCAAACCCTGAGATGTTACGGCAAACCAGGCACCCAATTAACCTGCCTGAGTCACACCTGTCCTAGCGTTTGCTTAGTTTGCTTAAAATTGGCATTACTTAAAAAAATAAATAAATCTATTTTATAACAACATTTTCCTATGCTACACTGCATGGAAACCAGGACCCCTTTGTGTAAATAGAAAGAACTGGAAAAAAACAACAATGCCATGAAGTCTGACAAGATACGAAGGCAAGTGCCGGAAACATAAGAAGCCTGGGTCAGATTTTTCTCGTGATCAAAACAACAAAAGACATCAACCAGTGTCACAGGGGTGCTAATAACACAGGAGCCCCCAGTGGAGACCCTCCCCTTGACCCACTGTGTGGCAGAAGAAAACAGTAATGCAGCCGCCTTCTTGTGATGTGTGGGCTTCAACGCCATCCAACGTTGCACCTGCCAGTCTCACCCCCTGGGGAACACCGCTTTGCTTGAGAAGTGGCCACAGGCGAAGAACCTGCAGCCCCTTGGGTCCAAAGCCACGCTTGGCTTGAGGTCTTGTGCAACCTTGGCGGCTTCCTCAAACCCTGCTCTGCTGAAAGACACAAACAGAGCCACCTGACCTGCTTGCTCCTGTAGTCACTTGGGGATAACGGCTGGGGAAGGCGACTGTAGCACCCCTGCCCTCCAGGCCAAGGGCAGCAGAGGGGCTATCACAGCCATGGATCCCGGGAACCCGGCGGACTCAATACCTGCTCCGTGTGACCTCCTGCCCAAGACTGGATGTGGCCCAGCCCTGCCCAGCCTGCTGGAGACAGGCACCCGAAGACAACAATGCTGCTCCACAGTTTTCGTCCACAGTTTACGTCCCTAGAGGCCACCTGGGTTTCAAATTTGATCTTCCTTTTACTGATTTGGAAACCAGGGAGCAGAAGGGCCACAGGCTGGCTACCAAGTAGTTCCTGCTTAACAGAGGAAAACTTGCCCACAAGCCTTTTTGGGGGCCAAGAAGGAAATGCCTTCAGTCTTGCTTGCTGTGCGATACCCAGCAGGGCTCAAAGCCCCATGTGTGTTGGTGTCTCCGATTCATTACCGCTCCCAGGCCCTGTCCTTCCAAGTCGCCACCTCTGCGAAGTTCCTGACTACCCCAGCTCCCCTGTCACCCTGACCTTTAGTTGGCACTGGCTGTCACCCCCAGCCAGACCAAGAGCTCCGTGGCCACAAAGGCCAGGTCTGGCTCTTCTCGGCATCCCGTTAAGCCCCTACCTGGCTCGGTGCTTTGGATAATAAAGAAGGGGCCCAGTGAGCAGCGGTTGGGGCTGAAACACAGAGAGAGATGAGCACAAGCTCCCATCTTCCATGGCCTCTGTGGCCACTCTAGGCCCTCTTGCCGCCCTTGTCCTCAGACTCTCCAGCCCAGCTCCTGGGGTCAGCACGGGGCATCTTCTCTGGGACCCTGGTCATTGATCTCTGGCCCAGTTCCCCAAACGTTGGAGGCACCCTCTGAACACAGCAGCTGCAGCTTGCCCAGCGGGGTTTGCCCACAGGGACCTGAGGCACAGAGGTTTTTGGCTGCTCGGAGCATGACTGTCCGAGATCACCCAGTAAGCCAATCCTCCCAGCTCTGACAGGGTTAGCACACTTGCAGGCGGCTGGTATACCTGCCCAGGTCCTTCCCATTTGGCCTCTCCCCTTACAGGAATCAAAATGTGAAGCTTAGCAAGGCCCTGTTGGGGCCCATCCCCAGGGAGGAGCCCACACCCTGGGTGAGGCTCCTGCAAGAATGCAGAGGAGGGCACTGGCAGCCCGTCCCACGCCCATCTGAGGCCGCCCCACAGGCCTCCACTGGGAATTGTGGCGCCACGGCTTCTCAGGGCACACTGAGCCCTCCTCCTGGGGACATTCAGGACCCTGGAACGGGGACCCCAGAGACTGTTGCCAGCGCTACCCTCCGGGCTGCACCAAAAATAAATCCCTCCACAGCGATGCCCTACTCAGCACACAGGTTAGGCTATGCTCGGTGCAGTAACCAAGAGGCCACAGAGCACGAGGGGAAGAAGCAGGGAACCCGCACACTCTGGCCCCTGGCCTTCCCACCCGTGAAGGGGAAGTCTCGTGTCCATGCTGCATGGGGCAAAGGCGATGATCACGGGAAAGGCAGTGCCTGGCTCCCGGCCCCCCATCAGGAGGAGCACTGGTTCCTGAGGTTATAAAGTCTCCAGAAAGCAGCAGAAGGGCCCACGGAGCCCCACACAACCTGCTCCCACGGGAACCACCCTGGGACCTGGGCTGGGTTTGCGGTGAGCTAGGAAGAGGTTCTCTGCACTCCCTCTTGCCCCAGTTCCTTTGCCATTTCTCCTGGTTTCCCAGATTCATCTAGGACGGATCCTACCCCCAGGAAGTGAAAAGACCACACTCAGATCAGATGCTCTCTCTAGAGACTCACCACAGTGATTGGTCAGGCAGTGGTGACTGACACCCATGAGCACCAATGAATGAAGTAGCTTCCCCAAAGGGGAGGGGCCTGCATAAAGACCAGGTCTGGCTCTTCTTGGCAGCCTATCAGGCCCCTACCTGGCTCAGTGCTTTGGATAACGAAGAAGGAATCCAGTGACCCCTTGTCTCACAACCTGCCAGCAGCCAGGTCCCCTCAGCTGAGTGACCGCAGGTAACTGCTTCTCCTTCAGCCCCTTGGCTCCACAGAGGTGCTGTTCACCTCACAGCACAGAAGCGGGGGAATGACTGAACTGCTGCCTGCGCGCTGGCTCTCATCACATGCTCACTTGTGCACCTGGTTCTGGTTTTTTCCACTCTGTGTAAGGCCCAGCCTCCGATCAACACCCTCCCATGGTCGCTGGGAAGCTCCTGGTGCTCACAGGCAGTGATGAAGTGGGCAGCAGGGAAGACACTGGCCCACTCTGCCCTCTGTACCCGCCATCTCTTGGCCTCTGCGGGGCCCACCCACCGCCTCTGGGCCCTTGGAGGAGATACTCCATTCTAAGGCGGTTCTAGGACAGGGAGGCCTGGGTGGTAGAAGTGGGGCATGATCACCTCCCCCCCTTTAAATACGCCCTGGCAGCCAGACACCACCAGCTGAGTCCTAGCCATTGGCCGTGAAGGGCTCCATTGTCACTCTAATAGGAGTGAGTGATATCACGCCATCAGCTCCAAGTCCTTCCCCTGCCCTGACTCCGGCCAGTCCCTCACACTGGAACATGGCTGTCCCACCCCCTAGCCACTCTGTCCTGGTCACTGGACCACAATTCCTGCCCAGCATGGCTTGGACTCCATCCAGCCCCCGGCCCTGGAGCCAGCTGCCTCTAGGGTGCAGCTTCTCCCCCAGGAGCTGCACAGCCCCCAGCACCAGTCCTCTGGCGTCCCAGCGGGGAAGAACTGATCTAACTGGTCCTGGTCCAGGAGGGGCCGCAGGCTCCCTGCTGGGTCTCGGGTCTTCAGCAGCCGGTCACAATCTGCTCCAGTGTCTGAGCCACAGTCTCTTTTGTGCCCACTGACCGCCACCCTGCCCCCACTCATACACTCGGGGTGCATGCGTGGCAAGGGCAGGAAGTTCCAGGACACTTGGCTGGGAGGCCAGAGGCCAGGAGGTCCCAAGAAAGACTCCAGGGAAACGGGGTCTGTCCATTCACCCCAAGGCAGACTGGGGAAAGCCAATTGCCCCAGTGCAGGGCGTGGGGGCGTCAGTGAGCCTCTGCCTCTGGCCTTCGAGAACCCTCACCGCCTTGCATTTGGGCCTCGCTTTTGACAGAGCCCTGGCTCTCAGGGATCTTGTTTCGCTGGAGGAGGCGGGGGAGGGGCCAAGGAAAACTGCATTCCTCCCCGAGGAGCCCAGCGCCTGAGGTCCTCCTCCTGCTTGTAAGCGATCCCAGCCTGTTCGTGATTAGGCCCTGCGCTGGCTTTCTGGCCCAGCTGACGGAGAGACACCCTCGTGCGCTTGGATAATCTTGTCCTCATGTGACATGACCAGAGGCGTCCCTCAGCCTCTCGCGCTCAGCAGTTCTCCATGGCAACTCTTCAAAACACTGTTTTCCAAAGGGGGGAAGAGCCACTTGGAGCCCCCGTCACCAGATTCCACGACACTCATCATTATTCCTGTTCCCAGCACCGTCCTGGAAAACAGGCACACCAGGGCCGACACAAACTGAAGAGGGGGGTGAACCCTGCTCTGCTCACCCCTCCCTTTGATCAAGGGGACACACACACACACACACACACACACTTCTGCTGACACAGTTCAGAAGAAGTGGCTCCGGAAAGCTCAAGGCCATTTCTCAGCTGTTCTTTCTCCGGAAATTTAATCTGCAAAGCATTTGGCCTCACAAAGCCCGCTGCAAAGGTGTCCAGGAGCCCAGGATCCTGTGATCATCCTTACGCACTCCGTGCAATGCAGCCAGTGACCCATTTGGCGGCCTGGGAGAGCCGGCTGAAGGCTTGCCAGCGTGGTCAAATTCCCCTTGTCCGTTCCCTCGGAGCCGAGACGAGCTTGTTTTTAGCATCTCGGGGGTAGGAGGGAAGCTCAGAAGCTCCCCAGCTATGTAGGTGAAGAGTCTACCTGTTGCCCAGCTTGGTAACAGCACAATGGTTAAGGGGAAAAGTGACCGTGGCCATGACCTCCACACCTGCCACCCTCTGTTCTGCAAATAAGCACAGCAGGTGCTTAGAGAGGTAACACCGCGTGTCAGAGGTCACTGGGTGACTGGAGGCTGAGCTCGGAGCCCAGGCTGACCATGACCCTTGTGGGCAGAGCCTGGTGTCCCATCTGCCTGTGAGTGTGACAGCTTGAGTACTGTGTCAAATGGCACTCCCTTGACCCAATGCCTTGGCTGAGGAGTGGGTGTCTGGGATTGGCAGAAAGGCCCGCCAGGGCACAGAAGGGCATCTGGCCAGGCCACATGTGGGACAAACCTGGGATCAATGCTGCAGGTGCTGCTGTGGGGACACGAGGCCTGGCACCCTGGCCGCACCTGCACGCCACCCCATCACAGCAACTCAGAATCCTGCCACGGGTCACAAAACGAAACGAGAAAGAGTCCAGAAACCCCAGGATCCAGACGCCTCGCCAACTTCAACAGTGACCTCACCCCCTTCCTGGGGAAAGGCAGGGACAAAAGGCAGCGTGGGGAGGACTCACAGCCAGCCATGGGCCAGGCCCACCTCCCTGGAGCATACCACGGCTTCCCTCCTAGCCTGACCCCAGCCCCCGGTGTCACTCACGGCGGAGTCTGCAGCCTCCAGTTGAGGCCCTGAAGCTGATCTTGCAGGAGCATGTTGGAAAAGCTCAGGGCTGGGGAGATACTGGCTCCAGGCTCTGCAGGAGAGTGGCTGAGAGCTCCACTTGCCTCCTCCTTCCCTGGCACACACTAGCCACTCCCTGGGCTTTAGGTAGCTACCCAGACACCAATGGCCTGCACACCTGTGACAGTCTTGCCACCAACTCAGTTTGACCTCGGGCATGTGGCTTCACTTTTCCAGGCCTCTTGCCTCTCTGATGAGAAGAGCCACACCCCTTGGCACTGGAGGAAGGATGGGAAAAGTCTATCCGTGCCTGACTTTCAAGGCCCCGACAGGTCCCTCCACCTGCTCCCTCACTGGGAGCCCCTTCCTCTTTCAGTCTTTTTATTTAGTTATTTATTATTTATTTATTTATTTTATTTTTTTGACAGGCAGAGTGGACAGTGAGAGAGAGAGAGAGACAGAGAGAAAGGTCTTCCTTTTGCCATTGGTTCACCCTCCAATGGCCGCACCGCGCTGATCCGATGGCAGGAGCCAGGTGCCTATCCTGGTCTCCCATGGGGTGCAGGGCCCAAGCACTTGAGCCATCCTCCACTGCACTCCCTGGCCACAGCAGAGAGCTGGCCTGGAAGAGGGGCAGCCGGGACAGAACCAGCGCCCCGACCGGGACTAGAACCGGTGTAGAACCCGGTGTGCTGGCGCTGCAAGGCGGAGGATTAGCCTAGTGAGCCGCGGCGCCAGCCTCCTCTTTCAGTCTTGCAAGTCACCCATGACCTGCCCCTTACTCAAAGCCCACCTTCTCCAGACATTCTCTCCCACCACCCGCCCCCAACACACTCATTCCCTCTGCCTCACACACTGCAGGTACATGGGACAATAACTGACTCCCTGCACCTGGGCTTCTACCTGCAGGCAGAGCAAGAGCCCCAGCTTGCTGTTACCCTCAGTGATCAGAAGACCCGGATGGCTGCACTCCACTGGGGGCACAGCAGGTGCGCTGTCTGTTGACTAAATGCACATACTGCATACTGTGCAAGGATTGCACGAAAGCTGCAGTGTGTCGCATGCTGGGTGGGGGTGGGAGAGGGGCCAGCATGGGGCTGTGCAGCTGGGAGAAGACAAAGGCAGTGAGGGCTGGAGCTCTGACCAGCACCACCGGGGCACTGCTCAGCTCCACCCACAGTCCTGCCTGCCAGGGACCTGGTGAGCAGACCACTGCCCCACACTGTCCAGACCCGGCCACAGACTGGGGGAGCCAAAGGCAGGAGCGCTCCAGACACAGAGTCAACGTGCACCCCCTCCCCTCTCAGCTTCCCTCTGACGGGCGCCCTCAGCCAGCAGGGGCTGTAAGGACTGATCTGTTTCACATTCTGTGTTCTGGGACACAGCAAAGCACCCTGGGGTTTGGTTTCCAAACCACACAAGCACCCAGGTCTCCTACCACTGGGCACACCGCGGGGCTTGATGCTCTTGCGCCATCTGTCAGCTGTGCAACCCTAGGAGGGTCACTCCCCCTCCGGGCTTCACTTTCTTCCTTGGAAAGATAGAATGCCAGTCTGCACCTTGCCTCTCAGAGATGTCTGGTAATTTTCATGGTTTTGTCTCCTAAAACATTGTGATTCAGAGAACGAAAGAGATCACCTTGAAAAAGCCCCCTCACTCCGTTAGCACAGGTAATCTCCCCAGGTGGTCTTGACCTTCCGGACCTCTCCTGGCACCTCTCCTGGCAGGAGGCTAAGAGGACAGGGCCACTGCACTCAGAGCTCCTGCGAGACCCACGGTTCTGCTGATGGGGGCGGCTGTGCTAACGTGCAAGGGCTGCGTTGTGGCTCGCCAGGCTCCAAACACGCTCCCTTTGCAGCCTGTCCCTGGCCGCCTCACTCTCAGAGTTTGGCTTTCTCTCACCTCCCGTGGTGCTCCTGGGCCGCTTCCCCACACTCCAGTCCAACTGGAGCTTAGGAGAGGTGAACGAATTTGAGCAGGAGCCCGAGTGCCCAGCTGAGAAGCAGCCTGTGGAGCTGAGGCTGAGACAATGAAGAAAAAAAAAGTCCCAAATTTCAGGCAGCACATTTCAGACACAGATGGACAGGCACCTGGGCTTATGTGGGATTTCCTGGGATCCACAGCTCAGCTTCCAAGTTGAGAAGAACCCTGGAACATTGGTTCCCCCCAAGACTCTGCCGGGCACATGGGTTTGCTGGGTGGCCTTGGTTGGTGCCCTGCCGTGAGGCTGGGATTCTAGGTCATTCCCAGTAGCCCAGAGGATGAAGCTATGTGATCTGTTAGGGTGCCAGTAGGGATGAGAGTGATTGAACCCAGTGTGCAGGCGACACTACGGAGGACAAGGAGGGGCAGTTTCTCAACCCAAAGTCCCCTGAGGTCCTGACAAATTATGCTCTGCAGTTCTTTGCTTCACACTCTGCTGAAATAGGTTATGTAAGAGTGGAGGGGGCGTGGTGCGGGCAGCTCTGTCCCTGTGTGTCAGCCAGGCTGAGACCTGACACTTCCATTGGGGGCAAAGGCTGTGAATGACTGTGAGTGTGGGGGAGGGCGGGGTCTCCAAGGCTGCCCTCTCACCAGGCACCTGGGCAAAGGTAGAGCTGGGTCTGTGGAGTCCGGGCACCTGTCCACAGGGCCGACACCAGGTCAGAGTGACCAGTCACTCCACCTGCACAACCCGAACAGAGTGGAAGCATGGTAGGAGTGTCCCTGTGTCTGCTGCCCCACTCAGCCACCCGGCAGCCATTTACCGGCCAGTGGCCGGCAGTGCTCAGTGCCGACACGCCCTCGGACGCCCCCCTGGTGGTGGCCCCTGCACAGCTCGAGGACAGGGCTACTTCCAGGGCCTCCCTGCCCCTGGCTCGCCCTCCTCTGCACAGCTGGGACCGCTTGCTCCGCGTGCGCCAATCCAGGTGGCTCTCCTGTTCCGCAGCTCCCCCTGACCCTCCCCTGCTGCCCAGCTTCCACTTCCGCCTGCTGTGGGCTCTCAGATGCCTGCTCTGCTGTCCTGCTCTCTCCTAACTCCCCTCCCCTTTTAAAAAAAGATTTATTTGAAAGGCAGCGTTAGAGAGAAGTAGAGGCAGAGTGAGACAGAGACAGAAATTTCCATCCACTGGTTCACTCCCCTGATGGCTGCAATGGCGGGAGCTATGCTGATCCGAAGCCAAGAGTCAGGAGCTTTTTCCTGTTCCCCCACCTGGGTGCAGGGGCCCAAGGACTCGGGCCATCTTATGCTTTCCCAGGCCACAGCAGAGAGCTGGATTGGAAGTGGAGTAGCTGGGACTTGAACCAGTGCCCATATGGGATTCCGGCACTGGAGGTGCAGCTTTACCCACTGAGCCACAGCACCAGCTCCTGTCTAAATCCTTTCATTCTCCAAGGCCCAGCTTTGCGATTCCTCTTCCTCTAAAGCAGCCTTCCTGTCTATGCTAGGCCCACCCAAGATGTCCCCTGGCACTTCAGCTTGGTGCCACACCATGAAACTATGGAGGGATGACCAGTCTAGGAGTGGGTGGGCCTCTGGGTGGGCCTCTCCCTTCTCAGCTGGCATGGAGCCCCCTGCTCCCACGAGGATCCCACTATTGGGCTGCCCAATCTTCCTTCCTATCACAGGTTGAGGCAGACAGTTGCCCAAGTATGGACTCCAGGGAATGGTGCTCATCCCCGGTACGGATTGTCCTGCCCTCACTGCCTTTTACAAAACTTCCTCCTTCACACCCACTTCACCAGCTCTCGGTGTAGACAAAGCCCTTGCAATGACCAAGGGCAACCCACTGTTTGCCCCGGTTTGGAAACGGAGGTCCCAAGAGGAACCCAGCCTCCAAGGTTGGGCTTTGGCACAGTGACCCAGGCCAGTGGTCCTAGGACTGGCTGTCATACACTGAGCAGTTACTGTTCTGGGTTCTACACTAAGCACAGGATTGCTCTGGAGCAACTCCATAGCTGTGAGTGCAATTACCCCCATTTCTTAGGCAAGGAAAGTGATGCCCAGAGGACCCGAGAAACTGGCCTAGGGTCAGTAAGGGAGAAAACCAGGGTGAAAGCCAGGCTGAGCTCACCTGCGGTGCCTTAATGGCTAGTCTATCCCGGGGTCTCCTTCTCAAGGCCACTCTGCCCTCGGGTGAGCTGAGCCGAGTTGAGGGGCCCAAGGTTGGATTAGGAGGCCTGCCTTGGCTCCTGGATGCCTACCCCTGGGCCTTTATCCTCTCTCCCAGTTCTGTGCAGCAGATAACAGCTGCAGACCAGAGATGGTCTGAGACCAGACGGACCTTGGAGTTGAACAGGCTGCACTTAGCCAGAGAAGAGCTACCAGAGAACAAGGCCTTCTGATGGCCAAGACAGGGCTTTGTCCCTGTCCCCACCTCTGTGGGATACATGGGAACTAAGTTCTTCAAAGGCTGTTGTAGGGGCCGGTGCTGTGGCACAGCGGTTAAAACCCCAGCCTGCAGCGCCAGGATGCTGCGATACCGGTTTGAGCCCTGGCTGCTCCTCTTCCAATCCAGCTCTCTGCTGTGGCCTGGGAAAGCTGTAGGAGATGGCCCAAGTCCTTGGGCCCCTGCACTTGTGTGGGAGACCCTGAAGAGGCTCCTGGCTTTAGATCAGCTCAGCTCTGACCATTGCGGTCATTTGGGGAGCAAACCAGAGGAATGGAAGACCGACCTCCCTGGCTCTACCTCTCTCTGCAACTCTTGTCTTTCAAATAAATAAAATAAATCTTTTTTTTTAAGGCTGTTATAGAGATCACAGTGTGAGTTTGCTTTATCTATAATGCGGATTGCAAGCAATGTGCCCTCCTGCCAACAGCCTGTGCTATCTTCACTGGGACACCCCGTTTCTGTGAGCGTGGTAGTTAGAAGTCTGAGTTAGCAATCAGGTGGTTCCTTGTAGTCAGAGAATCTAAGCAAAAGACACAGAAGATACACCCGACGTCCACGAGGTAACAGTGAAGTCTCTACTGCTACCCTAGCAGCCAGAGCCTGCCAACCTCTGGGGTCCCAGTCCGCGGGCTGGGGTTTACTTCTTGCTCTTGGGTCCAGTGAGGTTTTCCTGCATCCTCAGGCAGGTCTGAGCGAGTTTCTAGCCTCTGCTGGCAGCTCCACTCGGACCAGAGTGTTGACACTGGAGGGGAGTGAAGAACCTCAAACTGCCCCATGGCTTGCTTTTCTCCCTGGCGACACAAAGGGATAAGCCAGAGGAGCAACATTCCTTGCTTCCAAGGAGGTACGAGAATTCCCAGTGCATCACACCGGTGCCAGGAAACAGACTCCGAGAGGGAAAGCTGAGGCAGGGAAAATTCTGCTGACTCATCTCCCCACTTCCTTCCCTGGCCCGCAGTCCCGAGGAGGAGGATCCAGTTCTGGAAGGTGGGAGGCAGAAATCGGAGCGGCAGAACCCCAACGTCACTGCTCAGCCACAAGTTGGACAACACGACGCCTGCAGGAGGGTGAAGCCGATGTGGCCGTTGAGACACGGCCTGCTGGGCAGCAAGGCTCCTGAAGCTGTACAGTGTTTTCGCACTATGAGGTTGCTTCCAAAAACTCATGGGAAAACCGGACAGAAGCAAGGTAATGCGCCATTTCCATGTGGAGACAGAGTATCCTTTGGTGGGGGGAGGCCCAGGTCTGCTACTTAACTGACAACACTTTCCAGGAAGTCCCGTAGGTCCCGCCCTGGGCGTCCCTGCTTGTGCCCATCACCTGCTCGGGATGCCAAGCTTGTCCCCAGTGCTGGGAAGGCATGGCCTTCCAGAGATCCTCTTGGCTGTCACCCGCCCCGGGCTCAAGGGACCAAATGCCAACACGAATCCCCGCCACAGCTGAGCACGCGCAGGCAGGAGGGACACAGGAGTCCTTCTGCGGATGTCTAGGGAGCTCTGTGGTCATCCCAACCTGCCCAGGTCGACCTGCAGCAACATCACGTGGGCTCCCAGCCACCTCCCGCCCGGCTCAGCCCACCTTCCTGCTCCCTGGGAGAGTTCGTGGACTCCAAGAAAGTCACCTAACCTCTTGGCCTGGAAGCTTCACCGCGGAAGGGCTGAAGTGCCTTCCACTGTGTGGGGCCGCTCACACCCTTCGTCCTGCTGGAGCCATGGGCGTGGGCGGCCTGGCAGTGGCTGCCATCCACACACGTCTACACTAGAGTATGGGGCCTGCACGCCCGCACCTCCACCTCGCCCACCCACCAGGGAGGGGCACCCAGCAGAGGGCTCCGACAAGCAGATGCAGCAGGGGGTGGATGCTGAGCCAAGCGGGAGGGCATGATGCTGAGGCCTAGCACCCAGTGGGCGAGGCGAGGCCCTGGAAGGCGGAGCCGATGCTGCCTGGAGCTGCAGCCCCACACGGCCAGTGGAAATGCCCCAACACGCCCACCACCCTGTCCCAGGTCAAAGGCATCACAATTCGGTCTTTGTTCCAGGGTTCAACAGCCTCACTCACCGCTCTTTCCAAAGCCAGCATGCAGGATGCACAACACGCCCCCCTTCCCCCAAGCCAGGCCTCCATCTTCCCCCAGGGAGCTGCAGCCCAGTCCCCTTCCTTTCTCCTCTCCGCCCGCTGGTTCTCTTCGCTTCAGCCAGAGCACACCCCAGGCCTGCCGGTGTCTGGTGGGGACAGACAGGGCAGCTTTGCATCGGGGGTCCCTGTGCCCAGCTCTGCAACCGAGCTGCCATCTCCATCAAGCCCAATATACAAAGCTCCGTGAGAAGGAGAAAAAGCACATTCAGGGAGTCACTCCCCAGCCAACACCCGGGGCCCCACACAGTCACCTGGCCGCGAGTGGCCACAAGGTTACCTCCCTCTGACAGAAGGACAAACTGAGGCCCAGAGAAATGCAGGGACCGGAAACCACCTGGCCAGCAGGTGGCAGGTAGAACCCTGCCTCTACGCACAATAGCTCCCCTGCAGGGTCTGTGGATCAGACAGTGGCCACGGGAAGAAGGCAGGAGCCACTCACCCAGCCACCAGGTGCCCTTCAGGACAGCTGGCGTCTCCACACCTGACAGATGCTCACCTGGGCAGGACTCGGAGTGTTCCTAGAATCCTGATTGTGGGCTGGGAAGGTGGAGCATGCATGAGCTCCTGGGAACCACAGAGCCTTGAACCAGGAGGAACTCACTCCTCCTCAGCCACCCTGGCCAGGGGCTAAGGCCTGAAGATGTGGGGGCTCGCTCCCGCCTGCTGCTCCACACAGCAGGCGAGGGGCACAGGCCTCTGAGCGAGGACTCCACTTCTGAGCAGAGCTAACCCCCTCATCTGGCCTTGGTGCGAGCTCCAATGCCAACGCACACCCCTACACCCAGGGGAGGACCCTTCCTCAGGGCCCCAAGGTGCTTAGGGTTCCCAGACAACTACTTCTGGGGATGGGGCAGGGTGGAGGCATGACAACGGCCACGCTGCAGGAAGGAGACCAGCATGAGCACCTGGGGCAGTGGGTTGAGGCCTGTTACCAGGGACACGGCTCTGCCAGGTGGCGACCGCTGCTGCCAACCACCTTGCCGACTCCTCCAGGCTCAGGGCCCAGCCAGATCTGTCTGCCAGGGGACCAGGAGCCAGGAGGGCCATGAGACAGCCCTGTGTTCACACAGCACGGTCCTGCTCCAGGGAGCACGTTCCGCAGCCCCCAACTCCCCTAGAAGACCCTCCAAGATCTCAGCAGTCATGAGGGGTCTTCAAAAAGCTCACAGTAAATGCGTGTTACAAACAAAACAAAACAACTATGCATGGATTTCAAATCTGTTTGCTCCAAAATTCACTTTACTCATTTGAAAGGCAGAGACAGAACCTGAGACAGAGAAAGATGTAGCCGCTGGTTCACCCCCAGATGTCCACAACAGCTGAAGCCAGGGGGAGCCCAGAAGTCAACTGAGATCCACCACGTGGTGGCAGGGACCCAACAAGCGAGCCGTCACCACTGCTCCCCAGGTTGCACATGAGCAGGAAGACGGACGCAAACACAGGCACTCCCCACAGGCTGCAGGAGTACCAAGCGGCATCCTTACCCTTGCCCTAAATTCGCCCTTCCCCCAAACCAACTTTGAATTCTCCTTCTCCACAAACTTCTCGCGCCCTTAGATTTGCCACTCAGCGACACAGGAATGAGAAGCCCTGGGTGGGCGTATGGTGCCCACCATATGGTTAAGGAATCAGAAGCCCACGAGTGTCCTGGTTCTGCTTTTGACCAGGCAACTTGTTTCCCCCCAATCTCTCTGTGCCTCAATTATCCCATCTACAGAATGGGCACGGGAGTCCTCTGGTTTGCCTTCCTTTCGGGATTCAAATACTGGAAGGGAATAGCGTAGGGGCGAGGAGAGAACAGGCCCCTCCCCGTTGGGAGTGTCCACCAAATACAGTCCAGGGAGGCTCCTGGCACAGAGACCTTCCCTGAAGCAAACCGAAACCAAAACGAAACACCTCACCCCAGCCACCAAGCCCAGCTGTGAGCAAACTGCCCACGCAGCTCCAGGGTCCACCTGTGGCCCTGCAGGGGCCTCACGAGCTGCATCTCCGGGCTGAGAGTCAGCGTCCCGGTCTCTACCTGCCACGACTCCTGCTGCCAAGGATGCCAGGGGACTCTGGTCCGCTCGGCAAGAACCCCGTAATCCGCAGGCCCCGGGGCAGCCACTGGCACAGCCCAAGTGACCACTCCCAGTGCTGCAGGACCCTCCCGGCCAGGGGCCTGGCTCCATCTCCCAGGCCGGGCTCTCTGCCCGGCTCCAGACGGCCCCCGGCTCGGCAGGGGGCGGTCAGCTCACCACCCAGACCCCAGCCAGCTCTCTCAGGCCTGGCCCTTCCTCAGACAACTTGCCAGGGGAAACTGGGACCCCAGGATGCCAGAGTGACGTCAGAGCCTGCTTCCCCCCACCAGCTAGCCAGGTTCTCTCGCCTCTGCCTGGGACTAGGTTTGGAATACGCTCCTGCCAGGGACGGCAGCTGCTGAGCACCCCTGAGCCGGAAGCGCTCTTCTCCCCGGGGACCCTGAGCCAGGGCTGGACGCTCAGACCCACGGCTGCCACCCTGGCCTCGCATTAACAAGAGCCGGTTAATTACCCTGCGCGAGGCAGACATTCCTCCAGCACCAGGCAAAGTGCTGGCCTGCAGCCCAGACCAACGGGGAAACCTCAGCCCGCGCAGCCCTCTCCTGCCAGGTGGAAATCACGTATAGCTGCAGAGGGGGAGGAGGCAGGGAACAAAAACCAGCCGGGCGAGGAGGCGGGCGGAGCCCCGAGTGCTCTGCCGACGGCCGCGCAGCGACAACTCACCGCTTTCGTTCTTCTCGATGACATCTACCACCTCCCCGGCCTGGAGGCTCAGCTCCGAGTTCTCCTGCTTCTTATAGTTGGACACCACCACGTACTGTTCCAGGATCATGGGCTCGGCGCTGCTGTCGGCACCTGGCGGGGGCAGAAAGCACGCGGTGAGCCAGCGGCCAGCCATGGCCCCGCGGCCGGGGCGCCCCCTGTCCATTGGCCTCGGGGGAGGCTGCTCGGTCGCCAGCGCCGCTCCGAGGGACAGCCCGAAGCCAGGGCTCGCAGCTCGCCGGGCCCCAAGGACAGGCCATATAGCAAGGCCCCACACTGGGGGGACCGGGGGACATGGGGAGCCAGGGGGCCTGGGAGAAAGGGAGGGGAGCAGAGAGACAGAGACGGAGACAGAGGCCAAAGAGACTGGGGGGGAGCCCTCTGCCGGGAGGAGCTAGTCAGGGCCCGGCATGGGGCAGCCTGCACAGAGGCCTGGAGTCGACGTGGGCTCTCCAGACGCTCGGGCTGGCTGGGGCGTGCGGGGAGGGCCGCGAGCGAGCTGGTGGGCGGCCCATGAGGGCTGAGGCCGCAGCACAGCAGAGAGGGGGGAGAAAAAGCAAGGAGGAGGCCCCTGGGAGCCGGCAGAGCGAGGGCAGCCTTGCTCCCCGCGGGCAGGCGGGCGGAGGGGAGAGCGGGAGAGCACTCTGCAGCCCAGGCCCACAGAGAGGAGTCCAGAGGGTTTGAGGCCGCCAATCGCGAGGGTTTGCTCGCAACCCTTAAATAGAAACACATGAGACCCGTCGAATGAGGAGCCGGGGGTGGAGGCAGCGCAGGGGGGAGGGCCTAGACTGTTTACTTGAAACCCAAGAAGAACGTCCCAGCGCCAGTCACAGACCAGCCCGGCCCACCCCCCGCCAACTGTTCCTCAAGTTCGACTCCGTCCCTGCCCCCCCATCCTCTCCTCGGGTGCACCAAGCCTGGCTGTTGCCGCTGACCAAACGGACACTAACGGTCACCCTGACCCTCTGCACGCTGGGGCTGGCAGTCAGGCTCCCAGCTGCCTCGGGGCCGTTTCAGGAGCCAACAGAGTCAAAAGCTGGGGTACAGCAGAGGCAGGGCAGGCGGCCCCCAGAAGCAAGCACCAGGCTGGAAGGTGAGCGGGCCGGGTGCCCATCTCAGCTTCCCGGCTGTGCAGGACTGGCATGGTTTCAGCCTCCCTGGACTTCAGTTGCTGCCATCATTAGGGTACAGGTATGGATAAGACACCCAAGACATCCCAAACCCTGTTAGCAGATAAAAGGAATCCACAAGCAAGAGACCCAGCGGTCGCCTCCTCCAGGATGTCTTCCCAGACCCCCCAGCTCCCAGTGCGTATTTTCCCCCCTAGTGTCCTCCTTAATACGTGTCTGCCACTCTCCATGAAGGTTGAGGGCTTCACACCTGGTCGGGCCATAGGAATGGCTGAGGGTCTCCAGGCTCCACGTGGCTCCTTGGGTGCCTCAACCCACAGGCACACTCCCTACATGCCTGACTCTGACTCACAAGCCAGGCACATAGGCTGCCCCATCTCATCCTCACTACACCCCTCTCACTGTGGCATTTCACAAAGACTAATCAGAGGCCCAGACGGGGCAAGCGATGCACCCCAGCTCACACAGCTGGCACGAACACAACCAAATTCAGTGTCTTCTAAGCCCATCTCGTTTTCCAATATAGAACAGCTGCCTGATGTCTGCTTCCACACATTCTATTCTTCCAGCACAATGACCCTCAATTTGGTAGCACAGAATCACTGACACCTGTTCTGGTGCCTGTGCGTAGCCATGAGCGCAAGGCAGATCAGCTCTTTGGGCTCTGCCACCCTGGGGGGCAGGGGGTGATGGTCCAGAACTCTGGGAGACACCGTGGGGAGGGAGGGGGTTTTCCTTGAAGTGGAAAGAAATTCACTGTCTTGCACGGAGGGTGGGCCCTGCAGCCCCCGCTCAGCCCTTTAGAGACCCAGAAGGGACCCCATCCCAGCTGAGTGCACCACGTGGATATGCACAAGCACAGCCCCTCCGAAGCCAGGATCGTGTTTCAGGCAGAAACGCAAGCGGCAGCTGGGCCAGCCCCTCCTGTGCACACGGGTGCGGCCGGGCAGCTTCTGCGCCCGTGCCTGCCAGCGGACGGCTGTGGCTCTGGGCACTGGGCTCACAGCTACCTCCCACTGTTCCCCTGGGGACTTCAGTGCCCGTCCTGGGGGCAGAGCACTTAGAGTCCCTGAGGCCGAGGGCACTTCTGAAGGGTGTCCAGCACTAAAGGGGCCAGCCCCTGCCCCGAGGCCAAAGGGGGCCCCTTGCCAGCTTGGGAGCTGTAAGAAAGGGAAATGCGAGAGAGAAGCAGGAGAGAGCCCCACAGCAGGTGAGAGGGCACTCAGGTTACCCAGGTAATGGCAGCGAGCCTTCCTCAGCTTACTCAGGGTCAGAGCCATGCCAGGCAGCCGAAGGCCTCATCCTGCGGCCTCCTTCGGTCCTCGCGGCAGCTCTGTGCAGCAGTCCCTGGTACAGCCCCGTTTTATACAAGGGGAGCAAGTTGATTCTCATGCAAGTAAGCGATCTTCCTAAGGCACCTGGACATGATCGCCGATGATCTTTAAGTCTCGCCGAGGAAACAACCCACGGTGGGCCTTGGTGCCTGGTCTCCTGGCAGGGGCCCTGCCTCGCTCTATCTCCAGATACCCAGTACACAGTTGGTGCTTAATAAGGACTGCAGCTCTCTGCTGTGGCTAGGGAGTGCAGTGGAGGATGGCCCAAGTCCTTGGGCCCTGCACCCCATGGGAGACCAGGAGAAGCACCTGGCTCCTGCCATCGGAACAGCGCGGTGCGCCGGCCGCAGCGCGCTACCGCGGCGGCCATTGGAGAGTGAACCAACGGCAAAAGGAAGACCTTTCTCTCTGTCTCTCTCTCTCTCACTATCCACTCTGCCTGTCCAAAAAAAAAAAAAAAATAAGGACTGCAGTATCTTGCTACCTTGACTGCCCAGGCCACGGCATGTTCCCAGCACCTGCGGGGGAGCTGAAGGAGCTGGCAGCCAGGTGAACAGAGGAAGCTGACAGTTTACTGAGTCAATGTGGACAAACTGGCAGGGCCTCACCCCTGCAAGGTGGGGCCACTGGATGCCCGGACTCACAGGGAGAAGGGCGAGATGGCAAAGGAGGGCAAGCAGGAGGCCTGCACTGGGGGCCCGAAGATGCTAGCCAGGGTGGGAGGTGGTGCCGGGCAGTGGCGAGACATCAGCTCACTGCAAGCCAAGCCAAGAAAGTCTGAGGCAAGATTTCGGAGGAGGGGTGGTGGTGGTGGTGGAGGGAAGTGGGATTCAAAGGGCCTTCCTGGAAAATTGGCCGGAGCTCTCCGAAGGCTGCCACTGCAGGAGACAGGTAGGAAAACTGAGGAAGCGGTCTGCAGGCGTCGCAGAGCAGGGCCGCGCAGACGCGCAGGCTGGCGCTCTCCTTCCGGGCACCCTCCCCACCCCCATCACAGGCCAGCTCCCAGCTTGCTCTTAGGGCGCTGGCTGCCTGGGATGGGCAGGGGCTGGGAGCAGGTATCCCGAGGAGAAATCCTGGCAGCTGGAGGGCGGTGACATCATCCTGCAGAGGCTGCTAGGGATCCCCTCCCAGCCCAGTCCTGGAAAAATGGGGGCTGCGGGAGGCTGCCCAGGGAGGGAAGGGGGTCTTAGGTCTTCAGATGAGAAGGGCTGGCAGGAGCCTGGAGAAGGGGTGTGCCCCTTCTGGGGAGTGCAGCCTCCCCAGGGTTGGAAGGCGGCTTTGCAGGAGCCTTGAGCTTTCTCACACAGTCCCTGGCTGGACCTGCTAAGGCCTACAGAGTTGCCTGCCCCACCCGTGCCTCACACCTGCATTCCTCTAACCACCACCTGGACAGAACCCTGGCTCCTGCCTGATCCTGGTTGCCAACTGAAACCTCTCAACGAGGCTTCTGCCAAGCCAGTCCCCTATCCAACACCTTCAGTGGCCCCCTGTTCCCCATACAGAATGGCCAAACTGCAGCCCAGTCTTGACTGCTTGAGCGTCCACGTTCCCTGATACCTGCCCACCCCACCCCCACAGGTTCCAGGCAACATTCAGGATACACAGCCACACCCGCTGAGCACCCACTATGTGCCAGTGACACAGTTCCCTGCAGTTTCTTAGCTTCCAAGCCTCTGCATTAGCACTGCCCCTGCCAGGAATGTTTTCCTCTTTTGTCTCTGCCAATCCCACGTCTACCAATCTCGTGGGTCCCTCCAGGAGGCTCCCCCACCACTCCAGCCACAGGGCTGTCTCCCGCAGTTTGTCGGCCACTGCTCTCCAGCCAGAATGCGTGCTCTAGACAGGAGCCTCTCTAGTGCCACAAGACACAATCCTGGCCATAGTCACTCCCTGAGATTCTAGTCAGTGACAGCCCAGCCCCAGAGCCCGAGGGGCTGGGGCCCAGTCCTGCTCCGTGACCCCGGGGAGGACACCTGTGTCTCTGGGCTTTAGGTTTCTCATCTGTAAACAGGAACAGTGACAGATCCTTGGGGGGCTGTCCCAAGCATGGGATGAAGTGCTGGGGTTAAAGCCACACATAAACTGTGGGTGTTGTTTACAAAGCAAATAGCAGAGAGGGGTTGAGAGACACTGATCTGAAGCCTGGGGTGGGGGGCCAGGGCCAGGAGGAAGAAGGGTGGGGAAGGGAGGCTTGGGGCTGTGTGCTTGCATGCTGCCCCTCCCAGACCCCCACTCCCAGGCAGACAGTGGACTTGCCAGCGCTCCCTGGGCCACGCCGGGGTGGATGCCAGGCCCAGCGGTCTGCAGACCCTGTCTACAAGCACTTCCACCCCAGCCCCTCACCTCGGATCTTCCGGTCTCACGGAACCCACCCACAGTCCAGATGGGGAAACCAAGGCCCAGAAAGACCTGGCGGCTTGCCTGAGACTTCTGGGCCGGCTGGGTTCCCCCTGCTGGCCACAACCGGGCTCATCCTGAGAAGCCAGGCCTGGAGGTGGCCTCCACCCCAGCCCTGGCGCACCCACCAAGGTCCCCTACTCCCTCACTGGCTCCTCCCAGGCCGCCCGGGCCTGCCGGCCTCTCAGCCCTACGTGTGGTGAATAGAATGCAATGCTGCGGGCCAAGTGGGCTCCGCTCACTGGCTCGTGGAGAGGGGAAACAGGGACCGGAGCCCAGTGATTAGCTCAGGCCCAGGCCCTCGTCACGGCGAACACCAGAAGGGTGCTGGCAAGGGGGAGGGGCCTCGCCTCCCACCCCCTGCCTTCTCCAGGCCTGGCCCAGGCCCCTTCCCACCCCAATCCCCCCAGCCGGAACATCTGCTCTCAGAGCAGGGGGTAGCACTTTCAGAAATGGGGACACCCTAAAAGGCCCTCCAGAAAATCCCGCTCCCCGCTCCCCAGCTCCCTCTGGGAACAGATAACCCGCTGCTGTTGAGGTCTTCCTGCCATTGTCCAATAAAACCGAAGGTGAGAGGCAAGTCCCCAAGGCCTGGCCCAGCTCTGCTGGGATGCAGACCAAGGACCAAGTCCCTGAGGGCTATTTCGGCCAGGCAGGGGCCAGAGGCAGCCCCAGGCTCTGGACAGCCAAGGCTTGCGGGCTGTGACCACCCTCAGTTACAGTGTCAGGACAGGCCCCCAGCGGGACGGCTGGGAACCAGGCTCAGGCCCCTCGGCTCTCGGCCTCTGTTTAGCTGCCTGAAGTGAGACGAGGCATGGCTGGCTGGCCCGCCTCATTGGAGCGGCCAAGTGAGATAGCACTGAGGGTTGTGGGCACCCCCCACAGCCCGGGCACACATCACAGTCCCCGCGGGAGGCTGCCCAGCCTGCCCAAGACGGCAGTGCCAAGCTGTGGCAGAGCCGGGGCAGGCCTGCTCACACACTGCGCTGTGTGGTCCTGGTTCATCAGGGGGCTCCGAGGCGGGAGCTGAGGACTAGTCAGGGTGGCCCTGGAAGGCAGAGGGCGCAGCAGCGGAAGACGCCGTCTCGCCACGCGGGGGAAAGCCGCCCTGCGACCCACGGAGCATGCACCTGGATTGCAGCCTGTGGGCACCCGCGCACACGTGCTGGACACACGAATCCCATGCATGCACTCACATGCACACCACCCGGTACCTGTCACGTCCTTCTTGGGAGACTCTGTCCAGCTGGACAGCCACACTTCCGAGTCCCCCGAGAGCAAGCAGCGACGGGAAAGAGAAGCAGAGGAGGAGAGAGAACCGTTAGGCAGGCAGGCAGGCAGGCAGGCGGTTGGAGGCCAGTGGCTGCAGGGCCCGGCTCGGCGGCCGCCGACGCGGAAGGCGGGGGAGGGGACGGGAGTGATTTCCTGGCCCTGGGCTGGCCGTTGGGCGTGGGCCCGTGTGATTACAGAGGCTGGGACAGGGATAATGAAGTGTCTGGCGAAACCCTGGAATCCTCTGGAGCACAGAGGATCCTACACAATCCCTCCCTGGAAGGGGGCCCGTGGGTTGCCACGGCCTTGCAGCAAGCAGTCCGGCCCTTCCTCTCTTGCCACGTAGGGGGCTGGCCCCACAGGGCCTGGTGGCTCCAAGGAGCCTAGCAGGCCTACAGGCTCAGCCATCTGGACCGGAACCTCACATGGCAGGGCTGGAGCAACACAGGCTGCTCTCCTGGTCTGGTGGTACCACAGCCACTGGCTCCTAATACCCAACCCCTGCCGCCATCCCGCCCGCGTCTCAACTCCCAACCCCAACCCTGCAGAACAGGAAACCCAAGTGGCCAGAAGAAATGAAGGTTCTATTCTAGGCCCAGACAGTGGTGTCCAGGCTGGACCTCCGTATCCCCCTTGCAAAATGGAGTTAAAAGTTGTCCTCCTGCCAAGAGGGAGGAACAGAATCAAAATGCCATGAAAAACATAGGATTATGAGACGTGTGCCATTAGCATGACAGTAAGGCAGCAAGCTCCCAGTCTGATCAATGGTGGGACCATTTGTGAAACAGCAGAGAGGAGCAGGTGTTTGGCACAGTGGTTAAGTCACCCCTTCCGATGTGTATGTCTTGGGTTCGAATCCTGGCTCTGCTTCCGATTCCAGCTACCTGCTAACTCAGAACCTGGGACGCGGCAGATGATGGCTCAAGTACTTTGGTTCCTGCCACCCATGTAGGAGGCCTGGACTGAGGTCGAGGCTCCTGGCCTCTGGACCTCACTGGACCAGTGGATTGAAGGTCTCTATCTCTCTCTCTACCTTTCAAATAAATAAAAATACAGTATCAGAGGGTCACTGTGTAGATGCCAAGATATCTACCTAGGAGCTCGTTGTCTCCCCACAAGCACCCTATGAGGTGGGTGCGTGGTACTGGCCCCACTTTGCAGGGGAGGAATCTTTCAGACACTGAAAGTAATGGGGACTGAGTTACTCAGGTTCCCCTGGGCCAGAAATGGAACCAGGTCTGCAGACACCCACTGCATCCTTTCTCTAAAGGTTTGTTTTTTTGAAAGGCAGAGTTACAGAGAGAGGAGGGACAGATCGATCGATCTTCCATCTCTGCTGGCTCACTCCCCAGTGGCCACGATGGCTGCGTCTTTCACTTGAGTGGCAGGGGCCCAAGTGCATCTTCTGCTGCTTTCCCAGGAGCATTAGTAGGGAGCTGGATCAGAAGTGGAGCAGCTGGGACCTGAACTGGTGCTCACGTGAGATGCTGGTGTTGCAGGCAGCAGCTTAACCTGCTGTGCCACAGTGCCAGCCGAAGCCAGTGCTTTCTTTGATGGGCTGCCCATCACCTCCAAAAGGGCAGACACCAGCTGCAGCAGGGACAAATATGAGGACAGGCAGAGATGCACACCCTGCATTGCCACCCTGTGCTGGCCAGGAGCACTGCTGCTACCTTTATAGGCATTTACTCCGCCACACCTGTGCTGAGGACTTTACCAACCTGCGATGAGAGGTACTACCATTCCCTCTATTCTACAGATGAAGAAAGCCAGAGAGGTTAAGAAACTTGACCAAGGTCACACAGCTAGTACAATGTCCATCTCTTGCAGGAACACAGACTTCCAAGTGATCAGAGCTTGCTGCCACTCTCTTCCTCGCTCAGCAAGCCACCTTCCAATCGTAGGCTGGCTCTCCATGTAGACTGGAAGCCACCGGGCCCCTTCCAGGTCTCACTGTAGACCAGAGTGGGGAGATCGAGGGCAGTCTGACTGCCCGAGTTCAAACCCAGACCCTCCCCTTTGAGAAAGTCACACAACCTCTCTGAGCCTATTTGTGAAGTTGTGGACGTGAGTGTGAAGTGAGTATACTCACCTTCTGGGTGGCTGTGGGATTCAATGAAATAATGAGTAACAGTGCCCAGCAGAGTGCCTAGGCCACAGTCAGGGCCCGGTCAGCCACACTGCTGGCGGCATCTCCCGTGAGCTTGGTCAGCACCAGCCTGGCCCCCTGGGTGCAGTCAGCTCTGGGAGTCTGGCTCCTAGGACCGCTGGGATGAGAAGCACCCGGTGCACAAGGAACAATCAGAGCGATGTCCCCACAGTCACCCTCAGACACCAGGTCAGCTGGAACTAGGAGAGGGGGCTCCTGGGACTTCAACCAGATATAACCAGGGCCCCAGCTGAGGTCTGCCAGTCGGCAACGTCCTCAGGCAGCAGGAGTGGCGCTGGGCCAGCTTTCAAGCCCTGGCAGGGCAGCGACAAGGCCCACATCCAAGGACCTCCAAAGCTTTCAGCTGCTGTGGCCAAGGAGGGCTGAGGTCACAGCAGGCCGGGGTGGGGGGGCATCCTGCCTCGTGCCCACATCTGTGAGGCCCCACTTTCCTGCTGCTGCAGATGTGGCCAGGTGAGCTGCCCCTGAGCAAGACCAGGCCACACCTCACGCCAGGCCCGTCCCAGCCCCGCCAGCCCTACACGGCCCCGTATGGAGCACAGGGCCCAGCTAAGAGGTTTTCCGCGTCTCTCTCCACCCCTGCTTGCCTTACCACCACGCACACCTTCGGTTTTGCTTGCTCTCTGGGTTCTTCAAAAGGAAAGCTTTTGGGAAATGCTGTGCTTCTGCAGCCAGCCAAGGGAATGCATCTTGCCTGAGGCCCGACAACCCAGGAAGACCTGCTCTGCTGGAACAGGGGCCCGCAGAGGGGCCAGAGAGCCAGCAGCTCAGGCCTCGGAGGCAGCAGTGCCAAGGCAGCCACAGTCCGTCCACGAGCGAGTGGGCGGGGCTTCAGTACAACTTTACCTTCAGATCCCCATGGTGGGCTAGCCTTGGCCTGTAGGCAGATAGCTCATGCCTGTCAACTGCACCTCACCCCTACACAGGACTTCCCTTCCCTCTCCCCAAAAGAAAATGGGAAGCAGACCAGAAAAAAAAAAAGCTCATCTATTTAAGAAAAAATACATTTTAAAGCATGATTTATTTCCCAGTCCTCGGGATCTGCAGAATTAGTCCAGTTCCGCTGCTCCAACCCCAAACCCTCCCTGTTTGGAGTCCCTTTCCCTCCAGCCCACCCTGGCACGCTCCCTCCTCGAGTGGGAGGATCCCTCCTGCCTCATTACAGCGAACAGAGGGGAGCCCCTGGCTCATAGCCCCGGGCCCGCCAGCCAGCAGGCAGATAAGGCTGCTGGCTCAGGGCTGGGAAAACAGAAATGGAGAGACAGGGAGCCGGGGTGAAGGAGCAGAGAGGCAGGCGTGGCCACGTGAGCAGCTGTGACCGACACAAACCAAATGCTTGTTGTCTTTCCTGCTGTCTCTACCTCCCTCCTCCCTTCGGGCCCGACAGAGCAGGGCCTGCTGGAAAGAGCACATCACAAGACTGGCAATCTGCGAGCTGGTCTTGCTGCTAATCAGCTGTGTGATCTTGCGCAAGTGGCTTAACTGCTCTGGGCCTCCACGGCCACTCGGTAAAGCCAAGCATCTGGGCCTCTTGATCCCTACGGTGATTGTCTGATGTTCTAGAGCCTTCCAGCAGAAACCTGGCAATTTCCACAACGCAAATGCACTGCAGCTGAAGTCAGTCTTGCCTGGGAAACAGTCCGCCTTTCCAGGGAAAACCACTTGAACGCAGGCTCGTGCAGGGAGACCCACGTGTGCAAAAGATCTGCATGGAGGGTAGAGACCGCAGCAGGAACAGCAGCAGCCTGGGTTCTTGTGCTGACTCTGCGGCATTTAGCAAATCTCTGCGCCTCTCTTCCTTCTTCTGCAAAATGGCATAAAATATCTACCCTAGCTTCTTTGCACAGGCATGCTAAGGCTGAATGCCTTAATGCCTGTGAAAGGTTGTGGAGGGGTAGGGACATGAAGGAGATGGGTGACAGGGTCAGGCTGGGTGGAGAAAGCAGTGGGCTCCTGGGAGATGAGAGGCACGGGGCCAGGGGCCCTCCCTCAGCCACCTGAGGTCCTCCCTCAGTCATTCTTCCTGGCTCGCAATACCAGCAGGAAGCCAGGCCCAGCAAAACCAGGTGCCTGCAGGTTACGGCCAAACACAGAAACCTGAGGGCACTTATGCTGAGGCTGATTCTTGTCAAGCCCAGTGATGATCAGAAATCAATGAACAACACTGCAGGTGCCCTGGACTTTAAGGAGGCTCCCCCGAAACCCATACAGCCAAAGACTTAAAAAAAAAAACATCTGGGCTGGCGTTATGGTGTAGCAGTTTAAGCCACTGCCTCCGACGCCGGCATCCCATAAGAGCATGAGTTTGTTTGAGTCCCAGCTGCTCCACTTCTGTTCCGGCTCCCTGCTAACGCGCTTGGGAAGGCAGCCGAGGATGACCTATGTGATTGGGCCCCTGCCACACTTGTGGGAGACCCGGATGGAGCTCCAGGCTCCTGGCTTTGGCCTGGCCCAGTCCTGATAGTTGTGGTCATTTGGGGAGTGAAGCAGCATATATCTCTTCCCCCTCTCTCTCTAACTCTGCCTTTCAAATAAATAAATACTTAAAAAAAAAAGAAAAGAAAAGAAAAGAAAAACAAGCAACCAACCAAACACAAAACAAATCTGGATAGACCTACAGTGGGAAAGGCCCCTCCTAGATTGGAAACAAGGCTTCTTTTAACCTTGAGTAACTCCCTAGCAGTAAGCATGGAGTTCAATTTCCCCAAATCTAGTCTCAAACTATTATTTCCAGGAATGCTTCCCTGGTGTACAAAAAGTTCCACCCATCCAAGCTAATAAATCCAGAGTGGGCTGTGAGCCCAGGTGGGAGAGACGGGAATGAGCACAAGTCCCACGGTGAAGAAGAGAGGACCAGAAACTCGGGGCCGGGGCCAGGACCTTACCAGCTTCCTCGGCTCTGCCCTGGGCCCCTGCCAGGGGCCCGCAGGGAATGAACACCTCCCCTGTGTCCTCCATGGCCTCTCACCCCTGAGCACATAGGAGCCCTCTCCCTCCTTGGGGATTCTATTGTTCTTACAGCAGCCTCGAGCTGGTTGTGAAGTAACTGCTGTGTTCTGGGCTTCGTTCTGTGCTGCAGCCGACTTCTGCATGGCGCTAGATGTCTCACGTTTCCCACAGACCCTTCCTTTTCTGCCTAGGTCATCACTTCCAGGCCAGCAACAACGTAGGGCCCAGCAGCTGATGGCCAAATCACTTAAGAGTTGCAGCAGCAGTCGCCAGGAGCAGCGGTGCCCATCCTCGCCCAGGCGAGGTACTGTCGTGGCACACAGCGGCTCCACTCTTTCCAATGGCCCTCCAGGGCAGACAGAACCAACTGAAACGTGGTTTGGCCTAGGCGATGTTCGCTTTAGGGGGTGTGAAACGGCCTGGCACACACAGAGCAGCAGAAACAACCACGTGGGAATGCCACGTGGGAGCCACGTGGGGAAGCAGGCTGCACATTCAGATGGCCAAGGGAGGGCACCCCGTTCAAACAGGACTCCCAATCAAACGTCGCCTGGGTGCGAGTTTGGCGGAGTCCAGTGGTTTGCTGTGTGCTGTGGTTTCTATATGGTTTCCACGCTCTCTCTCTGCTTCAGGTTTAAATTTGACTGCCAGTGGAGCGGAGTTGGGAGGCGGGTCTAGCGGTGGGCGTTTGGGCCAAGGTAGCAGAACTCCCGAGAACAGATTAGTGAACGCCTTTCTACCAGGAACAGGTGAGCTGTCATCGAGCTCACCCCCTTTTTCTCTCTCCCACACGCTTCTGCCTGCCCTTCCACTTACAGCCGCGATAGGGTCGCCCACTCCTGAACTTTCAGTCTCCAGAACCATGGGCCAAAATAAACCTCTTTTCGTTATTAATTATCCAGTCTCGGGTATTCTGTTCAAGCAACAGAAAAGGAACCCACACTGTGCGAGCTGCTTCCCGCACGGGCAGCTCCATGAAGCCCTGCCAAAGCGACCAAAGGCAGGAATCCAAACTCAGTAACTCTACAGGCGGCGAATCTTTAAGTTGATACTTCTGCAAGGCTCGCGAATGATGTTATAAATGTCCACATGGCCCTTGGCAGAAAAAAGGTTCCCCAAAGCTGGTCTAGGCTGAGTAGGAGTCACTCGCTCATCAAAAACACAGCACGAAAAAGCAATGCCCTCGGATGGGAGACTGATGGGTTAATGCTGCCACAGCAGCCAGCTAGACCCTAGGCAGGCCCTGCCTCCCGCACTCACAGCATCCAAGGCAGGGCAAGCTTCATAGAGGCATGACCCGGGCAGTCACCTGGGCCCCATGCTTAGAACAAGGGCCTGTGGCTGCCTTACTGCTCTTCCGCTGAGCATTCATAATTTATGAACAAGAGGCCCTGTGTTTCCATCTTGCACTGGGCCCTGCACATTCTGCACCTGCTGATGCACAAGGCCTGGGGGTTCTGGGCTGCAGATTTCTGGGCTGAATACACAGACAGCCTTGAGGAGAAACTCAGTAGGGCAGCAGCATTCCTGGTGGGTATCTTCTTAAAGACAGAAAGCAAACCTAAATGGGAAGGCAGGCCATTGCCTCCAGGCTCTCCTCCCTCAGCTGTAGCTCCTGCTTCCTGGTGGGACCCACAGGCTAAGCCAGATGGGGAGACAGCACTAGAGAGGGGCTCAAATGTGCCTAGGACTGTGCAGTGTGCGACTGGCAGGGCTGGGGTAGAATCAGAGCAGAGCCCACTTGTTTAATGCTCACGTGAGATACCGCACAGAACCCTGTGAGCATTATCTGACACAATCCTTACAATATTCTGCATTTCACTGCTGAGGAGGCTCGGGGAAGCGCAGGTCCTTTCCCAAGGCCCCACAGCAAGGAGGAAATGGTGTCAGACTGGAGCCGAGCAGGACAAGCCAGAGCCGAGGATGAAGGGACCCTAACAGAGGAGGGCATTTCCTGGGTCCTCCCTGGCCGGCAGTGGACAGGGCCTCTTGCCTGTGCTTCTCTCCATAAGAGCGGCCACAGTCCTACTCTGCTCTCGGCAACAAAGGGCCGCCTCCTTTCTTGGGAGTGCCGCCTCTCCCAGAACCCAGGGCCTGTGTGGGGGCGGCCCCGCCCTGGGTAGGAATGCACGCACACACACACACGCATACACACACTGCCTTCCCTCTGGCCAGGAGCTCCACGGCCAGGGCACATTCAGTTCCCCTGCCCAGGTGGGGAATGGGGTGCGGTGGGGCTGGGCTTGGAGCCACTCCACAGCCCCTCGGAGACTATGTCCTGGGCCCAGAAGGGTGGACCTGGCCCCCGTCGGTGTGGGGAGAGGCCAAGGGAGCTCCTGCAATGCTGCAGCTGCCCAGGGGAGGGAGGGTTGGAGGGTGCTGCCACCCTCGATCCACCCCACTAAGAGACCAGAAGCTTCTCAGGGAAAGACAGGTGCCACCGTCTGTCAGTCAGCTGTGCACGGTGGGGAGGCCGGCAGGGTCTGAGCCTCCGCTCCCGGCAGCTGCTGTGCTGGCCCCGCGGCAGCCCCTTGGGTTGCAGCCTCCCCCTCACTTCTCAGGTTCTCATCTCTCACTACGCCCGGGATGTCTGTGTGCCGGGAAGAGACAAGCCCAACACAGCACTGGGTTCCAGGATCCTGACCTGGGGTGGTCTGTCTTGGTGGTCCTCCCCCACTTACTGGGCTCTCCCTGCTCCAAGGCGCCCACCCAGCCAGCATGTGTGTCCACGGGGAGAGAAACGACCAGGGAAGCGGAGTGAGGTCGGCAGCTGCTGGCTGCAGCCCCCCTCCCCCAAGGCCTGCACCGTGCCTCCCCCTGACTGAGTGATGGAGTCAAGGCAAGGGGTTTGAGGCAGACAGTCCCACTGGGACCAGACGCGGACTGGACGCCGGCCCCTACTCTCCATGAGTCACACCCCAACTATCCGCTGAGCTCCGACCACGGGCAGCACTGGAGGCCTGCTTCTGACCACCCAGTGCCCCTCCCCCTGCTCTGTCCCAAAGCATGGGAGGTGGGACACAAAGACACACGGTGGGCCTGCCAGTTCTGCATCCAGATTCAACTAACCACAGATGGAAACATGTGACAAAAACCTCTGCATCTGTACTGAACACGTAAGATGTCTTCCTCCTCGTCATTGCCCCCTGCACACCACTTATGCCGCAGTGTATTTTACGTCGTGGTGCGTACTACAGGTAACCTAGAGGTGACTCAGTACATGGAGGATGTACCCAGTTTGTACAGATGCAATACTGCACGCCATCTGCAGACAGGACTTGGAGGGTACTGGGACATGGTGTGACCAGACACCCTCCTGGCAGTTCCTGTCTATTTCAGGGTTCCTGCAGGTCTGGGGGGCAGCCTGGCTCCCTCAGCCACCTGCCCGCCACTGAGGGGCACCCTTACTCCCTGGGGCCGCCAGACCCAACCAGGAGGCAAGGACAGCAGGGCTGGGTGCAGAAGGCCTCGCCTGTGTCCTAGACCCACCTGAGGGGCAGGGCTCAGAAGCTTCAGCTGCTGTCCCCTGGAGCACGCAGGGTCAGGGGACAGGGCCCTGGGCGGGGGTGGGGGCGAGAGCTTGTTCCTGACAGGGGCCGAGGACACCCACTCTACCCAGTTTGCCTGCCTCACTCCAGGTGTCCCTGGCAGGGTCCTCAGGCTGTTCTGTTTCCACTGTTTCTGGTTAGGACTGCAGTCCTAGCAAGTGCCTGGTACACAGCAGGTACTTAATAAAGACTGGCTGAGTCTCTCCAATCCAACCTGAGATTCCTTCAGGATCCTAACCCTGTCGGCAGCCCCACAATACCCCGAACACAGTAGGCATCCAATTCATCCTCAGTGGTGTCTGCAAGGAACAATGCTTGCTCGCTTGTTGCTGTCAGGCTACCGGGTTTCAAGGGCACCTGCCCTCTCTCTGGTCCAGGCTTTGCCTCCTGAGCCACACACAGGCCTTCCTGGGCTGGGAAAGGCCCTGAGCCTGGCTGGTGCTGGGCACAATGGCTCACGGCAGGCCCCCAAGCCTGCAAGAACAGCACTGAAAGGCTGCTGGCTTCCAGTATCTGCTTCAAAGCTCTTCAAAAGGATGATTAAAAAAAAAAAAAAAAAAAAAAACCTAACTAATACGGCCTCAGGCAAGATGGATGTTGCAGGAAATGGGAGTCTGAGCAGGAACAACCACTTATCTGTGGGGTGGGCGGGGGCAGGCTCTGTGCAGCAGCACCACCCCCCCCCCCCCCCCCCGTTTGCTGCGAGCCAGGCCTCTCGTCTCCCCCCTGCTCTGCCCAGGGCTGGCCCAATCCCCTGAGCTCCCCGATGCCACGTAAACAGAGCTGTGTGTGTGTGCACATGCGTGTGTGCTCGCTCGCTCACGCACACACACTGCCGGGGAAATCCCCACATCTGGCTCTCACGTGACCCAGTCATGCTACAGCTGAGAAGCCTGGAGGACAGGAGAGGGTCAGGCGTGTGTGAGCTTCCCGGGGAGGGCAGAGTTACCTCTTCCACAGCATAGCTCGGGGCTCCGGGGAGCGCTAAGCTGCTGCCCTGGGGAAGCCGGGACGGAGACCTGGGGCTTGGATGCGCAGACAGCTTCTCTCGCCCACCTGGGACATGAAAGGCCACTCTTTTCCTCCTATTGATTCCAGTCAATCGCCACCTACCTTTCACAGGTGAGGACGTGCGCCCCGAGAGACTGCGACAAGCCGGAGTCCTCCTAACAAGACACGCACGGACAGCTAACGCGCGCCTGCCAGCTGTTCCCTGCCAGCTGCTCTCTCTGCCCGGCTGACTCACTTACAACCCGCAGTGAGGGTGAGCATTTGGCACTGCATCCCTTCTCAGAGTGTCCGGGCTCCAGTCCCGGCTCCACTCCCGATTTCCAGCTCCCTGCTAAGGCAAGCCTTGGGGGGCAGTACTTGGGGTCCCTGCCACCCATATGTGAGACCCAGACTGAGTTCCCGGTTCCTGGCTTTGGCCTGGCCCAGCCCTGGCTGTTGTGGCAAGGTGGGGAGTGAACCAGCAGACGGAGAATCTCTGCCTGTCTCTCCCTCTGGCTTTAAAATGAAATGAAAACTCACTAACTAAATAATACACACACACACACACACATACATATATATTTTTAAGCAGCCCCCAGGGGCCTGTGAGGGCTCCATCTCAGAACCTGAGCAGCTCCCAGGGGAAGGAGTACAAAGAGCCACCACAGCTTCCTGCAGAGCCAGGGACACAAAGGGGCTTCCTGATACGCTGTCTCCCTGATGCAAGGCTCAGCTCCAACATTAACCAAATCCATCTTTACACACGCTCCTGGGGCACACGTGACGACGACAAGAGCCAGGGGGCAAAGCAGAAGAGTCTGGGAAAAGCACCGTTTCTCCTGTAAATGTCGAATACTGGGGGGAAAAAAGTGGTTTTTTTTTTTTTTTTTTTTTTTTTTTTTGCCTTCACATTTCAAGACTGACCGCTGCTGAAAAGGCCATGTGCCGACAGTTACACACACCACATTCCTGTTTCCAAACAAAGCAACTTTAGATCAGAAAAAGGTGCTAACACAATAAGCAATGTACATTTTCCCCAAATCTCTGCTTTTCCGCTGGCTGCGTCGCTGCTGGAAATGTGGCCTCTGGTGTCACATGTCGCCAAGCCAGCGTGCTGAGGCAGGGAACAAGTTACTTTCTGGCTGAGGGCCGCGGGGGGAAGCATTTCTTTGCTGGACCACAACATGGGCATTTCCTCCGCCAGGAACAAAACCTTGTAGAAAGGAAAGACAGAGGCCGGACACTGCCTCCTGGTGAGGCCAGATGTGGGGGGTCAGTGGCTGGGAACGCCCCCTCCCCCACCCGGAGAGCCGTTCTCCAAAGGCTGGGCTGGGGTTTCAGGGACAAGAGGTTTACAACCCTCTGTCCTGACAGGTGCCACTTCCTGCCCCTGTAGTCCACCCCCCCACTCAGCGCTCCCCTCCGCCACCCATCTCAGGGGTCCCTGCTGGCCAGGCAGTGGGACTGGGCTGCCTGGGGCCAGGCACGTGGTGTGGGGGGGGAGCAGCATCACTTTCTCCATCGCATCACTGCCATGTGGGCTGGCCGTGGAGTTGTCAAATCAATCAGCCTCATTTCATTACCAATTAGATGGCTTTGAACTCCAGGGGTGACATCAGGCTGAAGACCCAGAGCCACGAAAAGAAAAACTCCTGAAAAACATCAGCCTGGGTGTGCCGTGCCGGGAGCCGATGCCTGCACGAGACTCGAGGCCATGCTCACCCTGGGAGCCACGCTCACCCTGGGAGCCACGCTCACTCTGGGAGCCGGCTGTCGGAGCACGGCAGGAAGCCCTCGGCCGCGTTCTCACTGAGGTTGGGGTGGGCTCAGGCAGACCGGGACGCTCAGAACTTGTTTGCCGAGGCTTGCCGATGCGCCCTCCGTGGCTTCTTCCGCTGCACTGCTCCTGCCCTGCCCGTTCCTCTCAAACCCTGTCCCCTCCCCACCCCAGGACCCAGCTCCAGCCTCCCCACTGCCCTACTTGTGTTTGCCTCCTGCACCTGTGGCTTCCACCCACACCTGTGTGATTTCGGGGTCCCCAGCAATACCCCGCCTTCTCAGTTGAGCTGTGCCCTCTTCAGATGGGGCTGGGAGCCGGCAAAGGCAGACACAGGCGTCTCTCATGCCATCCCGCACTCTGTCGAGGAGGAAGGCTGCCCTGTCCATCTCGCCCTGCTCTGTGTCCTGCGGGGGCACCCGTTCTGGGGGGAACGAGCCCTGCTTCCTCTGGCCCACAGGAGCCACCGCACGTCCTGCCTGGCTCCTGGGCTTGAGCAGGTGGCCAGCCTCTGCCTGGTCCTCACTACGTTCAACAATCTTCGTTGCATCATCTATGGAGGGATGAGGGTGCGCTAACTTCCTAGACTACCTATTTAGGGGTGGATCTTACCTTCAGCAAATCTACTTTATTAAAAGCCAAACTCATAAAAAGTGAGATTTTGACAACGTTAGTCATACCCTGTAAAGGGATCCCACACCTGGTTAAAGATCCCCCTGTAACCAACGGCTCCTTCTAGAAACTTCAGGGGCTCCCTTAGGAAAAGCCCCTCCTTATGGGACCTCCTGCTGGAGGGCTTCAGAGCCTCAGTCCTGGCAGCTGACCAACCCCTTGGGCCTTGGCTCAGCTGGGAAGAGACTCTGTGGAAAGTAAGTTTGGGTCAGAGGATCAGACTCCGTCCTCTGTGCCTGGCTGCCTACCGCGGGCAAGTTCCTTCACCTTCCTTTCGTGGTCTGGGAGACAGGGACAAGACCACCTGCCTAGGCTGTTATGAGGCTGATAGCCAACAATGGAGTGGGACCTGCTCTGCCTTCCCCTGTCTGATGGGAGCAGGGCAAAGCCAGAGCCAGTGCCTCTCCTGGCTGAGAGCTGCTGCCCCCTGGCACAGCAGAACTTGCTTGACCCCCAGTGTTTCCTGGGTCAGGCACAGCGCCGGGGTCACCACTTCACAGGCATTTACCTTCACTCAGGGGCTGGCACTGTGGCCTAGTAGGTTAAGTGTCCTCCGCCTACAGTGCCAGTATCCCAGGTGGGTGCTGGTTTGAGACCCGGCTTCCAATCCAGCTCCCTGCTAATACACCTGGGAAAGCAGCGGAAGATGACCCAAGTGCTTGGGTCCCTGCACCCATGTGGGAGACTCAGAAGAAGCTCCTGGCTCCTGGCTTCAGCCTGGCCCAAAGTTGGCTGTTGTGGCCATTTGGGGAGTGGACCAACGGTTGGAAGATCTTTCTCTCTCTGTTGTCTTTCCTCATCTCTCTGTAACTCTGCCTTTCAAATAAATAAAAAATAAATATTAAAAAAAAAAACCCTTTCATTCAAATCTCAACAGCCTGGTCAAATGGTGTCATTATCCTCATTTTACACAGGAAGAAGCAAGGCACAGAGGACTTGAGAACTTGCCCCAGACCACATGGCTACAGTGCTGGGACAGGACGTGAGAACTCCTGGCTCTGGGGGGAGTCTGGACCCTCAGCTTGGCGGAAGGCTCAGCAAGGCGGAGTCCAGGGCCTGTCTCCTCTGGGGCCCAGGGATGGTCACAAATGCCTCCATTGTGTCTTCCCAGTCTCAGAGCAAAGGTAAGACCAGCTTCTCCCCTCCTTTCAGAGTCTATCAACGATTACAACCACAACAGTGAAGCTAACCCGTGGCCGAGCTGGGGCCCAAACCCTGTCTGTCTGACGTCAAAACCCAAACTCTGAGCACCGAGCACCAAGCACCCTGCCTCATGGCAAGGAATGGGCAGTAACGTGGATCGCATTAGCTCAGTCCAATAACATAGTTTTATGATCACCGAGATGGAAACAGGGCAGAGCTCTTCCAAGAAAAAACATAAACAGGATTTCACCAGGACGTCAACACTTGCCTAAGAGAATAAACTTACAGCCCCGTTCTTGTGCAACCTTATTTGCATTTCAAGGAGCTGGAGCTCAGCAGGGGCTCCTGGGTGGGAGGGAACTTCAGGCCCTTTCTGCCGGCCCCTCCATAGCCACTTGCGCCCTCTAGTGGTACATCTCAGAATTCCCCAGCTGAGGTCCCTGGAGAAAAGCAGTTTCCTACAGAATGGTGAGCGTCATCTGATCTCTGCAGGTCTGTGGTCTGGGGAGCCTGCCCCAGCCCCCCTGGGCTCCTGAAGCATGTGCTCCCTTGGGGAAGCCACCACAGCTAACAACTTCCACCTGCCAGGTCGCCGCTCCAGTAACCAGCCCGTTTGCCGGTGTGAGGGTCAATGTCAACCTGGCTGGGCTACAGTCCCCGGGGGGTGAAGCCTGCACTGACCTTGAGTAAGGGAAACAAATCCTAAACACTCTGTGGGCCTGAGTCCAAAAGCTGAGCGGCCACCGGCTTAGGGCCGAGGCTTCCCTAAGCTTCAGCTGTGGACAGCGGCTCGCACGGGTGACCACGCGCTCAGCCTGCCTTCTCCACGGCCTGCCCCGTGGAATCCAGACTCCCCTCGGCAGCCCACCTGTGTCAACCAAGTCCTCACACCCCCTCCTGCGGCTTCTGCTTCTCTCCTAGGACCCTGAAGGAGACAAGAAACAGGATGGGACACCAGCCAGAGGCGAGGGGATTTGTCCAAGGTCACGTGACGGACACGCTGTAGGCCTGACTCACACACTCCCCACCCTACATCCGGCCATCCAAGTCCACCTCACATCACCGCTGTCTCACCCCCCCACCTCCACTCCCCTGCCTCTGTCAATCTACTCAGAACCCTTTAGTGGCTCCTCACCTTGCTCAGCAGGAGTCTAAAGCCCTGCACGCCCCCAGCTACATCTCTGTCCTCACCTCCTCCCACCTCAGCCACCTGCCCCTACCTCTGCCCCAGCCCCGTGCCTCCTCCTGTGTCACAAGCAGTGAGCCTGCTCCCACCTCAGGGCCTCTGCACTTCCTGGGCCCTTCGCCTGGACTGGTGTTCCCCAGGCAACCACGTCACAAGCTCACTTCCCTCTACCCACCTGTACCTTTCATCTAGCAGTGATCCTCTAAGCAGGCTGCAAACTCCTCCAGGGCAGAACACACTCCCGTAACCTCAGCATCTTACATAGCACCTGGCATACAGCAGGTGCTCGATAAAGGCAGTGGCAGTGCCTGTCCCACCCCCACCCCGACCTTTGCACATGTGCTCTTCCTAGACTACCAAAGCCTCCAGCTCTCTGCCCACCAAACCAGAAAAGTGCCTCTGCTTTCCAGTAGGTGCCGCCAGCTTGGGCCCAGTGACACTCCTGTCCTGCCCGCACAGGGTTCACTCATCAGAACGCGCCTTCTCCCATCCGCCCAACCCCTCAGCAAGTCTGGGTGGATCCTGGTTCTGCCACAAGTCCTGCAGCCCAGCCAAGGTCATTACTCCTAAGGCAGTGGGAGAGAGGCAGCAAAAAGACACACAGCGTAGCCAGGGCATGGGAAGGGAGGGAAGACGCAGGGGGCAGCCAGGTGTGGATCAGCATCTCTGAGAAGGTGACAGCAAAGCAGAAACCTTAAGAAGAAGCCAGCCACGTGCAAGACCAGGGAAGAGCATTCCAGGCAGAGGGAACAGCAAGAGCAGAGGCTGCCCGCTAAGGGGCAGCAGGCGAGCAAGGTGGCTGGCGGTGCGCGGGGTGGGGACGTGTGGGTGTGGGGGCACAAGCAGGCTAAGCCCAGGCTGGGGAGGCAGGCAGGGCCCGGATCACACGGGGCTCTGGAAGTCGGAGTAAGGAGTTTGTTCTGGCTGGGATGGAGAGCCCCTGGGGAATTCTAAGCAGAAAC
Source organism: Lepus europaeus (assembly GCF_033115175.1). Classification (NCBI taxonomy): domain Eukaryota; kingdom Metazoa; phylum Chordata; class Mammalia; order Lagomorpha; family Leporidae; genus Lepus; species Lepus europaeus. The sequence continues at coordinate 25,846,647 of NC_084843.1, read as the reverse complement.
ACACATTAGTTAGTAGAGGCTTTTAAGAGGCCTCCCTGGCTGTGGTGTGCAGGGTGGAGGTGGCAGCAGAGACCAGGGAAGAAGCCAGGAGCTTCTAACAGGTGCAGTGGTGGAGGCGGGCAGCAGCAGGTGCACCTGTGGCTCAGGTGGGCAGGTGAGAGAAGGGCAGAGCCCAGGATGCCTTTAGGTTTTGGGAAGCAACAGGTGTGATGGGGGGAAGGCACACAGACAAATTCGGGGCCTCACTCTTCCTGGTATCAAGGTCACCAGTCCAGCTCCCTAGAGAAGTTCCCTGGGAATTTTCTTCCTGTTGACCAACCCCCGCCCCCACTCCAAGCCCGTACTCTGCTCAGTAAGAGCTCCTTCAAGGAGGAGCTGGGGTGTTGGCCAGGAGCAGTGTCCACTTTCTCTGTGCAGGCGCCTCTGGCTGCGTGACCTGGAGCCGCTCCGTGAGCTCCATCCTGAAGCAGGGCAGAGCCCTAGAGATGGACCCAGTTTGCACTTTGCCAAGGCCGATGGGCAGTCACCCCACGGAGCCCCATTGTTGACACGGCAGTCCCACGGCCCAGCACGCCACGTGGCTGGAAGAACCATGGAAAGTTCCTAGCACAGTGACGCCCATTCCCTATCAGCGCTAGGACTTCGGGAAGCTTCCTAGTCACAGGCAGTGTTCTAGGCTCACCAACAGCTTACCTAATCGCCATTAGACCATGTGGAGGGTGCGTTAGTCAGGGTTCTCCAGAGACACAGAACCCACAGGATGTGTACACAGGGAAGAAAAGGGAGAGAGGTATTTAGGGAATCGGCTCACGTGATTGTGGGGGCCTGGTGAGTCTACCGTCTGATGGGGGAGCTGGCAGACTGGAGACTGGGGGGCGGGCTGCAGTTTGAATCCAAGCAAGCAGGCTGCTGCCAGAACTGCTGCACCTTCAGCACTGAGCCTGCTCCCGCCTCAGGGCCTTTGCACTTGCTGGGCCCCAGGGGGAGGTCAGTCTTCGTCCAACTGACTGCAGAGGCCCACCAACCCATGTTACAGAGGGTAATCTGCTTCACTCAAAACCCACTGATTTAAATGTTAAATCTCATCCTCCAAATACCATCAGAGAAACATCCAGAACAGTGCTTGACCAAATAAACACCCGGGCACCGTGGCCCAGCCGAGTGGACACTTGGGGTCAACCATCATAAAATGGGAATGAGTATCAGCCCTCACTGGCATCAGAAAGAGGCCCAGGGAGGGTGAGAAACTTGTGCAAGGTCAGAGGACAGAGGCCGGTAAACTCCTGCTGCCTGGCTCCAGAGCTGGCTCTTCCAGCCACCGCACTAAGTGGCCATTAGCATAAGCACACCAAAGTAAATTAGATTTCTTCCTCCCTGCTTTTCCTGGCCTGAGGGCGGAAGGCAGAGAAGGGGGGAGGGAGGCCTTGTTGGAGTGGGAGGAGCCTGGGTGGGGTCCCAGGCACACAGGAAACTGATAGGTTATTGGGTCCAGCCCTTGCCTTCACAGGGGGTAAACTGAGGCAGGCAGCAAGAAGGCCCAAGGTCACAGGGGAAGCAAGGCGGCAGCAGGAGCAGGACTGGGTACCAGGGCTGTGCCTGCTGCTTCCGGAGCGATTCTGAAGCCCTAGGGACGATTCCACAAGAACTTGTTCCATCTCCTGCACAGGAGAGGTGAGGGAACTTGCCAGCCCTGGAGCCCAGGCTCACCAGGAGGCCCAGGGAAGGTGCAGACACACCCCTAGGCTGGCCCCTCCCTCTGCTTGTCCACCTAGAGCTGGGACCAGGAGTGGCAGCAGGGGTCCTGCCGCAATCTCTCAGGGGCGGAAGGCAGAAGGAAATGCTCCCTTCCACCCCCACCTGAGGCACCCGGGGCCTGTGTGTATCCCTTGCCAGACACACCCCAAACAGGGATGCAAATACAAACATGTCCCAGGGCACACACCGGGTCAGGACCCACCCATGTACACAAAACAGGCACGCCTGCCCCAAAGGAAAGCCCAGTGGCCACTTGCCTGTCCCGTAAGCCCTGAGGCAAGCACTTGGATACACAAACCCGACTCAGAAGCACACAGCACACATTTACGTCTACCCTGGCTCTCCCACGCATCACGCAGACACACAGAGCCATGTGCACAAGACACGGGTGTATGCACATTTCCCACATCCCCTGGGAAGGCTGCCCATGACCCCACAGGTGCGCCTTCCACGCATCGGCACAGCTCCTCCAGTCTGTCCCTGCCCCACATCCCAGGACATACACAGTCCAAAGGACCAGCCTCCCCCAACTGACTACACCCCGTCCACACCCAGGCCTCTCCCACCCCTGACCCCAGTGGCCAGCGGCCAGCACACACTGTCCGGGAACCGGCCCCACCTCTCACCGCCTCCACACCCTCGCAAACTCGGGGTAGGCCCTGGCACCAGGTGACTCGTGCACGCCCCCCCCGCCCTGCGGCAATGAGAAAGCGCTCAGAGTATGGGGGAGGTGGGGAGGTCCGCGGCCCCGGCACTGAAAACTCACGGACGACCCCCTTGTGGCGCTGCAGCGCAGGGAAAAGCCCGTGCGTACCTGCGAACCCTACCATCACCGCTGCACCGCAGGAAGTGCCTCGCAGCGAGCACGGGGGCCAGGGACCCGGCAGCCCAGGCCGGGGGCGCCGAGGCGCTTAGCAAACCCCACGCACCCACCCCCACTGCATCGCGAGCCCGAGGGGGTTCCTCGGGGAAGGAGGTGAAGGTGCAGGCATCAAGGGCTTCAGGGCATGAGTTGGGGAGGGGCAACTAAGAGAAGCGTTGATCTGCAAGGACGCCCCCCCCCCCCCCCCGTCCTCTGCGGGGTCGGAGGGCGCGTGCCAGGGGCGGGAGAGGAGACTGGAAGGAAGCGCGCCCCGGGGCTCCCTTACCTGATTTCCTTTTGGAACTGCCGTAGTCCCTGAAAAAGAAGCAACAAAAAACAGACATGGTTAGGGCCGAGCCGGGGCGCCGGGATGCGGCTGCGGGGACGCTCGCGGGGACGCTCGCGGGCAGGCTGCGGTCGGCCGGCACCGCGGCTCATGTGATACCCGCGGCCGGCGAGCTGCGCGCTCCGCAGCCGCACGCACTGCGCGCCGCGCCTGTCCGGGGTCCCGCCGCCGCGCCCCGCCCACTTGGCCCGGCCGGCCTGTCCTCAGGGACTCCCGGCCCGGGACCCTGGGAGGATGGGAGAGGGCCGGGCAGCTTCTCTCGCACTTGGTAAACAGGGGGACGGAGTCTCCCGCAGGGCGGTCCCTGGAACCCGGGCCCCGCGCGCGTCCCCTGGGGCGCCTCCCCTCCCGATCCTTTGCATTTTTCACACCAGCCCACTCAGCCCGAAAGTCACGACTGTCACCTCCTCAGAGTGTCTTCCGCACCCCCCTCCCGCCCCATATGCGTGCATCAGGGCCCCTGGGCACACCTGGCCGGTTTCCTCTCTCCCGGCCCCCGGGGCCATGCATGGGTGAGCGGTAAATATTGGCTATAGGCTGAACTGCGAAAGGGACTTCAGAAAGTTGCGGGAGAAATAGAATTCAAACATTTTGATGCAAAAAAGAAAAATCTGAAATCCATATGTAGTTTTTTCGTTTTCCATGAATTTTTTGAAGACTCGGCAGTAAGAGCCTCTCTCCTTAGGGGTTAAGGCTGGGGGCTGGGGGTGGAGCCGAACATTGCACAGCAGGGGTGAGCCCTGGACTGGTAGCAGGGATTGGAGGGTGAACTCCCGAGGCCAGACACTGGCTGAGATCCTGTCTCTGCCAATGACTGTTAGAGGACCTGGGCTCCTAGCTCCTCCCAGCCTGCCCCAGGCCACTCCCACGCTCGCCCTACCCTACAGCAAGGCATCCCCACACCCAGGTCAGGCATTTTCCCCACCTGGCCCTGGCTGCTACCTGTGGTCTCCTGTCCTGGGGACCTGGATTAGGTGAGCTGGCCCCTTAACCAGAGCAGGGGAAGGGCCAGGCAGCACAGGGCTGGCCAGGATCTGTCTGGGGACTGCAAATCCCTCCCATTTCCCCTGGCGTACCGGGCAATCGCCTATCTCTGGGAAGGGAACAGCCAGCTAGACGGCAGGCTCACAGGGAGGACAGCAGGACCAAGCTCAGGGAGACGCCCCTGGAGGTCCAGGGGTGCCTGTGCCGTTGGGGTGGTTAAGCCCTGGAAGCCAGGAGTAAGGAGAGCCTGCATGTCCCAGAGTTTGGGCCCACAGAACCCACTGAATCACAGTGCTGCCAGCGAGGCCCGGGGACGTGCATTCCTCCCACCCCATCCCGTTTGAGAAAGCCCGTGGTGTCCCATGTCCCCTTCAGTCGTCCTGGCCACTCCAGGAACAGGGACTGCAGGGCAGACGAGGCAGAGGAGAAACTGCTGCGTGGAGTCAGGAGGGGGCACCCATTGGCCATCCCACCACTCCTGGCTCCCCGGGCGGCCTTGCCAAGGACCTGCTTGTCTTCCTAAGGCAGAGGCTGCGCCCCCTTAGCGCGCAAGTGTGGGGAGGAGGAGGACAGCATTTACGGTGACTGGTCTTGCCAGGTGACTTCCCATGCCCAAGGTGGGAACTCATTCTTCAGGCGACTGGGGAATGGCGAGGCATGGAGGGCGCCGAGGAGCTGCCCTCCCCTGTGCCACCATTTCCTGCTGGACCTGGCAGGAGGGGCCCCTTGGGGTTACATGACCCACTGACCATGCTCCTGAGCTGCCAGTAGCCCAGACAGGGAGGTGGGGGTGGCATCCTTCCCACTCTGTGCAGCTTTGGGCTGCTGAGCTTGGGGGGGGGGGGAGGTTATCTCAGGCCTGGGAGTGGGAAGAGAGCATGAGTCACATGCCCCAGTACCTCCTTGGTGAAGGTGTCTTGGCAGGGGTGCTCAGCTTAGCCATGGAACATAATCAACTAGACAGCTGGCTGGGGCCTGGCTCCGCCCTCCTGCACTGTCTGCATCTCCCACAAGCCTCCTTGAGGGTTCTGAGGCCAGTCAGCCCAGCGATGCATCATCTCCGCCAGGCCCCAGCCTCGCTAAGCAAGTACAGGGAGCTCGCAGTGTCCAGGGAGCCTACGGGCATCCTGAGCAGGGGATGCAGTCTCCCTACCAAGGACTTCCAGAGCCTCCCCTGTAGCTGGTGGGCACTCCTCCTTCTAGTCCTGGAGGAGAGAAGGAGCAAAGCTTGGAGAAACTGGGCAACTAGTTGCAGGTCACACAGCGATGGGGTGAGACTGGGATGCACGCCTCGCTCTGAGTCTCACGTGGAATCCCCAGTGGTCCAGTAGCAGGTGCAAGAGAGGAAGGCAGAGCAGTCAGTGGGCTGTGGGCTGAGCTGGCAGGGGGCAGCCAGCCAGTGACTGAATGGTGGGAACGGCAGGCAGAGGAATCCTTCACACAGTACCTGGCGTCCAGCCCGAGCAGGCTGCCCTAATAGGAAACCTCTTAGAGGTTTCCGGTTGGGCACCTTTTAGCAAAGCCATTTCGAATTTTTAGCGGTTGCATATGCTGAGTAGCAGCTTGAGTATCCAGTGGCTGGGGCTCCCCCAGCCCTCATAAACCATAAAGGGTGAGGGGAAAGGCATGGCTCCCCGGCCTTTAGCACTCGGTAACTGGCCCTGGCCTGGACGGGACAGCAGAGGCCTCAGTTGGAAACCCATTCCCTGACAGCTCAAGACCCCCTCCGCAACCTCCTTCCCACCCTTCCCACACTCCCTCCTTGCTCCGGGTCTTGTCCTGAGCTGCTGCGGGCGGCCCCTCCCTGCCAGGGACTCCACTCGCGGGAGTTATAGTCTAGCCTGCTGCCGACTGCTGCTGAGTCACCAGCTCTGCAGGGTGGGAGGAGAGGGAAGGGCAGAGGCATCCCAGAGCCCCACGTCACTGAACAGGCCTCCCCGGCTGCTGGGGACTCGGCTCCCAGCAGGCCATCCAGCTTCCTGGGCAACTGGTCCAGGGTAACTGAGACCAGCACGGTGATCCACAGTCCCAGGGACACTGGAACATGGGCCCTCCAGGGCTCGGACGGGACAAACTAGGGCGGTCAGTCACCCTCTGGCCTGGGCTGGGCATGGGGTGGGGATCTCAACCCAGTAGCGTGCCCCTTGCTATCTCGACAAGGACCTCCAAGGCCTGCAGTCCCGCCCACCACATGACACAGCGCATCTCTTGGTCATTCCTCATTAGGGTGACGTCGCCTGTCTGGGCAAGGGCAGATTGTGGGCAACAGCAGGTGTGTTCCCATCCCAGGAGCCCGCCGGCTGGAGGGTGAGCTCTGTTTACCTGCCGGAAGGACCGTGGCAGAGCGGCCCCTCAGGACTCGGGAACATGAAGTGTTCTGTGGGGTGCACTTGTACCTGGACGTGCTGACCCCACCTCGGCCGCTGCCTGCTACACCTGAACCCTGCAGGGCCTCCTGAAGCTCAAGGCAGGGCCGTGGTCCTGTTGGCAGATAGCACTGAGCAGGGGCGACTCTAGCCCCAATCCAGGGCTTGGGGCTTCCCCAGACACCAGCGCTGAGCCCTGGGCCAGCCTGCTTCCACACGCATGGACTGGCTCAGCTGACAAAAGCCCCGTTTCCAGGGCGACACGGATCCCTGGTACTGGCATACTTGTCTGGACGCCTCCATCAGGACACATCTGACCTCCCAAGGGGTGACCAGCTCCCAGAAACTGAGAGCTGTAAACGCCCTGAGTTTCTATTCTAACTCAACCAGGAGAGCGGCTTTTCTTTTTTCTCTCTTGGTGAGATGCTGTGCTCCTTCCAGGATGGGTGAAGCCACTGGTGAGGGGGACAGCAAGGAGGGAGAGACTAGGAGGAGAGGCAATAAAGGCTTTCAAATGTAGAGGCCAGCGCTGTGGCGCGGTGGGTTAAAGCCCTGGCTTGCAGTGCTGACATCCCATATGGGTGCCCGTTCAAGTCCCAGCTGCTCCACTTCCAATCCAACTCCCTGCTCATGGCCTGGGAAAAGCAGTGGAAAATGGCCCCCAAGTGCTTGGTCTCTTGCACCCAAAGAACCAGAAGAAGCTCCTGGCTCCTGGCTTCAGATCTGCTCAGCTCTGGCTGTTGCAACCATTTGGGGAGTGGACCAGCAGATGGAAAGCAGATCTCTCTCTGTGTCTCTACCTCTCTCTGTAACTCTTTCAAATAAATAAAATTTCAAAAAAGAAAAGAAAATAAAAACACACATGTTGGCCACATGACCTTGAACACCCCCAAGCGTTTGACCTCTCTGAAGTATAGGTGGAGCAGGTGCTAATCCATCCTATGGATGAGTAGACTGAGGTTCTGAGGGTTCGGGGCCTGTCCAGGCTCCTGAGGCTGAACATGCAGTCCTGACCCAGCACACTCCCAGGAGCCAAGCTGGAGCCCCCAGGGATGGGGCTGCCTGGAGAGGAGTAGCTAGCAGCAACAGGCTCTCGCTGGGGAAGGGAGGTGGTCACCCTGTGGTCAGGGTTCCCAGAGTGAGAGGAGAAGCCAGGAAGAGCAAGAGGCGAGGGAAGGTGTAGGGAAGGCAGCTGGACCTGCCGCGGAGCTCCATGGAAGGATCTGGCACAGGCTGCACCTCCCCTCCCCTAGCCTCCCCGTCAGTGATGGCCTTGGCAGAGCAGGACACACACGCACCAACTTCCAGCCTGATGTTCTCAGCCTCCTGTCCGCTGGCTGACATTGGCTGCTCAGCCCAGGATGCCGCTGGGAAGCTGGAGAGGCCGGCTGGGTGCCAGACGGCTGGCTTGGCGGTGACCTTGAGAGCCAGGTGGTTGTGGAGGACATGGGCGCTACCTAGAATACGAGGGCTGGTGGGGAAGGTTTGCAGCCTTGGCCAGGATGGGGCTGAGGGGTGACGTGGAGCCCTTGGGGTGTATAATGATTTTGATTTTGATCACTGTTATCCACCAATATGTACTTCTTAAAGCTCCTGCTGTAGAAAACCACGTTAAGGCCTGCACGGGCAGACACAGGAGCAGCACAGGACACGCTCCTGGCCCGCAAGGTGTGGAGACAAAAGCACATGGAACCGCGAGACAGCAAACATCCCAAGACAATCCATGCCGATGACAGGAGTGGTGGCCCTGCAAGTGCAAGAGAAGAGAGCAGCCCTGGTGGCTCACAGGACGTCCCTGGTGGCTGCTTGCAAGCAGGTGCCTTGAGAAAGCTCCAGAAGCTTCCCACGGAGGACAGGGCTGACCTGGGGATGGAGGGTGAACGGCTGGCCGGTCAGGCCGGGGAAGCCCAGGCATCTGGCAGTAAAACCCCAAAAGTTGCAGAATGAGGGCTTGATATGGAGGAAACTCTCTGTGAAGAGGAGAGACAGACAGACGGATGGGCGGGAGGCAGGCTGGAAGGAGTGTCAACGCACCCAGGTTCTGGGCCTCTTCCAGCCAGGGCTTCTCAAATGGCAGGCAACGGCCCTTTCCTGAGCGCTGACGCCAATCACGGGGCTGCGCCATTTTCAAAAGAACGGACAAGAAACGGGCAGTAGGTGGCTGTGCCCTGGGTCAGGTGTCTGTCTGTCTGTCTGCGTTGTGACATTAACTTCTTTCATACCAGGGAAGGGAAGCTCTAAGAATCCTTGCAAGCTCTCTTGGTCCCGAGACTCCCCGGAGCAATACTGAGATTTCGCATTCTCCTTGAAATGACGAGATGGCAACACAGGGCATCCAGTTCCAGAAGCGGAGTGCAGGCCTCGTCAGCAAGGGCTTGGGGTCAGCTGAGGTCTGGGGCATGTTGGGGGTCTTTCCACCCCACTCTGCCCCGGGAGGGCCTCTGCCCTGGCTCTGGCCAGCCTTCGCACGCATGGTCTGGCGAGGCAGGGCGGACGGAGGAGGCATGAACACATCTCTTTGCCTCACTGGAGCCGCGCTCTCAGCGGCTGGACTGAGGGCCCTGTGTCCTGTGGGAAGCCCTCCATTCTCTGCAGGGCTGTGTTTTCCAGGGTTCTGAGAATGGGCCCCATTGTGACCATGTGGACAGTCCAGAGAGGCCAGATTGCTGCCCCGGGTGAACAAGCTGAATTCTTGGGGACAGAGGGGGTCTCGGGCCGCCCTCCTGGCTGTGTCCCAGAGAGACCAAGCACAATGGCTGCGGTCACAGACTCCAGAATGCCCCTGGGCATTTTGCTGGACTCTTGAACACCCCATTGGGTTCTGCAGCTGCTTCATCCACAGCAAAAAGACAAAGCACTGTGTCTGCCTGCCTGCCTGCTCCGGCTGATCTGGCTACTCTGGGCAGAGGCCCTTGGTGTGTCTCCCACGCGAGCACAGGCTCTGCCTGTCCAGGTCTCAGAGCACAGAGCTAAGGGTGGGCGGGCTCCGGCCTGACACAGGTGTCTGCCGCTTGTTGCCAAAGGGGATGAGCAGAGGTCCCAGCTGAGTCGTGGGGGCTCCGTGGGATTCATGAAAGCTCTGAGTGCCCCTGACCCACAGAAAGGACCCCCAGCCCAACAGCCGAGGTGTACAAGAGGGGCTAGATTTGAGTGAGGACAGTGGCCGGAGTAGGGGAGGTGTCCACTGGCCCACCCTCCTGGCTCGGACTGTGGGAGACCCGGCTCCTTTGCTCAGAATACCAGTATAGGACCAAGAAAACAAAGACGAGGTTCCCACCCATGTGATTCTCAGACATCCCACCCAGGCGCTGCTGACTGGCAAGGACTCTATGGGAGGGGAGGCGAGTGGAGGAGGGGCCGAGACACACAGCTGGTTTCCCAGAGACAGAGTGAGGCTCGGGCCTGGAGCTCGGCCCATTGCCGTGAGCTGTGAGCTCCTCCTCAGGCCACCTGCGACCCTGCTTCCCACCTTCCGGATTACTGCTGGCCCTGGGGCTCCTTGCACTTCCGGGAGCTGCACGCCAGACCTGCAGAGCCATGGCAGGACTGGCAGCAAAATGTGGTGATGAGGTTCTCAGACAGATGGGTAACAAGGGTCTTCCATGTGTGGAAGTCTTTTGTGTATCTCTCCCAGTCCATCTGTCCATCCACCCTTTTTCCATCATCTATATATCCACCCATCACCCACCATCCATCTATCCAACCATCCATCCGTCCATCCATCCATCACCCATCCATCACCCATCCATCACCCACCATCCATCCATCCATCCATCCAACCATCCATCCATCACCCATCCATCATCCATCCATCACCCATCCATCACCCACCATCCAACCATCCATCCATCCATCCAACCATCCATCCATCCATCACCCACCATCCAACCATCCATCCAACCATCCATCCATCCATCACCCATCTATCACCCACCATCCATCCATCCATCCATCCATCCATCATCCATCCATCACCCACCATCCAACCATCCATCCAACCATCCATCCATCCACCCATCCATCACCCACCATCCATCCATCCAACCATCCATCCATCCATCACCCATCCATCATCCATCCAACCATCCATCATCCATCCATCACCCATCCATCACCCACCATCCAACCATCCATCCATCCATCCAACCATCCATCCATCCATCCATCACCCACCATCCAACCATCCATCCATCCATCACCCCTCCATCACCCATCATCCATCCATCCATCCATCCATCCAACCATCCATCACCCACCATCCAACCATCCATCCATCCATCCAACCATCCATCCATCCATCACCCATCCATCACCCACCATCCATCCATCCATCCAACCATCCATCACCCACCATCCAACCATCCATCCAACCATCACCCCTCCATCACCCATCATCCATCCATCCATCCATCCATCACCCATCCATCACCCACCATCCAACCATCCATCCATCCATCCAACCATCCATCCATCCATCCATCACCCACCATCCAACCATCCATCCATCCATCACCCATCCATCACCCACCATCCAACCATCCATCCATCACCCATCCATCACCCACCATCCAACCATCCATCCATCATCCACCATCTATCTATTTATCATCTATCTATTCATCCCTTCATCCACCTACCCATCCATCCACCCATCATTCATCATCTATCTATTCGTCACCCACCATCCAACCATCCAGCATCCATCATCTATTCACATTCATCCACTGATCCATCCATTCACTCACCATCCATCCGTCCGTCCGTCCCATCTGTCTGTCCACCCATCCTCCACCATCCATGTCTTTACTGAGGGGCTGTGGTGGATCCAGTCTTGTGCCGAAGGCAGAAGTGTGCAAAAAGACACAGTGCTGCCCTCAGACAGCACACCCTGTAGTTGAGGAGATGAGACAAACAGCCAGGAAAAGAAACCACTCGAATCACTTGGTGATTAGGTGCTCTGACATGTGAAGGGATATAGCATGTAGATAACCCAGGACAGGGAAATCAGCGAGATCAGGAGAGGCTGCCTGTGAAAGGGAGGCATGGCTGGTGCCGCGGCTCACTAGGCTAATCCTCCGCCTGCGGCGCCGGCACACTGGGTTCTAGTACCGGTCAGGGCGCCAGATTCTGTTCCAGTTGCCCCTCTTCCAGTCCAGCTCTCTGCTGTGGCCCAGGAGTGCAGTGGAGGAGGGCCTAAGTGCTTGGGCCCTGCACCCGCATGGGAGACCAGGAGGAAGCACATGGCTCCTGGCTTCGGATCAGCGCAGTGCGCCAGCCGCAGTGGGCCGGCCGTAGAGGCCACTTGGGGGTGAACCAACGGAAGGAAGACCTTCCTTTCTTTCTCTCTCTCTCTCTCACTAAGTCTGCCTGTCAAGAAAAAAAAAAAAAAAAAAAGAAAAAAAAAAAAAAAAGAAAGGGAGGCACAGGAGGAGAAGGAAGACTCAGGACGAAGGCAAGGAGGAGGACTGAGGTGGGAGGGGGTGTGCCCTGGGGGAGCGGGTGTGAAGGCAGAGGCTCAGATTCCCCCCTGGGAAGTGGGGGCCTGGTTTCCCCATTTCGGTGGCAAGGCAGGGACTTGCTGGGGGGGAGACCAGTGCCAGCAGCAGAGGTGAGGCCAGCCCATGCAGGGTGCGTGTGGACAGATACCCTGGCCCCACTGCTGAGCACAAGCCTAGGCTGTGGCCCCTCGCTTCCAAGCCCTGGCCTAATTTTAAGCTGGGACTGGGAAGTAGGAGGCTGGGCCAAGGGCTCCCAGCTTCCCACAGAGGCCCAGGAGCCTGTCCAAGGCCCAGCTGTGCTTGTTCCTGCCTCGCCTCCATGGGAAGGGGGACTTGGAGCAGGGTGTGGGGCCCCAAACTTCTCCCAGGCACCGAGGCCACCCACACCGCCCGGACTGTCCTGGACTCCACATCACAAATGCACAAGCATGGAGCACCCAGATATGCCAGGCCCCGGGATGGCAGGCAGGTGCCTTAGCCCCATCTTACAGATGAGCTCAGACAGGGGAGGTGCCTTCCCCGGAGTCACACAGCTAGGAGGGGGAGGCAAGACTGGGGATGAGGGACAAGTGTGCTTACTGCAGGCCCCTCCCCACTGTCGTGTTTCAGAGCCCTCGAGGCCCAGCTAGGGGCCTCCTCGAGAAAATGCACGGATTGTGCCCCCCCCCCCCCCATAGCACCGAGTGTCCCAGTTCTGCCCCCAGCACTCGGTGACACCCTAACTGCACCTGCCCGGTAGAATTCACTGGGATGGCAGAAGTGGCCTCTCTCTCTACTGCCCTCGATGGTGGGCACTAGGCCACTGTGGCTCTTGGGCACTCCAAATGTGACTACTGTGACTCCAAAGTAGAATTTTATCTTTTTTTTTCAAATATTTCTTTATTATCATCTACTTAAAAGGGAGAGAGAGAGAGAGAGAGAAGAGGAGAGGAGAGATACCTTCCGACCATTGGTTTACTCCCAAAATACCTGCAATAGCCAGGGCTGGGCCAGGCTGAAGGTAGGAGCCCAGAACGCCATCTGGGCCTCTCATGTGGGTGTCAGGGGCCAAGGAACTTGGGCCTTCATTAGTTGCTTCCCAGGAGCATCAGCAGGAAGCTGCTTTGGAAGTGGAATAGCCAGGACTCACAGAATCCCAAACAGCAGCTTAACACCCCCCTGTGCCACAACAGCTGCCTCTAAGGTAGAATTTTAAATTGTCTTTAATTTTTTTTTTTTTTGGACAGGCAGAGTGGATAGTGAGAGAGAGACAGACAGAGAGAAAGGTCTTCCTTTTTGCCGTTGGTTCACCCTCCGATGGCCGCTGCGGCCGGCGCATCTCGCTGATCCGAAGCTAGGAGCCAGGTGCTTCTCCTGGTCTCCCATGCGGGTGCAGGGCCCAAGCACTTGGGCCATCCTCCACTGCCTTCCCGGGCCATAGCAGAGAGCTGGCCTGGAAGAGGGGCAACCGGGATAGAATCCGGCGCCCCAACCGGGACTAGAACCTGGTGTGCCAGCGCCGCAAGGTGGAGGATTAGCCTGTTAAGCCACGGCGCCGGCCAAAATTGTCTTTAATCAAGATTTACACGTAGAGGTCTGGGGCCAGTGTTGGGGTACCAGCGCTAAGAGCCACCTGCAGTGCTGGCATCCTGTATCAGAGCACAGGTTCGAGTCCTGGCTGCCCTGCTTCTGATTAAGCTCCCTATTGACAGGCCTGGGAAGGCAGCAGAGGATGGCTCAAGTCCTTGGGTCCCTGCACCCACGTGGGAGACCTGGAAGGAGCTCCAGGATCCTGGCTTTCCCTTGGTCCAGCCCTGGCCATTGTGGCCATTTGAGGAGTGAATCAGCAAATGGAAGATTGCGCGCGCGCTCTCTCTCTCTCTCTCTCTCTCTCTCTCTCTCTCTCCTTCTTCCCTTCACATAAATGAGTCAATCAAACAAACAAACAAACTCAAAGCTTAAATGGCCACAGCGGCTTGTGGCCACCTTATTGGACGCACTGTCTAGAACAGTGGCCAGACTCTGACATTCCATGGTGAGAAGCTTGTTCAGCTCAGATGGGGAGTGTGTGTGTGGCCGCTTGGGTTCCAACCCCAGCTCTGCCAGGCAGATCACCCACGGTGTGTACCTCCGCTTATAAAGTGAAGAGCCGGCACAGCCACCCCGCCCCCCAAACTGGGCTGCAGGGCTGATGCAAGCTACCACGCACAATGCACCACACACACTGCACCTGCTCCTCTGCCTTCACCCACCAGCCACAGAGCTATGCCGCAGCCCAACCCTGGACTCTCTGGAGCATCCAAGTCCCAAAGGTGACAGAACCAACCAGGGCAATTGGCCAGGGCCAGAGGAGGGCACTGAGGGTAGAGACGAGAAAGGTGGGTGAGGTGGGGGCTGACCTGGGGGTGGTGCAGGATGCGGGTAGCTGGACTGGAGGCCTCAGTGGGGGTGGCCAGGGCTCAAGGTCAAAAGAGACCCAGGCTCCTGGTTCACAGCCACCTTCAGAGACCACAGGCTGGGGGCCCAGCCCTCTGGGAACCACTGTTCCTTCTCCTTCACCTACCCCAGGCTGCCAGGCCTCCCGGGGCCCCCGGCTGATCCCAGGCAGCAGGAGTGACAGCCAAGCCTGGCCCCTCTGCTGTTCCAAGAAGCTGACTTAATGAGGCCACTCCACAAAGGGGCAAGCGGCCGCCACACTCCGCACAGCGGGCACTCAACATGCAGGACAAAGGGGCTCTCAGCCAGCGGCTTGTGTCCAGGAACTTGGGGTGGCTCCTGTGCCAGCCTGATGCCTGCCAGCTGCTGCCTCCCCGAGTAGAGCTACGAGACCGTCCACTGAGGGGCCTGAAAGAGCCCAACCCGGGGCCAGCCCTGCAAGGGTCCCACAGCTGTGATCCAGGCCTGGCTCCATGTGAACAGGTAGCATGGCCAGGGCAATGGCAGCTCTCTCCGTGCCTCAGTTTCCCTGACTAAAAACCCAGGGCCTGCTGTGCCTTTCTGCCCCACCTTCCTATATCTGCGTCAGCCCCGTGCAGTTGCTGCACCCCATGACACCTGCTATAGGTCCTGGTGGCCAGCTCGGCTGCCACCTCCCTCCATGGTGTGATGGCTTCTGGGCTGCTGGATCTCAGAGCATGGTGGGAAATGCAGAGTGGGGAGCGGAAGAAGGGAGAAGGCAGGGGCCTAGGCCCTGATGGAGGTACCACCGAGCAGCCCTTCCCGCCCTGAGTGAGTCCTTCTTTCCCAAAGGTGGGGGACAAATAACACTACTACTACTGTTCTGAATAACAGCTCTGCATTTGTCAAGCATTTACATTATGCCAAGCACCAAAGGGTGTCAGCTCCTGTGGTTCTCACAACACCCTTACGTGGTCAATTCCCTCATTAGGGTCCGGCGCTGTGGTATAGTGAGTGAAGCCACCGCCGGCAGTGCTGGCATTCCCATATGGGCACTAGTTCGAGTCCCAGCTGCTCCACCTCTGATCTAGCTCTCTGCTATGGCCTGGGAAGACAGTAGAGATGGCCCAAGTCTTTGAGCACCTGCGTGGGAGACCTGGAAGAAGCTCCTGGCTTCTGGCTTCAGACTGGCCCAGCTCCAGCCATTGCAGCTATTTGGGGAGTGAACCAGCAGATGGGAGACCTCTCTCTCTCTCTTTCTCTCTGCTTCTGCCTCTCTAACTTTGCCTTTCAAATAAATAAATTTTAAAAATTTGCTCATTAACTCATAGGCCATTTGCTCATTAACTCATAGGCCATAATTTGAGAGGCTTGAGAGACTAACAGGTGGAACCAAATGGAGAGCTCCCATTCACCAGTTCACTCCGCAAATGCCTGCAGTGGTTCCTGGCTGGGGCTGAAGCCAGGAGCAGGAAACTCAATCCAGGGGCCAGTACTGTGGCATAGCTGGTGCTGTGGCATAGCAGGTAAAGCTATTGCCTGCAGCGCCAGAATCCCATATGGGTGCCGATTCAAGTCCCAGCTGCTCCTCTTTATATTCAGCTCTCTGCTATGGCCTGGGAAAGCAGTAGAAGATGGCCCAAGTCCTTGGGCCCCTGCACCTGCGTGGGAGACCGGAAGAAACTCTTGGCTCCTGGCTTCAGATAGGCCCAATTCCGGCAGTAGTGGCCAATTGGGGAGTGAACCAGTGGGTGGAAGACCTCTCTCTCTCTCTCTCTCCCTCTGCCTCTCTGTAACTCTGCCTTTCAAATAAATAAATAAATCTTTTAAAAAAAATAAAAAGAAACTCAATCCAGGTCTCCCACTTGGGCGGCAGGGACCCAATTACTCGAGTCAACACTGCTGCTGCCTGGAGTGCACATGACTCGGGGCTCTGGTGCGAGACGGAACCACAAGGACTGGCTACTAACTGCTAGGCCAAATGCCTGCCCTTATTGTCCCTATCTTCAGAGTAGACATGGAGGACCAGAGAGAGAGCATGTACTTTCCCAGAGTAACACAGCAAGAGTGATGAAGATGGGATTCGGGGCCACGCAGCCTCCATCAGGTGCTCAGACCCTGACCACCCGCTGTCCACTCTCCACTTTGTGAACAGTAAGGACACAGGGAAAACACAGGCAGAGAAGCCAATTAGGAGGTAGTGGGGAAGAGAAAGGTCAGACGAAGGTCAGACTCAGGACCGGAAGTACCAAGACATCATCAAGTTGCAGCTAGGTCCCTACGGAACTCACAAAGCCAGGCCTGGAGTGAGGATGGCCAGCCCTGGGGCCAGGCAGCAGGAAGAGGAAGCCTGGCAGGTGGCCCTCAGCACAGTGCTGGTGACCTCGGGCTCGGGAGCTACACAGGCATTGCTGATGCCAATGGCATGCCTTTTCCAGAGTGGCCACGCTAACCCGTTTCCTGGCCTGCTCCATGCTGGTTCTGCCACAGGAGCGGCCACTCAGCGAGCACACGGCGGGGTCCATAGCTTGAGGAGAGGCTGCTTTCACCCAGGGCAGGCTGTAGTCTCCAGAGAGGCTGCTGGTTCTGGGGACGGTGACCCAAGGTCCATGCTGTCCTGGGACCCGCCTCCCCTTGACTCCCCTTCCCCACCCCGTGCACCTGCTGACAACAGCCAATAGCACACCTGGCCCTAGCACGGCGCTCTCTTCCCTTCCTGAGCAGTGTTGTTACTCCCGCACCCTTGCTTGTCTGCTTCCTCCGCTGGACCGCAGGCTCCACGGGGGCAGGAGCTGCAGGTGTCCGGCAGTGCCTGGTACAGGGCTGGGCACAATATTTGCTGAATGAATACACGGATGCTTGACCACAGACAGTCAGGCTCAGGGCTGCCAGATGGTGCAGGGGGCTGGCCACATGCCCTGGCATCACTCAGTCACTGCCTGGCAGAAGTC
Organism: Lepus europaeus; assembly: GCF_033115175.1. NCBI lineage: Eukaryota > Metazoa > Chordata > Mammalia > Lagomorpha > Leporidae > Lepus > Lepus europaeus. The sequence goes on along the minus strand of NC_084843.1, from coordinate 25,829,509 downwards.
TGCCCGGCCCCCCTCCCCTGGTGAGCCCAGTGGAGGTGCCACTTCCCCCAGGAGGCCCTCCCTGGTGGTTACAAACAGGACCTGCGTGACTACCTCACACTCAGCGATGGTCTCTTGCACCTTGGTCAGTGCAGCTTTGTGGAAGGACACACAGGGCTGGCCTCCTCCATGCAGGCCATCCTGATACCTTCAGCTGGCCCCAACCTTGGGCCTTGGGTGGCAGTCAGATCTGTCTCCACAGTGATAACAGTCCCCAGCCTGTGGTGGCCAGACTCTGGCCACTCCATTCCATCAAGCCAACAAGCCAACAAGTCAACAAGCACCTGCTGAGCACCTGCCGGGTGCCAGGCCTGGGGTAAAACCCTGGGAGGCCAAGGGCAAACAACCAAACCAGCCCAGAGCTGTGAAGGAGAAGGTAGGGTGAGAGGTAGAGAGTGCAGGGAGGGCCTCCAGGAGGTGAGGTGCCTAGGGGCAGGGCGGGGGCTGCGAGGCTGGGTGCCGAGGCCTGGGAAGTGGTCGGAAGTCACGGGAGGCAGGAGCAAGTCGGAGGTGTTGAACTCACGGCAGTTTCTGGGGTGCTCCTGGGCTACTGTTTGGACAGGCAGGGCAGAGTAGCACACCAGCACCTCGGCTCCCCTGGCCCTGGTGCTGGTCCCTGCTAGATCCGGCTGTGGAGGACCCCCCAATCCTGGCCTGCTCAGTGTCCCGCCCTCACTGGAGCCTGCTGCCATCACCCCCCAGAGCTATCGAGTGCCCATCTGCTCCTAAGATGCGCTTCCAGGGGATTCCTGAGAAAACCCCACCTCTCCTGGCATCTCGTCCCTGTCCTGGTCGGGGTGTCCTCTGCCTGCCCACTGAGACCCTCGGAGCCGCCAGGACCCAGCAGCGCTCAGCACAGCAGGGGTGGATGTGGGGCCACGTGCATCCTCCCTGCTTGGGCTCCCAAGAGGGCTTCCCCAGGGTGAGACACGTGCATGGGGGCTTCTCCCATCTGGGCGGGCAGCAGGCGGTGGCGCTCCCGGCTCTGAGCCGTCAGTTCTCTGGCTTGCAGGAGAGCCTGCCCCTGCCTGCCTCCATCAGTCCCGGCCCCAGCGAAGCCCTGCTACCTGGCCTTCCAGACAGGGCAGCTGGCCCCACCTCCCCGGCCACCAGCCAGGCTCCTCCTGCAGTCTCTTTAGCGTGTGACATGGGCCTCCAGCCACCAGCACTGGGGATGCATAAAGACTGGGGGACACTCTAGCAATGCACTGGGGAGGTTCCGAGAGCCACAAAGAGCACCGGGATTTGAGCCTAAGAACCTGGTGCTGGTCTTATGGTGCAGTGGGTTAAGCCACTGCTTGCAATGACACTAGCATCCCATATCCCAGCATTCTACACTGGAGTGCCAGTTTGAGTCTTTGCTTCTCTGCTTCCAATCCAGCTCCCTGCTAATGAGCCTAGGAGCTGGCGCCATGGCTCCCTTGGTTAATCTTCCACCTGCAGTGCCGGCATCCCATATGGGTGCCGGGTTCTAGTCCCGGTTGCTCCTCTTCCAGTTCAGCTCTCTGCTGTGGCCCGGGAAGGCAGTGGAGGATGGCCCAAGTGCTTGGGCCCCTGCACCCGCATGGGAGACCAGAAGGAAACACCTGGCTCCTGGCTTCGGATCAGCATAGCGCCGGCTTTAGCGGCCATTTGGGGAATGAACCAACAGAAGGAAGACCTTTCTCTCTGTCTCTCTATCTTTCACTGTCTATAACTCTACCTGTCAAATAAATAAATAAATTTTAAAAAAATGAGCCTAGGAGAGCAGCTGCAGCTGAGTGATGTCTGGGGAACTCTGGGCTCTGAAGGCTGGGGCTGGGGAAAACCCCACGATCACCCCCAGGTCCCGCCTCTCTCTGACAGCGGCCAGGATGGGAAGAGAGGCTGCTTCATGGTGCCCTGTGCAGCTGTAAGCTGGGCAGTGCTTGTGGGCGTGGGCGTGGTTAACCAGGCCTTCACGAATTCTGTGTGTCCTGGAGGGGCCCAGCTTGCACACTGGACTGCCAGGTTCTAGGCCACGTCCTGGCTTTGCAAGTCGGGTGATTTCTCTGTGCCTCAGTGGCTTCAACTGTGCACTGGGGGTAGATGACCATACGTGCAAGATGCCAACTAATATATGTAGTATTCCTCCCCAGTGAGCATTCAGAAACACAAACTCTCCGTAGCTTTCCACGCCTCCCAAGAACCCGTGTCACCCCTCCTACTGTCCCTGTTCTGTCCCTGGGGGAACACAGGCCATTTGCCTCCCTTCCCCAAACCCCGACTGCTTTAGCCATCTGCCAGCCCAAGGGGTGTGCAGTCCTGCAGGAAGCCGGGCAGGTGCTGAGCTGCGGAATGGCCCACCGCTGACAAGTCCCTGGGAAGGGTGGGCGGGGGGCCGCGGGCCTAGGTGTGGGGAAGGAGTGCTGAGTGGAGGTGGGGGTAAGAGGTCGCCCCCTGTGACCCATGGCTGGCCTGTAACTCCAGGGCCACTGTCTTCCAACTGCCAAGCTCCTTCTGGGGAGCATCCCCAGCAAGAGGGGAAAATGACGGCAAAAAGCCCCAGGCCAGCGGCTGCTCCCTGCTCCCTGCCCAACAGCAGGGCTCAGGTACACCTGTAACTCATGCTGGGGGAAGCTGGCGTCTGTGTGGCTCAGCCCCCTGCGCTGCTGCCTGTGGCTGTCTGAGAAGCCTGGGGCAGTAACTGCTCCTTGCTGCAGACCTTGGGAGCCGACTTCCTGTGACTAGGGAGGAAGTTCAAGGTAAGCAACCCACTAGGCCCCCGGAGCCAACAGGTGCGGAAGAAATAGGTACCATCCCCCTCAGCCAGGCCACCTGTGGGCCACACCCCAGGACAGGAGCCCTTTGGGCACGGACAAGAGCAGCGGCCAGAGCTCCCAGAGGGTCTAGAGATCAGAGCAGTGCTGGGGCGAGGCAGGAACTGAGTCCCTAGGAGCAGAGATGCTAACAGGGCTCAGTGGAGTGAGAAGCCACTCTGGGATCCTCAGGGGCTACGGCCATGTTCTAGAATCAGACTGTGAGGTGCTAACCGTGGCTGTATCAGCTTAGAACAGGCAGCCTTTATAGTATACAAATGGGCTGCAGCAGGCCGTATCGGGACCCCTAAGCAGTGGGCCAGGCTTTGGCCACACCTGCCCCTCACAGCAGTGCCTCTTGGTGGGGTATGGCCACCAGCAAGCCCATCTGGGTCACAGTCCACAGGTAACAAATGGTCCATGCCGCTCCCTCTGTGGTTCAGGGAGACAGGGCCAGCTTCTCTGGGTGCTTCCTGAACCAGCCTTGCCGCTGGGCCCTGTGCCTCCTGGGAAGGGCTGCCCTGCCACCCTGGGGGTACCCTGAGCCTGCTAATTTCTCAGGGAAAGGGAAATAGCAAGGCCAGAGAGACCCCAAATGTGGCAAATGCCCTCCGCCGTGCCTTCACCAGGGACCACAGAAACCAGGTGGTCCTGATTCAATAGCCCTGACCTTCTGGGCATGGTGGGTCCCCCCGGCAAGGGTCAAGGGCACCTCTCTGCAGCACGCCCCTGCATGGTCAGCTGGGGGGAGGCAGGGGGTGCACCTGGAGTTTTAGAAGTTTAGCTTCCAATAGTTAGTGGCAGAGAGGCAGTAACTCAACCACTCTGAGCCCAGGCTTCTTCATCCACAGAAAGCCTCAGGAACCGCCCAGCAGTGTGCTGATGGTTATACAGCATAAGCTACACTCACGGCTCCAGCCCCGCAGCCAGTCTTCTGGCTCTGGCCAACGAGCGGGCAGGTGTAATATCCAAAGTTGCCACAAGGTGGGGCTAGAGGTGCACAGAGCCCACGAACGGAGTCACTTGAAGGGTTACCAAGTGCCAGCAGTGCCTATATTCCCGTCAACTTTAAGAGCCAACATATTACAGGGCTTGTGAAGGGTAAGGGGTCCCCCAATCTCCAGACTGCCTGTCCCTTCCTCACTAGACCGTGTCTATGAACGACCCTCACTGTCACAGCCGTCAGCCCCACCCTAGACCCTCATTCTTGCCTACTTGCACCACAGCAATAGCCAATGGGTCCTGGTAGGACCATAGTCAGGAGGGACCCTGGAGGCCCTCGAGGTCTGCCCCCTGCCCTGATGCTCAAATGTAGCAATGGCTCGCAACTGCTCAGCCCATCTCCCCTGGGGACACCCTTCCACCCATGCTCTCCTGGGAGATGGAATTATGCAGCATCCTGAAACTGCTGCCGCCGACTCCGGCCTGCACACCTCCCCTGCCACTGCCCCCGAGCAGCCAGCTCTTGCCTCCGCTCTGGCTCAGATGCCACCTCTTCAGGGAAGGCTGCCTGGATTTCTGACCAGGCTGGTCTGTGGCTGCGGACGGCCCGGCACCTACAGTTGCTTGTTCCACTTCTGCCTTCTCTGTTGACTGGGCAGCTGTTGTGAGCCCCATTGTACAGGCGAGAAAACTGAGGTTTGGGGAGTTTGCAACAGTTGCCAGGCCTCAGGGCAAGTGGGTGAGGAGCCAGGGCTCCCATCAGCCCCTGTGACTCTTCTCTGCTCCTCACAGAGCCAGTGGGGCCCCTGCTGGTGCTGCACTGCCCTCACACCAGCGTCCCCCCAAGCAGGCACTGAGCCGAGCTCTGTACACCACTGTGGTCCCTGCGCCTCCCACCTGCATGCCAGGAGATGGAGCCTGGTCTGGGAGGCTGGAGGCCCTGGCTGGAGGCTCAGCTCCTCCCGGGCAGGTTACAGAGAGCAGTCATGATGAGGCAGGGGATGCTGAAGCCCACGAGGACCACAGCACAGCAGCCAAGCAGGCCTGGGGCTCGGAGCAGGGCTCCTCTCTCCAGCTGCAGCCTCCAGAGGGCGCTGTGGGCCCTGGGAGTGAGAGGTGGGCAGGTAAGGGCCTTGCTGGCACCTGCACACCAGGACCATCCCCCCCAGGGCTCACGTCTTGGGGAACCACAGAGAACACAAGCCTGAGAAAATAATGAGGACCCTGCAGCCCCCACACATACCAGGATCTCCTCCCCTGCCAGCTCCTCCCATGCCTGCTTGGGACACTGAAAATCCTGGGCGCAAAAGAGAACCATCCTTTTCCCCAAACATGGCCCTCAGCGCCCTCTGCCCTGAGCCAACACAGGCGAGTTTGAATCCAGGTCCCCCCAGCCTGCCCACCCAGCGTGGCGGCCAGGCTCAAGGAAGTCCCTTTCAAGTGGTGTGGACACAGCCTCCCGTTGGCGCCTTCCTGCCACCTGCCCACCTGGGTTGAAGCGGCCTGGTGGGGGGGGCAGGGGTGCTTACATAAAGCTCCTCACTCCCACCTCCCCCAACCCAGTCCCCCAGGGGACCTGTAGCCCCTGGCTCCTGCTGGCTCTCACCACCAGCATAAAGGGGCTCCTTGTGCAGTGGCTGGTGGCAGGGGTGCTGCAAGGACAGCGTGGCTTGGGTCCCTGGCCAGAGAGGAGCTGAACAGAACTCTGCCCAGCATGGGGTGGGCAGCTCTGTACCACAGCTCCCAATCCACGGTGCCTCGGGGAGGGACAGGATGTGAGGTGCCAGCAGGGCACTCGGGGACAGAGGGGTCCTCAGCAGCCCTGGCGAGGACCCCCGAATGGAGAGGGGCTCGGTGAGACTCAGCCCAGCCCCCACCCGCAGTTCCATCCACCTCAGTCACTAACCTAGCTCCTCTCTCCTCTCTTTCTCCCCCCGCCCTTTCATTTGAGAGGGGAAGAAAAAGAAAAATGAGAAAGAGACACACACACATAGGGATAGAGAGAGCTCCAATGCGCTGGCTCACCCCCATATGCCCACAATGGCTGGGACTGGGTCAGGCTGAAGCCAGGAGCCAGGAAGGCAACCGAGGTTTCCCAGGGGGTGGCAGGGACACGGCTGCTTGTGCCATCACCACTGCCTTCCAGGGCCTGCAGGAGCAGCGTGTGGAATCCACTCCAATATGAGACGCAGCATCTTAACTACTAAGCTAAATGTCTGCCCCAAGCCTAGTCTTTCTTTTTAAATTTTTTTAAATTATTTCATCTTTATTTGAAAGGCAGAGAGAGAGAGAGAGAGAGAGAGAAAGAGAGAAAGAGAGAAAGAGAGAGAGGAGAGATTGATCTTCTATCCACTGGTTCATCCCCAAATGTCTGCAACAGGGCTGGGCAAGGCTGAAGCCAGGAGTCCGGAACCCAATCCGGGTCTCTCACATGGGTGGCAGGGACCCAAGTATGTAAGCCATTACTGCTGCCTCCTGGAGTGTGCATTAGCAGGAAGCAGGGTTGGAAGTGGAGCCAGGACTTGAGCCCAGGCACTTTGATATGGAATTGTGGGTGTCCTGAGCCACATCTTAACCACTGCACCGAATGCCTGGCCCCACCCCTTTCCTGAGCAGTTCCTCTGCACCCAAGCCTGGGCCTCAGAGGAGAGGGGACGACAAACGGGAAGTCCTACTCATGGAGCATCTGTCTTGGGTGGCATTTGATACACACAAGACCCTCACAACCGTCCCACAGAGCGGTGCCAGGGGCCCCTTGTGCAGATGGGAAAACTGAGACTTGACAGCAGCAGGACTCATTCAAAGGCCGCAGCACCACTGTGTTCTCTGTTGTGTCTGCAGTCAGTTGGCCCCAGTAATTCCAGCCTAGTGGGAGCCTTGAGCTTGGGGTTCGTGGCTTGCAGTCCCCGGCACACAGTAGGTGCTCAGTAAGTACCTGCTCAGTGAAGGAAGGCTGCAGCAGAGAGCTCGCCCCCCCAGGAAGAGGAGGGACATGTGCTCTACACACACGCTCTGCCCTCATTCTCACCCTCCCCGAGCTGTGTGACTCCCGGACAGGGAAGGCTATGGCCAGTGTGGACCCAAGGTCACACTGCGTGGACTGCAACCCGAGACGCTGGCGGCCAGACAGGAGTCAAGTGGTCCAGCTGCCTTCCCAGCTGGCCAGACCTGGAATTCAGCTGGGAGTGGGGCGGCAGGGGAGTCCCGGAGGAGCCCCCCATATTCTGCGTGTTGCCCCAGCTGCAGTGCCACAGCCACCTTAACCCTGCATCTTCCCGCTGGGGGCCCAGGCAGGGCTGCCAGGCTCCACCTGTCTCCCAGACACTGCTTCCCCAGGGGGCAGGCAGCTATAGCCACCCCAGTTTGCCACCAAGTCCTGGGGGAAACAATGGCTCCGGAACACTGCACAGGAGGGAGGGGAGTGAGCTTTCTTGAATCTGTATCCCCACCCCAGTCCCTAATTAGCTGCCTGCCTCCTGCCCCAGTCCTCCTTCCCGGGAAACCTCCTCAGTGACCTGGAAGTGAGCCCTCACCTCAGTCCCCAGTCCCCGCCTGGCCCCCAAACCCAGCACTCTAGTGGAGCCGGCTTCCTTGGAAGGTAGGTAGCACCCCCGCCATGTCTGTGAACGCCCCGCAGGTGGCAGGGGTGTAGGGGGCTGGGCCAGCGGCTTTCCCAGCCACACTCCAGGCCCCTGGGCCAGAGGGAAGCTGGGTTCCAGCAGGGCTACGGCAGGGACAGTTCTGTCACCCTCGTTCCAGGTCACAGTAGAGGGTGGCTCTGTGGCCCTGGGGTTGAAAAGCAAAAACCAGTTTAGCAGGGCTCGGCTCTTCCCTTGCCATTTCATGAATTTAACCAGGGACAGTGAGGGCCTTGAGCTGAGAGGGGGCAGCAGGGAGCAGGAGACCCTCTGGACTGTGGTCCACATGTGCCTGCTGTGGACGTCCTGGCTGGGAGCTGCCAGGCTGGCAGTGGGCCTGCTAAGCAGAATACTGCGTGAGTGGCCGGAGGGAAACAGAGTGGCTCAGCTGTGGCCTCAGTCTTCTCATCTGTAATAAGGGGGCGCCAGGGGCTTGGGCTGGGAGTGGAGGCTGACAATAGTGAGGGAACCACAACCCCAACAGGAGACCAAGAAGGCAGACCCCTTCCTTCCCTTTCCTGCTCCCCCATCACAGGACACTGGCCTGTGTGCCCACGTTCCCCCCCCACACACACACACACTGGGACACTCACTGCATGTACTTGCCGTCCTGTACTCACACGGACACACACTGGCACACACTCCTAGCCAGCTGCTGGCGTCCTCAGAACACGTGGCTACAGACAGGATGACTGTGTCCCCACCCCGAATTCATAATGAAATCCCAATGGCCAAAGGGAAGGGCTCGGCAGGCAGGCCTTTGGGAGGTGATCAGGCCAGGAGAGCGGCCTCCCCAGGACTGGCATTGGTGCCGGCAGAGGACACCCCAGAGAGCTTGCGTCCCCTTCCAGCAGGTGGGGACCTAGGGACCAGGAAGGGGACCCTGGCCAGACACTGAACCTGCCGGCGCCTGAACCAGGACTTCCCAGGCTCCAGAGCCGTGAGCACCAGAAGCCACCCAGTCCATGGCACTCTGTGTGGCAGCCCGAATACACACCATCCTCACGAGGGAAACAAATGTCGGAGGGGCCGAGGTGGATCTCCCCCTGCCCCGGCTGTGGCTCAGGGCTGGGGCTCCAGGCATGCGTCTGGGGCCGCCCGCCCAGCTTCAGGTCCTGGCCCTGCCTCTTGCCGGCTGGGTGGCCTTAGGTGAGCCTGGGTGACGTCACGTCACCGTCAGAGCTGCCAGCTAGGACTACTGTGAAGGTGGAGTGGCGTCAACCATTCCTTCATCCATTCCGCAATACTCCTGAGCACCCGCTCTGGGCCGGGTACTGTTCTGGGTGCTGGGGATCCAGCCAGGAGCAGGACAGGTCCGCGTCCCTGCCTCTTCTCCTCCAGGGCGGGGCGCTGCACTGACCACAGAGAAGACGTCCGCCTGCTCTGGCTGCTGCGGCAAAACCCCTCGCACCAGAGAGCGTGCCGATAGCAGCCACGAAAGGCACTGTTCAGTGTCCTGGGGCTGGGAAGTCCAAGGACAAGGCACCAGCAGCTCTGGGGTCTGGCAAGAGCCCCGAGCCCCTTCTTCCATGGCGGTGCCTTCTAGTGTGTCCTCACATTGGGGAGGGGGCCGGGGCAGGCTCAGCCCATGTACAAGGCACTAATCCCATTTGTGATGCAATCACCCCCAGAGGCCCTCACACTGGGCACTGGGTTCCAGCAGGTGCATGGCAGCACTCAGGCGCGACGAGTGAGTAAGTGGGTCACAAGCCAGTCGGGGCAAGGGACGTAGAAGAAAGAGGGAGCTGGGAGGAGCAGGCAGCGCCTGAGACACAGGGCAGGCAGGGCTGGCCTCACTGGGAGGCACTTGGAGCAAGGCCTGGAAAGAGGTGTGGGGACAGTGAGGGGCTCTCTGGGGTGGGGCTGGGGAGCTAAGTGTTCCAGGCAGAAGGTAGTGCCAGCACAAAGACACGGCCTTGGGAACGTGGCTGGCAGGTGCCAGAGCAGCGAGCCAGGGGCAGTGTGGCCGCACTTGAGTGTATGTGGGGGGTGGAGGTGGGGGTAGGGGGTGCAGCAGCTGGATCAGAGCGGCGAGGGTCCAGCCTTGCCTCCCAGGAACATGCAGCCACCGGAGGCTTTGCGGGGAGCCAGTGACACGGTTGTGCCTATTTTAAACGCCACTGAAACAGAGCACGGGGACACGTGGCTGAGGCAGGGGGCGTGGAGATATGTGGGCAGTCTGGCTGTGTTCTGAAGGCAGCGCCCACAGGTTTGCTGGCGAGTTGGATGGAGGGGTGTGAAGTGAAGAAATAAACCCAGAACAATGCTGGGATTGTGGGGTCCAGGGGCTGAGCCAGAGGCCCCGAGAACGTCACACACCAAGGGAAGGTCATGGAAAAGTGGGATTAAAAGACAGCACACAGGGGCTGCTGCTGTGGCATCATGGGGTTTAGTCACTGCGGGGGATGCCTGTGTCCCATTATTGGCGTGCTGGTGGGGGTTCCGGCTACTGTGCTCGGGTCCCACTAATGTATCTTTGAGGCAGCAGAGGATAGCCCAAGCACTTGGGTTCCTGCCACCGACATGGGAGACCCAGATGAGGTTCCGGGTCCCTGGCTCTCTCCAGGCCCAGACCTGGCTGTTGTGGGCATTTGGGAATGAATCAGTTGATGGAAAATCTCTCTCTCGCTCTCTCTGTCTCTGTCATTCTGCCGTTGAAATAAATCTTTTTAAAAAAGATAACAACATTTCCCACAAGCTTCCTCAAGTCCCCAGTGCACATCAGCCAGCGTTAGGAGGAAGAGGAGGGGAGGAGAGGTCCCCAGAGCAACCTTCAGGAGCGAGGGGATGTATGAAAAGGCAAAGCCACCAGGGCTGCCGGAAGGTGACCGTGCAGAGCACCATTCCAGCCGGGGCTGCTGGTTTTGAAGAGCAGCCGCTGGTCTCCAGGGATGGCCCACAGAAGCCAGTGCACAGCCTGGGATCAAAGGCGAGGGGCTGGGCCCGCCGCGCCCTCCCCCAGCAAGTCTGGGCTGTGGTGGGCCTTGTAGGTTCCCTGGCCCAGCCCCCGGGGAATTCCCAAGGCCCCTGCAGCAGTGCACTTGAAAGAGACCGGGGTTATCTGCAAAATTCCAATTAAATCCACAGGCTTTGATAATTTGATAAGCCATGCCACAGTTGCCCCAGAGTCCAAATACGCTGTCACTCGATCCCGTGTTTACGTCTCAGGGTGGGGGTGGGGTGGGAACACGGTGGGCTGCGAAGGTGCAAGCAGCCCTGGGGGACGCGGACAGGGTCTTCCGTGACCACTGCCCTCTGTCTGCAGCTCCTGGGGGAAGCTGAGCCGCAGAAGCCTCTGCCTACAGCTGACCCCACTTCCAGGGTCCCAGGTCCATGGGGCTGGAGGGGGTCCTGTCCTCAGACCTCTCTCCTGCCAGAGCAGTGGCCAACTGGAGAGATAGAGGCAGGGAAGGGCCAGAGCCAGGGAGGCTCAGATGCCAGCCCCTCCCTGCCGAAGCACCCCTGTGCTCTGCAGGGTGGAGCCCGCCCTGAGCCACCCTCCAGCCTGTTCCCCAGCCTCCAGCCAACAGGTGAGGGCGGACTGTGCCGCGGCCCCTCCCCCACCCCAGCCTGGTGAGCTCCCTAAACCCTGTGAGCTCAGGGGCATCTCGCTGTAGGGATGCAAAAACAGGGGCAGAGGGGCTGAGCACAGGGCCAGAGATCACAGAGCCTTAAGTGGCAGGGCCTGACCCCAGAGCCTGGTCCTGCAAAGCCACTTCCACTGCCTCGCCAACACACACGCGTCTCCTGGAGCCACCATTCCTCCCTGGCTTTGCAGAGATGGGCAAGAGGTTAACCTGCTGCTGTTAGTGTGCAGGTGGGCGGGTGTATGTAGCTGAGTGGCAGAGAGCAGGTTGGGGGGTTAGAGGACAAACGGGGGACTGGCTGCTCCTCTGACCATTAAGGACCCCTTTCCCCACCTGCAGGGCACATGGGAAATTCCAACACCTGCCTGCCTAGGGAGCAGTGACACCTCGACACCTCTCTCCCCGGGAGGCTGGGGGAGGACATTGCAGCCGAAGCCTGGCAGGCGTGGGCCCAGGGCAGCACCTGCCAGTCCCCAGAGCCTTCCTGTGCCCCGGGAAGAAGGGGAGGGCGACAGAAGAGACACTGAGTCCCCGACCATGAGGCAGGCAGCAGGAACGGAAAGAGTCTGGGCTTCTGTTTGGAACCTGGCAGTTCTGGGCTCACGTTCCTGCTCCAGCCGTGAGCCTGTTTCCTTATCTGTAACGTGGGGATGGGAATGCTTCACCCTGGGTGCAAACCTCTCTCGGTGCCTGCCCCAGTCTCTCTGATAACTCTCTGGGGTGGGGGTGGGGCAGCAAGAACAGGGATGGCTCACTGTTCCCCCTTGCAGAAGAGAAAGGGCCTGGAGGCCATGCAGCCAGCAGGCAGCAGATCTGGGGCTGTGGACCTCGGACCTCGGACCTCGGACCTCGCACTCTGCGCCCTGTACTTGCACCCTTTCCACACTGGGAACCAGGTTGCTAAGGTGTTTCTCATGGGTGGTGGCATTTGCTCTTTTTTTTGAAGCCTGGAGTAGAGCGGCCAGCAACAGAGATGGCTTTGGCCAGGCTGGGTGAGATTCTGAGCTGGGTATTGCCTAGGCCACTTCAGGGTCTGAGTCTTTCAGTGTGGGTGCAAAGAGACAGAGTAGGCAGGGCTGGCATGTATGAGGGTACAGGTTGTGCACTCTACAACCTCCATGGGCACCACGCACAGGATGTGCAGGGAGAATGGTGCCCCTGGAGCCATGCAATTCCTATCCTTGTCTTCATCAGCAGGTGGCTCCCCGCCTCCCTCCCCCCGTCCCAGACAGTCCCTGTGTCCTGGTCCTTCCTTCCCTCTGCAGGACACGGGGCAGCAGTGGCCTCTCTCCCACCACCCTTGTACTTTAACACTTCAGAGGAGCAGACAGAGCGAGGAGATCAGTTAGCATCGCATTCAGTGCCCTCCCCAGCCTCTCCCCCACCCAGCACCCTCCCTGGCTGCCTTCTCCTGCCCGCCTGAGTGAGGGAGGGCGGCCGGCAGGGTAGACTCCACGTGGCCGTGGGTGATGAGCATCCTGACTCCAGGGAGGAGAAAGACCTGCCCAATTTCCCGTTTCTGCTGCTAAAACCACCGGGTGAAGTTCGGGTCACTTTTGGGAATGATCACAAAGTCTGTCGCAGCAGCCCAGGGCTGCCGAGGGCTCCAGGGTGACAGCTCATCCGGGAGCCCACACCAGCACACACGGCGCTCAGCTGGGAACTCAACCATGGACACGAGAGGGAGGGGCTGTAGAGCGGGTGCCCATTACCCCTCCTGTCCGCTCCTCTGCTCCCTCTAACCCCTGTGAGCTGCAGAAAACCCGCTTCCCAAAGGTAAAGACGCCCTCACTTGCCAGTGCTGGGGTACAGGGGAGTGAGGAGCCTGGGGGACAACTGTCTTGGGTTCACTGGCCCATTGTCCTGGGCCTGGCCGCCCCGGCGGGCCCTGCCTACGCCCCCTTGGCCTCAGGCCACACCTCCCAGGAACACAGTGGAGGCCCGAGCTGCCACTTACTCTTTTGGGGGGTTGACGTCCTCAGGTCGGGCCTCAAAGAACCGAAAGACCTCATCACACTGTGAAATGTGGGGAGGCAGCCGGACCAGGGCCTGTGGAGAGACAGGAAGCAAGGGCGTTAGGCACGACGAGGCTGGGGACAGGAAGACCGAGAGGGGTCGGGTCAGACTGACATCGATGGGCAGGCTCCAGGAAGATGTAGCCAAGAAGCCACTTGCTCAGCCGGTAGACAATGAACCAGCGATTCACCGACCGGCCAACGGCTGAAGCCACTCTCCTCCCTCTGCCACCAGCTAGCCATATTAACTAACCAGCCAGACACGTAACAAATAAGATGACTGAAAAGAAATAACCAGTTGACCAACTAAATAATGAGCCAACCCAGAAAAACACAATGGCCGCGGAAGCTGAGCTGGGCGCTCAGGAACTGGTCACTGTGCTGGCCCAAGATCCTTAGTGTAACAACGCCGAGCCCCATCCTGCCAGCCTGGTCTCCCACTAGCCACGGTCCGGCCACGCCAGATGGTCCCCTTCCCTAGACCATGCAACTAATGACTGATCCATGGCATGTTGGAAGCCACCAACCAGGTGAACTGGGTGCTACAGGAGAGTGTGCTGGGACCCGGAAGGCTGTGGGGAGGGGGTTGGGCAATGGCTCTTCCAAGCTGAGTTCTGAAGGACGCGCAAGAAAGGGCACAGGGATCCAGCGTGGTGGCTGCAGGTGCTGAGTGGACGCAGGTGTGGCCTGAGCACACAGAGCGAGGGGTGGGGCGCTGGAGCGGGAGGTGGCAGGCGCCTGCAGGGAACGGGGTCAGGTGAAGGGCGTGGCAGGCTTCTGAGAAGACAGGGCACGAGCCAGGCGAGAGGGGCAAGGCAGGCTTGGACAGCACTGGGCACCTTGGGGGCGATGACAGCCGAGGCGAGGGTGTGGCCAGCTGGGAGCCTGTGGTTGTTCAGGGAAGGAGGGTGTGCAGCTGAAAAGCTGGGGGTGGTTTTGGGGTCCCAGAACGTCACAGCTGCTGCTGCACGCCGCAGCTCCTTCCTGGGACCACACAGAGAGGGGCCAGGAGCTGTAGGGCGAGGCCAGGTATAGCCTGCTTGTGGGGCCCAAAGAGTCACGGTGGGGAGGGCGACTGGAGCAAGGGAAGATCCCTGGGTCCAGGCAGACAGGAGAGGGCACTGCCAAAGCGGGCCAGGGGCTGGGGACAAGCAAACTCAGTGCTGGGGCCAGGAGAAGAAAGAACAAAACCCAGACCCGGGGGAGTGCACAAGCACAGGGGGTGAGGGCCTGTTGGCGGCTCGGGGCCCATCAGAAAGGACCCGGCACCGGGCTGGGCCTCTCCACGTCCCCTCTGCTGGCGCTGGCTCCAACCCAGAGGCTCCTGCACCCAGCACGGCGGGTCCTCAGAGTGTGTCACTGGGAACCCTCACAACAAGCCTCAGGAGTGCAGGACCCCCGCGTCCCTGATGAGGAAACGAGGGGCTCACAGAGGCCAGGGGCAGTCCCCAGGCACCAGGGAGGTGCAGACGGCCTCAGGAGATTGGCTCCGCACAGGAGGCTGGGGGCTGTTCTGTTGGTTTTTGTGTCCCCAGGCCCTGGAACGCCGCTGGCCATGCAGCAGGCCCCCACTGAGTGAGTGAACAAGGGTTCTGGGGGACAGCGGCCTGCTTCCGGGCTGCAGGGACCAGAGTGGGGCGAAGGCCAGCACAGCAGCCTTGGACTGCACGGACAGAATTATGGGGTGAACGCTCCTCTGAGCTGGTCACACAAGACAGGATGGCATCAGGCACAAGGCATCCAACCAGGAGGGCCCGTCTCCACACCCAGGCAGGACGGGACACGACCAGACTGCAGCAGGCAGCTCTCTGCGCAACTCCCAGTGGTGTCTGCTAGGGCCCCAGGCTTTGCACGCGTCTCTAAGCTGCGGCACCACGAGAAAAGGGGGGAAATTAACATTGACTGAGCTACTCCCACGCATCGGCCCCGGTGACTTCTGCAATCATCTGACACATGCAAGGGCTTTTCAGGGTGGGCTAGACACGGGCATGGGCCCTGGTGTCACCGCTACAGAAAGACCTTTTGTCCAGGCCACGGACCTCATGGCCTCAGGGCTGCTGTGGGCTGAGGTCATCAGTGGGAGGGGGCAAAGTTCCAGCCCCATGCTCAGGGGGCAGGGTGGGTGGAGCCTGTACCCCACGGCTTTCACTTGACACATGTGTTACCTGCTGCTTTCTCCCCTGGGGAAGGAGTCAGGGAGGGGCAGGCAGAGACAGACATGCATACAGACAGACAAATGGACAGGGAGGTGGGGGAGGGAGGGAGACAGGGGAAATCAGGCCAGTGCAGAGGAGGGCTGGGGCGGGGAGCAGGGAAACCATTGCCAGAGGCCTGGCTGCATGCACAGCCACTGGCTGGCGACCTCCCAGAGAGGGGGGGTGGGGGCGGGGCAGCAGGGCACGCTCCCCCCAGAGAGGGGGGGTGGGGGCGGGGCAGCAGGGCACGCTCCCCCCAGCTCCGCACGGCTGCCCTCCACAGGCACAGGCCCCTGCTGCCCCAGGGCCAGCGGCGAACAGAGGGGCCCTTGATGCCGACCGAGTGCAGCATTCCGGGCGCAAGGACCGCGTGGGCTGTGAGGGCCCCAGACAAAGCAGCCTTTTGGTGCAACAGCCGTGGCATCTTTACTTACCAGGGAGCCTGCGGGGAGCCACGCTGAGGGCCTGTCCTGATTGCAGCTCCCATCAGCGCTGCTGCCAAGCCCAGGCCAAAACCACTTGGCAGAAGAGGCTGGCGCTGAGTCCCCAGGGCCTATGTGGCCAAGAAGGCCCAAGCGGGAGAGCCCTGAACGCAGTCATTCGGGGCAGAACAGGGTGGTGGCAGACGCAGCACAGATATTTCCTGGGAACCCCCCACCTGGCTCAAGTCTGCCACTAGACACGGACTAGGCGGGTCCCGTAGGTAGGGAGGCCACGCAGACCTGGGAGCGCGTCCCCGTGCCGGCCACTCATTTCTGGCCCTCTGGGAGATCAGTCCGAGGGGTTTCATAGGGCACCTGCCCACCGCCGGGAAGGTGAGGGAGGGGGATGAAGAGCAGGGGCCCAGGACATGGGTTTGTCCTCCCAGTTCTGTCACTGCGGCTCCATAGGTGAAAGCCACTGTGTGCACTGGAGATAGCACTGGAGTGCAAGGCAGCAGAGCCTGACTGGAGCCCCAGTTTTCAGATACCTGCTGTGTCGCCTTGGGCAGCCCGCATCACCTATCTGGCTGTCGCTTCTTCCAGGATGAAACAGACTAATTCTGGAAGTCATCCAAAGGATGTCTCATGGGGCCAGTGCTGTGGCGCAGTGGGTTAATGCCTTGGCCTGAAGCGCCAGCATCCCATATGGGTGCCGGTTCAAGACCCGGCTGCTCCACTTCTGATCCAGCTCTCTGGCCCGGGAAAGCAGTAGAAGATGGCCCAAGTCCTTGGGCCCCTGCACCCATGTGGGAGACCTGGAAGAAGCTCCTGGCTCCTGGCTTCAGATAGATGCAGCTCTGGCTGTTGCAGCCAGTTGGGGAGTGAACCAGCAGGTAGAAGACTTCTCTCTCTCTCTCTCTCTCTCTCTCTCTCTCTCTCTCTCTCTCTTCCTCTCCTTTTCTCTCTGTGTAACTCTTTCAAATAAATAAATAATTTTTTTTTTTAAAAAGGATGTCTCACGGAATGAGCTCTGTAGGCCCATGTCAACTGGTTCCTGGAAAGCTGCCCCCATCCTAGACAAGGCCCCTGAGCTGTCCCATGGGAACTCTGATGGGGCCAGCTCCTACAGCGATGACATCCTAGGGGACTGTCTCATTCAGTCATCACACCGACTCTCAAGAGAAGGGGGGACGACTATGATTCCAACGTTGTAGAAGGAAGTAAAGCCCAGAGAGGTTAAGTCAGTTCCCAAGGCCACACAGCTCGTAAGCAGCACCACTTTGAATCAGGCTGTCCGAGTCCAGCTCCTTTGCTCTGTCTGATCTACTCTCTGCTGCCTGCAGTGTCACCCACAGGCATTTGACTGGGGAGCTGGTTTTCCAAAGGACTCCTCCTTTGGACCTCCGGCTGGGGCCAATGCAGCTCGGAGACATTCTGCGGTTTCTTCTGTGGCAAGTTCACTCATCTGATCTGTCACTCCATCTCACTGCGCCTCTCCACCCCAGGTGAGGTCAGAGACTCCCGAGGGCCCCAGGGTTGCAGAAGGGCTGGAACAAACGTGACCTCACAGCCCTCGGAATCCAGGCTGGGGAGCACTGTCCAGGGGCACTAGTACCCTAGGAGGTCAGCTGAGCTGACCCCAGTTCCCTCCTGGTCCTATTCTTCTGTGGTCTAGGGGGCTGGTGAGCTGGGGAAACGGGGCAGAGGGAGCTCAGGCTGGGGGTTCTGGGGAGGGAGGTGCAGGGCCACCCAGTTGTCGCAATTGGCGGGTTCTGCCAGGGCCCCTCCCCTCTTTCCTGTACCACCCCAAGCCCACTTCCCATGCCAGGTGTCATCACTGAAGATGGCAAAGGCCTAGACAGGGAGAGGGTGGCTGTGTGCATCAGTGGGCACGAGGCTGCTTTGCAAATGCAAGCGGCCTGGGCTCAGGCCCCCACCCTCCATGGAGCCCACCTCTCTGGAGGACACCTATCCCAGGACAAAGAACAAATTTCTGCAACCGACAAAACCCCCGTGGGTGCCATGCATGGGGTGCACCGTTTCCCTCTTCTCAGCAGCTTCAGTTTCTTATCAGTGTAACTCTCACAGGTGGCAGCCCGGTGGTTCTGGGGGTGGGGTGCGGCACAGGGGGCTGCAGTCCTGCCCCATGCCTCCCCCACCCCTGGGGGCTGCCCATAACCTGCCCTGCCAGGACTGTTCTTTCTAGATCACCAGGCAGAAAGCCAGGGTGAGAGACATGAGAGACCTGGAAGACACTCCTGGCTCCTGCCCTCAGCCTGGCCTAGCCCGGCCATTGTGGCCACTGGGGAGCGAACCCGAGGACAGAAGATCTCTGTCTCTTCCTTTCTCTCTCTCTGTAACTCTGACTTTGAAAAAAATAATAACAGTAAGCATGTAACCACGCTGCCCATTAAATTAACTTTGAGAAGCACAGAAATGCTTTTGGAGCCTCTGTGACAGACACCTGGCACTCAGGGCAGGGTGCAGACACACAGAGCAACCACGGTGGGTGCTCGTGAGTTCCCCAGGATGCTCATGTGAGCTGCTGCACGCATGACCGCGATGAACCCTGAGATCTGGCTGTGAAGCCACTGTTAGGCGGCGAGTGGCTGGCCGGCGAGGGCAGGAGGCCACAAGTGTGCAGAGATGCGCTACATGGACAGACTCTCCCCGTCTGAGGCCCTGTAGAGGAGCCGGCTGCTCTGTGTGCTGAACCAGCTACATGATTGGGGCAGCAAATCTCAGACTCTGAGCACACTTTGTCCAGCAGGCCCAAGGAGGAAGGTGTGGCCAGGCAAGCAGGGCTGGATGTGCTGGGCATATCAGTGTGTCTCAGGGACAGGGCTGGTCATGCAGTGACTGTACGAGGCGCTGGCAGTGACACTGAGCAGACTGGGTGCTGAGTGGTGGCAGCTAGGGTTGTCTGGTGGCAGAGCTGTGAAACACCACACCGGTTGGCCATGATCATGAACTGTGGCTGGCTCATCTCTCATGATCATTCCAAGGCCAGTGGGTTTCTCAATCAGACCACAGAGGCCAGATTTCTAGGTCAGCAGAGCTAAATGCCACACTGTACTGGCCGCCCCCTTGCATTCTCCAAGTCCATTCCAGCCTATGGCAGGGCTGCTTGGTGGGCCTGGGACACAGCTCCTAGCCTGGCCCTGAGCAGTTCCCAGCTGTGTTAATTAGCACAAGAGGCCCCTAGGGTGCAGACCCCACTTCTGCAGCTCCCCGAGGCCCTCTGGAGATTAGAGGCAGCCAGTTCCTCCTGCAGCTACTGGGGGAGACAGCCTTCTGCAGTACCCAGCTGCAGGACTTGCAGCCATCAGTCCTGGATGGAAAAGGCTTCCTCCCGTCCTCGGCCCCTCCTCCATCACGTCCCCATGGATTGAACTTCATGGGAAAGGAACAAAACCCCAGCCTGCAGTCATCAATTGAATTAAAAACAGTGAATGTCCTTCCAAGAGAAAAATGAACACGGACCAGAAGAGGAGCCTCCCGCCCCAGGGAGTTAACTATCATGGGGTATCCTTTCAGGACAAGGCCGAGCAGCCACTGTAACCTGCAGAAAATCCCCACTTTGGTTTCCTGGAGAGTGTACGGGAGTGCGTGCCTTCCTATTATTACGTCCGGTTAGGTAATTCAGCAACTTGGTTCTTATTTAGCACTTCTACTGCCAGGCATAATGATTCAGATTTATAAAATATTAGAGTAAAATAGAACCTTGTGGGTAATAAGGACAGAGCACTTCCAGAGTTACAAAACATTGAGAAATAAATAAGTTATATATAAATATATTGTCCACTCAACTTCTGGGAAGTAGTTTTTTTTTTTTTTTTTTTTTTTTTGACAGGCAGAGTGGACAGTGAGAGAGAGACAGAGAGGAAGGTCTTCCTTTTTCCCTTGGTTCACCCTCCAATGGCCGCTGCGGCCCGTGCGTTGCGGCCGGCGCACTGCGCTGATCCGTAGCCAGGAGCCAGGTGCTTCTTCTGGTCTCCCATGTGGGTGCAGGGTCCAAGCGCTTGGGCCATCCTCCACTGCACTCCCGGGCCATAGCAGAGAGCTGGAATGGAAGAGGAGCAACCGGGACAGAATCCGGCGCCCCAACGGGGACTAGAACCCAGTGTGCCGGCGCCACAGGTGGAGGATTAGCCTATTGAGCACGGCACCGGCTGGGAAGTAGTTTTTTAATATTTATTTTTTAATTTACTTGAAAGGCAGAATTACAGAGAGAGGAGAGAGAGATCTTCCATCTGCTGGTTCACTTACCCAAATGGCCAGGGCTGGGCCAGACTGAAGCCAGGATTCAGGGGCTTCTTCTGGATATCCCATGTGGGTGCAGGGGCCCAAGCACTTGGGCCATCTCCTGCTTCTTTCCCTGGCACATTAGCAAGGAACTGGATCCAAAGTGGAGCAACAGGGTCTTGAACTGGTGCCCATAAGGGATGACAGTGTTGCAGGCAGAGGCTTAACCTGCTGTGTCATAATGCAAGCCCTGAAGTAATTTTTTTAATTAAAAAAAATCTTAACAAATTTGGGGTTGGCATTATGGTATAGCAGATTAAGCTGTCACTTGCAGTGCTGGCATTCTGTATGAGCGCCAGTTTGAATTCTGGATGCCTGGCTTCCAATCCAGCTCCCTAATGTGCTTGGGAAATGCAGTGGAAGATGGCCCAAATGCTTAGAGCCCTGCTATCCACGTGGGAGACCCAGAAGGTGTTCTGGGCTCCTGGCTTTGGCCAGGAGCTTCTTCCAGCTCTTTCTTCAGCCCTGCCATTGTAGCCATTTGAGAAGTGAGTCAGAAGATGGAAGACCTTTCTCTCTCTCCCTTTCTCTCTGCCCCTCTGCCTTTCAAATAAATAAAGTCAATCTTAAATGAAAAAAAAAAAAAGTATTTGAGAGAAAGAGAGAGAGAGAGAAAGTGAGCAAGCTCCTGTCTGTTGGTTCCCTCCCCAAATGCTGGAAGACAAGAACTCAGTTCAGATCCCCCATGTGAGTGGCTGGGACTCAACTATTTTAGCCATCATCTGCTGCCTTCGGATTTGCAGGAAGCCAGAATTGGGGGGCAGAGCTGGGACTCAAATCCAGGAACTTTCAACTGGGACATGGCCTAGCAGCTTACCCAGTAGGCTCAACACCTGCATTGAGACCGTTGTCTCCATACCCACCATCAGATGGAGAAACTTGAGTTCCAAGAGGTAAAGCAACTTGCCTAAGGTCACCGTGCTGCTAAGAGACACTGGGATTCCACTGTGGCTCTTCTTCTGACACCCTGACACCTGCACTTGCCATGAGACATCAAGCCACGCCTGCCTCTCCTTGAGACCCATGAATGCCAGCTGGGACATTCTCTGTGAAAGCCCGTGGAGCCCAGTAGGAATAAGAATCATCTGTTTGCTTTTTTGTTTATTTGCTATTTGATTGTTTGAACTTTCTATTTGCTTTATTTTTTAAAAAGATTTATTTATTTATTTGAAAGTCAGAGTTACACAGAGAGAAAAGGAGAGGCAGAGAGAGAGAGAGGGGGGTCTTCCATCCACTGGTTCACTCTCCAGTTGGCTGCAATGGCCAGAGCTGTGCTGATCCAAAGCCAGGAGCCAGGAGGTTCTTCCGGGTCTCCCACGTGGGTGCAGGGGCCCAAGGACTTGGGCCATCTTCTACTGTTTTCCCAGGCTGTAGCAGAGAGCTGGATTGGAAGTGGAATAGCCAAAACTCGAACCGGCGCCCATATGGGATGCTAGCTAGCACTGCAGGTGGCAGCTTTACCCGCTATGCCACAGTGCTGGCCTCTCTATTTGCTTTAAATAATGCTTTTCTAATTTGCTTGTTTCAGACAAAACTTCTGTGCCTTGTAGTAACAGCAAAAGGTGTCTTCCCCGAGCTGGACACCGAGCGCAGCTGCCCAGCGTGTGCGGGCTCATGCCGCCTTCATGACCAGCCCTGCAGTGGCCCCGTTCTTCTCCCTGCTCTGCAGATGTGGGAAGTGAGGCTCGGCAAAGTGAACCAACTTGCCCGAGCCCACAAAGCTGGTAGGCGGCCGGAAGCCAGGTAGCCTGGCCATTAGGAGGCTGAGCACCAAGGACACTCAAGCAGGAGCCTCTTGTCCTCCCCATGGGGGTAGCAGGCTCTGATCAAAGTCAAGGAGCTCTGGCTCACGAGCTGGTTGTGGTCTTGCTCTCCACTCCTCGCCACTGGCTGTGTCAGCCTGTGTGTCTGTGTGTGTGTGTGTGTGTGTATGCGCACATTTGCCTCTATTAAGATATGTATGTGGGGGCGGACACTGTGGCGTAGTGGGCTAAGCTCCACCTGCAGTACCGGTATCCCATATGGGCACTGGTTTATTTCCTGTCTGCTCCTCTTACAATCTAGCTCCTTGCTGATGGCTCCTGCAACCGCTTGAGAGACCCAGAAGAAGCTCCTGGCTCCTGAGTTCAGGTTGACCCGGAGTGAACCAGTGGATAGAAGACTTTTCTGTCTGTCTTTCCCTCTCTGTCTGTAACTCTGCCTCTCAAATAAATAAATCTTTTAAAAAAAAAGATGTGTAGGTAGACATCTGTGTGTGTTAAGGTTGAAATAGGGGCTGGTGCTGTGGCACAGCATGTAAAGCCCACCGCCTGCAGTGCCAGCATCCCATATGGGCATCTGTTCAAGTCTCGGCTGCTCCACTTCTGATCCAGCTCTCTGCTATGGCCTGGGAAAGCAGTGGAAGATGGCCCAAGTTCTTGGGCCCCTGCACCCACTTGGGAGACCCAGAAGAAGTTCCTGGCTCCTGGCTTAGGATCAGCGCAGCTCTGGCTGTTGCAGCCAACTGGGGAGTGAATCAGCAGATGGAAGACCTCTCTCTCTCTTTGCCTCTCTGTAACTCTGCCTTTCAAACAAACAAATAAATAAATAAATAAATCTTAAAAGAAAAAGAAAAACATTGAGGTGACTGAGGCTGGTGTTGTGGTACAGCAGGTTGAGCTGCTGCCTACAACTCTGACATCCACTGTGAGTTATGGCTGCTCCATCTCTGACCCAGCTCCCTGCTAGTGTACCTGCGAAAGCAGCAGAGGATGGCCAGAGTGCTTGGGGCCCTCCCACCCACGTGGGAGACCCGCTGCAGCCATTCAGAGTACAAACAGAAGATGGAAGATTTCTTTCTGTCTGTATCTCTGTCTGTCTCTCTCTGTCTCTCCCACTGTCTGTAACTGCCTTTTAAATACATCAATAAATCTGTTTCTTAAGATTCACGTGATTATGTTCACACAAATGTATATTCCAGATTCTCTTGAGCTTAAAACCGATTAGAACAACATCCCACAAGGCACCCAAAGACACAATTCCTTACACAGCAAAATGGCACACACAGTGCCCCCGCAGCAGCAGGCCCCGCCACTTGGTTTCCAAGCTGGCGGGAGTGACTTTAAGCTGCATTTTGTGAACAGGGATGCATCCTGAAAGGAGCTGGGGCTGAGCTGTGAGTCAGAGACCCTCGTGCCCCAGCCACAGAGTGTCCCCTCCCCAAGGGACACCCACTGCCCTGGCCAGGAACCCAGACAGCCAGCCAGGCTCAGGCTGACGGGCCGTCCCTGAGTCCTCGCCCAGCCCCCACAGTACTTACCCGGCAGTACTCGTCAATGGGCTTCAGTCTCTTCACGGCTACGTCCCGGATGTGGCTTCTCCGGAAGAGGATCTTGCCTGGAAGACAGAGGCTCGTGAGCTGGGTGGTCGGCTGAAGCTGCCATCTCCATCCCTCTGCCTCGGCCACTCTGCACCTCGGCTGCCACCGCCTGCCACCACCTCTGCCTGCTGCAGTCACCTGTCCTCGAGGGCAGGAGATGCCCCAGGCTACGTGCCCAGGGCCTCTCTGGCAGCTGAGGAGCCCTGGAGAACGCCATCTGCAGCTCCGGAGAGCAACCTGGCCGAGTCACCTTGTCTGGGTCTAATGGCAGGATCAGGGCCCCAAGGTGGGCGTGGTGCTCAAGTGACTTGCAAATGAGTAAAGTATGGCCCAACCCACCAGCTATGCTGTTTCCAGGCCCATCCCTCTTGAGAAATTGGCATTCATTCCTGCCGGCCGGCACCAACTCCTGTTCTTAGAGTAGGTGGGTGGCTATTTCCACAAGCCAATGCCAAAGGACTCACAGCTGTCACAGCCTGACTGTCCCCCAGCCTGCAGCCATCCCGGCCTTTCTACAGGTCCTTAGGAAACACCAGCCCCTCAGACATTCCTGGCGGGCTTCCTCACACCGGCCACGTTCAAGCCTAACAAACACATCTAGGCACCTTCCCTTTCTTGGCTGCTAAGTTTGGAACCTGAACTCCTTGCTCTGATCCTTGGGACTGCACATGGTGGGCACTTCTGCAGCTGGTGGCCGTCAGTGTCCAGGGCCAATGCCCCCTCTTCCGATGGCCTTCCCTGCTTGGCCTGGAGTAAGCTCCAGAACACTCACAACGTGTCCATCCCTAGCGCACTCAGCTCATTCTGCCATGCTATAGCATCCATGACTCAGACCCCCAGAGCCCAGCACATGATGAAGTGCTCACTCAGAGCTACGAGGGCATCTCCTCCAGGGAGGCCTCCTCCATTCCCAGCTCTTGGAGTGCCAGTGAGGTGAGCCACTGCCCTGACGAGGCAGGCAGGTGATGCATGCCAGTCAACCAGAGTCACAGTGATTGGCCGGGGGATGGACGGAGGACCCACCGACCCCAGACTTCTTTCTCCTATTGTTGCTAAATTAGCAGAAGGTGAGTCTGGCGCCCCTAGTGGCCAAATTTATTATTGCCTGAGAGGTAAAAAAAAAAAAAAAAAGGCAGTTGCTCAATAGACACTTCTCAAGTGATTAAAAAGCAGAGTTCACAGGCAGAGAGGCACGGATTCCCTTCATGTCATTTCAGCAGCTGGAATTGGCTGTCTCTGCACCTAGGGTCTGCCTGGTACTTTTTCCGTGGGTTAAACAGTAACATTCTCTTTCCCATGCAAACTAGTTGGAGTTTCATCATTTCTTAGTGGAGATGGTTTCTACCGCGTGGGAGCAAATATGCAGACTGCATGGCAGGGCACTGCAGCTGCTGCCACGTCCACGGCGAGTGGTGAGAAAGGCTTGGGTTGACCCCTCTTCAAGAAGCAGCCCCGGAAGCAAGGCTCTGGATGCAAGTCATGTATCTGTGGAGCAGTCGTGGGCAACAGCGCTGGGGAGAGGGGACCAAGGCAGGGAAGGGAAGTGTTACCAAGTCAGTCAGTGATCACCACGGGTGACTGGAGCCTGGGAGACAGAACACACCTCAGAGGGGTCCACACTGGGGCTGGGGCTGGGGGTTTTACCCTCCAAGTCCCTCCCCACATTGAGGGCTGCCCCCAAGGATGTCCCTGCCGGCACTTCTGGCTGCGGCTGCTCCCAGGGCTAGAACAGCCCTCGGGTCGGGATCCCCAGGTGTCCAGGTAATCAGCCTTTGGCCAGCAGAGGGGGCACAGGCAGGCACCTGAATGCTGCAATCATCCCTGGCCTTCCTATCATCACTGGTCCCGGCCACCAGCCCCTGATGGGACCCAACGTGTAAGAGCTTCCCATCGAATCTCTCCACCCCCGCCCCACACACGTGTGGTCCACAGCTCCTTCCTCCTGTCTGCCCAGCCTGCTCCAGGTAGCACAAGGCTCTGCACACAGAGGTGCTCGGTGAGCACGGTGAGCACAGTCTAGACCCTCCCCCGAGCTCTCCACTGCTGTGAGCCGGCCATCCCCTGCCAGACAGCGATGCTGTGCAGACTGCACTGTGTCATCAAGATAAAGAGGCCCCGCCTTCGGAAAGGAGATCAAATGTGATTTATCAAGTCACAGCAGACAGCCGCTCTTCCTGGGGGAAGGGGTCACACACTTGGCATTCCTGCCTCTGTGCCACCTCCCTTTTTTCGGTTGCCTGTTGCTTTATTGCTTGTGAGCTGCAGGAGCGTATGTGGGTGGCCGTGGGGTCCCTGGGTAAAAATAAACGTGTGGCCTGAGGAGTCCCATTCCCAGGACTGACAGAATGACAGGCAGGCCTGGTGCTGGGGTTCTGGGCCTTCCACCCGGGCTGGTTGTCCATCAGGAGCTGGACACTGCCCAGGCCCTGTGGCGCCAGTGGACCCTGTGAGGAAACCACAGGGGAGACCATAGGTAGGACTGGGGCCCAAAGCCCTGATGGGGCAGAGGTCTCGGCCTCCACACATGGCTTGTCTGCCCTTTGTCACCAGTGAGAGGACAGGTAGGAAAGGAGGGGGACGGGGAGACGCACTGGGTCCCCCTGGCCCACCCAGAGGCCAAACCTCCCTGAGATAGAGACACTGCACCTGGCACAGGTGCAGACAGAACTAGTACCAATGACGCTGAGGGACACTTTGGCCTCTGAAGGTGCTGAGGAGCTGGGGGGTCGGGGAGGCCAGGAGGGAAGGGGGCCCTTGGCTGAGGCCCACAGGTGGCTGTCAGCAGCCGGGTCAGAGGGGAGCTTGTGTGCTCCCAGCAGGGCATCGCTGTGCTGAGTCCCCAGGGTAGCAGCACGTTCTCTCTGTCCTGGGGCTTGGGCACCGATGGCTGGAAGGGCACAGAGTGGCAAGGTCTGGCAGGGACTTCTGGCCTGAGTTCTCCATGGGGAATCCCAACCCCTACAGCACTCAGAGTGCCAACCAGGGCTGGCGGGGGGGGGGGGGGGGGGGAGGTGGAGGAGGGAAGAGGAGAAGAGAGAGGAGAGGGGGAGAAGGGAGTGGGGGAAAAGAGGGAGATCCTCATTTAGGAGGCTGAGACCACAGGGCACTCAAGGTCATAACTTGGCCCATTTGGTCTTCACCACCAGATACAGGGTGAGCTGCATAGGGAAGGCTCTGGTGGCTACCCACAGCCCCAAGTTGCTGGGGCTCGCCCCTTCCTACAACAGAGACTGCCGAGGTGGGTCCTGCTGGCTGTGCACCCCCAAAGTGGGTCCTTCCTCCACGGGCCTCTGTGTCATCATCTGGAACCTGGGTGCCATGGCCATGGCTGCTCCCCACCTCCTAAGAGGGATTTGGAGGAGTGAGAAGAGTGGTGATCATAGCTAAGTGCTCAGTATGCTCCAGTGCACGCTAGCGGTTCCCCTGGGGCTTGCTCACTCAGTCCCTGCATGCTCCTCGGCGTGGGGGCTTGGACCAGGCCCATGGGGAGGAGAGGAAGTGGCGGCTCAGAGAGGCTGAGGGGCTGTGCAATGTCACACAGCTGTCAAGCTACTGAGCTGGGGCTTTGGAGTTCAGGGCAGGAGGGGGAGAGGGCAGGCAGAGAGTTCCTTGGGCTGGGATCATGCAAGCCTTGAGAGCCGCGGTGAAGATGTGGGGTTTTGAGAGCTGGCCACAGTCTCTAGGGCCCTCCTGGTAAAAAGCAACAGCCATGGGCTCCCATGAGAGCCAGGGACGAGCAGAACACCAGACCCAGCTGCAAGTTCTGCAGCAACCTCCACGAGCCAGGCACCTGTCCTTTCAAATGGGCTAGCACCTATCTGTACAGGAGTGTTGCGGGGGGGCCAGCCTCAGAACCTCTTTTGGTCTTAACAGGCTGATCTATTCTCACAGCCTCCCCTCTTCAGAGCACAGAGTGTCCGCGTGCTCCAACAGCTCCCTCATCCCTGGCCTTCCTGACGCCTAGAACGCTATTCATTTGACTTCCCTGCCTCCTTCCCCCTTTCCCTCCATCTATCCGTCCATTCACTACCCTTTCATCCTCCTCCTTCCACCATCCAGCCAGCACTGTCATGATGGAGACCTGGCGTGCCGGCTGCTCTGCTCCAGGCCTGGGCCACTGTGGCGAGCAAGTCAGATGGTCACTCGGGGGTGTCTGCATTCCAGATGGGGGAGGTGTGTGTGTGTGTGGGGGGACCACATACATTTGCATATCCCGTGAGAGGTTACATGCGTGAGAGGTCATCACAAAGCTCGTGGAAAATGCATATTATGAGAAAATGACTCATGGATCTCAATTTTTTGCACCAAAATATTGATTCCTTTACAAAATCTGTATGCGAAAGAGAGAGGAGGGAGAAGACAGGAGAACGTCCACACCCTGGTTCACTCCTCACATGCCCACAGTAAGGGGGACTGGGCTTGGCCAAGGCTGGGAGTCAGCAGCACAGTCCGGGTCCCCCCGGGGTGGCAGAACTCAGTTACTTGAGCTCTCACTGCTGCCTCCAGGGTCTCTACAGCAGGAAGCTGAAGTCAGGGGCCAGAGCTGGGTATTGAACCCAAGTACTCCACTGTGAAACACGGGAATTTTAACTGCTAGGCCAAATGCCTGCTGTTAAATTTACCTTTTAATTGTATTTTTCCATGAAATTTAAAAAAATATGAATGGGGCCGGCACTGTGGCTCAATAGGTTAATCCTCCGCCTGTAGCACAGGCATCCCATATGGGCACCGGTTCTAGTCCCGGCTGCTCCTCTTCCGATCCAGCTCTCTGCTATGGCCTGGGAAAGCAGTAGAAGATGGCCCAAGTGCTTGGGGCCCTGCACCTGCATGGGAGACCCAGAAGAAGCTCCTGGCTCTGAATCGGCGCAACTCTGGCTGTTGCGGCCAATTGGAGAATGAACCAACGGAAGAAAGGCCTTTCACTCTGTCTCTACCTCTCACTGTCTGTAACTCTACCTCTCAAATGAATAAATAAAATCCTTTTTAAAAATGAACTTGAAAGGCAGAGAGAGAGAGAGAGAGAGAGAGAGGCATTTTTCCATATGCTGGTTCATTCTCCAAGTGGCCACAACAGCTGAGCTAAGCCAGGCTGAAGTCAGAAGCCAGGAACTCCATCTGGGCCACCCTCATGGGTGGCACCATTTGCTGCTTGCCAGGCCCAGGCACATCAGCAGGGAGCTGGATCAGAAGCAGAGGAGCCAGGACTCAAACCAGCACTCTGATATGGGATGCAGGCCTCGCAGGCGGCTACTTAACCTGCTGGGCTACAAAGCCGGCCCCATTCTGTGCACTAAGTACCCTTGTGTGCATCTTCCCCACCTCTATAAAGAATACAACATGGTGGTGTGGAGAGGGGTGCTCGGAGAGTGGGAGAATTCTGACAGCGGTCAGGGAAGTCCCTCTGAGGGTCAGTGGAGACTTGGAGGAGAGGGAGCCATGCAAAGCCCTGGGGCCAGAGGCAGAAAGAACTGCACGGCATGCTGGGAAACAGCGAGGAGCCTGGGGTAGGGGCAGGCATATGGCTTGGTGCAGGTGCCACTTGGGATGCCTGCGTCCCATGTCAGACAGCCTGGGTTTGACACCTGGCTCTCCTCCCAATCCGTATTGCTGCTAATGCACACCCTGGGGGGCGTCAGGTAACGGCCCAAGTTCTTGGGTCCCTGCCGCTCATGTGGGAGACCTGGACTGAGTTCCTGGCTCCTGGCTTCAGCCTGGCCCAACCCTGGCTGTTGTAGGCATTTGAGGATGAACCAGTGGATGGAAGATCTCTGTCTCTCTGCCTTTTAAACGAACAAGTGAATGAGTAACTAACTAGAGGCTGTAGGAGCCTGGAAGCTCGGTTTTATTCCAAGTGCTCTTGGGCCTGCCTACCCAATTCCTTCCCACCCCTATGGCACCAGTTCCATGCTGCCTTCTCCATGAAGCCTCTCTTGGATGCCTGCAGTCCCAAGACCTGCCCTGGGCCCTGTGTGAAGTGGGCTGGGCCAAGCAATGTGCCTTAGGTCCAGCTGCCATAGTCGAGCACCTTGAACCTACTGTGCGTGCCGGCAGACCGATGATGACAGAGGCTCTTCAGTAAAGAGCCTTGGGCTAAGGCGGGCAAAGAGAACTGATGAAAGACTCCTTCATCATGGAAAGCAAACTGCCCCCTCTTCACTCTCAGCCAGTCTGTTGCCAACCCCTACTCCCCGAGGAAGCCAGGCGGGGGGAACTAGAATCAGCCGGGGCCTTCTGATGCTGTAAATGCGGTAGCCACCTGCAGGGCTTGCAATGACCCCAAGAATACAGAATCAGAATTCAGTGTCTGTGATTTCAGATTCTGGTGAAAGTAGGTAAGCCTGTCCCTGGAGAGCGGCGCAGTGGGCCGTATTAGTCATCCACCCTCAGTATGAACGAATAAGTATGGGCCAGCAGCGAGGACTGCAGGAGCAGAGTCAGAGTCAGCCCTTCTGACTTCCTGTCTTCCTGCAAGCAGTCCTGACCTCGACGTGCAGCTGTCTGCTGACCTTCACCTTGGTCAGCCCTGACCAGGCGTGGATGTGAGCTGCGGTGGGGCAGGCCCAGGGGTCGCCGTCTCTTCAGTGTCTCCCCTGATGCTCACATGTCACTTCTGACCTGCTGCTGCCAGGAGAGGGGGGCTACAGGCCACCTGCTCCCCCCTGCAGGGGCGCTCTTAGCCGGGGCAGCTGTGACAGCATCCCCACTGAGGCCTTGACTGCGTCAGATTACACCTGGACACCCAGTCCCGTTTCTTACTTCCAGCTCCTGGCCTTGCCCAGCCTTCACGGGGGCTGGGGTGAGGCTGAGAGGCCGAGGCCAGAGGCAGTGGGCATGGGCAAGCTCTGAGAGGAACACCCAGATGGGGAAGGTTGGCAGCCCACTCTCTCCTCCAGATGCGTGTCAAGAGCCTGCCTCTGGCTTGAAGTCAGGCCCGGGGGCACGGGTGGGTTGTGCCCGCCACCTTTATTTTTATGACAGTGCCCTGATTTTCTCTGGGGACGACTCACTCGCTCTTTCATTTTCAATCTGTGTGATCTCAGTGGGGCTGATCCCACCCCAAAGTCTGTGAGTATAGTCCAACCACAGGCACGTGGCCCAAGTTGGTGCAGGGGCAATCAGCTTGGGGCTTTTGCTGGAAAAAGAATTAAGAGAAGTGCTCTTGGGGCCAGCACGGAGGCGCAGCAGGTTAAAGCCACAGGCGCAGCGCTGACATCCCATATGGGTGCTGGTTTGAGTCCTACCTGCTCCACTTCCCATCTAGTCCCCTGCTAATATGCCGGGAAAGCAGTAGAAGATGGCTTGAGTACTTGGCCCCCTGCACCCACATAAGAGACCCGGAAGAAGCTCCTGGCTTCTGATCAGCTCAGCTCTGGCCATTGCAGACATTGGGGAGTGAACCAGGGGTAGGAAGACCTCTCTCTCTCTTTGGCTCTACCTCTCTCTGTAACTCTTTCAAATAAATAAAATAAATCTTTTAAAAAAATGTAACTTAGCTTAAACCTTTTAGTGACTGCCCAGGACACGGAGGGTAAAATCCAAACTCACTTCCATGGGACAGGCAAGGTTAAGCCGCTGCCTGGGGTGCCTGCAACCCACATCAGAGGCCTGGTTTCCAGTCCTGGCTCTGCTTCCGATTCCAGCTCCCTGCTAATGCGCACCCTGGGAGCAGTGGGTGATGGCTCAAGTACTTGAGTCCCCGTCACAAACAGGAGAGACCCAGATGGAATTCCAGGATCCAGGCCTGGCCCAGCCCTTGGCTGTTGCAGGCATTTGGGGTAGGGGTGGGGTGAACCAGTGGATGGAAGATCTCTCTGCTTTTCTAATAAACAGAAATAAATAAATACAAGACATTAAGCTCCCTTCTGAGGCCCATGAGCCTATGCAGCCTCCGGCTCCGGCCACAAACACCAACACCAGCCATCTTCCCTGCCTCAGGGCCCGGGAGCCCACCGCCCTCTTCCAGGAGCACCGCTCCCACCCGTGCCCTTTGCACATGCAGACGCTTTGCACCCGGCGCTTTCAGCGCGAATGTCACTGGCCGAGGGGCCCTGGCAGACCATGGTGTGTAAGGAGGTCCCGGGCCCTGCCCTCAGAGGCTCCTGCAGGTCAGTGATGACCCTAGTGTCCATGCATCAGGGCCCGCACAGCACCGGCACGATGGCCCGGACTCAGGCGTGCTGAGTCAGGCAGTGGGGCTGTGGCCACTCGGCCTCGCACCAGCCGTCCCTCTCACTGTCACACACGCACATCCTGGGGTGTTAGGGACAGAGGGAAACAGCGGACGCGCCCTCCAGGATGTAGACAGAGTGGGGCCAGCGAGCGGTTAACTCTCCGGGCCAGGCCTGCTGCGCGCGTGGGTGTGGGTGTGGGTGTGGCGGGCGGTGGCTCTGCAGCCTGGGGAGGGGGGAGCCTGGGAATAAAGGGCGCCATTCAGCCCAGGCAGCGCCAGCTCCTCCCCTGCAGGGGCACTGCCCTCAGGAAAGGGGACGGCAGTGGACCCTGGGCAGAGCTTCCTGGCAGCCACTGCCCAGGGCATGGCCCACAGGGGGCTTGGCCAGGCCTCCCAGGGACACACAGAGCGGGCCCCACAGGAGGAGGCAGCTCAGAGCGGTGATGTTGGAAGGTGCCTGCACAGCTCTGATGCTCTGAAACGGAGGAAATGGCCAGGCCGCAGGGCCCCCACTGGAAAAGGGCCCCCAACCACAGCCCTGGCCATGCCAGCCGGAGGGGCTGCCTGGCTCTCCTGTGGGGCCGGCATAGCTGAGCCCACATGGCCAGCTCTCTGCAGCGACCTCCCACAGCCACAGGGATGCTCGCATTGATGAAACGTGACATTCACGGAGCAGCTGCCGGGCGCTAAGCACGGGCCGTGTCCTTTATGTTTATCGTTATTTGATCTTCGTGGCTGCTGCTGTTCCCATTTTACAGATAGGTAAACTGAAGGTCAGAAACAGTGGTGCTCTGCCCAGGGTCACAGAGCCAGTGGGGACGGTGGTTTGATGTAAAAGGCCTCTTTCTTGACATAGAACCAAAGTGCCTGGCCAGGCTCTTAATCGTTTAGCTGCGTACCTTCCTCTCCTTGCACCACACGTGTTTCCCCACGGCCCGCCTCCCCCACGAGGACAGCTGAGCCCTACCCCAACTCTACAAGAAGGGTCAGCAGGCATCACTCATTCAGCTCCCCTCAGTGCTGGATACTGCTCTGGGGGCTGGGCTGTGGCAGTGCCTGACACACAGGTCCCAGGGTGCGTGGGCTTCAGCCCACACCCAGGGCTCACGGGGATGAAACCAGGAGCCCTCAGAGGTCGTCACATCCAGCCCCTCCCCTTCTGCAGCCAACGTGAGCTCAGGGCCAGCCATGCCTTGCCCAACATCAGACAGCGAGCTGGTGGCCACGCTGGACTCAGAGGGCACTTGGACTGGCATGTGGGACTGGGGGAATGTCACAGCTTCTGCACTTCCAGGTTATACCAGGGTCTCCGGCTCAGCTGTCTGTCCTACCTAGGGGTCCAAGGCCACCCCAACCCTACCCCAGCACCCAGAGCTGCCAGCCACCGGCACTGTTGCAGAGAGCTGAGGGCCCAGAAAACAGCTGACTTGAGGGATAACGGACGGTTGTGGAGATGCTGCCTTCCAAGGCCAGGCTAGAGAAGAGCCGGAGGCTTCCTTTCTGACCTCTCTTCTGGATCACTCACCCTGAGGCAGGTCAGCGTCCACGATGAGGGGACACTCAAGCAGCCCTATGGAGAGCTCCATGCAGCCGGGAACTGAGGCCTCCCGCCAGCCGCCAGTGCCGATTTGCTGGCCACATGAGCAAGCTGTCTTGCAAGTGGATCTGCCCACGTAGGACAAGACTGCTGCTAATATTTTTTGTTTGTTAAGATTTATTTATTTGAAAGGCAGAGCAACAAACAGAGAGGTCTTCCACCAGCTGGTTCTCTCCCCAGATGGCTGCAAGTTCGTGGCCAAGCCAAGACCAGGAGCCAGGAGTCTTGTCTGGGTCTCCCACATGGGTGCAGGGGCCCAAGCACTTGGACCATTTTCTACTGCTTTCCCAGGTGCATTAGCAGGAAGTTGGATGAGAAGCGGAGCAGCTGGGACTTGAACCAGTGCCCATATGGGATGCCGGCGCAGCAGGCAGCAGCTTAACCTGCTACATTATATACATTTACTATGTGCCAAGTACTGTTTGGAGGACTTGATCAATTCTGACTTGCTTTTTCCCCAGTGATGCAGACATCATTACAGTGTCCACTTCACAAGGAAACTGAGTACGGAGAGGCGAAGCAACTTTCCCAAAGCCACAGAGCGAGCAAGGGGCAGCATGGGGACTTGAACCCAGGCAATCCAGCCCTAGACGCCACCCTCTTACCCAAGATAAAATAAGAGATGCTCCTGCTCTTCAAAACTTAAGCTTCAAAAATCTCCACGACCACAGGAGAAGAAAGGCAAGCTTGGGGGGCTGGCATTGTGGCACAGCGGGTTAGCAGCCCCTTGGGATGCCTGCATCCCAGATCAGAGCTCAGGTTGGAGTCCGAGCTGCTCTGCTTCTGGTCTGCCTCCCTGCTAATGTGACTGAGAAAGCAAAGGAAGATGGCACAAGTTCTTGGGACCCTACCACCCACGGGGGAGACCTGGATGGAGTTCCAGGCTCCTAGGCCTGGTCAGTGAACTAGTAGACAGAAGATCTCCCCCCACCCTCTGCTTCTCTCTCGCTCTTTCAACAGTAGGTGGAAGGTTCTCTCTCTCTCTCTCTCTCTCTCTCTCTCTCTCTCTCTCATCTCTCTGTCACTCTGCTTTTCAAGTAAATATATTTTTTTTAAGAAGTCAAGCTCAGAGATGTCCTCTGAATGTCCCCAACCCACACACTGCTAGGACTGGAAGCCTGGGCTCGTTCCTGCCGGTGCGGTGCCCTGCTCCACCATGTGCACCTGCTCACAGAGGTTTGCCAAGAGGTAAGTGCGAGGGTAGTGAGCATGGAGGGCATTTCTAGAACCCAGAGCCCACCTGCAAATCAGAAGCACCCTCAGCGAGAGCAAAGCAACCACAGGACTTGACCCCGGCCCAGGCCTTCAGGATTCATGACTTCTCTGGCCCCGGGTGTTCACACCTCTGGGTATTTTCGGGCACGTTACATATAGACCACGTCTCTACTGAAACCTGGACTGAATTCCTGCTAACCCTAAATGATTTCCCCCAAAGGCCTAGCGCAGAGAGGATAAGAACCCCAGCTGACCCAGGAAGCCCTGGCAAGGGTGAAGGTGAAGGTCCCGGCTGAGTGTGCCCTGTGTCAGCAGGAGCCCCCTGCAGGGAACGGCCGACAAGGGGCTTCCTACAGGGTTCAGAGGAAATGCAGAGGGGACATGCAGTGTAAGGGGATGGCACACAGCTGGCTGCGCCCAGCGACAGCCACATTCTGCAGATATGGTGGGATTTGAGGTAAGCCAAGGAGACCTTACTCCCACCTAATACGTTTTCCCTTTTGCCACGATATTCCACATTTTGGCATTTTTTCTTTTTGTCTTATCAGCTATTACATCACAAATGCTGAGACTGAGAAAACCTAGAAGGCATCCAGTCCAATCCTTGTATTTCACAGATGAGGAAACTCAGGCTGGGGGAAGGGCTATGACTTGTCCTCACGGTGGGGTGGGGGTGGGGACCACCATGAGTAAGTGGAAATCTATCACAACACACGTGAGACCACGCCAGCGTCACAGGAAGTGCTGTCAGGCACAGCAAAACAGGCCCAGAAGTTCCCCTTCACCAAGCGTTGGGAACGACTAGGTAAAACCACAAGACGTATCCCACGGCACCACTGAAAACTTTCTAGAGTTGGTGTCGCATAGAAAAACCAAAGTAAAGCAGGACTTTTTTCTTCCTCATTTTTAGTCCTCTGTCAAACTGTGGTTTAGAAAACAGTATCTGGGGGCTGGCACTGTGGCACAGTGGCTTAAGCCCCTTGTCTGCAATACCAGCACCCCATGTGGACACCAGTTCAAATCTCGGATGCTCCACTTCTGATACAGCTTCCTGCTAATGTGCCTGGGAAAGCAGCAAAAGATGGCCCAAGTGTTTGAACCCCTGCACCCATGTGGGAGACCTGGAAGAAGCTCCTGGTTCCTGGCTTTGGCCTGGCCCGCCCTGGCCAGTGCAGCCATCTGGGGAGTGAACCAACAGATGGAATATCTCTCTTTCTGTAACTCATATTTTAAAATAAATAAATATTTAAAAAGTAAAAGAAAAGAAAACAGTATCTGTGCTGACTGTCGCTACATGGTCAGTTTATAGGTCTCTGAGAAACCAACCTTCTGGGGACTATGCCTGCAATTCCACAATCTGCCACTAGGTGGCCAGTTAACGTTCTGTAGTTTGGTAACAAAATAATTGAGATGAGACTTTTCACTGAAAGAACGTGACACTTGGTTAAAAGAACAACCTGATCAGCCTCTAAATAATATATTTTTTAAAAATGATACAGAACACCCAACAAGGTATATGGAAATGCAAACATCCTGGTGAAGGCGATGTACTCATTCTTTTACCCTGACTTTCACGGTTAACGCTCCAGGCAGTACCTCTCTGCACCAACCACTTCCAGGACAGATAAAACAGTGGTCAGGAGCTTGAGCTTGGAAGTGGGGGGGACCCAGGCTTGAACTCAGCCCTGCCTCTTCCTATCTGAGCAGCCTGGACAAGTCATGTCCTCTTTGTAACCTGTGAGTCATTTAATGCAGGTTTGTTGACATGAACTTAGAGAATATAAGCACATGAAACCCTCTGCACAACATCTGGCAAAAGTATACATTTAATAAATAGCAGCTACAATCTTGGGCAGAAATTCTGTCCTGCTCACAATGGCCTAATCTGCTAAAAGTGCCAGGCCTCAGACATAATTCTCCAGAAAGCTTTGCAACCTTTTCCCAAAGACAAGTCAACAAGAAGTTCTCTGGGCTCATGCCGGGAACAGCTCTCCCATGTCCTCCTGCAGGACAAGTCTTTCTGCCACCTAAGAACTTCCCTGCCCACCACGTACCTCTTACGTAGGCATCCTCACCAACTACCAACTCATAAACTTGAGATCCACCTTTCAGGTCAGAAACCAGAAGCCATAAGTGGGAAACCTGCCAATCAGGAAAGAGTTACCTGGCCACCCAACTGCTGGGGGCTTACTCATCTCAATTCTCCTCCCCGAGGGGAGGGCTGGCATGGTAGCCTAGTGGGTAAAGCTGCCAGCTGCAATGCTGACATCCCATATGGATGCTGGTTTGAGTCCCGGCTGCTCCACTTCCAATCCAGCTCTCTACTATGGCCTGGGAAATCAGTAGAAGATGGCCCAAGCATTTGGGCCTCTGAACCCATGTGGGAGACCCAGAAGAAACTCCTGGCTCTTGGCTTCAGATCAGCACAGCCCCGGCTGCTGCAGCCATTTGGGGGAGTGAACCTGCTCATGGAAGACCCTCCCCCCCCCTCCTTCTCCTTCTCTCTCTGTGTAACTCTGTCTTTCAACTAAATAAATAAATCTTGAAAAAAAAATTCTCCTCTTCAGCTCCTTCACTTGCCAAAGACTCCTCCTTAAAAGATTCCCCCGTCCCTCCTAACCACGCAACGTAACCGGGTCCATGGCTTTAGACACTCTCGTGGACGTGGGGTTCATGGGCCAGTCTCTTTCACCTCCAGAGTGTCTTCTGAAATGAACACCTTAGCAATCTCCTTGGCCCAGAGAGGATGTTCTGACTTAATCTGATGAGGAAGCGTGGCTGGGGTCGGAGCATCCTCTGGGTTGGGCCAGTGATGGGGGGACAGATGCTGTGCTGTTGCTTAGGACCCCATCTCACAGGACACCAGACCCAGGCCGGGCAGCTCAGTACACGTAAGGATGTGAAGCCAAGGAACCAGCCCTCAGCGAGCCACCTGCGTGAGCTTTGTCTCCCATTTCGTGTCAGAAATTGATCTGCCGCTGCACGTTCAATAGTTCACACCATGTGGATGGACTGAGCGAAACTCAGCACAGAGAACACCCTGCAGACAGAGTAGGCCGCCTGTGGAAGGGCTCTGATGGCCTTAAAGCAGCACTTCTCAAACCCAACCATGGTCCTTGTGAAAATGCAGACCGAGGCTTGGCAGGTCTGGGGTGGGGAGACTCTGCCCTTGGTGCCATCAAGGCTGCTGACCTGCAAAACCTCATGCTGAGCAGCAAACTTTCAAGGCACAAGACGGTGAGACCTCACCCTGGGATGGGACCTCCCTCCAGGACAGGGTCCCAGCTGGCTGCATCCAAAGTCTCCCAGAGGGTCAGCTCAGCATGTGGCGTGGGCCTCGGCACTAACGGCCAGAGCAGCCTCACCAATGAGTGTTCTAGGGGAACCAGCTCCTGTGATGTTTGCACCAAGCCCGGGAGGTGACCTATACAGGTGGTGCAGAGATGCTGGGTACGACAGGCCCCGGTCCCACAGGTGCTGAGACCAAGCAGGGATCAGAACCCCAGACTCATCTGGCTCTAAGGCTCCTGGTGCTAGAATCCATTATGATTTATCTCCTCGATGGGAAAGAGCGCAGAGTTTTAAGTCGGACGAGCAGGAAGCCCAGATGTGAGCCCAGATCTGCTGGGGCCCAAAGCCAGTGCTCGGAACCCCCACACCCCAGGGGTCCCAGAACTCTGCAGTCAGCTCCCCCTTAGCGGTGCAGTCCTGGAAAGTCTCCCTGATCCTGGGTGTTCTTGCTGCGGCCTGTTCCCCTTGGCTCTCACTATGGTAAAATACGACCCCTGTGCTCTGGCCAGGGAGAAACAGAAATGAAGTTCTTTTCCCTCACATGAGCCACCCCGTGGCCGCTGGAGTCCAAGGCAAGTGTGTCCTGGCTGCCACCCGGACCCTGAAGGAAGGAGATGGGCCAGGCCCGCCACCCCACTCCCTACCCCCCTCCCCCCACCGCTGCCTCCTGGGCCTTCTGAAAGCACACTGAGATGAACAAAGCCCATTTTCAGGCCACGCCAGCCCCCTCGGGCCGCCTGTGGTCGGAGGCCAGGCAGCTTGGCATCTGGAGCATCTTCAGTTAATGCCAGTCCCAGGGAACTTGGGAGGTGAAGGAGGGGGAGGGGCTTCCAGTCCCAGAACCACTGCCCTGCTCGGTGCCAGGCAGCCTCCGATGAATGCTGCATCAGTTCTACGCCTGGGAGACTCCCAGAGCCAGCCTGGGCCCTGCCAGGGAAGAGCTCTGGCTTGGGGTTCTGTCTCTGGGCCTGGGTTCAGTGAGGGCGACCTTGGCCAGCAATGAGGGTTCGGGCCAGGGCTGCTGTAGAGAAGCCACCAATGCCCCTCACCTCCTAAGAAGGAAGCGAGCCCCCTCAATGGCTCTCAGTGTTCTCCCCACTGCCCTCCGAAACCCGGCCCCAGAAAACCCAGTGTCCAGTGCCTGCAGCTCTTGGGGAGGGAGGCTGCAGCTTCTGTGGACACCACAGGCCTGGTGCTCTCACAGGCAGGGGGGAAGCCATTCCTGTCAACCCCAGGGATGAGGGCCACAGAGGCAGGAACTGGGTGAGGGGTCTGTGAGAAGCTGGCTCTGCCATCTTGGACAGGGCTGCCCCGACAGAGCCACAGGCACTGTCATCCTTGAGGATTCTCTCAGGCAAATCTACCAGCACTGCCCCGTGGCTATTCCCTGAGACGCTGCCAGCTGTCCACTCCCCTCCACCCAAGGTGGCCCTCCCCTCTCGCCTGCCTCAACACCCCTCCAGCTCCCACCCCCAGGGAGCTTTCCAAAAAGGTCAGATTGTGGGGCCCCTGCAGAGAGCAGGTGACCCCACACTGCATGTTCACACCAGACCTCTGCGGCCACTGCTTCTTCCTTCTCCTGGCCAGCTGCCCCCTACTCTCACCTCTGTGTCACTTCCTGTGACGGCCCAGGAACCATCCTGCCAGTCATCTACACTTGAGTGTGAACTGCTGACAGCATTGGAGGGAACGGATGTGACCTTGTCACTGGGCACTGGGTCAGGACACAATTTACTTCCAGGGGGAAGTGGCGGGAGGCGGGGGAGATGGGGTCAGGAACATCGGAGACCTGAAATCACGCCTGTCACTTGCCAATAAGCAAGGTCAGGGTCTTCACGGTGACCAGGCGGCATCAGCCTGGAGAGCAGCACAGCCGAGTCCTGGGCCTGGGCGCGCTTCCTGTCCGTGACACGGCTCAGGCTGAAGCAGCCCTTGAAAAGACACAACTGTGGCTATGGTCAGCAGCGTCTCTGGGACACACCCAGCAGCACATCCCATTCAGGGCCAAGGGTTTGGGGTAGGTGCTCTGCAGGTTGATTCCCTTCTAGAATTATCCCTAGATAAGGAAGACACAGCAAGTTGTCACGAGGCAGCCTGGTTAAACATGGGGATGCTACAGCAGCATGACCCGGGACCTGATCCACGGTTACTTTCGAAAATAGAAGGGCCCTGGTGGCGCTGCCTCTCCCACAAGCCTCTGTGAAGCTCCTTCCCACCAGCGAGACCTGGGGGCCCTGGAGCTGCCAGCCAGGAAGCTGGGGAAGCAGCCACACGATCACGCTACCGGACCAGGGCTGCTCAGCCCCCTCCCCACCTGTCAGCTTGAGTAGCAAGCTCCCAGAGGCCAGGAGGGCCCAGCAGCGGGAAGTGCAGCAGCAGGAGCTAGAGCTCGGGGTTGGCGGGGTGGGGGTGGGGGGACACACATCTCACATTCACCTCCTGTGACCAAATGGCTACAGGGGGCGTGGAGCAGGCTGGTGGCTGCGGCCCCTCCATCCTGCAGTTCGCACAGTGTGTTCTGTGCACTCACTGTCGCGAGCCACAGTGAACCCACTGGACAGATGAGCCAATGGACTGTGAAGGCCGTGAGACTGGGCCGGCGGCTGCGCCCGCCCCCTCACGTCCCTCTGTGGTCACTCGGCACTCCTCACTCACTCCATGCACTTCTTGCGGTCCCTCCCCCACACACCGAGTCCCAGCCAGGCCGCTGGACACCCTGGCAGTCAGGGCCCTCATCTTCCCAGGCCTGGCTCGGGTCAGAGTCACCTCTGCGGCAAAGCCCTCGTGACCCCTGGGGCTCCGGACGTGCTAAGCCACCTTCCCCGCTGCCCACCCTGGTAGTTTCCCCCCCTGGCCCTTCACCACTACTGGGAATTGCTCAGGTATTGGGTTCTGTTCGGATTCCCCCATTGGAAGGGCGAATCGTCGCATTTCCAGACGGGGCCCTGGGAGCATGGCTGCTGCCTCGCAGGCCTCTGGCCCTGCGGCCTGGTGTCAGCCCCGGCACTACCAGCAGACCCTATAGTTCCTTCTTCATTATGTAGGTTTGTCTCACCAGGGCGCCCAGACACCTCCTAGCCCCTCTCCCTCGGGGGCTACCATCTGGGCCAAGCATATCTGAGCCACTGCTGCCACCAAGACTCCCGCGGCCCACAGCCATGGCCGGCTCTCCCCCATGCCGCCGACCAGCGCGGGCTGAGGACATCCCTCCCCCGGCTTCCTTCTGGGCTCGAACAAACACCGGATCTGCTGCCTGCGGCTCTGAGGGCAGGGAGAGGAAGGCCCCGGAGACTGCTTGCACTCACCCCGCGCCCTCCTGCACAGTGGCTCCAAACTGCCTCTTCCTTGAGGGCCCGTGTGTAAACTGGCAAGCTGGCACAAAAGAACCAAGCATGCCTGCTGTCTAAAAATACAGCCGCTGGAGCTGGGTTGGTCAGGAGGCTGTGTGCAGGCCCGCGGCACCTGCCTTGATGAAGGGTACAGGTCACTTTCCTACCTAAGCATCCTTGCTCCTCCATGGCTCGTCCACCCCAGGAGTAGGAACAGCTGTGGAGGGGACTGACCCGGCTAGGAGGGCGAAGGGGCCTTCAGGAAGCCTGGCACAGACACAGCTATTTGGCTGCCATAGGAGGGAACCGTGCAGAGCTTCTGCAGAGTCCAGCTCTCTCTGCGCTGCCGCCTGGCTTCCGAGTCCCTTGGTCCCTGGTCACGGCTGTTTGCTTTTTACATCAGCAGCAACTCTCTACTTCACTCCGTAACCACCATTTCCTCCCAGGGAGACGCCTCTGGCCAGCAAACTCAGGATACACAGGAAATCTACTCCAATCCCAGGATGGGCAACAGGAGATGGATTTTCCACAATAGTCTTTTAAAACAAGGCAGAAGCTTCCATGTAAACAGTAGGTTGCCCAGAGAGACAGCTGACCCAATGTCCTAAAAGATCTCTTTTTTTCTGCCTACCTCTTCAAAAAGCACGAGACCCCCGAAGCAGATGAAGCATGTAAGACAATTCTCCCTGGGACTCTTGCATTAGGGTGTGAGTTGCAGGCAAGACATTAATTTCCTTTTGTTTTGAATTGTCCTTTCTAAGGTGTGTGCACATGGCCTTAGAAGACGGGGGTGATGTTTTCCTCTGGAGTAAGCGGCAGGCTTGCACAGGGCCTTGGACAATCAAGTTAGTATGTCTCTCAGGAGCAGAGAGACAAGTTTGCTTACTGCCCAGAATAGAAGATGTGGGCTCCCTAAGACCTGGGCTCCTCCCCTGTCATCAACCCACTGCATGTGCAGGCATTCACAAGTCCATCCCATCAGCCCTGCGGAAGCTGGGACAACGAGAACTGCTATACATGCCCAGGCTAATGCTGCGGCCATGCTGTGATACATTCTGGTCTCTGACCCAGGGGCTAATTGGTTGGCAAACACTGCAAAATCGCAGACCTGTCACCATTCCCGACAATGCTGCTCTGACTGGTGTCAGGGTGACTGCCCCGTCACCATGCTCAGGTGTACCCTGTTTCCAGCAAACTCAAAAGAACCCTTAAATCAGAAAAATATATGTAAACCAGGAAAAGAATTGCTTTTCAAAAAGCTCAGGAAGAGTAGACAATTAGCCTAGCAGTTAAGAAGCCCATGTTTCATATCAGAGTACCTGGATTTGATACTTGGTTCCTGATTCCAGCTCCTTATTAATGCGCACTGGAGGAGGCAGTGGTAACG
Source organism: Lepus europaeus (assembly GCF_033115175.1). NCBI lineage: Eukaryota > Metazoa > Chordata > Mammalia > Lagomorpha > Leporidae > Lepus > Lepus europaeus. The sequence goes on along the minus strand of NC_084843.1, from coordinate 25,787,242 downwards.
GCTCATGGGGCTGGGATCCTGCTATCTACGTGGGAGACCCAGATTGAGTTCCCAGCTCCCAGCTCCCAGCTCCCAGCTCCCAGCCCCCAGCTATGCCCTCGCCCAGTCCTCGCCACTGCAGGCATTTCATGAACCAGCCAATGGGGGTTCTCTCTCTTAAATAAATAAACAAAAAGGGGCTGGCGCCGTGGCAAAGTAGGTTAATCCTCTACCTGAGGCGTCGGCATCCCATATGGATGCTGGTTCGAGTCCTGGCTGCTCCTTTTCCGATCCAGCTCTCTGCTATGACCTGGAAAAGCAGTGGAGGATGGCCCAAGTGCTTGGGCCCCTGAACCCACGTGGGAAGACCAGGAAGAGGCTCCTGGCTCCTGGCTTTGGATCGGCGCAGCTCCGGCCGTTGCGGCCATTTGGGGAGTGAACCAATGGATGGAAGACCTTTCTCTCTGTCTCTCCCTCTCACTGTCTGTAACTCTACTTCTCAAATAAATAAATAAAAATCTTTAAAAATAAAATAAACAAATAAACAAAAAGGCAATCAGGCAACATTTACTTCTTTAGAAAGGTCACTGCTTGCCAACACGACATCGCACGCCTCTTTCAAATACAGAACCACTCAGAATCCTAAAAGATGACGCGTTTAGTTCCACAGAGCTGAACTTGCACCAAAGGCTTCAGGAATACACCTTTGTGTGAAATCAGTTTCCCAGGTGGGAAAACCTAGAGGCTGCGCTTGGGAGTGGAGCTTCTGGCAGCGATGATCAGGCCTCCTTCCGGAAGACCACACTTGCTCACTGGCATTCTCCACCTCTTTAAAATAAAGATCAGTTACCAAGGTCGATAGCTGAGCTGTGCCAGTGTCAGCGTCCTGGTTTTGCTCATGTGCTGTTCTTATGTAAGATGTCACCGCACACGGGGACTGACGCGATGGTGGAACAGCAGCAGACAACGCACAGTGCCTAGCGCCTCTCAACATCTTGTGAGTCCCTAGTTATTCCCAAATAAAAATGTCGTGACTTAAGAAACCTAACAGTCCATTTTGTTAGATTCCTAATTAAATGAAGATAGCTTTGGGGCTATCTTATCTGTAATCATATGAAAGTTATAAATGGATTAGTTTATGCCAAAAAAAAAAAATATCAGTTACTCAGTGCCAGTGATCTCAATCACTGAATGGAGCCAGAGAGCCATGACAGGTCCCCTGAGTCCCAGAGAGGTCCAGGCCACCTTCCCTCCCCAGGCAGAGCGCTCCTGAGTCATGACAGCAATGGAGGCTGTTGGCAGGGGCTGCAGAGGCGGGAGAAGGGGGAAAGAGAGAGGCTGAATGAGGTTGGGTGTGGCAGCTCTGTCCGGACAGGAACCACTGCAGCTCGGCCACTCTGTGGCTCTGTGACAGTGGGAAGTGATCTGACTTCTCTGTGCAGGAGAATGCCAGCCACAAGATCAGCCAAAGGGACAGGTATGTCTGCCGCTCTCTCGCCTACTGCGAGGTTTGGAGGCACAGGCCTGGAGCGAGTCCTTCCCCTCCCTTGCATGTCCCCTCCCCAGCCACCCAGGGTGTCCAGGCCCTGCAATAACTCTCAACATCACATGGGTTTTCCTTCCTAGGATGCCTTGCTGGAGAACCACCTGTGCCCCCTGGGGCTCACCCTTCCCACGGGCTCCCCAGGCCTAAGCAGGGCTGGATTCCTGGGCACAGTGGATCATCACCCTTAGGGACTGGAAAGAGGGTTCTAGTCCTGGTGAATACAGTTAGTGGGGAAGAGAGGTCTTGCTGAGAGGCGGTTTCCCTACAAACCTGCATAAAGGCTTTCATTGATATGCCAGGGTCAGACCACAGCATCACTAACTGTATTGGCTTCCCCTTCTAATACCTTGTTGGTCCTGCTCCCAACACTTATACCCCATCTGTGCTCCAGGAGCCAACGGGCCCCATCCAGGAACAGCATCTTCATGGCACCTCAGCTTTCAGCCACAGGAGCCCTGGGCACTCAGCACTTTTCAAATCTACAGGCTGACCCTGAACTCAGCTGTATACCACCCAGGCGTTATCACAAACCTCAGTTCTAGACCCCAGGACAAGAGGCTTATTTCTGGGATTTTCTACCAGGACCTGAGGGGCAGGTGAGGGAACAGCATGCAACCAAGACACAGTTCCTTCTCTTCTCTCAACTCCTCTGCTTCCTCTATCACCTCCGCCAGCACAGGCACACGCCAGGGCTCCAAACACGTCCCAGACCCCCTTCCAGGAGCAGAAATGGGAGCTAGAACCGAGATCCTTCTGGAAACAGCAGGTGCTCTCCACTTCCTCACCTCGGAGTGTTCTTGCCCTGAAACTTCAGGACAGGCCAAGGGCTGACAGAGCTGTGCCGGGGCTGCCTGCCCCCTCCTCCCTGGTGGGGTGGGGGTGAGTTCTCTGGGGTTCTGCTGCCACATCAGCTTGGGGTGAGCCTGAGGGAATCTGCAGGTGGTCTCAGACCCCCCGCCCCCCACCTCCACAAAGGCAGGGAGGCAGAAACAGAGCCTGACGTGATTGGTGTTAGATGACATAGCAGGTGACATGGGTGCCCTTACCAGATTCCTGTCCTCAGCTGCCATGAGCATGCCCTTGGCCATCAGGGACGACTCTGCCCAAACCCTGTCTCCGTGGGGGCAGACAATGGGTGCCTGATATGTCCCTCAGTCAGGATGGCTGCAGAGTCCCCTGTGGGGTCAGGCTGAGGCTACACCTAGCTGAGCCCACACCTTGACCTTGCTTCTCCCCCCCCCTGCCTGCCCTACTGCTTCTGCCTCTGTGCTGGGAGGTTCATGCGACTGCAAACCCTCAGCAGTCACTTGCAGACACATCCCCATCTCAGGCCTCAGCTGCCCTCCCTGGGGCGCCCCCTTGATTCAGAGGGCGGGGTGGGGACCCTGGTGCCTGGCAGCTCATCCAGGCCTAGTTTGGGGTGTGTTGAGATCTTTCCATTCATCTTTTTTCCTTTAGGTCCAAGCCGAAGAGGATACAGAAGCAAACAAGGCAGCTTACAGTCAGCAGGAGGAAAGCCAGGACCAGGGCCTGGGATTCCAAATGGCCAGCAATGCCCGCTCTGAAGTCCAAGAGTGCGAGTGAGCAACAGCCCAAGAGCGACGCCCACAGAAGAAAGTGTAGAAAGGAAGCAAAACCAGGCGAAGGGAGCCCTCCCTCTAGGGTGGGCTGGGGGGTCAGAGGAGCCACCCACTTGTACAGGTCCCATTTGCACGGGGGCTGCCAGGGATCCTGCACTTGATTTTTCCCAGCAGGTGGAGATGCTGCAGGGACAAGTGATGGTCTGTATTAATAGCTGCCATTTGTTGAGCATTTACTGGGAGACAGGCACCCTGCAAAGCAGCTTACATGAATTCCTGACTCCTCACTACAATCCTAGGAGAGGAGACTGAAGCCCAGACAGGGCCTCAGTCCCGCAGCAGCTGCTAGCTCACCATCTCCCGGGGTAGCTAACGTGGAGGGACTTCAGACGCAAGAGTCACGATGTTGGCTGCATGGCCTGGTGCGAGTCCACTAGCCTCCCTTAACCTCAACTTGCTAGTCAGTGAAATGGAGCGGCAGGCTCCTTGAGGATGCAACAAGCACATGTGTGCTGTGAGGGGAACTGGGGAGGAGGAGGGCTCACACATATTTAGCCCTCACTGGGACAGCCACGGTTCTAAGCCCCGAAGACACAGGACTTCAGTTTATCCTTCCAAAAGCCTGTGAAGTCGGTCCCATCAGCACCCCCATTTTCTAGAGGAGGAAAGCCCGGAGCCCCGAACACAAGAACCCAACAGAGCCAGGGCCTCTGGGGGTAGTCGAGACTGGGGCCGGATAGGTACGGCACCCCAGCTGCCCTTCACCCTGCCCGGCCATCCGCAGGAGGCCTTTGCTGGCCTCCTGGGCTCACAGTTGAGCTCCTGATCTGACACAGCAGCAGAGGGGTCATACCTGCCGCCAAAGGCGCTCTGACTCTGCATGGGGTCTTGTCTCCCACTAGCCCTGGGGTTCCTGGGATGAAGGGTGAGGACCTCCCCTTGACTTACTGGCCCCCAGGCCCCCAGCCCGGCTCAGGTGGAGCCCCTCTCACCAAGCCTACTACCAAAGGACAACGAGGCGCTCTGTCTCCAGAGCACTGGCCGAGGGGGAAGGGTGAGAAGAAGCCCATCCCCTTCTTGAGAAAGCAGGCAGCCCTCAGGCCCAAGGCCAGGGCCACCGCTGCAATGAGGCATCACCCTACCAGCCTCCTGGGGCCTCCGGGACGCTTGAGGCCACAGCACCTGGCCAGACTCCAAGCTCTCGGTGGGCAGAGCGTCCAGATTGTGGCAGCAACATCTAAGGTTATGGCATACCTGGGAAGGGGACACTCCAAACCCCCAAGGGGCAACGCAAAGCCAGGCAAGGAATGAAAGTCACACCATATTAACTCCAAGGCCACGAATGGAGAAGCAATCCTCTGCCTGCTTCCACGGGAGGTACCAGGGGCTGAGACTCCCCTCCCCTCTCGCTGTCTAGTTCTGGTCTTTCCCAGCTGTGCGGCTTCAGGGTTCTTCTGTGCAGCGGAATGCACGCTGGCCAACTCCAGCATAAGGCTCTGAGGACAGGCAGCATTACAGCCTTGCCACTTCTGAGGATGGGGGCACGTGAGAAACCGCTCAGAGGAGCCACTGCCCGAGGAAGGTGCCCCTAGGTCACAAGGAGGTGCTGACCACGGGCTAGCAGTGCAGCAGGGGTGAATGAGACAGGACCTGCTTCCTGCCAAGGTCAGCCCTGACCTCCATGGTCTGGGAGCTGGCCTGTGGAGGACCAGGGCCTGCAGTGACCCTGGGGAAGCTCCCACGAAGAACCAGCCAGGCCTGTGGGCTTGGGGAGAGCAGGGAATCCACAGAACCAGGGGGCAGCACTGCCCACACGGGTCAGGGCAGAGGCAGGTGTGGGCCAGGAGACCTGGGTTCACACCTCAGCTCTGCCACTTTAACCTCTCCGGGCCCCAGCACTTTCATGTCTCGGGGGAAATTACAATACACACTTTTGTAAGAAGCTGTGTATGTGACCACAGAAGCCTGCTGGAAGCACAAATTTAAAACATTATAATAACTTGCGTAGAGAGACGCAGCTCAGTTACGACAAACCTGAGACACTGTCCTCTGAATTACACAACAGAACTGATGCTGTAAGCATGGCCCAGAATGCTGTTGTGGGTAATGGCCTTTATGGCCAGGCAGACCCAGGTTCGAATCCTGTCTCTGCCAACTCCCAAGCTTGGTTTGTAAACTGCCCTGCGCCATCGGTGTAATAGAGGCACCCGTGTAGTGGTTACCCAGTGCAGACCCCACCAGGTGCTCAGTGGAAGGTGATCTGGGATCCAAACGGGAGTGTGGAAACCTTGGGCCTGCAGCTCCACATCCTCTCCAAGGAGAGCTCGGGCTCTCGTTGCTTTTGTTAAAGAGGTAACCAAAGACTGAGAGCCTGAGAAAGCAGGCACAAGCCATGGGCCCACAGAGACAGTCCCAGGATGCTGGGGCAGACTGCTTGCAGGGCGGCGGCCTCCAAGACCAGGCCTTACAAATCTCTTGGGATGCTGCCAACATGCAGAGTCCTAGGCCTGCCTGGTCTGAAATTTTTGGCTTAGTAATCACCTTCTCGACCTAAGGGACGCCTTCCTGGGTCACCCCTAGCCCCAGCTGGTGGCACCCAAAGCTTACCTGGGAGGAAGGGGATGATCCTTTGCTTGGGGTCCTTCTGGCCTCCTTCAATGGGAAACTTGTCCAGAAGCTGCATCTGAGAAGCCAGGCAGATGGAGATAGGATCAGAAGACTGGCAGAGTCTGCGGGATGGCATCCCTCCCCCCACTCCTCCACCGCTCAGAGCCTCTGCACTCACATGGATGAGTGACGCCTGAAATCCCTCATTTCACAGCCCATTAGCACACCACATGGGGCATGAGAGGGGGAGGCCAGAGCCCTCCCCACCTCAAAGGCGGTGTCTGAACGTTCAGGACCATGGGGGAGGTGTCTGGAGACACTCACCCCCTCCCCGGCTGCAGTGCACTGGGCTGGGCAGCAGCAGACTTCAGGCCAGGCTGCGGGTGGAGTTTCCAGAAGTTGTTTTGCACCAAGTTTCTCTCCTACTTGATCTGCATGGTGACTCCTTCAGCCCTCCAGGACCAGGATGGAGGAAGACCCCACCTGATATTTAGCCAGACCACCCTCCTCCCAGAATCGTTCTGCAGAAACACACCCCGATGCTATTTTAATTAAAAACTCACTCTATCTCATTGTACCCACTGCAGAGAGACCCCTTTCTACCCTGAGATTGCTACTGTTTTCCCAGGACAGACCCACTGGAAGAGTTTCCAGGGTTCCAGAGGAACAACTGTTTTTACTTCTGCTGTTCTGGGCTGAAATTCTGTATAAACTGGAAAAATACACAGGAGACAGGATGGACGAGGCTAGGGCTCCCGAGTGTGTGGTTGGTTTGCCTTCCAAGCCACAGGTGGGAAGTGGAGCAGAGTGGAAAGCCAGGATCTGGTCTGGCTGCCCAAGCCGTGTGATCTTGGGCAGGGCAGGGCACCCTTCGAGGTGGGGCATCGGGCCGCGCTGGAAGAAGGAGGATCTGCCACTAGTATTGGAAGTCCACCCACCCCACCACGCCTTTAAACATTTATTGAGCGCCTAGTTACAGCACTGGGCGCTATGGGAACAGCAAGAAGACACATCTCCACCAGCTCTTCGAAGGACACTGCGTACGTCACGTGTCCTGTGTCAGCCAGGGGAGGGTAGTATGAGGAAGAGGAAGGCAGTAGGAAAGGAGCTGCGGCAAGACAGGGGATCTGGCTTTCCACAGGGCGGGAGGAAGTCCTTCCTGAATGCCACTTCAGCAGAGACCCACAGTGGGTGAGCGGGCAAGGCGAACTTTCACTTCCCTCTGTGCCACGGAGATTTAACTCAAGCTGGCTCATGCGTTTTCAATGTCACAAGTTCATCTCTCGAAACAGCCACTGCCTGCTGCATGTAAACACAGCATGACACTACAGAAACTGGGGATTTTTTAAGAATCCATACATTTCCAAATAAATTCTATACAAAGTAGAGTTCTTATTACCTTCTCTTTTTTTGAAAATACGCACATAACTGTATTCACATCCACTTGTCCATATTGTATATGGTTCTTAGTTATTAATTGATAATAGGATTAATTAGTACCCAAAAAATGACTGAGAACTGACCAATACACTTAGCAGCAAGGAGGTCATTAGTAACCTTGAAAAGAGCACTTTTAGTAGAATGGGCATAAAAGAGAATAAGAGGAGGAAAAATTAAGACTGAATACAGGGGCCGGCGCCACAGCTAACTAGGCTAATCCTCCGCCTTGTGGCACCGGCACACCGGGTTCTAGTCCTGGTCGGGGCACCGGATTCTGTCCCAGTTGCCCCTCTTCCAGGCCAGCTCTCTGCTGTGGCCTGGGAGTGCAGTGGAGGATGGTCCAGGTGCTTGGGCCCTGCACCCGCATGGAGACCAGGAGAAGCACCTGGCTCCTGGCTTTGGATCAGCGCGGTGCGCCGGCCGCGGCGGCCATTGGAGGGTGAACCAACGGCAAAGGAAGACCTTTCTCTCTGTCTCTGTCTCTCTCTCACTGTCCACTCTGCCTGTCAAAAAAAAAAAAAAAAAAGACTGAATACAGGCGGTTCTTTTGAAAGGTTTGTTAGAAAGGGGAGCAAGTGAAGTAGGGTCAAGTTGTGTGTGTGTGTATGTGTGTACATGTGTGTGTACATGTGTGTCTCTGTGTGTACATGCACGTATGTGTGTACATGTATGTGTGTGCTGGAAGAGATACTAGCATGACTTACATTCTGATGAGAATGATCTAATATTAGAAAAAAATGAATGCGTGAGAGAAAGGGAAATTCTTGGTGCTTTGTCCCTAACGACAGGAGACGGGAGCCAGTTAACTGTGCAGCAGGACTGGCTTTTCCAGAAGACGGTGGACGTGAATGAAGACGCTAGCAGAAAGCTGGACGTGGAGATGAACACTGAGAATTAGAACAGACTCCCAGAAGGGGAGATACACTTTTTTTTTTTATTTCACAGGCAGAGACAGGGAGAGAGACAGAGTTTACTCCTTGGCTGCCTGGGGGCTAGGACGGGGCCAGGTCAAAACCAGGAGCCTGGAACTCGGTCCAGATCTCCCATGTGGGTGGCACGGGCAGTGCAGCGCCGAGAGCCCCCTCTGGCAGCAAGCACTGGGGTGGCCAGCACTGGGCTGGGCTGACTCGCCCTTCCTGGGAGGGGGGCTTCCTGGCAGCTCCAGTGTGGGGCCCCAGTTCTCCAAGCCCCACTGTTGTCACCATTCCTGACTCGGAATCTTCCCTTAAGAAGAGACAAGGCCATGAACCTGTGTAGGAGCTCTGAGGGACCAGGTGGGCTCAGAAACCCATTCTACTTAGTGAGGACTTAGCAGACCTTGTGTTGGGTGCTGGATACCCAGTCAGCCAGTGTCACAGAGACAAAGTAAGTGTGGCTCTTCTTAATCGCTCACCCCTTGTGTCCTGAAATGCACTTCCCCACTCCCTTTGGCTCTCTGATGATCTTTTTTTTATTATTATTATTTTTTATTTTTTTATTTTTTTGACAGGCAGAGTGGACAGTGAGAGAGACACAGAGAGAAAGGTCTTCCTTTTGCCGTTGGTTCACCCTCCAATGGCCGCCGCAGCTGGCGCGCTGCGGCCGGCGCACCGCGCTGATCTGATGGCAGAAGCCAGGTACTTATCCTGGTCTCCCATGGGGTGCAGGGCCCAAGCACTTGGGCCATCCTCCACTGCACTCCCTGGCTACAGCAGAGAGCTGGCCTGGAAGAGGGGTAACCGGGACAGGATCAGTGCCCCAACCAGGACTAGAACCTGGTGTGCCGGCGCCGCAAGGCGGAGGATTAGCCTAGTGAGCTGCGGCGCCAGCCTCTCTGATGATCTTACACATGACACCTACTCCAGGCAGCCGTCCTCGACCACCCCAGCGGAAGATCACACCTCCTCTCTCCAAATCCCAACAGCACTCCTGGTTTGAATTCTGATTCCAGTACTTCACAGCCTTTTGTGATTTCCTGTTTGTACAGGTTCATCTCCTTGCCCAAGAGAAAGCACCCTTCCCCACTGAATGGTTTTGGCACTCTTGTTGAGCCAATTCAACATAAAGATATAAAAACAATAGATTTGGAAAGAATCAGACAGCACTTCTCAAACAATTATTAGTAAAAAAAAATTTTTCCCCACCCAGTAAAAAAAATTTTTTTAGGATAAAAGGGGAGTTCAACATCAAACCTTAATACAAAGTTTTGGGAATACAGAAATCCTATCTTTCCAGAATAATTTGTAGAAAACACTGTCTTTTTCACTTTGAATTACATTAAGTTATAGCTTCAAAAAGTTCATGGAAAAATTGGATTCTCTTTTAATTCAGTTTTTCCATGAACTTTCTAAAGCTCCCTGATATCCAGGAGTTAATGTATTACACACACACACACACACGTGTGTGGGGAAATGGAATTGAAAGATTGATTAATGTGGTGAACTACATTGTTGATTTTGAAGTGCTGAACCTGGTTGCAATTTCCAACATAAACCCTACTCGGTTACGATGATTCTTTCTGCTGGATTTGATTTGCTAGTATTTTGCCTAGGAATTTTGTATCCATGTTCAGGATGAACAGTATTCTGATGTTTTCTTTTCTCATAACGTCTTTACCAGGTTTTGATATCAGAATTCACACTCTCTGATGGCACGAGTGGGGAAGCGCGCCTTTCCCACGGGTTCAGGTATGAGAGCAGCAGTCTCCCTTCATCTCTGATGACAGCAGGGATGCTCCAGCCACTGTCTGCGTGTGGAGTCTTCTTTGTAGGAAACTATCTGATGCTGAATTCAATTTCTTTAATAGATACAAAGGAACTTTATATTTTTCTGTCTTTTCAAGTCAGATTTGGAAAACTGAGTTTTTAAAAGAGCTTTTCCATACCAAACTTACTGAATTTATGGGCAGAAAACTGTTACTAGCATTCCCTTATTATCATTCTGATGTCTGTGGGACCTGATGCGGTATCCTATTTCATTCTTGATCTAATTTGTCCTTTCTTCATTGGTTATTCTTAATAGGAATTTATAAACTTTATTAATGTTTCCAAATAGTTTTTTTTTTTTTTACAGGCAGAGTTAGTAAGAGAGAGAGACAGAGAGAAAGGTCTTCCTTCCATTGGTTCACCCCCCAAATGGCTGCTACAGCCGGCGCTGAGCCAATCTGAAGCCAGGAGCCAGGTGCTTCCTCCTGGTCTCCCATGCAGGTGCAGGGCCCAAGTACCTGGGCCATCCTCCATTGCCTTCCCAGGCCACAGCAGAGAGCTGGACTGGAAGAGAAGCAACCGGGACAGAATCTGGCACCCCAACCAGGACTAGAACCCAGGGTACCAGCGCTGCAGGCAGAGGATTAACCTAGTGAGCCGCAGTGCCAACCATTCAAATACTCAGTTTTTTAAAAAGATATTTATTTGAAGGGCAGAGTTACAGAGAGAGAGAGATGGAGGAAGAGAGGAAGAGACTGAGTTGGGGGAGTTCTTCCATCCACTGGTTCATTCCCCAAATGGCTGCAATAGCCAGGGTTGGGTCTGGCCAAAGCCAGGAGTGCCAAGAGCCTCATCTGGGTCTCCTGCATGGGTACAGGGGCCCAAAGACTTGGGCCATCTTTTGCTGCTGGGCTCTTGTGCTGAGTGTCACTTCTCTCCAGGACTGCAGTTTTGTGCTTTTTGTTCAGTGCCTGCAAACATGCGCCTCTAGTATTGCGCCTGGTTTTCTCCCTTCTTATGGTGAGAGGGCTGGTTTAGCACCAGTACTTCCATCACAGCTGGAACTGGATGTTTTGTTGAGGTTCAAAAATGGCCACAAGACTTCCAGATGGAAGCAGTGGGATTTGGCAGGCTGTCAGAAGGAAGAACAGCTTAGGAGACCTGTGGGCTTCTGACCACTGTTGGGTTTCATATTAGAAAGCTCAGTTACAAACCAAGTGCAGCTAGGTCCTGAACACCCAAGAATGAACAAACAGGATCCATGGGTTATGTTGTCCCTTAGGACCAAGCAGCCGATTAATTTATCACCTAATTTGGGAGACATCTGAGAGTGAAAGTGAGTGCTGGTCAGCAATGACATCAGGATAGCAGGTGTAAAACAGGACTCTCAGGAGTGTCCTAGCTAAGGGGGCCACGCTGATTCTCCACGGATTCCCATCTCCAGTACAGAATCTGGTGTACATAAGCACCCTCAGTAAACGTGTGATGGTGAAAAATAATGTACAGTGGGAACTTACTTCGTGTTAGGTCCTGTGCAAATCATTTTTACATGGCTTATCTAACTTCTCAGATCAACCCTTTGAAGTGATGCTATTATTACTCTATGTTCCAGAGAAGAAACAGAAACAAGAGGTTAAATGAGTTGCTCCAATCAGTAAGGTGCAGAGCTAGGATTCAATGTCAGGAAATCTGGTTCCAGACCCTGGTCCCTTGATTACGACAGATAAGTGAATACATTCAATGGAAGAAACAAACAATTCCGAAATTCCAACATCAGCATTACATTTCAAGGTGGAGAAATTGCACTACAAGATCTAGTAATGTAATTAATAACAAATAAAGCTTTAAAAAATTGTGTGATCAGTTTCATAAAAAGTATTTGATAAAATTTAACATCAACTTGTGATTTTTAAAAAAGAAATAATCAAACTTTCTCAAAATATATATAAAAATATATACCTACCCAAAATAATGCTCAGTGATAAAACACTGGAACCTACCAAGGATGCTGTCAACTCTGACTTTTTCTATTTGCTGTTGCACTAATAGTTCTTGCCAAAGGATTAACACACAAAGAAGTAAGAGGCACAAAGGTTGAGAAGAAAGAAATAAAATTCTCAGTATTCCCAACCAATATGAAGTTGGTACAAATCCAGAGAAAATCCACAAGAGATGCACACCTTTGGACCTTGAAGAAACCTTGCACCTTCATTGAAAAGAAAATGTAAAACAGGAAGCCTTAAAGAGTAACTGGAAGTTCTGGGAAAAAACAGTGTGATGGGTGTATAACAGTGTGAATACAGTTAATGCCAATGACTTATATCCTTCACAAAGGTTAAAATGATGAATTTCACATTACACATGTTTTACCATAAGGAGAGAGGGGGAGAAAATGTGCATAAAGACCTGAGGTTCCACAGCTGGGCAAGGACATGATCCAGAGAGGCACAGGTACCAGCTGGGGGTGGGGCCTAGAGTGGGAGGGAGCTGGGCAAACCAAACACTGCGCTAACGTAGGCCTCTACCAGAAGAGTGCTCACAGAAATTCTCTTGCACACTCTGTCCCCCTAGGAGCCATCCTGGGCAGACCACAGAGCAGAGCAAATGAGTCTGGATTCTAGCTTCCAAAACCACACCAGCACCCTGGTCTACATGGTGGGGGAAGACGGGAGAATCCAGAGAAGGGTACAGAGGCTGTGTTCTGTACAAGGGCAGCACAGACACGAGGCAGTGCGGCTGTTGCTCAGAAAGTTCCCTGGACAGGAGGGGTGCAGGCTCTCCTGCCCAAAGGACCACAGCAGTTCGTGTGCACCGGGCATCCCAGGCACTCCAGAGGGCGACGCAGCCAGGGATGGAGACAGGACACATGCTCCTGGTAAGGAGCTGCCTGCACTGGGACACATTCGGATGCCGGGACACAGGACCAGGCCGAAGCCAAGACACCCTCACTTTGACAGGGAGCCCAGTCCTGGTTCCAAAACCATCGCCAAGTCAAAGAAGACTTGGAAAACACGCAAGCCTTCTTCACTTCAGATCCCTTCCCTAGCGAGCCATGTCCTGTGATGTGTCACGTACTGCATCAACAAGGTCTGGGCATGTGAGTCACGCTCCATGATCAGACTGGGAGTCAAGTACCAGTGTGGCACAAGGAATTCTGGTAGCATTAGGTGAGTGTCAACCTGCTGAGAGGAATAAAAAGCCATGCATAGGAGTTCTGGAAAGGACACGCAAAGTGGCCTTCTCAGAGGAGGAGACGTTAGAACAAGGCCCTAAATAAAACACAGTGGGAGCAGAGAGAGGAAGGACAAGTTCAAGGCTTGGCGGGGGGATGTCAGGACAGCTCTGTGAGGAGGTCAGATGGGAGTGAATTAACTGGCTCTTGAATGCCATGAAGTGCTGCCATGGGCGAGAAAAAGTGGTGGCATCCGGGGTGGAGGCCTCTGATAATTTATTCCAGTGATTTGGAGATGACCACACAGTTGGCACCCACACTGGCTAAGGGCAGATGCCCAATGTGTTGCTCCATGGGGGAAGTTAGGAGATCTTAAAACATGACAGGAAATAGGATGAAGGTGGGGTGGGGGGAAGGAATCATTTCTAGAACTCCTCTCAAGGATGGGCTGCATTGGCTAGAGTCTCTGCTGTGGGGACTGGCAGGTGACAGGGCCCAGATGCCCCAGCCTAATGTTTACTCCTAAAACTGCTGTCTACCGCAGCTGGGTCTGGGAAAGCAGAGTTGGCTCCTTCCCGAAGCTCTGGGGACAAATCTGTCTCCTCACTCCTCCCAGTCTCTAGAGGGCCCCTATAATCCTTGGCTTCTGGCCCCTTCCTGTGTGTGTGTGTGTGTGCATGTGCTGGTATATTCTGTCCAGGCCTGTTCGCTTGGGCCAGTGTGCTGAGAGCACAGGAGTTTGCTGCCCCATGGTTCTGGAGGCTGAGGTCCGAGAGGGAGGTGCTGGCAGAGCGGCCCCTATCTCTCCCTCTCCCCGCTCAGAGTGGTCGTTGGAAGTCTCTGCTCTTCCCCAGCTTATAAAAGCATCACCCCCATCTCCCCGTGTGTATGTCTGTGTCCCACTCCCTCACCCCCACTTTTTTTGGGAAGATTTATTTATTTGAAAGGCAGAGTTACCGAGAGAGAGGGAGAGACAGAGAGAGAGGTCTTCCATCCGCTGGTTCACTTCCTAAATAGCTGCAATGGTGGAGCAGGCACAATCCGAAGCCAGGAGCCAGGAGCTTCCTCCAGGTCTCCTATCTGGGTGCAGGGTCCCAAGCACTTGGGCCATCCTCCACTGCCTTCCCTGGTGCACTAGCAGAGAGCTGGATCAGAAGTGGAGCAGCTGGGACTCAAACTGGTGCTCAAATGGGATGCCAGCACAGCAGGTGACAGCTTTACCTACTATACCACAGTGCTGGACCCCACTTCTCACTTTTAATAGGGGCAGCACACATAACGGATTTGGCATCCACCCTGCTCCCAGAATAATCTCACCTTAAACAATGACCCTATTTCCAAACAAGGTCACATTCAAAGGTTCTCAGAGGTAAGGCTCTCACCATGTGCATTTGTGGGGGACACATACGACTTCACCCCCTAACACCAGCACACTTGAGAACAACATGTAGTTATCGACAACCAAGTGTTTGCTCAGAAACTACCGAAGTCTCTTCCTGCACTCACAGTGGTGCCTGCACAACATTTTAGAAAGTACAAATCATGATAAGGAATTTTGCAGAGCTAGGCAGCTTTGGGTTCAAATCAGTCTGTTCATCTGGAGAACGGGGAGAGTGCAGAAGCTGATGGGAAGGGGAGATGAGAGGATTAAGTGCCTGGCACGGAGCCCAGCTATTATTGCTGCTACTGTCACCCTCTCTTTTGTTATGATACTAGGCTATGTCCCCGATGCCAGACAAAGTGCTTTAGGAAGTTCCAAGTCCAAGATCAGAGAGACAGTAGGGAGACTGTGAGGGGCAGACAGGACTGGGGGTGGGGTAGGGTGGGGTGTTTTGGCCAAGCCTGGCCTAGCTCTGAGGGTCTAGGGGCCCAGCTCAGGGAGCAGGCCTCTGGCTTTTCCAGCCATGCTTCGAGTGCATGTGGGCTGGCTGGCATGTGTTTGACATTTAACACAGCAGGGCCAAGGCTGAGAGCCTGACACTTGCAGCGAGACGCACACACAGGAGAGAAGTCAGAGAGGCCCAGGAAAGCCTCTGATGTCCAGCAGCTGCCCAAGCAGGCTGGCTCTCGCTGCCTCTGCCCGAACCCAACACAGTGGGCTCACCTCGTGCTCCCCGCCCGCGACCCACAGGCCTGCACGCAGAAGAAAGAGCGCTGGGGTGGAGAAGTGAGTCCCAGTGCCAGCCTGCCAAGGACTCGAGGGGCAACCGGGGCAAGCGGCTTGGCCTTTCTGGGCACAACCCACGGGGGTTGTGAAGAGGAGAAGGCATTCGAGAAAGTGTTGCCAAATGCCAGGCACAATCATTCCTATTGCATTTCTCCGCCCCTCATTCTATTCATCTGTGAAACTGCCAAGGCCTGTCTTTGCCCCTCCCTGGGGGCTGCTGTGAGGTGGAAAAGGGAAAGTGGACCCAACAAGCACTTTGACACCTGCCAAGCCCCAAGGAAAGCACCAGAGGCAGCGGCCTTTCACAGCTGTGCCCTCACCCTGGTCAGCAGTAGAATGCTGCCGCCCTGACGTCAGAACCCCAGCTTACTTCCTCCTGACCCTGGCCGAGTCACGTGCCCTCTCTGTGGCACTGTCTGCTCATCTGCAAGGCCACGGTGAGCAAAGCAGCACCCGCGGCGGAGTGTGGGTTAAGTGAGGTCAGCCAGGTGGGCAGGCGCGCTGGGCTCACTGCCCGGCCTGCAGACACGGGCTTGCCAGATTCAAGGTGAAGAGACTGCCTACTGCCTCCCTGTCTCCAGTGTGCTCCTCCAGCCCCCTCCAGCCTTCACTGAAAGGCCGGCCAGGGGACTTCATGGCCCTTGAGCTCTGCCCCAACACAAGATGGCTCATGTGACTTCAGCTCTCCTTGGCCAAGAGCGACAGGCACGCTGCCAGGGCAGGCCATCAGGAGAGCCAGTGACCAAGGGCACCAGGTCAGGGACTGTGGCCTCGGCCGGCTCTGAGCATGGCTCTGAGAGGAACCTGAAGCTTCCCCAGGACACGTACAACGTGGGGCATGGCTTCCTACTTTGGAATTGGAGCTCCGCCCCTCTCCTCCGCTCCCCCTCCCCTTGCCCTGACACCCACTGCACCCACTGCATGCCAAGCCAGCCGCTCGCTGGCCCCTTTCTTTCATCCCTGGGAAGGTGCTTGGGGCAGTGAGGGTGTGTCCTGGGCAGGGAGAGGGGCACAGCCACGGAGGCCTCAGACTGAGAGGAGGCACCTGGAAGATGCTGAGCAGAGGAAACACTGTGAGAATGGATTCCAGAAAGCCCCATCTGGCCAGCGCACAGGCTGCAGAGTGGAGAAAGAGACGCCTGTGTGAGGGATCCTGGCGCTGGCCCAGGGTGTTGGCAGTGACACGCCCCCACAGAGAATGAGGCCTGTCCAGCACAGAGATGTTTGCCGGCACAGTCCTGTTCCCTTCTGGAAGTCTCTAGCTACCCCTAGCCTTGCAGAGACCCCTCTCAAGGTTTCTGAGCTCCCACCAAAGCTGCCCAACACTCCAAGGACCACCCAAATCAAGGACGGGATCCTGAACGGGGAGGGGAAGAGGAAAGGAGAACAGGATTTCACTTTCTCTTTCTGGCTGACCCACATCCTCAGCCCTAATTTCTCTTGGTTCTTCTCACCCTCCAAATGGCTCAGAACTGTGGTCCCTAAACTGCCCAGGGCCACTGTGGGATCAAATTCAGACCAAAATCTGGGACAAAGAGCTATTACTTTTTGGCAGCAAAAAGACCCCTCTTCCTCAGGGGTCCTGGGCCCAGAATGCTGTTCAAGGCCTGAGATGGCAGAGCTGGTCCCCAGGGACTCCCCTGATGGGCTTCTTGGACAGAGACGCCTAGAGGGACGCAACTGAGTGGCAATCCTCCGCTCTCCTCACCTTCCTCCTCCTTGTCCCCAGCAGTCTCCACTCCCAGTATTTTCTCTATTGCAAATGAGCCAAGGTGCTCCCAGGCCTGAAATTCTCTCCCCACAAGTCTTATGCAAAAGCTAAAAAACAAAAGAACAGGCTGAACAGGGCCTAGGGTGGGGTGGACAGGGCCAAGCTCTTTGCCTGGCCTTGCCCTGACAGCATGGAACCCTCGATCCTCCTTGGCTCAGGAGTGGTGGAAGAGTTGTGAACCAGCACCTGCCTCTTTAGCCTCCCCAAGAATGGACAGTGGCTGGGCCGTCCTGCAACTCTGAAAGCTTCCTCAAAGACTGTAGAAGCTGCCATCATAGCCCAGGGCCACCAGGTAGATCCAGCCAAAGCCAAGCAGGCCTCGGGAGTACTGGCCATGAGACTGCCTGCCCCACAGGACTTGGGGGAATCCCCTTCCCACCCCCTCCTCTGTTACAATCTTCATAGCCCTAAGAGACCAGAATACCGGAAGCCTCTCCAAAGGTCCCATTAAGGAAGGTGCCAAGTATGCGACCATCTCTAATGCTGCTTCGATTTGCTGCCCTCTGATGACTTTTTGGGTCTCCACCACCCACACACCCAGGGACACGAGCCTGTTCATGACCTCTCCAGGCGCATGCCCTGCCCCTTGCACCTCACACATCCCCGCACACCACACAGCTTGCCTCAAGTCCGCCCCGGCATAGCGTGCTGCCCGCTGCCACTTCCACAGATTGGACTCACCTGCAGAACTACACTGCCTGCACTTGACTGTCACAGTTTCCTTACACACCTGTCTCCCCACAAAAGCCTGGGAGCATCTTGGGAGCCACGTCTATACCTTGACATTCCCAGTGTCCCTCAGTGTCCCACACGTAGCTGGACACAGAACCAGACCACACTTTGCAGCCTGCCTTGCTGTCATGTGTCTGAATCCTGGCCAACGGAACGGGAGCAGGGGGGATGTACACTTCCCCCAACAAAACCCATGACATCTCCTGCAACCCAACAGACCCCACACCCACCTAAGGATGGAGTCTCCTGAGGAGGGAGGGTGAGGGCCTGAATGTTTGCCTGGGGTAGCACCCTCCAGGCACCTGCTTTAGTTACCTGTTTTGAACTGGGACCTGAGCAGAAAAGAAACCCACCGAGGGTCTTTGACACAGCCGTCAGCCTGTGCAGTGTAGCAGACAGTTCAGTCAGGGTCTGCTGAATCACATGGACAGGGAAGACAACATGCAGAATCCACATAAGGCATCCAATCAGGTGAGACATCAATGGACACCCAACACCACTGGAGTCAGCCTCACTCCGGGCCGCAGCCCTATCTAGCAAACCCTATGCTCAGGGTGTAGAGAGCCTAGCTTTCCCCAAGAGGCTAAGAAGGCTGGAGGACTCAACCTTTAAAAGCCACCATAGATGCATGAGCCACAACTTGAGAGCCTGGCTTCCCAAGTTTGCTGCAAGCAGAGAGTTGAATGGCAGGTAGGAGCTCCTCCTCCCCACACAGGCATCAGCACTCTGGTGAGCGAGCAGGCAAGGTCACAGGGTCACTTCCAGGGACAGAACCAGTGCCTCTCTGAAGCAGCCCACACCATCCCTGACAGCTTCCGGGAAGGGCTGCAACCATGTTCCTCACACACAGCCAGCTCATCAGGTTATAAATTCCCTCCTTATATGGGCCAGGACAAAGGTCACATACAGACAGAAGAAAAGAAGGAAAGGAATTCACGCCTTCACTTATTCAAGGTTCAGTCTTGAGACGAGGCACGTACATCGCTGGCGAGATCCGTGGCGAGGTGACACGGCAAGCCCAGGCCGGCCCATTGAATTGGAATCTGAATCTCCACAAGATTGCTAAGCAGTTGTGTGTACATTAAAACCTGGGAAGTGGAGCAGGCATTGCAGTGCAGTGAGTTAAGCTGCTGCTTGGGACTCCTGCACCCCGTATCTGACTGCCTGAGATCAAGGCCTCCTTCCCACCCAGCTTCCTGCCAATGTATACTGGGATCAGCAGATGCTGGCTCAAGTACTTGGGTCCCTGGAACCCACATGGGAGACTCAAATGAAGCTCCTGGCTCCTGGCTTCAGCCTGGCCCAGCTCTGACTGTTGTGGCCATTTGGGGAAGGAACAAATAGATGGAAGATCCTCTTTCTCTCTCGTTCTCTGTCGATCTGCCTTTCAAATAAATAAAAATTAACTTCTAAAAATCTGGAAAGCCTTTACTGTTCTTTGCCATAAAAATTCCATCTAATCGTTACCAACTAAATCCCAATAGCAAGCCCAGCTGATAGGCAAAGATGGGTCATGAGACAGGGAATGGCAGCTATGAGAATTTGCCCATAGTGGCGAAGGGGAGCTGTAGGCTTCTCTCTCTTTCTGTCACCACTTTGGTATTCGCAGCACCAGCTCACAGTGCATGCAATTCTTTATTCAGTAACGATTTTCTAAGCACACACCATGTGGCAGGCACTGTTCTAGGCAGCCAGAAAACAGGCGCTATGGAGCTGGCAAGGGCCTGCTCTCCTAAGCTCACAGGCTGGGGGAAGGGAGATGAGACAGCACACAAGTCAACCGACTATTAATAAGGTAATGAGAGATTGTGACAAAGTGACCAAGAGTGACAGTGCTGGGGGTGCCACATGAGCTTAGACCTGAGTGCTGTGGGGTCACCTGCCTGAAGGGCTGGGGGAGAGGCTTCCCCAGAAGAGGGATCTGCAACAGCAAAGGCCCTGAGAACGCTGTGTGCTTGGGGTCCTGGGAACAGCAAGCAAGGGAAAGCAGGCTGGCAGGGACGGCTGCAGGGGCAGGCAGGGGCTGCTACACAGGCGGAGCTGGGGGAAGGCCAAGGACTTGAGTTCATGTCCAAAAGAAAGGAAGTCTTTCAAGAAGGTAAGCAGAGGTAAGAATAGTTGACTTACACGTTTTATTTTTTAAGCATGTATTTATTTATTTGAAAGCACAGAGGGTGTGTGGGGGGAACAGAGGGAGAGACAGAAAGAGAGAGAGAGAGAGAGAAAGAAAGAGAGAGAGAGAGATCTTCTATCCTCTGCAACAGCTAGGGCTGGGCCAGGCCAGGCCAAAGCCAGGAGCTACAGATTCCATCCAGGTCCCCCACAGGTGACAGGAACCCAAATATTTGGGCCATCATCTGCTCTCATCAGGCCCATTAGCAGGAAGCCAGATCAGAAGTGCAAAGTAGCCAGGTCTGGACCCAGGCACTCTGATAAGAGATGCAGGCATCCCAAACAACAGCTTAACCTGCCCCTGACTTAGGTTTTAAGAGGGTCAAGTTAACTGGTGGAGAGCCTGGATTATGAGTGGGGAGACCCCTGAGGATGCTGTCTCAGTTGCCCAGGTGAGAGGTGATGGGGCTGGACCAAGCAGCTGGAGTGGAAGTGGGTTTTCCGAGCTCATTGTGAGGGAGGACCAGGAAGTTGAGTCCCTGGCTGTTGGCTTGGATGTAGGACATGACTGGCCAAGTCAGGGGTGACCCCAAAAGGGTTTGAATCCTTTTGGCACCTCAGATGCTCCCAACAGCTGACCCGGCAGCCCAGGTGCCCAAACCAGTCTGATGGCTTTGCAGACACTGGCTTTGATGGGCTCCACCCCCAATCTTCAGGGTCAGTCGGCCAAAAACTCTCTTCCTGTAACTTCTTTATGGGACCTCCTTCAGCCACAGGCTTCCAGTGTCTCTTGACACTGGGGGAAGGGAAGGACAGGTAGAACCCAGGGAAAAGAAAAAAAAAAAAATCCCCAAGCTGAGAACAAAACATAGGCAGGGTTGCCAGGGGAGACCTTATAAAGCAGCCCACGCAGCCCTGCCCGCCCGGCTCTGCTGCCAGCTCTGTTTTACAGGCTTTCCTGGGGGCGATGGGCCCCCAGCCAGGGAAATGGGAAATGCCACTGGGAAATCTCCCCCGCAGAGCAGCTGGGGATCACTTCTGCAGGTGGCCGCCCCAGCCTCTGACCTGGGTGACCTCATAAATGAGGACCACTGCCCAGCAAGGGGGAGGAAGGCAGGAGGAGGGGCCAGCTGTGCAGCGGCTGCTGGGGCACCTGAGCGCAGGCCTGCCCCTCAAGCTCTGTCCTCCTGGGGCTCCAGACCTCGCAGCCAGGAAAGCCGCTGAGGCCCGGGAACCCAAGCCCTTCCCCTGGCCCTGCTTTCTTAGTACCAGCTGCTGGCACATCCCTGCTCCCCAAGGCAGGAGGAAGAGAACATTTATCAGACACCTCCTCTACCTGTACCACTTTCTTATTCTTTTAAAGTACCCGAAGCAAACAGGGCAAAATGTTAACATTTGTACCACATCTGGCCGGGAGGCACTGATGCCTGTTATGTTATTTTCAGTAGGGTTTCATAATTGGAAATAAACACCAGAAAAGAAAAGTGGTCCGGATAAGCTGCTGGAAGGGGCCAGGCTGGAGAGCAGGGGAGTCCTGGTGAGCAGGCTGTGGATGCAGGTGGGGAAGCAGGAGGACAGGTACGCTGAAGTGAAAGATGGTGCAGTGACTGAGAGAGGGGCAGGAGAGGGAGGGGCGTAGACAGCAGCTGGGCTGAGGCACATGTGTGATTGACAAGCCAGGACATCTAGAAGGGCCAGCCTAGCAGGCATGTCCACTGGGACAGGAATCAGCCCGCAGGCCACCCACCCCTCGGCCCCACCCTGAACTAAGTGACCTGCCCAGAGCAGCTGCACGCCCCCACTCTGATGACAAGAGGCTTGGACCAGAGAAAACTGCTGTTCATACGACAGCAAAGCCCTGCCCCAAACCTGCCCCAAGGTCTACCTGACCCTCATCCCTGACAACTGCTGGGGTATTTTGGGGCCAGCCTGACTCGACAAGAACCACTCCCTTTCCTGGACACATGCCATGGCTCAGCTGTTTCTAGAGGGACAGCAGAGGGGCAGGAACAGCTAGCTTGGGCTAGGGAGGGATTAGCAATGGAACAGACAGATGACACCCGGGGGACCCTCTGTCGGGACAGAGAGGGGAAGGGAGGGGCGGCGCTAGCCTGAGGCTCCTGCTCTCCACGCCCAAGCCCTACCCACGGGGACCCACATCCTACTCTCTGCAGGAGAGCCTGGGGGACTGAGGGTTGAGTCCACTGCCAGTCCCCTGCTCTGGGCACAGCATAATCCAGGGAGGGAAGAGAGCAGCCCCTCCCTTCTGGGAGGGGGACAGGGCCAATGGCTGGGTCTCTTGGGTGCCCTCTGCAGGCAGGGCACCCACCTGCTGAGGAGCCAACACTGCCCCCTGATGCCAATAGGAACGCTGCAGTGAGTCATCTCAGGAAAAGCGCTAACCAAGAGCCAGTCCCACAGCACCTGGGAAGGGGACACCGCTCCCCACTCCCACCAGAGCTTTGTCTTACCTGATCCCAGTCAGTGATGCCCATACAGACCAGGGCCAGCCTCCCACCCTGCCCTTCTCCTAAACCCCTGCGTGGGACCAGGCAGCATCCTAGGCAGAGAAACCCAGGGACTGACAGAGCCAGAATCAGAGTGAGAGACAGGGCCCCCAGGAGGCTGGCTCGGCAGAGCAGCAGGAGGCTCAGGCAGAGGCCATGGTCCAGACAGACAGGCGCGGAGACTCAGAGACCTTAGGGAGAATGAGAAAGGCAGCAACGGAGGGCAGAGAGAGAACCCGCCCCCAGGAGACTCCAAGACTGGGCCAGAGACAGGAAAGGCAAGCACAGAGAGAAGCTGACAGTTTCTGTGTCCAGCCCGGGCAGGTGGGCCAGACAGCATCCCCTCAACAGGCCCCCCAAACCCCTATGCCTTCCTGGCCAAGCAAGCAGAGAAAGGGCCCTCTCCTCTGAGGGGCAGGCCTCCCAGGCTGGCTCTGCAGGGTTCCGGCCCAAGCAGGGCCGCAGCAGAGAGGCAGCAGAGGTGAGGGTTGGCTTAAGGCTTCCCCTCGGCTTCCCCAGCCAGGCTGCCTGCCCTGAATGCCTGCTCCTCCATCTGTCCTCCAGGTGACCTTGAGGTCCTTACGGACCTCCATACCAGCACATCTTAAAAAAAAGTTTAGGGAAGGGATGGGCATTTGGCACAGGGTTAAGCCATTGCTTGGAACGCCCATATCCCATGTCAGAGTGTGTGTTTTGAGTCCTGGCTCCACTGTGATCCCAGCTTCCTGCTAATGTATACCCTAGGAGGCAGCAGGTGATGGCTCCAATACTCAGGTCCCTTCCACTCATGTGGGAAACCTGGGTTGAGTTCCTGGCTCCCGGCTTTGGCCTGGCTCAGCTCTGGCTGTCGTGGGCATTTTGAGAATGAATCCGTGGATGGGAGATCTCTGTGTCCCTGCCTTTCAAATAAATTTTAAAAATAAATAAAAATTTTAAGGACTAGAGTAGAATAGTAGAGCCTATATCCTAGGCTAGGTTTCAAGCAGTACGGGGTATGGGGCCTAGGCCACCACCTGCCAGCCCAAGGGGCCATCACCCCACTTAGGGTGCTCCTCACTCAAGGTTTGTCCTTGGGCTCAGAGCTGGGGTGGAGAGAGGTAGCCTGGAGCAAGGCGGGGCTGACTCCTGCTCACAGCAGGTTGGAGTCTCCTCAGTACCAAGCCTCCAAAGTTCTTAAGTCTGGCGCTTCCCATCAGAAACTATTCCCAAGCCTTTTCCAACTCGAGACACAGGGCCCAGCCCTGGGCAGTCAGATCAGGAAGACTGGATAGAGGAGTGGTCTGGGCTTGTTTGTAACCCCTCACAGGTGAACCCCCAGAATGCCGACTTAAGAGCTGCTCATCCTTGGGGCCAGCGATGTGGCGCAGCAGATTTTTAAAGCCCCGGCCTGAAGTGCCGGCATCCCATATGAGCGTCGGTTCTAGTCTCGGCTGCTCCATTTCCAATCCAGCTCTGCTATGGCCTGGGAAAGCAGTGGAAGATGGCCCAAGTCCTTGGGCCCCTGCACCCACATGGGAGACCTGGAGGAAGCTTCTGGCTCCTGACTCTGGATCGGCTCAGCTCTGGCCGTTGCAGTCATTTGGGGATGAACCAGCATAATTGATGCTGATATCCACCAAGGCATCCTGCCTCCCCCAAGCAGGTTCTCAACCGCAGCCCCCAACAAGCAGCTCGTGTCCTGACCTAAGCCAGTCGCAGATGACAGACAGGGATGAAGGAGCAGATGGAATCTCCGATTTTTAGTCCTTCTACACAATTTTCTTAAAATGTTGTCACGTTGGCCCAATCTCTTCTGTTTGGGTCACCCTCGCCCCCGGCGCTGTTGGATGAGGGAGGACAGGCATGGCCCCAGCACCCACCCCCCCCCAGGGGCACACACAAAAGTCTCCCTCCACCTTCCTACTGGGGATTTCTCCTCCCAAGATTCCAAGCTGAGGAGTGAAGCCCTTGGAATCTCAAGACAAAACAAGCCTGTCTCCCCAGGAAGTGAGACAGTCCAGCCCTTACCAGGGATGCCCGCAGGAGCTGGCCCCTGTCTCGGGGGAAGAATGGCCACTTGTCACACACTGAGCCACCCTCTGCAAGCAGTGCAGCTCCCGCCCATGCACCAGCCTCATGCTTCCTGTTTGGTTTGTTTGGGTTTTTTTTTTTTTAAGGTACATCTGAATGTGGCCCATTTAGGCCCAGGGACCCCCCTGCCCATTCCTAGCCTCCTCCCCAGTCCCCAGCCGGCCCTGAGCTCAGAGCGGCAGCAGGGCTGAACTGGCCACTTTGTTCTGCCGGGCACCAGATAAAGACACCCTAATTAGCAGATGGAGCCAAGCCCCAGCTGGCTTTGAGGCCAGTCTCCTCGTGGCCCTGAGCATTCATTCACACACTGGAGATGTTCCCCCTGTCCAGACTAGGCAGACTCTTCCCTCTTTAGAGGCGGCAAAGGCCATAAGGGGTGACATCATAATGACAGCACTCCTGGCTGCTCCAGGCAGGGCAGCAAAGGGTTCCTGCTTTATCTCCTTCACATCTCCCAACAGGGAGGAGGTGGAGACTCCTGGCATTAGGTAATTGCCCCAGATCCCCCGGCTGCTAAGAGGCAGGGCTCAGGTGCAAACCTCACTGAGTGTCTGGTAACAGCCCCAGCTTTCACAGGAGACTGCCCACCTGGCACCAGGGATCCCACAGGCCCTCTGGGAGAGCCTGATGTCATCCAACTGTGCAGGTCTCTGGGGATCTAGAATCTCCTTTTTCCCAGACTCCAGCTCAAGTGAACACAGAAAGGAAACAGCGCCAATTCTCCAACAACTCCTACAATGGAATAATGTGAGCGTGTGTCCTGGAGACACAGGGACTGCAGCCCTAAAACCAAATGGGAGCTGAGGTCCAGCCTGGGTGGCAGGTTGCTGATGAGGGGGATCGATGCAGGTCACATCAGCCGCCCTGCTGGGGGCAGATGGCCTCCCAGGGTAGGGGTGGGGGGACAGAGTCTGTTTTCCCTCTGAAAAGACCCCATGCAGCCTCCAGCCCACCCTGGCCGTCCCATATGCTTGGTTCCACAAGTGTCAAAAGCAAATTCAGCGGCCAGCGCCGCGGCTCACTAGGCTACGGCGCCGGCACACTGGGTTCTAGTCCCGGTCGGGGCGCCGGATTCTGTCCCACTTGCCCCTTTTCCAGGCCAGCTCTCTGCTGTGGCCAGGGAGTGCAGTGGAGGATGGCCCAAGTGCTTGGGCCCTGCACCCCATGGGAGACCAGAAGAAGCACCTGTCTCCTGCCTTCGGATCAGTGCAGTGTGCTGGCCACAGTGCACCAGCTGCGGCGGCCATTGGAGGGTGAACCAACGGCAAAAGGAAGACCTTTCTCTCTGTGTCTCTCTCACTGTCCACTCTGCCTGTCAAAAAAGAAGAAAAAAAGCTAATTCAGGGGCCAGTGCTGTGGCATAGAAGGTTAAGCCTCTGCCTGCAAAGTGCTAGCATCCCATTTGGGCACCGGTTCAAGACCTGCTGCTCCATTTCCAATCCAGCTCCCTGCTAATGCACCTGGGAAAGCAGTGGAAGATGGCTCAAGTGCTTGGGCCCCTGCAGCCACGTGGGAGACCTGGAAGAAGCTCCCTGGCTCCTGGCTCCTTGCTTTAGCCTGACCCAGCCCTAGCCATTGTGGCCATTTGGGGAGTGAACCAGCAGATGAAAGATTCTCTCTCTTTCCCTTTCTTTCTCTCTCCGTATCTCTGCCTTTCAATTTCAAATAAATAAATCTTTAAAAAAAAAAAAAAGCACATTCAACTGTTGCCATCATCAGCAAGGGGAGGGAAGACAGGGATGCCGAAAGCTTCTGCACCCCAGACTGGGAGCACCTCCAGAGGCAGGACGCAGAGCCTCCCCCGCCCCCAGTGCAGGCCTCATGGGGGTGGTCTACAGCTGAGTCCTACCTGGGGCAATATCTGCTCCGTGCGTTTCGGCCTATGCTGACTCTTCTACCAGCTGATGGCTCTTGCTCAGGCCAGGACAATCAGCCTAGCTCTTGCCCTCAGTGTCCCAGCAGCAAGCACAGGGCCAGCCACACAGCTGGCACTCCTCCAGAGGTACCAGGATTAGTGTGAGATTCCCTCTGGCAAGAAGGGAGTGCCTTGGTCACGGCTGCAGCTTCAGAGAGGTACACACACTCACACACGCGTGAACACTCACCTGGCCACCACCAAATAGCTTCCTTCCCTTCATTCTCCAGTGGTGGTGGGGGCCCACAGGGCCCAACACACTTCCCAGCCAATTCTCCTGCTGGTTAATCAAAGAGGACCAGGCCAGTTTCCTAGGCCTGGGAGCAGAGGAGGAGAGAGGTCTGCAGAGGCAGCGACTGCATTCCAAGGTCTCTCTGACGCGAGTGACACCCAAACACACCCTGACATGACACCTTACCCCGGGAAAACAAGGTGTGCAGCTCCAAGCAGTCATGCAGGTGGTGTGGGCTGACTCAGACGCTGTCTGGCAGAGCTGGAGTTCACTATTCAATGATGCGAGATGAGGTGGCGAGGGGCCGGGGGAGCGGGCTAAGCTCCAGGAAGCAGCTGAGCCTTTCAGAGAGCCAGAGAGTGGCCTTCTGCTCTGGGCACAGGCGACTACTCTCTAGAGAGACTGACGGCACCTGCCACCCCCCACCTTGCCCCGTCCCCACCAACCAGGAGCTCTCTGTCCTCTCAGCCAGACACAAAGAGGACTCCTAGCGGAGAGGCCAGACTCCCAGGTGGGAATGAACGAGAAGCTGGAGCGCCCGAGTCCTAGCTATGCTCTCACTTGCTGATCCTGCAACTCTGGGCAAATGACTTCCCCTTTTGGGGCCCCATTTCCTCCTCTGTCAAGTGAGGGAAAGAGGCTCTATCCGAGTGTGACCAGCTTCATCTCAACACACAATTGTCAACAGATAGGTGGCAATGTCCTGAAGATATCTGTTATATATAGACTCTGAGACCATGTCTGAGCCTGTGATCAACAATGTCTGCCATAGGCACAAGATGGAAAAGTGCTGGGATCAGTTAACGATGTCTGTTGTGGGCATGGGTGCAACATGGCAACATGAGTGCGACACACTTAGCATCCTGGTAAATGACCTCTAAGGGCCTATGATTGTTAAACTTAGCAATTCCACCCCTGCCTGCCCAGTGGACATGGCTAATCACAGCTGACAAACATGCATCTCCTATATTGTGACATTTGCATACAGCGGATTTCTCCCCTTGAAAGACATTCTCACATCCCTGCAGCAAACACCCACAAGACTTCACCCAGAAGTTCAAAGCCAACAAACAGTGCCAAGGTCTAACACTCAGAGGCCATTCTAGCTTCTCTCACCCTTCCTCCAGTCCACAAAGGAGCTTCCTTCAGGATGCAAAGATCCTACCCAGGCCCCAAGGAGAGGCCAAAGAAGCAACAAAGAGCAGAGATGGCTTCTGATTTTCCAGAGCACAAATGGGGGTCTCACCTATGTCCATTAGGAACAGGATATGGCTAACTTGCTGGGCCCTAGAGGTACCCAAAAAGGTGCTCACAGACCGACAGGAAAAGATTGATTTCCCAGGTACACCTGCAGCGTGGAAGCCTCCCACATCTCTGGGCTGCTTCAGGTCATCCACCACGCTCCTCTGCTCTCTCTGCACCTGCAGGGCCCGATGTGGTGGCTCCCTGGCCTGAACCCAACCCTCTGGGTGTTACTTCCTCTTTGCACAGATGTGCAGAGGCGCTCCCCCAGATCCTCATCCCTGCTGCCACCACCCCGCTCCCACCTCTATGCATGTGTTCAGATCCAGGTCCTGGGTCTCTCTGGGCACCCTCCCTCCCCCAACACACACACACAAACACACAGGCCTTCTTAGCCACAGCACTGGGAAAGAGCACACAAAGCTGCAAGCTCCATCTGCTTGGATGGGAAAAAATAAACCAACTTTTCCAGTACCCTGCAGCTGGACAAGATATAACCCCAGGATTAAAACTCAATGGTGGGGCTGGTGCTGTGGTGTAGCGGGTAAAGCCACTGCCTGTAAGTGCTGGCATCCCATATGGGCGCTGGTTCGAGTCCTGGCTGCTCTACTTCCAATCCAGCTCTCTGCTATGGCCTGGGAAAGCAGTAGAAGATGTTCCAAGTCCTTGGGCCCCTGCACCCACATGGGAGACCCGGAGGAAGCTCCTTGCTCCTGGCTTCGGATTGGCGCAGCTCCAGCCATTACGGCTATTTGGGGAATGAACCAGCAGATGGAAGACTCTCTCTCTCTCTCTCTCTCTCTAACTCTGACTTTCAAATAAATAAATCTTAAAAAAAAAAAAACAACTCAACGGTAATAAGGAGGGCATTTGGCACAGCAGTTACCACATCACTTGGAATGCCACATCCCTACCAGAATGCCTGGGTTTGAGTCCTGGCTCTGCTTCCAATTCTAGCCTCCTGCTAATGCACACCCTGGGTGACAGTGGGTGATAGCTCAAATACTTGGATCCCTGCCACCCACATGGGAGACCCAAACTGAGATCTGGGCCTGACCCAACCCTGGCTGCTGCATTTGAGGAGAGAACCAGCTGCTGGAAGATTTTGTCTTTCTGCCTTTCAAATTAAATTTTTTTTAAAAGATAAGCAGCTTTCCCATCTTGAGCCCACCTCCAGTACCCTCAAACCAAGAACCTCCTCCCAATACTCCACAGCCTTCCCCATTCTCAGCCCAAAACACCTGTCCAGGGGTGCAGGAGAGAAGCTAGAGTTTGTCCCCAGGAGTTAGAGACAACATAAAGGAAGCACTGGAGCAGGAGCCAACTCTCAGGGGCAGGGGAATCAGCCACGGAATTCCCAGGAGCCCAGGGAAGCCCCTGGAATCCCTCTGAGTTCCACTACAGATCTGAAAGAGCAAGGAAAAGCTGTCGGCCAATAATTACTTTCTAAAAAAGTGTGTTTTCCTAATAGTGCTGCTGGGAGGAGAGGAGGCGGGCAATGAAGCTTTGCAAGTGAACAGTATTCATCTAGAAAACCCTCAACACCACCACCTGCCTCCCGCCTGCAGGCAGACAAAGCTATTGGGTGCAAGCAAAGCCTGCATGACCAGGCCCCAGACAGAACCTGACCTGCGGATGGAGTGGGATCTCCAGCTATTTTCTCCTGACATCTCTAATGGTCTACACCTCCAGGCGGCTCGGCTTCCCACTCCAGAATCTCTGAGCCAGGCCCCATTCTAAAGGTTTTCTTCACTTGGATGGTCTCATTTCTTTCTTACTAGTACCTTATCGGGGCAGGTATTTTTATTAACTCCATCATACAGGTGAGAAAATTGAGGCACAGATAACTCACCAAGGTTATACAGATAGTAAATGCTGGAGCTGGTTCTGGAACCCAACCACCCCGGCCCTGGAGTACACGCCCACACCACTGTACTACACCCCATGGCGCTCTCAGTATGCTTCCCCGTGACACGAGAGCCGCCGTCAAAGGGCTTAGCACTCCAATATGTAGCTTGTGGATTTTCTGCAATATCTGAATACAAGATTTCAGTTTGACAAGATAATTTAGGCAGGTCCCTGGGGCTGGCTCTAATGAGATCTAACCAGTTACATTCCACGAGAATGATCTGGGAAGACGCTCCAGGAAAAATGAGGTGATGTGATTTTCACAATTATTCTCATTTTCTCTCTCTGGTTGGATATGAGTGTGTTCCCAATGTCGACTTTTTTTCAACCTGTGTTTTCTGTTCCATTATACTGTAATGAGCAGGAGAGGCATTTTATTGTCAAATTCTCACTTTTCCCTGCTTCTCTAATAGGTGTCTCTTGAATTATTAAATACCAGTGTTGTAAAAAAAAAAAAATACACGAATGCATTCTTTTCCAATAAAAAGGAAAACATTGCAGACGAGGCTGAGGCTTCCCCCGACCACCTGATGTCCCTAATCCCTCGAGAGGACGGCTTCCAGAGCTCCCCGAACCACCTACACGTGCGCACTGCGATGTCCCTGCCGAGATGGCTGCTTTTGCGATGGTTCTCACCCTGTAAATGTTGTTGTGAGCGTGCGCTGCTCATTCGCTAGCACGTCCTGGAGATCCACCCATGGAACTGGGATCAGCCGCATCTGTTCTGGCTGTCGCACTCCACAGCAGGGGCACACCGTGGTTTACTCTACGGATGGCCATTTAGGCTGCTTCCCCTTTTCCCCACAGCAAACGACAGGAGCCTCTCTGTGCCTTCCTGGGCCTGGCCTTAGTCAAGGCCAATGTTCTCTCCTTCTAGGGCGTGTGAGCCGTCAGTGGCCACAGCTCACCACACTGTTGGAACTGGAAGTGCCATGCCAGTGTGAAAGACACCAGAGCTCTCTGTGGCCCCCGATACGAAAATCACTCTAGAACTTGGCAGGTTACTTCCCGGGCTTTGGCTCCTGGCCATTCCTGGGAGGTCAATGACCTCAAATTCCCCAGGTGACTAAAAGGCACAGCGCCTGCAGGACATACTTCCCTTCTTTTGCTCTCAGGTTAAGCGTTGACACACACCCAGATCACTCCAATTTGACCTCAGCCAAGGCCTGCTCCGACAGCAAACCACACCAAAGCTTCTATCGATTGAATGAATAGAAAAAAGTATTACCATTCTGTACCTGCACAGTGAAGAGTATGGAATCAGAACTGTTCTAATCCTAACACCGCAGTGGTCCCATTCATTATGTCACACCACACCCATTCCAAGGCTGGTTACTGATGATTTCGGGCTGACAGTTTTGTTCACCCATCATCAGGCAGGCTGTTTGAGAGCTGGAAAGTGAGTGTGACCCTGGGGTGGGGTATGCGGGTGGAGAGTCAGGAGAGATGAATAAGCAAGAGAGATAAAAGCTCTTCAAAACAGGTTAAGTCCTGCAGCGCAAATGAGCAAACCTGAACAACTCTCTTAACTTGATCTGAGTGGTGTGGGGGAGGCTGAATGGCGTCTCCAGGCTCTGATCAAATATTGACCCCATGCACTTGCTGGCTGGAGTTCAGACTAAAGGCCAGCGGCACTGTGGAACCAATGTTTGCACAGCAATTACTGCAGCCCAGTGCCTTGTAGGTCAGGTTGTGAAACAACCCTGGATGGAGCCAGGGCTTCAGACAGCCTTCCGGTCCTTCCTTGGAGGGTGGGGGGTAGGGGGACCAAGGCAATGGGGGAGACACTTAACAGTGAAATATCTGGGCAGGGAAACTGATACAGGCTGGAAGTGCAGCCCAGCCACTAACGAGAAGGCAGAGGTGGCCCTCACCCCACTCAGCTGCGCCTCCCAGCAACCCAGGCCCTTGGTATCCACATGCAGCCTTGTCCTGCTCGGCTCCTACTGGGACAGGCCCCTCCCCAGGGCAGATGGGACTGAGTGGTGAGCTATTTTTAGGAGAAACCGATTTCCACTTAGAAACAAGAGCCTCACCTCTCCCCTCTTCCCAACTTGGTAGCTGAATGGCTCTCAGAAGCAAGCCCTCCGTGGAAAGCGGCCTGGTTTCCAGAAGGGGCGTCTGGAAGAGCCTTTGGGCTCAGCTCTTCTGTCCGTATCCCTCTTCCTGCTGCAGCCCTATAAGATTTTAGTGGGCACCTTGATGAGGGGTTGGGAGGGCTGCAGGGTACTCCAGAGTGGGCTTTATAAAACCAGGCCAAGCCTGCTGTGAGTTGCAGATGGACACGGGCAGTCCACTAGAGTTCTCTGTGATGACAGCAATGTCCTATACCACTCAGGCCATGGCCACCAGCCACTGTGGCTACTGAGCTCCTGTGCACAAATCAGTAAGGGACTAAGATTTTAATTTGATATCTAAATCTAGTTCTTAAATTAATTTAAATAGCCCAAGGTGGTGTTCAGCCTACAAGTTAAGACACCTGTGTCTGGCATGAGCGCACCTAGGCCCCGCTCCAGCTTCGTGCTAGTGCAGACCCTGAGAGGGAGAGGTCACGGGTTCCTGCCAGCTGCAGGGGAGACTTGAATGGGGTTCCGGGGTGCCGATGTCAGCTCTGGCCATTGCAGGCATGTGGGGAGTGAAATAGCAGATGGAAGCTCTCCCCTCCCACCCCCATTTCTCTGTCCCTAAAATAAATTTAAAAAAATCAGCAACAACAAAACCTAGGTCCCTAAAAGGTGGGGACTCAGCCCTCCAGAAAAAGAAACAGATACATAAACAGCCAGCTGCAGCTAGCGGCAGCCACACTGGACAGCACAGGTCTAAGGCCTCTGGGCTTGGTGCTTCCCAGGGCATTCACCGCTATTCATGCATTTGGCTGGGGAGAGACTTCTGCTTTCATCAAAGGCACAAAAGAATCCCTGATCTCAGAAGTCAGAGTAGAGAAACTCGCTGATCAGTCAGATACAACCTGATCCCAGAGGGGGAGGTTTCCCTATAATATGTCCACCGCACCTTTCTTTGTGACGTCTATGGTTCTCAAAGAACAATCAAATTCTGGGCAGTGGCTTAAGCCGCTGCTTGGGATGCCTACGTCCCACACCAGAGTGTCTGGTTTGAGTCTCGATTCTTCTGCTTCTGATCCAGCTTCCAGCTATCATGCACCACGGGAGGCAGCTGGTGTTGGCTTGGGTCCCTGCCACCCATGTGGGCGATCCAGATGGAGTTCTGGCTCCCAGCTTTGGCCTGGCCCACCCCTGGGCTATTACCTGCATTCCAGGAGTAAGCCAGCAGATAGAAGCTCACTCTCTCTCTGCCTTTCAAATAAAATGAAAATAAATAATTTTTTTAAATTCCCCCAAATTAAGGTGGGAGTGTGTGCAGCACTCTAGGTTACTGTCACCAACTGAGACCATGTGGGCATCTCCTTGGTCACCCCTCTCAGGAAGAATAAACCATCCTTCATCCCATAGCACGTTTACACCACAATCTAGTACTTATTTCATCTTGAACAGAATGACCTGCTTAAAAGTCTCTCTCCACCTGATACAGACTCCTAGAAGGAAAGGACCTTGTCCTTCTCAGCTGTGTGTCCCTCAGCCTGTGCCACTGCTGTCCTGCAAAGTGCAAACGCCTTGGAGGCCTCAGCCCTGGCCAATCCCATCTTCCCCTGAGCCAGCCTGGATTAACCATCTTCATCCTTCCATCCTCACCACTCACACTCCCAGCCAGGGTATGGTGGCCGGAATGAGCCCACGAAAATGCCGGACACAGAGCAAGACTTGAATTCCATACAAAGAACAAATAAATCTTTTAGCACAAGCACTTCCAGAGCTATATTTGGGACACACCTACACTAAAAACAGTATTCATTGTTTATCTGAAACCCTATTTTAATTGAACATCTTGTATTTATCTGGCAACTTTAATCCCGAGCCTCACAAACAGCAGGTGGCTAGTCAGTGAGGAATGTGGGTGCCAGGGGTGGGAGGGGGATGTGGATAAATGAAGCTGTGGTGCCCAGCACTCTGGCTTCAGGTGAGCCTGGGATGAGCAGTGGGCAGGTGCTCTGTGGTTTCTCTGCCTGCTTCCCCCTTCCCCCAGACCCTACAACTTCTCTACCTCCCTATGAATAGCTCCCAATGCCCCACTGAGTCCTAAGTACCTTGGAGAGGACTCATCAATGTCATGGGTCACCTCAAAGGGACACTGGCTCTCCTCCAAGCACAAGCCCCCCCCCAAGTCCCCAGCTTTTGCTTCCTGCTGCCTGCCCAGGTGTATCTGAGATTGTGCCTTCCCAGGGATTTCCTGAGAGCTCCCCAGGCAGGGCAGTTAGGTCTCGGAGGAAGCTTTGGAGGTGATAACCCTGGGATGTCCTGTTTTGCATCTTGGTTTGCATAGAACGGGACTGTGTAATGTGGACACGCAGTGGAGAGAGATAGCAAATCCAAGTCTGGGCTTTCTGTTGAGATCTATAACACAGTTCCCTTCAACTGCTTCCTGGCCTCGTGGCTGTGGAGCAGCAGGGGCAGGGCACAGCTGTCCCCCTCCCCACTGGCCCCCCCATAGAGGGGAGGGGCAGTGTGTGCTCATGCAAGGGACACTGGATCCACACAGGCCCCATGGCCCACAATGCTCTGCTTGGTGTAGCTTTGCACAAGCTTCCCAGGTTACATTAGGAAGTGGAACCCAGGGCCTCCTGCTGGCAACCTGGCCTCCATCAGGAGCACCAGACACCATCTGAGAAGAGAGGGGCAGTATGGAGAGAACCACGCCGGGGCAATCAGCTTATGGGAAAAGAGGACTCAGGGGTCCATCAGAGAGGTGTCCAGGCCCAGTACTATTCTCTGAATGACACAAACAGGTCCCCAAATGGGGCCCACACAGCACCAGATGGGAATGGAATGACCTAAATTGTTGAGCGGAGCAGTTCTTCACTGGGGACCAGGTGTCAGTGAACACCTGATCTGGGCAATAAAACTGTATGAATACACCCGTGTCTGGGGAGGGGGCTTCTAGCAGATTCACAGAGGGTCTGTGGTCCCTCAAAGGCTCTGAACCACAAGTTGGCTGGTGAAGCAGCTTCCCCCAGGCCGCCTTAGTAGGCCTGGGCCCTCCGGGGCTCCAGAGAGGGGCTTGGCAGAAAACCAAAGGAGTAAAATGTTTGCAGGAGCAAGCCCTGTGGGCCTCAGTCCACTCTCCCCCTGCCCCATAGGCACATGCTGCAGAGAGGGGCCCACGACCCCCACGGTCTGAGTACTCTGGCTCAGGACTAGGTGCAGAGCAGCTCATTAGCATGGAGTGAACACCAGGAGATGGGCCCTGAGCCCCAGGCAACACAGCATCCTTGCCACCTGGTAACACCAAGCAACTCTCTGACAACTGGGAGTCAGGAAGAACATGGAGCAGCTCAAAAAATCCTTATGGCAACCCTAGCAGGTGGCTACTTTCCAAACCTCCATTGCACAGATGAGAAAAAATTTGGCCTGGAGAAGAAGGACTTGTGAGGAGTTCCATGGTGACACAAGTGATGGGCCCCAGCCTAAGCCCTCAGCCACTTTCCAATACAGGTTCTCAGGAAGCCGAGTTCTAGAGGTCGCCACCAACGACCAGAGACAGAGTCAGCAGTTCCACTTGTTCTTCCCCAGATGTGCCACAGTCTCAAAATCAGCAACTCCGATAAATAACAAAGTGTCGGAAATGAATGAAAGAATGCCACAAAAATGAACATGAGCGCCACTAAAAGCCATCATGGCATGCAAGGGGGCTCATAACGATGCTACCATTAGCTCCAAGGGTAAAGTCAAAAGATCCAAGTCCAACCCATTAGCAAAGCATGTCCAGGGTGGCAGTGACCCCAAGCATCAAGACTAACCATGCTCACGACCATTCCAAGGGGCCAGCACCTCGCACAAGTGGCTCCACACTTGTGTCCCCCTCTCAACACACAGGAAATGAACCCTCCTGGCAAGGGTGGGCGGGGGGCAGGAGAGGGGAAGCAGCATTCCTTTCTCATGAGATTCTGCAACTCGGGAGGGGGTGGAGGGCCAGAGCAGGCCAGGGAGAAGAAAAGTGCTGGTGTGGACGTTCCCACTGGCTGGGAGCCCCCTCCAGCTCATCAAGGAGCCCTTTCAGGGTTCCCTCTCCCCAGCCGAGTTACTTCCTGTCCGGCACACTGCACCCATTGACGGACTATCAGAAAACCCCACCAGTTCACGCTGGAAGGACCCAAGAAGACTGGACAGAAGCAGAGGGGAACAGGAAGAAGGCAGGAGGGCAAGGAATGGCTTTCAATCCCATATTCTATGGGATATTCAATCCCATGCTGTTAGATTAGGAGAGGATTTGTAATACCAGATGCTGGCTCACCCTCAGCTTGTCTCACTGGTGGAGCAGTAAAGACAATCAGACAAAATCAGGTGTTAGGGGGCCGATGTGCAGGCCTGGCCTCTCCAACACAACTCGTCACTTATGGGCTACAGAGGAAGGACACCCTGGCTGTGAGGGCTATGAGCGGGTGACTCTGCTTTGACTTTCTGTTGGCCTAAAGCAGGCTCGCAGCCCTGAGAAAGACCTAGAGTATCTCACCTTACCATTGCTGGTGTAGGAGGGACTGCTGGGCAGCTCACAGTGATTTTCCCCTTCCCTGGCACTTGCCTCTGATACACAAGGGTGGGCCCCCTAGTGGCCATGGCTGTGCTATGTGACTCCACCACTGGCCATCCTGATTGGGCCAGAGAGGGCGTGGGAACCAAGTCTAGTCGATCGGAGTCTTCCTTGGGATTAAGAAAAAATTTATTTATTTATCTATTTATTTATTTATTTATTTGAGAGAGAGAAGGAGGGAGAAAAAGAGGGAGAGAAGGGAGGGCAGAGACAAAGAGAGCAAGTGTACTCCGTCTGTGGGTTTATTCTTCAAAAGCTTAGAAGGCCAGTGTGGGCCAAGCTGAAGCTGAATCCGGGTCTTCCACATGGATGGCAGGAACCCAACTACCTGAGCCAACACCACTGTTCTCCCAGGGTCTGCATTAACAGGAAGCTGGAGTCAGGAGCCAGAGCCAGGAATTGAACCAGGCACTCTGACAGGGGATGTGAGCATCGTAACCAGTGTCTTAACGGGCAGGCTAAATGCCCACCCCCTTCCCTGGGAGTTTTCAGTTTGGAATTGGGACAGAGTGCCTCTCCCTGATGTTGGGAGCTGCAAGATAAGAAATTCCAGAGCTGCTGACAGCCAGGTTCCTCAGGGTGTGGGCGAACAGAGGCTGAGGACAATGCGGGAGGGAGGCGGAGCTCAGACCGGAGGAGCAGACCCTGCTTCTAGCTGTTCACCTCACTGTGCTTTGCAGCACCTGGCCAACCATATCTGCTTCCCGGCACAGCCCTTCAACCATGTCTAAGTCAGAGTGAGTATTCAAACGCCACTCGGGAGCAAAAATGGGCATCGAGGGGCTGCCTGCAATGGGCACTGTGGGGTCCAGGCGACCACCCCCGTGTGAACACGCCTACGTGTATTAGACCCCTACCTTCTACACATATGCACACACTGGGTGGCAAGAGCCTTATTTGGTTAGACAGACGCAGTGGTATGCCCAGTTTGTGTCTGTAGTTCAAGAAACTGCTTATTTCTGTTTCAGTCTTGTCTGCATGTTTGCTTTTCTTTGCCTGCCATGGTACAGCGGCTTGTGTCTCACCCTAGATGTTTATAGACTGGTGTCTGCTCAGCCACATGACACCCACAGCCATCTTCCTGCCTCTCCACCACTGCTGGCACTCCCCACCCCCAAAGGCAAAGGACGGTGACAAAGCCTGACTTTGAAGACCACCCCAGGAAGCCAACAAAGCCCAGAGGGTCTGTCTGCAAAACCCAAGACCAGGAGCAGTCACATTTACAGTTAAGGGTGCCTCCGCTGCCCCTCTGCTCCAGCCTCACTTCTGACCCTGAGAACTCCGATGAGGGCTCTCTAGGTGAGAGACTGGTCAGCCCTCCAGAGAGACACAGGCCACCACCCCAGCTCCGGCCAACTCACCTGCAGGTCAAAGAACTTGCTGTACCGCCGGTAGATGGTCTGGGAGGTGGAGTCAGACCAGGTGACATTGATGATGTATACCTGTGGAAGAACAAAAAAAGGGCAGGTGAGCAGTTGGCCAAGGCTGGGCTTCACACTGTACAAGGCATCATTAACATAACTGTGGGGGCTCCTGGGCCAGGGCCATTGTTTTTCTTGTCTTATCTGTTCCCATGGCATGGTGCAGTGCCAGATACCATATGGATACTACAACATAAGTCTAAACACACACATACATACACACATACACACCCCTAGAAGGGCATTCAATATAATGCTAAGGATGAGAATCTGAGGATTAAAACAAGTGGTTTTAATTTTATTCTTTTCATGTGTATGTCTTGTATATAATGAGGATAAAACTGAGGTCATTATTATTATTATTTGGATAGCTAATTTCCATTGGTTCTCAACCATTAGAGTGAAGGAGGCTCCAAGAGGGGCCTTCCAAAACTGCAGGCACCTGGGCTCTCTTCTGAAATCCCGCTTATGTAGGCCTGCGATTGGGGGACTGAGACAGCTACACCTTCAACACCTGCCATGTTCTGCAGTTGGGCCGCAGACCTCAGCGACTTCAGGTGGCCGCACACATGTCAGAGACGTAGGGTCATCTCCATATCTCTGAGGCTCACGCAGTGCCTGGCCCACAGCAGGTGTTCAGCAAGCACTCTGCTGCGGGGAACACCAAGCTGGCCCCCTGGACGGGAAGCACACTTGCAGGAGATGCTGGCTCTCAGAGGACTGCAAGACGCTTCTCTCTGGGTGCCTCACGATGAAGGAGTTTCAGAACCAGGCCACCGGGGCCAGTGCTGTGGTACAGTAGGTTAAGCCTCCAGCTGCGGCCCTGGCATCCTAGTTCAAGTCTTTGATGCTCCACTTCCAATCCAGCATCCCTGCTGTGGCCTGGGAAAGCAGTGGGAGATGGCCCAAGTGCTTAGGCCCTTGTACCTGCATGTGGGACCTCGAAGAAGCTCCTGGCTCCTGGCTTCAAATCAGCCCAGCTTCAGCCACTGTGGCCATTTGGGGAGGGAACCAGAGGACAGAAGATTTCTCTCTCTGTCTCTCTCACTCTCTCTCTGTAACTCTGCCTTTCAGATAAAATAAATAATCTTTAAAAAAAAAAAAAAAAAGCTAAGCAAACAGGACCTTCTGTGGCCTTCCAGAGATGGGCACTCATGACAGGTGATCCTGACCAGGAAGAAGATAAAGCAAAAGGCCATTCCTATTCTTACAAGTAAAAAATAAACTGCTATTATTACAATAAATATGGATGCACCTGGCTTTGCTTCGCACCCATGTAAACATATATCTCGTAGAACAAATTGCAAAACCACTTAGATCACTAAATGTTGCAGAATGTTTAGGTAACTCAATGTTACTGCATGCCGGCAGAGGGCAAAACATGCGTGTGTATTAAATGCTCATTTAATCTCAGCCCAGTGAGGCAGCTGCCACTGTCAGCCCCATACTGTACAGGAAGAGAGATTCAGAAAAGCTAAGTGATTTGCTCAGGATCACACAGCAAATAAACAAGCAAAGGACTTGAACCCAGGTCTGTTGAGTTACTCCTGTGCTCTTCACCACACTGTATGTCTTAGTCCATTTCTGCTGCGATAACAGAATACCAGAGACTAAAGTTACAAACAACAGAAGGCCAGCCGGCTCATGGTTCTGCAGGCGGAGAAGTCCAAGAACACAGTGCTGGCTTCTGGCAAAGGACACTCCATGGCACAAGGCAGAAGCGCAAGCAAGCAGGGCGACAGAGATGGGAAACGGGGCCAAAGTCATCCTTTTATCAGAAACCACTGCTGGGCCGGCATTGTGGCACAGGAGGTTAAACCACCACCTGCAAACACTGGCATCCCACGTGAGTGCTGGTCCAAGTCCCATCTGCTCTGCTCCCTGCGAACGTGCCTGGGAAAGCAACAGACGGCGGCCCAAGTACTTGGACCGCTGCCACCCACGTGAGAGACCTGGATGGAGTTCCAGGCACCTGGCCTTGGCCTGGTCCACACCTGGCTCTTGCAGCCATCTGGAGAGTGAACCAGTGGATGGAAGCTCTCTTTCTCTCTGTCACTCCTCTTGATCTGTCACTCTGCCTTTCAAATAAATAAATAAAGAATAAAGAAAAGAAACCCACTGCTACCATCACGGCACCAACCCAGTCATGAGGACAGAGCCCTCCTGGCCCCACCCCCTCTGAAAGGCCCATCTCTTAATACTGATACAATGGCTACGACATTTCGTTAATTTTTATTTGAAAGGCAAAGAGACATAGACAGAGAAGGATCCCCCATCTTGTCCATCCCCTAAATGCCCACAACAGCCAAGGCTGGGCCAGCCCAATACCGGGAGCCTGGAACTCAACCCAAGTGGCAGGGACCTGACTGGCCATCACCTGCTGCCTGCCGTGGTGGCATTAGTGAAGCTGGACTGGAAGCAGAGTGGCCAGGTCTGATCTGGGGTATGGGCATCCCAAGTAGCAACTTGACCTCTGCACCACATGCCCACGCCGGCAATGAAAGCTCAGCTGTGTGTTGGAGGAGACATTCACACCAGGGCACTGGGCTATCTCCCCACATGCACATTTAGGAGTGTGGCTATTTAAATATAAATATTCGATCAGGACCCAATAACACCTTTTTGAATGGAGCTTTAGGCGGCCTGAAAGGTCTCTTCCTGCTGGGGAAGGCACGGGGAGAAACACGAGGGAGAAAAGGCAGGTCTGAGAGCCTGAGACCAGCAGTTGTCAGAACTTGGGGGCCCACACAGAAGTTAACGGGCAACAATGCTACAAAACCAGCCTGCCACAGAAGAGACCCGCATACCCCGGGACTTCCGCAGGGTATCGCAGCCCACCCCGTTCCCTCCGCGGTCCCCAGCTCCTTCTCCCTAACGCTCACCTCTGCTTCCCACAGTCCCTGTGCAGGAGCCAGATGCTGTTTTTGAACCAGGTGCTGCCTCCCTGACCTCTGCTCTAGCCGCTGAAGGCGAGGCAGCCCCAAGTAGCCTAGCCCTCCCCAGGGCGGGTGGGCCTGCCCTTGCCTGCTGGGCCTCAGACAGGGGCCTTTCTCCTGAGCCAGCCAAGCAGGGCCCAGAGGAAGAGCTTAACTGAGGCTTAGCACCCACCCCCATCCTCCCTGGTAATTAAGGGTTTCCCTTCACCTCCCAGGGAGAATTCATCACAGGCTCACAGCCTCCCTCATGGTAGCTGGGAGGATCCAGGGGGTGTCTCCCTGCACAGTGCAGGGACCCAGGGCCCAGGCTGGGGATTGGCAAAGAAGGGGCACAGCCAAGGGACAAGGAGCAAGGGCTGGAGTCACTCTCGGCACCCTCTTTACTGGCCTTAAGAGCTCAGCCCGGCCTCTCAGACCCCCGGACTCCTCCTTTACACAGTGGACATGGCCTTCAGGGCTACCAGGCCTAATGTCTTCATGGTACGGGGCGCTCACTTGCTGGTGGCAGAGCTGGGAGGAGAGCCAGGACCTCCTGAGTCCCCGCCTAGGGTTATGCCAGGCGTCATCAGAGCATGACCCACTTGGACAAGTCCTTAGCCTTTCACTCTTCAAAATTATTGAAAATTCACAGCAAGTCATTTCTGTCAACTCTTGATGTGCATCCACACCACAGGCAGGTCCTCTGGAGAACAAGCCGGAGGGAAGGGGTGACAGAGCTGCTGGGGCACCCTTGTCAGTCACAGTCACCCAACCAGGACATGGCCCTGCTTCTTCACTCGTCTGGCAAAAAGCTCCCCCATGAACACCTTGCACCCCATTTTCTCTGCCTTGAGCAGGTAGGAGCGGGACGCTGGCATGAGGCTAGGGGATGAGCCCGCATTCCCCCGTGGGGAATTTGCCAGAGCCCCCTCCTCCCCAGCCTACCCTTCTGGACAGTCTAAATTCTTGTTAGGGGCCTCCCTGAAGACAAAGCTGAGCCAGGAGGGCGCTGTCCAGGCCCCTGGCTCTCACCCTGGCAGAAGACTCCTCTGCTTTCTTCCAAATCTCAAACGTCCTGGATTCCTACTCCAGAGGAACAGCTGATACCCCCAAGTCCACCCCTCTCCTGACGCCCGGGCTTCTCAAGTCTCTGTAAGCTGGCTCTACCCGCACTGGAAAGTTCAGAGATAAACCACGGAGACAGAGCAGGTGCCGGGAAGGGGGACAGGGCAGAGGTCAGCCAAGGAAGCCAGCTCTGTTTACGGAGCCTGCGTGACCCGGCAGCTGGGGCTCAAGAAAGGCTTAGCAATTAAACATCCTGCTTCCAAATACTTCACTTGGGATCAGGTTTCCCGGGTGGAGTTTCCCTTCCTTCTGGACTTAAAACCCCCGGATTCCGTTTCCCACCCCCAGCCCTGTGGGCAGATGACAGGACTCCGTGAAGCCGCCAGCTTGTCCAGGGCAGCCCCAAAGAGGAGACGGGGGTCTCTGTCCCCCTGCCATGCTTGCCTTCCACAGAGGAGGGAATGGCTCCCCGGACACAGCCATGGACCCTCCGGCTGCACACGCAGCCTCACGCCTCGTCCGAGCAGTCCACCCATCCCAAGGCCTCAGCAGGCTGCCTGTAAGGCGCTGGGCTTGTGAGACCCAGCAACGTCTGAGGCGCCCAAACCTGCTTTCCCAGTGGGGAGCTCCTGTCCTCTGGGAACTGTGCTTCTCTCTACAGGAAGATCCCTGGGAGCCGATGAGACTGGCAGCTCAGCTGCAGAGCACCAAGAGTGAGGCTCGGGCCACTTCCCGTGGAAGGGCGTCCATGGTCAGAGCTGGGCTGTGACCAGTTAGCAAATGTGCAGCCCATTCACTCCTGGGAGGCCCTAGGACCTGCCTCATGTTTAATTAGAAAGCGCCAGTAAGTACCTGCCGCTCCTTTGGTAGACAGAAAATACGAGCGGCAGAGAGTTGGGGGCTGGAGGGAACCTTATATCTCCAAGGCACTGCGGCTCAGCTTACTGAGGAAGGACTTGTTTTCCCTGGACCACAGCCAGCAGCTCCTGGGCCCGGGGCCAAGTGGAAACTCAGCGGCAATTTTCCTTCACCTGCTCGCACCACCAGGCAGCCTCAATCTAGGCCCACTGCACATAGCTGGGTGAGTTGTTCACTGCCCAAAGGTTGCCTGGCCAAGAGGACAAGTGCAGGTGAACTCCAGCCCATGGTCCACTCCACTAACTGTGCACCTGAGCACAGGGCTGCAACTATCAGAGAAAGAGTTGCCCTATTCTAAGGCACACAGAACCTTGTCCCCCTATGTGGGAACTTTCTAGGGTCCCTGAGGTCACAGGGACTCCTCAGGACCAGCTCATCAATGTCCCCAAATCTTCTGGAGTCCAGAGATGGAGGGATGCCCATGGCTGAGACCCATTGCCGAAGGATAGGTCCCAAAAAACAGAATGAACACAATCCAGTAGCTTATGGGGAGTTCACATTTGGGAACATGATCACCACCACCCTGGCTCCCCATTGGAAAAACCCCTCATGCCAAGTTCTTCCCTAAGAAGCTAATGGCAGTCCATCTAAGATGCTGATCAGCCCTAGCCTTCCGAAGTGCTCCATTTTCTAAGCTCTGTCGCAGCAGCTGGTGGCATGCGTGTCCCAACTGTGACCAGGCTCTTCCTCTAGATCCAGACCACCTAGCAGGGCAGAGGACCCCCCAGGCTGCTGTTCCCATCGCAAGTGGCCACAGCAAACACTGGGCACCTGCCTGCTCTCCTCCCAGCTGTGGCTCGCTGGGTGCACCCATGTGACAGACCCCTCTCCAGGCCACGTGGATGCCTGCTGAGTGCAAGCCTCCAGAGTCCTAGTGCCTGACCTGCCCCCCCCCCCAGGCTAACAAGTTTGGGCTGCTGTCTCCTGCTTTTCACCATTAGATCTGCTTTTGTTTACTAATCACCGGCAAACCCAATGTTTGACACCTGCTGTGCCAGTCCCTCTCCCTCCCTATTAGCACACTCTGTCCTCTCTTCTCCCTTGAGGCTCACAGGAGGCCTGCCAGGCTCAGGCTACTCAGAGAGGGAAGATCCAGCAAGGCGATGAGAAGACACTTGGGGACTGTGTCCCCTCCAACCCCCAGCCCTAGAAGTCAATCCCCAGAGGCCAAGGGGCAGAATACAAACACATCCAGCTTGGTGCAATGGTCTTTGCCAGCCCCAAAGCAAGCTCCATAGTCTGTGGCCACCCAGCTCAAGCTTTGAGCTCTCCGGCTGTGGCCCTGCTCAGACTCCAACTCCTCTTCCAGGGGCTGCTTGTGCCCAGGCTCCGGAGGGAGAGGATGCTGCAGACCTGGGGAAACACGGCCCCTCTACCCTCAGGCTGACCGCAGGGCTAATGACCAGGGCGCAGAATCCTAGGCTGCAGCCCACCCTCCTCCAGGCCCTCTCTGGACCTCCTGCCCACACAGCAGTCACAGCAAACGCAGCAGGAGCGAACCCCAGAAAGGTTCTGGGAGCGATGGGGTGTGTGCCAGGTGAAGGCACAGCAGGGCCACTGCAGACCGGCTGAATGGGCCCTCTTCTGGGGGAAACAGAGAGAGAAGGAAAACGAGTCAGTCAGCAGACTGCGCACTACATCAAGCATCCTGCAAGAGTGCATGGCCAGACCCACCCAGCTCAGGGCCTGCCTTTGTGTCCGGGAATCCGGGTCATCCACTATTACATCTTGCGGGGAATGAGCAGGTGAAAGGGCCTGGAGGAAGCCTTCATATCA
Source organism: Lepus europaeus (assembly GCF_033115175.1). Lineage (NCBI taxonomy): Eukaryota > Metazoa > Chordata > Mammalia > Lagomorpha > Leporidae > Lepus > Lepus europaeus. The sequence goes on along the minus strand of NC_084843.1, from coordinate 25,742,820 downwards.
CTTAAGTGCCTCCACGTAAGACTCAGGAAAAAGAGGGCAAGAGTAGGTACCTCACTTGGGGGCTCTGTGTGTTACCCCTTCATTAGAACAGAAGCTCCCTGAAGGCAACCATGGCATCCTAACTCCCCGCACGACCCCATCAGTAAACGAGTGAGGAAGCAAAGCAACCAGCAAGTATCAGGTGGGCGCTAATGGCACCTGGTTTTGTGCCAAGCCAAAGAGAAGATGAGGCCAAGTCCCTGACCTCCAAGCCCTCACAGCTGGACAGAGGCGGCAAGGCTCATGCTGACCAATCAAGCAAGGATCAGAATGGTATGAGACAGAGCAGTGGGGTGCTGAGTGAGCGAGCCCCAGAGGGGACCAGAGGAACTTCCCTGCTGTGCGGACTTGGCCCAGTGTCTCAGCCTGTCCGTGTCCGGGTTTCCTTAGCTGCCCATTCAGTGTGGTGACACACCTGTGCCTGGGGTGCTTAGCACAGGGCTTGGCACACAAGAAGCACCCAGTACCTAATGGACGTCAGCTCTTCAGACACTCAGGATGGGGGAGGGAGTGACTTGACACTGGAAACAGAAATAGGAAGGGAGCAGAAGCGGGATGCACACTTGTGCACGCATACACACACTTGTGCACACATACACACACTCGTGCATGCATACACACACTCGTGCACACATACACACACGCAAAGCAGTGGTGGAATCACTAAGAAGCCTGGCCTGAGGAAGCAGAAAAGCGAAAAATAACCTGGCTGCCCAGGGCCTGGAAAACAAAGGATGGGTGTGCTGCGGGCGGCTCCTCCGGGGTCGGGGGCTCTTTCTTTACTCATGTTTCCTGGAGAGGGAAATGAGTGTATGAGCTAGCAGCTCCCAGGATTCACAAACCTGCACTGACGTAAAAGGAAGGCCCTGCTGTCAAAGCTCTGTCCTTAGGATCCCCAGATGCAGAAGAGCAGCATCAAGGGCCCCCTCTTGCCAGCCTTTGCTTATGCGCACATCAGCAGTAACAGGAACACGAGGATTTATGTTCCAGGCATTGCTGAGAACTCTGTTCAGATGAGCTCATCTCTTTACCGTAGTTCTAAGAAGAAAGGACTCTCGTTGTCCCCAGTTCACAAGTGAAGAGACCAAGGCCTACAGGGGTAACTGATCTACCCAAGCTCCCAGCCAGAGCAAGTGACAAAGCTCAGACTGGAACGTGGCCATTGACTCCAGAGCTGGGCCACTTCGTCCTCTTTGATGACCACACCAGAGGGCCTGGAATAAGACAGGTCCTGCCATCAGGGTCTGCCCTGGAGGCCCAGCGTGCTGCTCCGCCCACTGGTTGCTTCATGTGTGGTATCCGTGAGTCAGGCCAGACGCTGCCCACGCAGCAGGTGAGGAGGAGCCCAGGATGGGGAGCCTGCCTTGTGCTGCATCGTTTAAAACCTATCAGATCTGCTCCCTAACTTGCTGCTCTTTCTGCACCCACAAAATGGGAGAGGAACACCTGCCTCCCTGAGACGGTGAATGAGAATGTGAGGAGAGAACAAGCAAGCTCCTGGGAGACGTCAGGTGCTCCGTAAACCTGACTTGTCGCTCTGCCCTTCCCCTTCAAGGCGCCTGGCACGGGCTTTTGTGCTTTAAGAATTTTTAGTTGAATTTCCTAAAAGATTCGGGGGGGACCAACTAGCCCCATATCTGGAGAGAAACAAACTTGGGTTTTGAGACTTCTGGGCCTGGCATCCACTGTACACTCCACAGAGCACACGAAGGTGCGTGCCTGGACCTTTGTACTTCCTGCCACCGACCCGGCCACCACCCTCTGGCCCCACGCCAGCCGCTGAGAGCAAACGCGTGTGACTACCTTGAACCAGCAGGTGCTCGAGTGGAGAGGCCCAGCGACGTCTTGGGTAATGCCCAGGAGCCCTGAGAGGGTGGCAGGGTGCCCGGCTGGGGGCGAGGCTCGCCCCATGACAAACTAAGGGGGAAAGTCTGGACGTATAGTGACATTCAGGAGCTACAGTCCTGGACACTTTAAACAAACGTGGCCCCTGCTGAGCCATCCAAAGAATTACGTGCCTGGGCTTCCCAGGGGCTTCGAAACAACCCACCGAGAGGCAAACAGGGGCCTCTCGCTCCACACACTCCCAGCTCCACGAGTGCCCCAGGCCTGCTGACCCTGACACGCACATCCTGCGAGCGGGCCCCACTCCATAGTCACACCCTGGAGAGCACGGCGAAGGTCAACACCCACAGCTCGGCTTCCTGTTCCTGGGCAACACAGCAGCCAGGGAAGGTCAGAGGCCTGCAGGGGAAGTGACCCCACCACTTCCTCGCCACCTCCGAAACGCTCGCGCCTTCCCCCGCGCTGTGCTCAGCAGAGCTCGACTTCTGGCAGAGCAGAGAGCTGCCCGAGGGATTCTGCAGCCTGGCGCAGACGGAAACAGTCTTTCCAGAGAGCACTTCGGCAATTGCTTTTTTATTTTATTCATTTGAAAGGTAGAGAGATAAAGGAGGTGGGGTGGGGCAGACGAAGATCTCCACTCCACTGGTTCACTCCTCAAAGGGCCACAGCAGCCAGGGCTGAGCCTGGCTGAATCCAGGCGCCAGGAATTCAGTCCAGGTCTCCTAGATGGGGAGCAGGAACTCTAATGTTTGAGTCATCATTTGCTGCTTACCATGGTGTACATTAGCAGGGAACTGGAATTGGGAGCAGAACTGGGACTCGAAGCCAGGCACTCTATTTCAGCAATTTCTATCCCAAAACTTGCATTCCCTTTGACTCCCAAGAATTTATTCACAGAAGTGTATGCATGTGTACACGTGTGTTATGTATATGTGTGCTGTGTGAATGTATATGAAGATGTCCATGGCCTCAAAAAATAACATGAAATGTTAACTGGCATATATAAATATATATATTTTAGATTCTTAATTTATTTATTTGAGAGGTAGAGTTACAGATAGAGAGGGGAGAGACAGAGAGAGAAAAGTCTTCCATCTGCTGGTTCATTCCCCAAATGTCCGAGACGACTGGAGTTACGCCAATCCAAAGCCAAGAGACAGGAACTTCTTCCAGGTCTCCCACATGGGTGCAGGGGCCCAAGCACTTGGGCCATCTTCCACTGCTTTCCCAGGCCATAAGCAGAGAGCTTTTAGGAAGAGGAGCAGCCGAATACAAACTGGCACCCATATGGGATGCCAACACTACAGGTGGAGGCTTAGTCTACTAAGCCACAGTGCCAATACCAACTGACATTTTAAAAGGTAAAATAAATTATGGTTTATGCGTCTGTTAAAGGTAAAGTGGATCTTTCTATATTGTTATGGGAAAATATCCTCAATATAGTGAGAAAAAGAAAAAAACAGATTACCAAGCAGTATGCATACGAGGTGATTACATTTATTGTGGGGTATATATGTACTGTGGATTTGTGTATTTGCACAGTAAAAACAAAAACACAAGGACCAGCATTGTGACACAGTGGGTTAAGCTGCTGCCTGCAATGCTGCCAATCCCATATGAGTGTCAGTTCAAGTCCCATCTGCTCCAATTCCCATCCAGCTCCCTGTTAGTGCACCAAGAAAGCAGCAGAAGATGGCCCAAGTATTTGGGCCCCTGCCACTCATGTGGGAAATCCAGAAGAAGCTCCTGGCTCCTGGCTTCGGCCTGACCTCGCCCTGGCTGTTGCGGCCATTTGGGGAGAGAACCATTGAATGGGAGCTTTCAAAGCTTCTCAAATAAGTAAATTAAAAGAAAGAAAAATACAAGGAACTGGAAATGGTGGTTATTGAGGGGAAGCGGGACAGAGAGAGGATAAACAGGCAAACAGGTTCACTTCCTATTTTACACGTTTCTGCATTGTTTCCTTCCTTTGGGATATGCATAGCTTTCATAATTTAATACGAGATTTCCACCTTAGAAAACAACTCTCTCCTCTTAGCCTGTCCCCAGCTCCTGCCAGCTCCTGACTGCCGTGCTGGCATCCAACATTAGCTCATTTTGTGGGGCTGGAGGGAATTTCAGGTTCAGTGCTGAGCTCTGGAAGCCAAGGTCTACAACCCGGCTGCACGTTACAATCACCTGGAGTGCTTTAAAAGCACCACTGCCCAGGCCCTGCCCCACGTCTTGCATCAGAATCTTGGAAGGTGGGGTGGGCCCTGGTTGCTTTAAGAGGTTCCAGGGTGACTCTCTGGATTGTCACAAGGTGGAGAACTGCTAAACTAGACCAGCACTAAAAAGCCCACTGCACTGGCTGAAAGGGGGGAAAAGAAAACCCAACCTCTGTAAATGGAAAGAAATAGTATAATGTGTAGTATAAGGACCCAGCTCTGCCTTCAAGAGGTCTAATTAGAGTTTGTACTTGGAGCTTTTTCTCAAAGTTCTGCCTCCAGTTTTGGAATTCATCAGCTCAAACGGGGAAAAGAAAACAAGGAGACCTGGGCTCGTTAGTTCTGAGCCACGGCTGTGCCTGGGCTGTCTTTGGCAGCCCCTGTCTGCCCCCAGGCCACGGGCCTACATCAGTGTGATGGTGGGTCAGAGCCTACCCCTGCTCAGTGCCAGGAGGAACAGCGGAAGAACAAGAGGTGCTCAGGCCAAAGGAGGTGTCCAGGGGACCCTTAGTAGCTGGGTTCTGATATCTCAGGGACTACAAGATGCGGAGTTCAAATCCAGGTACACCAATAGGAAGGCCGCGGTGATGAGTACCTGTCAGAGGGAAGTGGGTGTTTGTCAGGCAGAACCTCCGAACCACAGCCCTGGCCAGGGACGGAGGGGCAGTCCTGAGAAGCGATGGAATGACGGGGCAGGGGAGGAGCGGCCACCTGTCTGCAGTGTTGCTGGAAGACCCCTTCCTGCTCAGCCCTCCAACTGCCAGCTCGATGGCCCCAGAGAGACTTTCATTGTTTCTATCAAAACCCACTGAGAATGCAGCTTCCTAAGCAAAAGGAAGTTTTCTCGCTCTCAACAAACACGGCCTGAGCACCAGCTAAGCGGTATGCTAGCCAGGAGCCGCTGTCCTGGAGCTTACCTGGGGAGCCACACGCAAGGCATCCCCCAGTGGCCGCTGCGGCTGGCGTGCTGTGGTCGGTGCACCACGCTGATCCGAAGTCAGGAGCCAGGTGCTTCTCCTGGTCTCCCATGCGGGCACAGGGCCCAAGCACTTGGGCCATTCTCCACTGCACTCCCGGGCCATAGCAGAGAGCTGGACTGGAAGAGGAGCAACCGGGACAGTATCTGGTGCCCCACCAGGGACTAGAACCCGGTGTGCCGGTGCCGCAGGCGGAGGATTAGTCTATTGAGCCGTGGCACCGGCCCCAGGACAGGGCTTTAACCAATTGTGCCACAGAGCTGGTTTCTAAGATCTGATACCAAAAGCATAACAAAGAAAAATAGAAAAACTGAATTTCATAAAAAGTAAAAACTTTTGTATTCCAAATGACATTAGCAATAGAGTAAAAAGATAATACACAGAATGGGAGAAAATATTTTCAAATTATATGATGGATAAAGGACTTATATCTAGACAACACAAAAAGCTATTTGAAATCGTGTTATGTATGCAGTGGAATACTATTCAGCCTTAGGGAAGAAGGAGCGCTTGCCCCTCGTGACAATGTGGCTGAACCTGGAAGACAACCATGCTAAGCAAAATCAGCCTGACACAGGAAGAACATCGCATGGTCTCATTTGTACAAGGAATCTAAAAAAGTCAAATACAGAGAAGTGGCAAGTGGTTACGAGGGGTAGGGATGTGCAGGACACCAGGGGTACGTTGGCCAAAGGGTGCAAAGTTACGGTTCTGTGGGATGAATAATTTTAGACGCTCATGTACATCTCGAAGACGGTGGTTAACAATGCTGAATTGGGGGAAGGTGTTGTGGTGCCGCGGGTGATGCCACTTCTCAGGACGCCCGCATCCCATATCAGAGTGCCAATCTGAGTCTACACCGATTCCAATCCAGCTTCCTAATCATATGTCCTGGAGAGCAACAATGATGGCTCTGGTGCTTGGGCCACTGCCATCCATGTGGGAGATCCACATGAAGTTCCAGGCTCCTGCCTTCAGCTTGGCCCAGCCCTAGCTGTTGTGGTCATTTGGGGGGTAAGCCAGTGGATGGAAGTATATTCTCTCTTTTAGGTAGATGAACATAAACATTAAAAAAATAGTTCAGTCTGTATTAAAATAGTGGAAACTTGCTGTAAGACTAGATGCCAGGTGCTTTCACTATACACACACAGATAATTATGAAGGAGTTGGTTATGTTAATTAGCATGCCTATAGTAATCAATTCACTATACACACACACATCACATTTACACCTTAAATATGTGTGTGTGCATTTAAAAGAACCCTTACAACTCAATAACAAACAAAAAACCACATAGCTTAAAAATGGGCAAAGGTTCTGAGTAGACCTTTCTCCAGAAAAGATATATAATATACAAATAGGCCGGCGCGTGGCTCAATAGGCTAATCCTCTGCCTGCGGCGCCGGCACACTGGGTTCTAGTCCTGGTCGGGGCGCCGGATTCTGTCCCGGTTGCCCCTCTTCCAGGCCAGCTGTGGCCCGGGAGTGCAGTGGAGGATGGCTCAAGTGCTTGGGCCCTGCACCACATGGGAGACCAGGAAAAGCACCTGGCTCCTGGCTTCGGATCAGTGCGGTGCGCCAGCCGCAACGCGCCGGCCGCGGCAGCCATTGGAGGGTGAACCAACGACAAATGGAAGACCTTTTTTTCTGTCTCTCTCTCTCACTGTCCACTCTGCCTGTCAAAAAAAAAATAAAAATAAAAATAAAAAAAATGACCAATGAGCACATGTAAAAATGCTCATCACAGAAATGCAAATCAAACCACTGGGGCCAACCTGTGGCATAGCGGGTAAACCCACCTTCTGCAGTTTGGCATCCCATCTGGGAACCAGTTCGAGTCCTGGCTGCTCCAATTCTGATCCAACTCCCTGCTAGCATGCCTGGGAAAGCAATGGAAGATGGCCCAAGTGCTTGGGCCCCTGCACCCATGTGGGAGACTGGGAAGAAGCTCCTGGCTCTTGGCTTCAAACAGGCGCAGCTCTGGCTGTTGCGGCCATCTGGGGAGTGAACAAGCTGATGGAAGACCTCTCTCTCTCTCTCCTTCTCTCTCTCTCTCTCCTTCTCTCCCTCTTTCTCTGCCTCTGCCTCTCTGTAACTTTGCCTTTCAAATAAATAAATAAATCTTTTAAAAAAAATCAGACCACCACAAAATCCCACAGCACACCCACTAGGATGGCTATAATCAGATAACAAGTGCTGGCGAAGATGTAACCTTCCCACATTGCTTGGGGAATGTGAATAGTTCAGCCACTTTGGAAATAGTTTATCAGTTCCTCCCCTGGATAAGTGTAGGGTTGCCTCATGATTCAACAACTCCAGTCTTAAGGTCTCCACTCAAGAAGAATGAAAACTCACATCCACACAAAAACTCATAGGCAAATGTTCATAGCAGCATTCTATTAACCAGAAAATGGGAACAAAAGTGAGAGATCGGCCGGCGTCGTGGCTCACTAGGCTAATCCTCCGCCTGCGGCACCAGCACCCCGGGTTCTAGTCCCGGTTGGGGCACCAGATTCTGTCCCGGTTGCTCCTCTTCCAGTGCCGCTCTCTGCTATGGCCCGGGAGGGCAGTGGAAGATGGCCCAAGTGCTTGGGCCCCTGCACTCACATGGGAGACCTAGAGGAATCACCTGGCTCCTGGCAGCGTGCCAGCCGCAATGTGCTGGCCGTAGCGGCCACTTCGGGGGTGAACCAACAGAAAAAGGAAGACCTTTCTCTCTGTGTCTCTCTCTCTCACTGTCTAACTCTGCCTGTCAAAAAAAAATTTTAAAAAAAAAGTGAGAGATCCACCAACTGATGAATGGACAGAAAAAAAATGTGATATCTCCCAACAAAGGAGTATTATTTAGCCATGAAAAGGAAGGAAGCACAGACATATGCTGTAACATGGATCAACCTTGAGAACATTACTGTATTAACTGAAAGAAGCCAGAGCCCAAGGAATACATATGGTATCGTTCCATCCAGAAAGCCCTCTTGACGGAAAACATCTTAAGTTGAAAGTACATTTAGGATTTCCTGCTTCCCATGACACTCTGGCTCAAGATCTGGAAGCCATGAAGATCTTTAATGTGCTGGGAGGGCTCCTCCTGCTTCTGTGTCTGCTCGCGGTGAAGAAGACTGAACGCCTATGGGGTATTCTCACTGAGAGTTCAGTATTTCTAAATGTCAGAGGTCACGTCCCAATATCATGTTCTATCCAAAGAAAGCTTTCTTTTACCTTTACATCAAAAGAAGTAGAAAGTAATGATAGTGCATCTGGAGAAACATCTCGAGGGCCAGTGGAAAAGAATTCAACATGTCAAGTAGAAAATTTTGGGACTCATCCAGGGTCATCCTTTGTGACCATATGACTGTAAGCAGAACCCCTTTTGGATGTGAAGGACCTTTAAGGATTGATCAAATGCTCTATGGCCCTTGGACTTAGCATCCCAACAGGGAACAGTGTTTCCCTTGGAGGGGTTGTAACTTTTCCTTGGTCTTAAGTGGACGAACTAAGCTATAAATTCTGGTGGTTAAGGCAACCTTATTAATACTGGAACTCTATCAACTCTATCTCAGGATTGAACTACTTCTTAGAAGTTGGACTAATGTCTGAGGATACCATCTCTTTAATGTTCTTTTAAAATGAATTTGTGCTGCTGTATACCATTATGAATTCTTTGGGTGGAAGGCAAAGGAGCTTTCTGAAACTTCTAAACTTGCAATAAAGGCAACTTAAAAAAAAAAAAGTACATTTAATGTAAACAATAAAATCTCTCATTGGAAAGACAAAAAAAAAAAAAAAGTACATTTAAAACACCTAACCTGCACATCACAGCTTAGCCCGGCCTCCTTATACATGCTGCAAACACGTTGGCCCATTTTCTGACAGTGTTGATCATCTCATGTAATCTACTGAAAGCTGTACTGAAAGTGAAAAAGCAGAACTGTTGAACAGGTATGCCTCCGCAGCATCATAAAGTCAGAGAATTGGAGGTTGCACCATAGTCAGGGACTGTCTGTACACGCGATTCCAGAACCAGCAGGTCTGGAGAGGCAGCGTGGATGAGCGGCCGCCTCGAAATGGCAGTGCTGGCGCTGGGGAAACAGGAAGTGACCGCTCATGGGGTATCTTTTGTAGATGCTGAGAATGTTCTCAAACTGCCTGTGGGGGATAGTTGCACATATCTGTGAATAAACAAAAATTCTCTGAGTTATGGACTTTAAATCGATGCGTGTGTGTCATGTGAATTGTAGCTCAACACAGCTGTTATTAAAAATTAGAAGGGGCGGGCATTGTGGTGCAGAGTGTTAAGCCACTGTCTGGAACACCCACACCCTGTACCGGAGTGCCTGGGGAGGGGTCCTGCCTCTTCTTCTGATCCAGCTTCCTGCTAATGCACCTAGGAGGCAGCAGATAACGGCCCAGGGACTCGGGTTCCTGCCACCCAAGTGAGAGACCCAGATGGAGTTCTTGACTTCTGGCTTCGACCTGGCCCAGTCCTAGCATTTGCAAGCATTTGTAGTGATCCAGCAGAAGGAAGAGCTCTCTTTCTGTCTCTCCTTCTCCTTTACTCTGCCTTTCAAATAAATAAATCTTAAGTCTTCTCAGTCTGTCTCACTCTATCAAGTACCAATCAAGACTCACTGCCTCCTAGAAGCCTCCCGGGATTGCCTCAGCCCTGGGTGCTCCCTCTGCCCCTGCAGCAGGTGCACAGCACGCTGATGTGGGTAGGGACTGGATCATATCCACCAAGCCTGGAGGGAAACTGGTCCTCTGCAACCCCCAGGCTGTCAGCCACCAGTGCAGTACACAGCTGAGATACCTGGCTGGTCAAGGAAAACACCAGACTTAAGAGAACACGCCCGCTCTTCCAGGCACAGCATGAAGAAGCCGGGTTCTCTTCCACCAAGAACGGATGCCTGAAACGCCAAGCTCTCTGCCTAGAGAGTTCGCTGGCCTCGGCAGACTCTGGCATGCAGTCAAAATTTCCCAATCAAGCAGCAAAACTGGGAACACCATCAGCTCCTGTTTGGCTTCCAAAATAGAGAAACTGCACTTAAAATCCGTGAGCCCTGTTCCGACGCTGCCCATGACCGGGGCCATCGCTGCTCTGGAAACCTGCTCTTCCTGTGGTCACAGCCCGGCCCGGAGTCTGGCCCAGCCTCCTCCCATCAGATCCCGCCCCCACCTTGTGGGGTCCAGGTCTCCCAGGGCCTTCCTCTCTGACCAGTCTTCTCCCCATTCCCAGGCATCTGTAAGCACAGCACCCCCCTTGACACTGGAGACCAGGACTGCCCACTTGGCACATGTCCAGAACTGTCCTCAACTGGGCCATAATATCCTTGAAAGCAAGTATCCGACCCCACCTCCACCCCGTCTTCCCTACTGTATGTAGTGACGCTGGGCATGGGGTAGATCCTCAGCAATGCCTTGCTACTTGACTGATAAAGTCCCGTTCAGTCCAGTCAATAAGTATGGAGTGCTTGGTGCACGCTGGGTTATGCACCAGACACGGGGCTGAGCTGGGAGGCCGTCTCAGACCATTCGCTGTTGCTGTAACAGAATACCTGAGACTGGACCATTTATAAAGGAACCAAGTTTACTTTGGCTCAGAGTTCTAAAAGCGTGACGGCGGCTTCTGGGGAGGGCTTCTTGGTTGCACTGCACCACGTGGACAGGCGTGCGGGCGGGGGAGCACCCAAAACAGGAGGGGCAGCCTCACTGTAGAACAATCCACTGTCCTGACCACTAACCCACTCCAGGAGAAGGCACGGGTCCTGCTGAACACCTAACCTCCTCTCCGAGTGGCAGTCAAATGCCAACATGAGCTTCAGAGGGGACCGACCACATGCAAAGCCCAGCAGAAGGCTTCTTGGAGAGGGTGATGTTGCAGAAAGGTGAGGGCGAGAGATGAGGAAGGTGGCTGGGTGGAGAGGCAAGCATTGTGGCGATGGGGGGCGGTGGGCAGGGGTGTCCCAGGCAGAAGATAAGGCACAGACACAGGCTGGGGTGGGGGAGCATGTATGAAGGAGCCTGAGCTACAGCAGGGGCAGCTGGGGGAGGGTGGGGGGTAGATGCTGCGGCCTGGAGCTCCAGCAGGTGAGTGGCCAGTCCTGGCTCAAGGTGTGAGGAGACGACAGGTGGAAGAGAGGAGGTGGCGGGAGGAGGAGGAAGAGGCAGGGGCTCGAGGTCAGCTGAAGTGTTTCTCGGGCGGCAGAGCCTGGGACTAGAGCGAAAGGAAAGAGCAGTGGAGGGAGCCCCAAGGACCCAAGGAGGAGGAAACCAGGCTGAAGGGGACAGAAGGAGCCGAGGGCAGGCACGACGGCGGGGACGCGGGAATGCAGGTGGCCAAGGGGTCCCAGACAGAGGAAGGGGCTCTGGAGGTTGAGAAATCCCACCCAAAGGCTCAGGCGTCCCAGGTGGATCACGATCAGGGAGCCACCGAGACACAGATCTCAGTGCTGGAGTGGGGAAGGGGAACCCTGGGTCCTGGTAGTGCACAGGAGGCTTCACCTGCTCACGCCTGGACAGTTCCAGGAGTGGCTGAGCCCTTGAGGCCCTCAGCACAGCGAGAGTGGCAGCGCCTCTGGAAGAGGAGAGGGACGAGGCGCTAGAAGTCAGACTGGATCGCATGCTCCATTCACTCCCAGGCACTGCATCTGAGAGCAAACCTTTCAAATCTCCCCTCCCTCTCCCAAGCTTGGCTCAAAACATGGAGCCAGTGGAATGAGGGGCCGGGTACTGAGCCCCCAGCCTGCTTCTCCCTGCCCCCTCCTGCCATGTGGCCGGAGGGGACCCTATTCTCTGCTAACTCCTGGACATCATTTGCTCCCAGTTCCTCCTGGGGAGGGCGGAGGGACGTGCCAGGCCAGCTGCAGAAGAGCCCCGTGCAGGGGCCAGGGCAGCCTGCCAGGGGCTACATCTGGTCAGGCTTCCCGCCCCAACTCCCCAATCCCTCAGCGGGCTGAGGCTCGGGGGGAGAGGAGAAATGCACCGCCAGCCTCCCTCCCCTTGGGGCCCCCAAAGTCACGTCATCCAACCATTCCCTCGGGGAGGACGGCCCCCGCCCTCTGACCTCAGCCTGTTTCACTTGGCCAGCACCCACCTCCAGAGAGCGGCCCCCTCCCCACACCCTTGCTCACACCCAGGCCCATGCAGGGAAAGGCGTGAGCTATAGCCCTCATGCTGAAGCTGCGAATAAGGGCTGCCCCTCCCAGCCCTGTCTTCCCAGGCTGGGGCTGGGCACTAGGCCAGAACGCGGGGGCCCCTGCCATCTACGGGCCAAGTGGAATCTCCCTCCGGCATTAACCAAGGGGTCTGGCCTGGGGAGAAAAGATAGGGAAGCCCAAGGAGTGGTGCCAAATAGACTTGGGTACTAGCTCCACCTCTCCTGAGGTGTAAGATCTAGGACAAACATCCTAATTTCTTTGAACCTCCACTTCCTCATCTATAAAGTGAGGGTAATATCGGAGGACGCGCCTTGGAAGGTCTGACAGAGGATTAAATGGGAGAATGCATGAAAATGCTGAGCACACGCCTGGCCCACAGAAAATGCACAATGCATGCTAGCGGGTTCTTTTAAAAAAATTCTATTTGAAAGGCAGAGTTGGGGAGGGGGGAAAGGAGAGAGAGAGAGAAAGAGAGAGAGAGAGAGAGAGAGAGGAGATATCTTTCATCCACTGGCTTACTCATGGCCAGGGCTGGCCCAGGCCCAAGCTAGGAAGCAGGAACTCCATCTATGTCTCCCACATGGCTGGCAGGGGTCTAACCTCTTGAGCCACCTTCCATTGCCTTCCCAGGTGCGTTGGCAGGAAGCTGGATCAGAAGCGGAGCAGCTGGGACTCCAACCAGTGGGATGCCTATGTCGCAGGTGGTGGCTCAATCTGATGTGCCACAATGCCAGCCCCAACTAGTAGATTCTGTCTGGATTTCCTGGGACTTCTGGTGCCGGTGGTGGTGCCCAGAGAGGCAGACATCTCCTGTCTTCACAGCCTCCACTGGCAGGCTCCACACACAAGCGGGAGAGCTGCTATTGTTTCCTTCATTTCAAACTTCTCATTTGATTTCTTTGCATAATTATTCCTCTTGGGCAACAGACACTTGATTTCTGGACATTCTGTACATGGTACACAAAGGCCACTTTAGTAAACTTGCTTTTGGTAGAATACACACGCCGAGCAAAAAGAGGGTGCTTCCGTGCAGGTACAGCTCCCAGTCGCCAAGCCCCCTGCAGAAACGCCATAGCTCTCTCACAGCTGTGTGCACGCACGTTCTTCCCCTGGTGTCGACCAAGGCTCCCCAACTCCCCGAATTCAAGCACCTGTGAGTCCAACACCAAGTCCCCAGCCCAGCTATCCAATTAGACAAGCTCAGCCTTGGGCGGGGGGGGGGGGGGGGGCGTGGAGGAGTGGCGTTTCTATACCTGTTAACAGCAGAACCTCAGAAAGCTCAGAACAAGTGCAGGGCAGCTCTTCCCAGCCCAAAAGGAAAGCGACCTCCACACCGCCAATCCCCTGAGCGAGCACCCCTCTCCCTAGGGAGCACGCCTTTCCATCCAGAGTGCCGAGCTGTCCCACCCAACCGATACATGAAAGATGGATCAAGAACATAGGCGGCCATTCACCTGCACATGCACCTGGGAAAAGAAACAGCCTCTCGTGTAACCGGAAAAAAAGCCAAAGCAGAGCCACAAGACATTATTTCTCTCCCTTCCAACTGCCAAAAGCACTCCAGTTTGGTGAGACCCAGCACTGAGGGAATAACAAAGAAATGGCTACTTCTTAGCCGCAGCGGGAGGGAGGTGAGGTCTGTAAGGAAGTCTTTGGCTGAGCACAGTCAAATGAGAGAGGCAAACTCTCTCCGACCCATGCTGCTAGACCCTACTCTTGGGGACCACACTCACACACATTTATCAAGTTCCTGGGTCAAGGACGCCTAGGCGCGGTACATCAAACTGTTCTGAGACTCCTCCGAACAAAGACTGCCACCATCCCCCAAAGCAAGGTGGTCCTGGGTTGCAAACAGGGACTCTGTGCCACACCTGCAGTGGGAAGAGCAAGGCGCAGATTCCCGCCCTTCTAGGGCTTACACACTCCTTGAGGCAGCACTGGCTTCATCCAAGAAGGTGTCATTTCTCACTCAGGACAGAGCTCAGCCCCACTTTTACGGGGTCTGGCCCGGACAGTACTGGGAGCATCACGCTAGCTGGCACCACAATTTCAGGGCATCTGAGGAAGGCACAGAAGCCATGCAAACAAGTTCCATATGCTGGAGGTAGCCACATATCACCAAGCTCGGGTAAACCTACACAAATCCCGGGAATGTTGAACTGAGGTCCAGAGACGGTAGGTGGTTTGCCTAAGGTCACACAGTCAGAACTCAGTAGAACTTGGACCCAAACCTTGCAACAGGACCTCATGTCATGATCACTGTTCTTGGAAAGTCCGAGGGAGCTCAGTGAGCCCCCAGGAGTGGGAGGTGTGGAGGAGCCAGCAGAGGTGGCTGAGTTGAGGGAAGGAGGGGGGTGAGCAGGGGGCGGGTCTCAGCATCTACATTTCTGCCCCCACGGGGGTGCTCCCTCCTGCTGTTCCCTACCGCTGGGGACCACTTCTCAGCCCCAGGATGAGGCAGGCAGGCTTGCCCTGTGCCTCAGCCCCAGGATGAAGCAGGCAGGCTTGCCCTGTGCCAGGCTGTTTTGAAAGCCAGAAGCCCCATGGGATACATCTGACCGGGCACCCCCTGGGTCTCCTCTCACACACCCGCTCCACGGGACTGGCAGCCCTCCCTCCTGCGGGATTCTCCAGAGATCAGAGGAGAGCCCGGAGGCCAACAGGGAGAGAGGGCAGCCCTGGAGTTCCATCCTGTTGGCGGACTTGGCCAATCCGCACCCCTTTGGGGCTCAGTCTCCTTGTCTTTAAGATGGGAGGACAGGGGAGAGGGCGGCTGGGTGTCCACCACCCCCGCTCCTGACATCTTCTGTGCTCTGGGCATTTGTGTGGCTGGGGGCTCTTCCTCCAGAGGTACGCTGCAGCAGGCCAGGCTCAGGCCTGACTGCAGGTGACGCCGGCTTCCAGCTCAGAGGCTGGGTCAGCTGAGGGGATGGGGATCTGAAGTTGGAGCGTGGTCTTCGTGTCCAGCTTGGTCAACACAGGCTTTGTGACCTTGGCCCAGCAGTGCCCAGGTTCTGGAGCAGGCCGTGGGTATCAAGCAAACATTTGGCAACCCCAAGATCAGGCTGCCCGTGTCGGGGGGGCTGACTGTCCACACTCTTCCACCCCCAGGCCCTGACTCCATTCCCCTCATTGACACCAACGGCAGCCTCACCAGGAATCCTGGGATGAGAACTCGCTTCCTTGTGAAGAGCATGAGATGTCTACCATTTCACTTGATCTTCTTGCATTCACCCAACAAGCATTTATTAAGTGCCTACTGTGTTCCAGGTATCACGTCCGATGCTACAGATTTCTGGGTGGACCCAAACCATCATGTGCCTGGAGAGGAGCAGACTCAGGCCAGCAGGGATGCCACGTGAGCCGGAATCCAGTGAGTGGCTCTCTGGCATCTCCTCCTGTCACTTCCTGCCATGAGTCCTGTGTCCTCCAGCACCCAGGCTGCCCTCCTGCTACCCTACATCCTCTGGCCATAGCTGTACCAGGAGCTGAATCCAAGCCCCACCTGTCAGGCAGGTGTAGGCAGACGGGGGGGACAGGACAGAAACCTTCTCACCTCCTCCCTCTCTCTAGGCTTTCTGAGTCCCCAGCTTCTGCAAATGTGCTCAAAGAAGCGTGAATTCGGTGGGGAGCCACCTGCACTGCTAGCCGCGGCAGAGCTCCTGGGCACGCCAGTTTCACTCCACGTCCACAAAGTCCCGACCTGCTGCTGCTGCTGCTGCTGCTGGTGACATAGATGGAATTGCTTTCCTTAATTTCCTTTCATTCAAAACCCATGGCAGCTGTGCCTGTCCAATTCCAATCATCTTCAAGGCAGTGTGCAAGCAGGCTTGTTATCTGAGGCATTCTCTCCCCTTCCTCCCTGTGTCACTCATAAACGTGAGTAGGATGACGTGAAAATCCCACCCAGGTCACTCACGCACACTTTGGGTCAGAGACACAGGACAGAGCCCCGTGGCACAGCCCTGGAGACCCTTCCTCTTGCCGGGTTTAGCTTAGCTTGGTTCTGTCTGAAGCTAACAGCAGCTGTACTCCTGGGTGAAACAGAGCTGTAGGTAATACACTGCTTTATTTTACAAGCCACGAGAGGAGCTTTCTGTAGAAAAATAAATCATCAGCAAGTTTTCTCATAAAACAAGAAACCTTCTTGTAAATTAAGAGATTCATGAAACCTAGTTAATAAACACACCCACATGTGCTCAGGCCCACGGCATGCTGGGCATGGAAGCGACACCGGTGGTATTGTCACCCCCATTTTGAAAGTAAGAATTCTTCTGCCTAGGAGGTTCTGAGATGTGCCTAAGGTCTGATGGATGCAAACCCAGATGGCTGCCCAGGTCTGTCAGGCTCCACACCTGCGCCTCCCACGGTGTGGATAACCCAGCCCCGAGCACACTCTAGAACCTGGCGGCAACCTTGGCCTCCCTTAGGTTCAGGGTCTGCCAGCAAAGTGAGGCCGGCGCTAAGTTCGGGAGGAAAGGCCATCCTGGATCTCACTTTGACCACCTGTAAAACAGGCATCCCAACGGTACCGGGAAACCGACTTCCCCGGGTTATGCTGAAGATCCTGAAGCCCCTCCCTCCCTCCCACTGCTGGGCTTTTGCCAAATGTCCACCCCTCTGCCCAGAACACCCTTCCTCTCCTTCCAGCTCTGCAGAGCTGCCTTCCTGGCCCTTTCCAGTGGATGCTGACCTCAGTCCATCGCTGCACGTGCACTCATGTGGCTCTAGCTCTGGCCACTCACTGGGCAGCCCAGCCAGTCTGTATGCTGCTTCCTCTCTGGGCATGTACTTATTGCAGTTCACCTAGGAATCCATGTACCTGCTACAATACCTGGCACACAGTAGGCACTTAGTACATGCTCAGGGGAGATCATGGGCAATGCTTTCACGAGGGCGGCAAGGGGTTGGCACGGTCACCACGAGGGTAAATAGGAGGTGTGTCCTGGAGGGGCGGGGGGGCCAAGGGGAAGGGCATTTTCCAGGTTGGGCAGGAGCCGGGGAGAAGCAGCGAACATGGAAGTGATCAAGGGAGGAATCCGGTTCCTTGCACAGGAGCACGTCCCAGGGCTAATCTGTCATCCTGACACGTTCACACCCACTGCAGATGACCGAATCTAATGAGTTACCCAGGGAGCTCCGCACGGGGGAGGGGCGGGCGGCAGGCGTCACTCCTGGATCAGGGAAACTTGGCTCTGAGCGGCGACTACATGCCAGCAGCCCTCACAGCAAGGCGATATATCTGCGGTGGTGATGAAGACCGGGCCACCCGTGGGAGGGGCGGTGGAATTCCCGCTGTTCTCTCCGCTCCCACTCCCCCCAGCCTGGAATGCTCACCCCTTCCCATCTCCCTTCTCACCTCTTGCCCACCCTCCAAGGCCTATCTGCCCCAGCAACTCTGCTAAAGCCTCCAGCATAGCCTCATGCAAAGAGAACATGCCTGGAAGTCGGAACAGTGGTAGACCTCAGGCCCAGCTCAAACACCCGTGAGCTGCATGATGTGGGCAAGCTCCGTAACCTCTCTGAGCCTCAATTCTGAATTTGTAAAACGAACTCTCCATGGGTGCTGCGAGAACTAAAGGAGGTCGTAGACACAAGGCACGTGGCAAACAGTCTGGTACACCGCACACTCAGTGCACCCTGAGCTCCTGCCAGCGCCTCCCCACGACTCCCTGGAGTCGGTGGCACCTGCTTCTCCAGGGCCTGCTGAATTGTCTGCCAGTGTGTGCAAACAAATCTTCTCTCTACAACTAGACTAGGAAGTTTTTAAAAAAAAAAATTACTTACTTCTTTGAAAGACGGAGTTCCAGAGAGAGAGAGAGAGAGAGAGAGAGAGAGAGAGACATCTTCTGTCTGCTGGTTCACCCTCCAAATGGTCACAACAGCCTGGTAGGCAAAAGCCAGGACCCTGGAACTCTATCCTGGTCTCCCACATGGGTGGCAGGGGCCTAAGCACTGGGGCCATCCTCTGTGGCTTTCCCAGACACACTAGTGAGAAGCTGATTTGGAAGCAGAGCAGCCAGGACTTGAACAGGCACCCACTCCTATGGGATGCTGGCGTCACAGGCGGCAGCTTCACCTGCTGTGCCACAGTGCAGCCCCTAGACTACCAAGTTTTTGAGGACAGGGCTGTATCCTGATCATCTCTGCACAGTCCCCAGAGGGAAAGGGAGGGAGGGAGGGAGTTGAAGTCACAAGGCCTACATTAGAATTCGAGCTCCATCACAGACTGTCCACGTGACAGTGGGCAAAGGGTCCCACGCCATCCACAGCCTCTGCTTCCTCCTCTGTAAAGTGGAGATGCCCAGGGTTCACGGCAATTATCCTGCCCAGCAGAGAGCTGCTGTGAGGTGTGACCGAGGTGTGGGCACATAGAGCTTTGCACGCTTCCTGGCACAGAGGTACAGCTCAGCCAATGCTGGAGACTGTGCATCAACCCTGCAGGCCTGGCACACGGTGCAGGGGCACTGGCGGGAGTGAGACAGGGAAGCCTTTGAAACAAGATGCTCCAGGTCTGTGCTTCTGCATTTGAGTAATGGAGCTGATGTCCGGGGAGCCAAGTCAGCAGGAGGGGACTGCTCTTGTGAAAGAGAGAAAGCTGGCAGGCCGGGAGGTGCCAGGTCCCCAGTCTCACAGAGCGAGAGTCATCCTGCATACCTGAGACTTCTTCCTGATGGGTCACAGACAACATTCTCACGTGGCTAATCCAGTGAGATACCTGTCACTCTGAAGATGCGCTTCCCCCAGCTCATTAAAGCAGGCGAGCGGGCAGCTCAGAAACTTGGTCAGCCTCAAGATAACCCAGCCTAACTCTTTAATAAAAGCAAGAGGATTCCTGGGTCTCTTTCCAATTAAGTCAGGCCGCCTGGCCTTACCGCCTGCCCTGGCTTCCCCAGCGCAACCTGCCGATGGGAGGGGGTGGGTGAAGCCCAAGGAACTTTATCCTTTGCAGATTCCTCTTCAGGGTTCAGAAACCCTCCTGGCCAAGACATCGCCCAGGTCGCGAGGGCTGGCCGTCTGCTAGAGCCACGAGCCCTGTCGCCATGCATGCATCTTCATTTGAGCCCGGAGACTAAGAGGCCTTCCTGCGAATCTGCCTTTCGGGTCTCGGGAGAACAAAGAACGTTTCTGTTCGGCAAGCCCTGCTCCCGCCTGCTAACCTCACCCCCAGCCCGAGGCTCAGCTGCGCGACCGCTTGGGCGAGCCGCGATCCATACGTGGGCGCATTGATTAGTTTCCCAGGTGAAAGGTGACGCTGCAGCTCCTGCAGCCACAGCTGGCCGACACACGCACTTTGCTTCTTTAATGGGGCAGTCACCGGTCGCAGCTCATGCTGTCTGCGGAGTTCTTTCCCCTTTTGAAGTCTCCACTGTGTCTTCTGCCCACTGAGTGGGAAGTTCCATGCTGCTGGGTTCTTATTTTCTTAACACAGTGGAAATATTTGTCCTTTTCCATAATATTTAGCTCTCCTGATACAATACATGGACGGCACTTTTTTTGTGGGTTGTGTCTTCAAGGCGCTGTTTATCTCATGGCGATCTGTGGGATACCACACACTGCTATGGGAGGCTAGCCCTGCAGATGCGGGTGGGGGGTAAGCAGAGGAGCCTTCTAGAATGTTGTGCTCCTCAAGAGTGTCATTTATTATGCTTCTTTCAAGTTAAAGAGGCTCCCTGAGTCATTCTCCTAGGACTCCCCCACCCCAAAAAGCAATAAATGAGCCCAACATGAACATTTGTGAGGGTAAGGAGGTAACGCCTTTTAAAGGAAGGATTTTTGTTTGTTTTTTCTTAAATAAGTCTGGTTCTGGCCTTTGAAGATGATGGATTAACATGTAATCCTGTGTCAACCACCCAGCTAGTATTTACTGAGCACCTGCTAAGTGAACAGCTCGGTGGGGCAAGGGGGGAGGATGGTGGAGGGGGCAGGCCCTAGGAGAACAGGGATAAGAATGACCCCAAGGCCACCTCCCCGCAGCTCAGCATACAGTGGAGAAAGCAGGCAAGCATGGAACATGTACACAAATCACACCCTAGAGCTGTGTTTGAGCCTTGCTGGGACAAGGCAACAGAAGCGCAAGCGCACACACACACACACACAAACTACTTCAGTAATAGTCCACCCCAACCATGCAGGATGTCCCAGAACAGCCAAGATGAATTATCAGTGGGTGGCTCAGGCCAAAAGTCGGGGAGTACTGGGTGGGATTCTCTAATTATCCCCAGCAGATAAAGCCCACTTATTTCTGTTTGCAAAGGAGGGTGCAGGCCACAATCTCAACAGAGCTAAATCCCAAACCTGGCTCCTGGGGTTGGAGTAACATCTGCAAGAGGTTTGCCACCCACCCCACCTGCACAGCAGGTAGGCTCAGGTGAAGCGACCCCTCTGGAGATGGGCGTGACTTGGGGCGGTCCAGCAGAGAGACAGAGAGGCTTCCCAAAGCTTGCTTGGCAAAGTGGGCAGGGACAACACGCGATAAGGGGGATTTATTTCAGATTAGGTTGAAAACAAAAGAGGCTCGGTTTTGAAAAGCTGGCTGAGTTCTTAAGATAACGGAGGAACGTTTTAGGTTTCTGGTCCCATTAGTGAGAACTGGGTAGGAAATTATAAAGAGAACTTAGATTCCTGGCAAGGAGGGACAGAGCGAGATGAAAATGCACTGTTCTCCAGCGTTGGGCTGGAGGGGCCCTTGGGGAGAAGCACCAACCAGGAGGGCCTGCTGAGTGAGGCGTGGGGAGAGAGGAGCCCTCGGCCACAGCCGCACCCTTTGGAAAAGCAGGAAGGCAGCATTTGCTCACATGGGTTCTGTGCGTGCCCCACGCCTGCATGTGCACCCCGGAGAACTCTGCACGGAGCCTGCAAGGGCTGCAGCATAAGCAGAGGTTGGCTCTGGTCCTGTCTGCCTGCTACCCAGGGGTGCCAGAGGCAAGCTCTGTGTCCCTGGAGAGGGAGAGCAGGGCAAGAAGACGGGCGGACGTGGGCATGGAACACTACACAGCAGTTGGGAGCGGGCAAGCAGACGCATGCAACAACACGAGCGGATCCTACAAACATCACGTGGAAATTACCAGGCAAAATCATTAGCACAGCACCACCAGACTACAAGCCGCACACGCCAACAGTGCGATCTGTCTTCTCAGCAGACCAGCAGGCTGAGGTTAAACCAATTAGGGGGATGCCTCAGGGAAAACGGAATAGGGGTGAGGACTAGGGCAAAGGGGAAGAATGAAAACGAGGGGACAGGAAGGCCTCGTCAGGCGATGTCGCAGAGCTGAAGGACGACAGCAATCTCCCCAGCTGCACAGACATGGACACGTTTCGGTGACAAAGGCCGTGCCACCGGAAAGCATCGGCCGCTACTGACAGTGCTGCCCTCAAGGTCCGGCGAAGACCCTGTCCTAAAGGAGCTTCGTGTCTTGTTGCCTGGAGCTCTGGGACAGGACCCAGTCTGTTCTCGCCTGGCACAGGGCCTCCCACCTGCTTGTTCTCTGTCTGCTTTATGTTAACATGTAAACACGCGGTCATTACCAGATCCACGCGGGGAGAGCCTGTGTGCCCTTTCAGAGACTGAGCTGAGCCGTAAAGGCTGTCCGTGGGTGAGGGGTAGACCCAAGGCAATGGTAGTGGCTGCAGCAAAGGTGCAGAGAGATGCTGGGTAGCCGCCAGGTGGCCACCTTGGGCTGGACTGGCTATGGGGACCACAGAAGACCATCCAGGCAGCTGTATGACTTAGAATGGGGGGGGCGGCACAAAATGTAAAAGGAGGGCTAATGACCAACAAGTGCATGTAAGACTGCAGACGCTGGCCCTGGGCATCAATTTAACCCCAGGTCGGGGTGGGAGGGGGAAGCTCATTGTCAGAATCCCTGCTGGGCTTTGAACAACCATGAACTTTGGGTTCCACCCCCGGGCCAGGCTCACTGACCACAGAATCAGCCCCCAGGGCTGCAGTGCAGGAGCCCCACAAAGCTCTTCCTTGCCAGCTCCCCAGGCCTAACAGGAGCCCTCCATCAGCATAACGCAGAGTCCAAGCGCAGGAGGGGGCAGGAAGAGCCACTCCTGGCCTTCGACTCTTGAGCTGGGAAAGACAATGGTGGTGCCATTGATTGAAATCCTGGAAAGTCAGGAGGCAGGAAGGGAGGGCCAGTAGAGAGGGATGGACCTCGATGAGAAGGTGCTCGCTGCCCGGGGAGACAGACCTGGCCAGACGTCATAGGTTGTGGGAAAGAGGGCCCACAGACAATGAGGACAGAGAGAGGACAATGGGTTACTGCACAGAAAGCAGGTGGACACCTTCAGTTAGGAAGTGGGAAAAGGTCCCCAGAGAAGATAAGAGATGAGATGCAGAGGAACCCAGGACAGAGCAACACCACGGAGCCAAATTTGGCCCACAGCAGGGATAGAGCCGCATTCCTCGGGTGCTAACTTCACCCTCCGGGTTCATCCTCTTGACTGCAGATCTAATGAGACTGGAGGCTACACAGCCTTAGCCTGAAAGCAGAACAGAGTCAGCCGGGCAGGCAGGCTCAGCCTGAACACCCTCGTCTAGAAGGGTCTCTGGTCAAGTCCACATTGCTTTGTGGTTCTCTTTTACTCTAGTTGCTTGCTCTCCCCGGCACCAACTCGTGAAAGTGAACTTGACAAGCAAGTGAAGGGGTTTTCTTTTGTTGTTGTTTTAAAGACTTATTTATTTTATTTGAAAGAGTAACAGAGAGGCATAGGCAGAGAGAGAGGTCTTCCATCTGCTGGTTCACTCCCCCAAATGGTCACAACAGCTAGAGCTGTGCCAATCTGAAGCCAGGAGCCAGGAGATTCTTCCAGGTCCCCCATGTGGGTTCTGGGGCCCAAAGACTTAGGCCATCTTCCACTACTTCCCCAGGCCATAGCAGAAAGTTGGATTGGAAATGGAACAGCTAGGACTCAAACCAGCACCTGTATGGGATGCTGGCACTGCAGGCAGTGTCTGTACCCACTACGCCACAGCACCAGCCCAGAGGGGTTTTCAAAGAAATGTTATCCTCCTTGCTGACTTCCCACCCAACCCAGGCATCAGTCCAGGGCACACCGTCCTGCCAGCACCTACCAACTGGTCTCCCAAAGCTCCCTTGCGACTCTAATTCATCCTTCACACCATGTGCAAAATAACAGCCTTAAACAGCCAGGCACTTCAAAAAGTTCATGGAAAGTGGAATTAAAATATATGCTTGTGAGGCATGCATTTGGTCCAGCTGTTAAGATGCCTGCTTCTTATATCAGAGTGCCTGGGCTGGATTCCAGGCTATGGATCCTGATCCCAGCTCCCTGCTAATAACACCTTGGGAGGCAGCAGGTGATGGGCCAAGTAATAGGGTCCCCACCACCTACATGGGAGACGTGGGCTCAGTTTCTGGTTCCTAGCTTCAGCTTGCCAAGTCCCAGACAGTGTAAGCATTTGAGGAGTACATAAGCAGGTAAGAGAGCTCTATCTCTCTCCTTAGCTGTTCCTCTCTCTCTCAAGTAAGTAAAAAATAAATTAAAAAAAAAAAAAATAGGGGCCCTCACTGTGGTCTAGCAGGTAAAGCCACTGCCTGGAGAGCTGGCATCTCACATGGGTGCCAGTTGGAGTCGTGGCTGCTTCACATCCAATCCAGCTCCCTGCTAGTGGCCTGAGAAAACAGCAGAAGATGGCCCAAGTCCTTGGACCCTGCACCCACATGGGAGTTCTGGATGAAGTGCCTGTCTCCTGGCTTGCGAGTGACCCAACTCTGGATGCTGTGGTCATTTGGGAAGTGAACCAGAGCATAGATTGATCTCTTTCTCTGTCTCTCTCTCTCTCTCTCTCTCTCTCTCTGCCTCTGTCTTTCCTTCTCTGTAACTCTCCCAAGTAAATAAATAAATCTTTAAAAAAAATAAGTAAATAAAAGACAAACTTTTTTTCCACGCAGGACATTTTTAAAATCCACACGTAATACGTATTTTTCATAATACGTATTTTTTTCTGAACTTTCTGAAGACCCCTTATATGCATGGATTTCAAAAATGTTTTGCACCAAAATAAACGCATCTTGTAATCCCAGTTTCCATGAACTCTTTGAAGTACCCTCATACTCTGGCCAGTGTCAAGCGACACCTCCAAGGGAGCCGAGTGCTCAAAGGGGAGTCTGAAGTCCCGCGCCTGACATTCCGGCTCCGAGCACCACTGCCCCAACGTCCCCGCCCAGGGCTGCTCTCTGCTCTCCTCATCCGTCACCCACACCAAACGTCGTCATCGCCTCCCCTCCTTCCTCCTTCACCAACCTAAGGACTTAGGGCACAGGTTGCAGACTCCCTGCCTCTCCGGCTAAGTCTCTGTCCCCTCTGGGAAGATGGGGAAGGTATGAGGGAATGCCTACCTCACAGAGCTGTGGGGAGGATTAAATGATAGAATACTCACTAAGCACTCAACAGCGCCGGGCGCACAGGCAGCCGTCAAACGGATCTACAAGGGCTCCTAGGCGAACACACCAGGCCCTGGGGGGCGCTTACTTCATCTCCTGGATTCAAGGGGACAGTGCCCTTTTGGAAGCTTCACAGACAAAGGCAAGGACACACTCTTATTGCCACTCCCTTGGCCCCCGGTCTCTCACCACATTGGCCAAGTGCTACAGCAATGCCCTTTCTTCCAAAACTCACATTGAAATGTGACTGTCACTGTCAAGGTACTGGAGGTGGGACCTTTAAGAGGTGCTGAGGTCATGGTCAGTTACCTGGGAGTGGGCTGGTGATAAACTGAGTGGGGCCCCAGCCCCTCCCGCCCTCTTGCTCGCCTTCCTCCTCTATCTCTGCTGCCAGCTCACTTGTTTGCCCTCTGCCCTATTATGACACAGTCCAAAGGCCCTTGATGCTGTGGCCATGCTCCTGGGCTTCCCAGCCTCTTCAATCAGGAGCCAAATGGATCTCTTCGTTATAAACTGCTCCATCTCAGGTATTCAGCTACAGCAGCAGGAAACGGGTTGAGATACCAAGCAGCAGGGAATCGTTTGAGGTTGTTGAGCAAGAAAGCCAGCGACCCAGCCGGAAGAGTACAAGACAGTGACTCTGGCTCGGGTCTGCCCGAGAGAACAGGGGGTCAGGATCACAGGGGTTAAGCTCAGCGGCTGGGGCTAACCACAGAGCTGCCTGAGCCACGGTGGTAGTGGAGGGAGGCACCACTCTCAGTGGAAGCCATCACAAGTCTGCCGATGCCACTTTCTTCCCAATCAACAAACAGACTCCACTCACAGAGGCGGGCTCCAGTCTAATTTGCCTCTGATCTTCACTTGCTATTTCAAGAGCCACTTAACTGAATCGGGACAGTTTTCCCATCACACTCATTTTCTACGCACTTTCTGAAGTCTCCATGTATACATGGGTATCAAGATCTTTGGCACCACAACAGACTCGTCATTTAATTGCATTTTCCACAACCTCTTAAAAGTACCCTGGTATAACATATATATTATACAACAAAATGCTTTGACACTCCTCTCAAACACATGCTAAAATGTCCTCATTTTCTAAACCACACAGACTGAACACTTTGGATAAAGTTCAAATCCCCTTGGTCCTCCCCAGTCCCTTACCTGTCTTCCTGCCTGGGAGCAGTCAGTGCCACTAATGTTTCTGTGTAACCTTTTAGTTCATGCATTCATACTTATTTTAACTACAGGTATGTCTGACCATATGTACCCTAGGAGTAATCTTTAATGTACACAAATGCTACGACATTTGCATAAGTAACATTTACATACATTTACTTAAAAGTATGCGAGGTGATATGCTATCTGCTTTTCTCAGTCAGTATTGTTTTGGGGCTCCCCCCTGTTGACATGTAAACATGTTACTCATGTTACGAATCCCATGATACAAACAAACCATACCTTATTTCTCTACCCCTTCTCACGGGCATTTATGCTCTTCCAGACGGGATCCATCAGGTTGATCATCAACTATTCCAGTTCTCATCCTTCTCAGGCACATGGTAGGATTGTGCTTCCTCAACAATCTAAAGGTAGGGGAGGCCTGGTGCTGCTCGTGGACAGGGCATTTTTTAAAACTGAGCCATAACTCCTGTCCTATTAAAGGCACATGATGGGCCATGTGAATGTCTACACGCAGTACGTGAGCATCCCTGTGCCCCCAGCTTCTCAGCACTTCACAGCATCAGACTTCCCATCCGCGCATTCTAACAGGGATTCACAGAGACTGAAGCTGCCAACCAGAGCACACAAAGGCAGGGAACGTTGCAAGTTTCGGATGGTGGCCCAGGAAGTCTTAGGCAGTGTCTTCTGCCGTTCGTTGTTGATTTAGCCTGCTGCCCAGCCATTCACTGAGCGGCCAGAGGAGATGCAAAACTCTACAATGTTCCTGAACTGACTGCACAGACAGCAGGGAGGCACCCGAGTCCTCCCGGAAACATCATTCTCATTTTACAGATTTAGACACGGATCCGAAAGGAGAATCGATTAGATGCGAACTGATCTGACAAAAGTTCCCAGCTCTCTTAGCCATCAGTGTCACTCTCATAACTTCTCCTACAAGGGCAGGCATTTGGCAGTGTGGAATGTCTGCATCTCATATCAGAGGGCCTGGGTTCGAGTCCTGCCTCCACTTCTAGCCTCCTGCTAATGCACAACACCCTGGGAGGCTGCAGGTAACCGCCTAAGTGCTTGAGTCTCTGCCACCCACAGGGAAGACGTGGGTTGAACCCCTGGCTCCCAACCTTGACCTCCCTCTCTCTCTCTCTCTCTCTCTGCCTTTCTAAGACAATGAAAATAAATAAAAATTAATAATAATAATAATTTCCTACAAAAAGAGTAGCCCAAGTTCCCAAAGATATATACAGACATTTAGGGTAGCACTGTTTGCTATAACAAAAAAAAATTTTGTTGGAAACATACTAAACGTTTATTAATAGAGGGAGAGTTTTAAAAGCCGATGCTTTCCCGTGGACCTGCGACCTGTCCTGCCCGTGAGAAGCCCCACCTCCCTGCTGGCTGATGTGCAGCTGACCACCTCCTAACAGGCACACCAGTTCCACACTGGCCCGGCTGTAGCCAGAGGACACACAAGTGCAGCTTGAATTCACACGTGGAGAACTCCAAAGCTCCTGGCCACTTCCCTATCGTCTGCCCCCAAGAGAGAAGTCCCATGACCCTGGGTCTTTGGGGAACAGAACCTGGCCAGGAAGCCAGCAACGTTCACCACAACTTGGGAAAGGCGTTGGGGAATAAAGCCAATCCTAAAAACAAATAAAGATGCGTTTTTGTCTCTCTCCCTCCCCACCCCCTCCCGGAAGGAGAGTCCCAGCGGGGAGATCAGCAGAGGATTTACCCGGTTTCCACCCCACCCCCACAGCTCTGCCCAGGCCGGAGGAAGTAATGGGAATAAACTGCAGGCCAGCGCAACACTTCCTGAAAGACCCAGCCTGCGCCAGCTTCAAAGCACTGCGGGAACACAGAGACTCCTGGGGCACACAGGGTCTACTGGGACTGCCCTTGGGACCAGGGGCCAGCCCCACTCTGCCTATGGAGGCCACCCCGTCCAAAGGCCCAGGGCAGATGAGAACGCTGTTAGTAAAAGCAGCCAGTCACAAAGGCCCACGCAGTGCAGAACTCCGTCTGCAGGAAACGTCTGGGCCCGTCCATAGCGGCAGGAAGTCGACCAGGGTTTGCCTAGCCCAGGGGGTGGTGCTGCGGGGGGTGTGTCAGAGCTGACCCCTAAAGGATCCAGGGTTTCTCTCAGAGGAGGGGAAACATTCCAAAAGTGACTGTGGCGGTGGCTGCACAACTCCGTGAACACAGAGTGAATTACACACTGACAATGGGTCAACTGCACAGCCTAGGATCAGATCTCAACAAAGCTGCTCCCTGCGGCCGATGCTGTGGTGCAGTGGGTTAATCCTATGGAGGTTGATTCTAGTCCCAGCTGCTCCACTTCCGATCCCACTCTCTGCTATGGCCTAGGAAAGCAGTAGAAGATGGCCCAGGTCCTTGGGGCCCTGCACCCGCGTGGGAGACCCAGAAGAAGCTCCTGGCTCCTGGCTCCTGGCTTCGGATTGGCTCAGCTCCAGCCATTGTGGCCATCTGGGGAGTGAACCAGCAGATAGAAGATCTTTCTTTCTGTCTCTACCTTTCACTGTCTGTAACTCTACCTCTCAAATAAATAAATAAAAATCTTTTTAAAAATAAATAAAGCTGTTCCCCAAAAGAGGAGAGGTAAGTGCATCCATGTGGGGTAACCATGGCCATCACTCGTGGAGCTCGGTGAAGATACTAAGCGCACACACCACACCACACCACACCCCCATTTCCTGTAGTTTACCTTTAATATTGCTTGCATGCTAGCTGCCAACTCTAGGAGTTTTTGCTACTTTATTATCCCCATTTTACAGATGAGAAAACTGATGCTCAGAGGAAGTAAGCAATTTTCCCAAAATAACAGAGCTGGTAGGAGACACTAACTGGCTCCAGAAGTCCTGCTGCCTGCAGCCAAGGTACCACACTACAGCATCCATATCCTAATTAATAGATGGCCAAACCAATACACAAGGCTAAACACCGTGGTGACTAACACAGGTATTAAATGCATTAATGGTATTGGGCCTTATTAGAAAATGACTTTCTTGGCCGGCGCCGTGGCTCAACAGGCTAATCCTCCGCCTTGCGGCGCCGGCACACTGGGTTCTAGTCCCGGTCGGGGCACCGATCCTGTCCCGGTTGCCCCTCTTCCAGGCCAGCTCTCTGCTGTGGCCAGGGAGTGCAGTGGAGGATGGCCCAAGTGCTTGGGCCCTGCACCCCAGGGGAGACCAGGATAAGCACCTGGCTCCTGCCATCGGAACAGTGCGGTGCGCCGGCCACAACGCGCTACCGCGGCGGCCATTGGAGGGTGAACCAACGGCAAAAGGAAGACCTTTCTCTCTGTCTCTCTCTCTCTCACTGTCCACTCTGCCTGTCAAAAATAAAAATAAAAAAAAAATAGAAAATGACTTTCTTTATTAAAGATTTACTTATTTATTTGAAAGGCATAGTTACAGACAGAAAGGGAGGGAGAAAGAGAGAGAGCCCTTCCATCTGTTGGTTCATTCCCCAAAGGGCTGCATCCATTGAAGCCAGGAGGCTGGACGTCCTTCTAGGCCTCCCATGTAAGTGGTAGGGGTGCAAGGACTTGGGCATCATCCTCTGCTTTCTCAGGTACCTTGGCAGGGAGCTGGATCGGAAGTGGAACAGCCAGGACTTGAACTGATGCTCCTATGGGATGCCGGGGTCGCTTGCAGGGGCTTAAGCTGCTATACCACAACGCCAGCCCCAGAAGATGACTTTTAAAAATATATGCTGCTCAGGCTGCCCAAGTCCACCTGCCCTCCACAGTTTGTCTTGGCTCATGTTAGGGATGCACGGGTGGGTTAGAGGTGACCTTTTAAGGGTCTTGGGGACACCCGAAGGAGCTGTCTGCCTCCAAGGAGCTGTCTATAGTTACCGAGCTGGCTGCATCCCACGGGGCCCTCTCCCCAGTGGCTCTGATATGAACCCCAGGCCAGGAGTAAATCCCAAATGCCCATGCAGAACCACATCTGGGGTTGCAGCTTCTGTGGGACTGCCCACTGCTCTGACGTGAGCACCTGTGGGTGGGAGCAGCCAGCAAACCCCGTGGCCCCGTGGCCTCCGACTGCCAAGAACTCACACTGACGCAATGTCCACATTCCATTTCTTCCAGGCTGGGAGGGTCTGGTGCTCTGCCCATTGCTTATGTGGGGAGAAGTCACTCAGCGGATGACACCGCATCGCCCCCTCCCCACACAAGCGGATAGGAAACCTCCACGTGGGAGAAATGGGACCACACAACCAACAGGCGGGGCTGACATCTGCACTTCCTGCGGGTCCTCCCCGCAAGGCCCAGGAGGCAGACTCAAGCCCCTCTTGAGCTCCCCCACCCCTTCCCATCTCCTCCTTTCTTCTTGCCAGCCTCCCTCCATCTTCATCCTCTCAAGGGATACAGCAACTTCTCCGGGAATCAGTCCTCCAGAAACGCCCACTCCAACCTAGCTCATGAGCGTGCCTCCTCCCTGCTCCTCAGGCGCCAAAGTCACGCGTGTGGAGGGCGCCCTCCGCACCCTCCAAGGCAGGGCAGGACCCCCCCAACCCTGACCTGCTCCCCCCACCACAGGACCAGGAGGTGGGATGGGGTAGGAGGTAGCGTTGGTCAAATCCCAGTTGGGTCACCTGGAGTGAGTGATTCATTTTCTGATTCCAGTTTCCTTATCTATATGAGGGGGGAACACAGTCTTTGTTCTGTGAGAGGACTGGGTGAACCTGCCTGGCATGATGGGGCAGCGCCCTGAGGAGCGGGACACTGGGCGATTGCACCCACGACGTGCATGACCACTCACACAAGCTAAGCTGTCCACGACGTCACGGAGCAATAGAATCTTTTGGTTTTTAATAATTATTTATTTATTTAATTGTTTATTTGAAAGGCAGAGTTACAGAGAGAGTGATAGACAGATCTTCCATTTGCTGGTTCACTTCCCAAATGGTCACAATGGCCAGAGTTGGGCCAGGCCAAAGCCAAGAGCCCAGAGCTTCTTCCAGGTCTCCCAGGTAGGTACAGGGGCCAGGGACTTGGGCCCTCCTAAGACTAAGCAATGCAATCTGACAGGACCATTATTGTATATGTGCTCTGACACTGGAATGTCACGGGGTATATGACTTCAGAAAGTTCCCAGAAAATAGAATTAAAAGGTAAGCTATTTTGATGCAAAAAAAAACTGATACCCATGCAGAGGTTTTACATAATATGTATTTTACATAAACTGCTTGAAACCCCTTGTGTTTGTGAGGATCTAGGAGAGCCTCTTATATGGAAACCTCAGTTCTGTATCCTTGACCCCTTAGCATAAACTAAGGAGCTCTTGGGGAACAGATCCCACAGAAAGTGACCCAACAGCTCTTCCTACAAACACCAGGTGTACAAGTTACACACACACACATACACACACCCCTTCTTTACTTACTCAAAGGTGCTTTCATGATTTTTTTTTTTTTTTTTGACAGGCAGAGTGGATAGTGAGAGAGAGAGACAGAGAGAAAGGTCTTCCTTTTTGCCCTTGGTTCACCCTCCAATGGCTGCTGTGGCTGGCGCATCTCGCTGATCCGAAGCCAGGAGCCAGGTGCTTCTCCTGGTCTCCATGCGGGTGCAGGGCCCAAGCACTTGGGCCATCCTCCACTGCCTTCCCGGGCCATAGCAGAGAGCTGGCCTGGAAGAGGGGCAACCGGGATAGAATCCGGTGCCCCAACCGGGACTAGAACCCGGTGTGCCGGCGCCGCAAGGTGGAGGATTAGCCTGTTAAACCACGGTGCCGGCCTTCATGATTATTTTTTAAGATTTGTTTATTTATTTGAAGTCAGAGAGAGAGAAAAATCTTCTACCCACTGGTTTACTCCCCAAGTGCTTGCAACAGCCAGGGCTAGGCCAAACTGAAGCCAGGAGCCAGGAATTCCATCCAGGTCTCCCATGTAGGTAGCATGGATCCAAGCACTGGAACCATCATCTGCTGGTCCCAGGCTCGTTAGCTGGAAGCTGGATCAGATGTATAGCAGAGCAGATAAAGCTGCCACCTGCAAGGCTGGCATCCCATATGGGTGCTGCTTCCTGTCCTGGCTGCTCCACTTCCTGTCCAGCTCCCTGCTAATGGCCTGGGAAAGCAGTGGAAGATGGTCCAAGTGCTTGGGCAAAGAAACTCCTGGCTCCTGGCTGTGGCCTGGCCCAGTACCAGCCATTGCAGCCATCTGGGAGTGAACCAGCAGATGGAAGATATCTCTCCCTCTGTCTCTCCCTCTCTAACTCTGCTTTTCAAATAACTAAATAAATCTTAAAGAAGAAGAAGGGTGGAGTAACCAGACTTGAAATAGGCACTCCAATATGGGATGTAGGCATCAGCCAAATTTACAGACAGGAATTCTATACAAACACACAGCACCTTGCTCACATGTGTCACCTTGCACCTGGCAGGCACAGAGGCCAGTAGCTCCGGGCCTCTGTTCCCACGCTTGGGCTGCTCCTCCTAGCCTCACCCTGGAGGATGAACATATTAGATTTTACTGCCCCCAAGTCCCTTGTTTGTTTCTGTCTTTCCTGGGGCAAGTCTATATAAGGTCAGGTTCCCATGCTTCCCCAGCCCAGCTCCTCCGTCCTGTTAGTATTGACCGAGCCCCTTCTTGGTGAGCTGTGAGAAGCTCCCCTGTTGATCAAGTCTTCTTCAGTCCTGACATCCTGATTCACTCTGGAGACCTCCCACTTCTTAGCAAAGTCTGCACTGAACAAGGTTCTTCTCTGACTCCTCTATAATGAGAATCCCCAAAACTTCCAGAAATCCAGCACAGCCTGGCGACCTGGGAGTCACAGCCAGGGGTTTTCAGCCCCGGCTCCACCAACTGTTAATGGAGAAGCATGCTTGGCTGCAGGCTGCGAACCCACACCTCACACCACTTGAGGGTGGTTCCTGGGATGCCAGCTTGCCCCTACCACACCCTGACTTTTCTCAGGTGCACCTGCTCGGGCAGAGCAAGTTTCCCTGGGGCCATGGAGCTGGGGTGAGCCATGACACAGGGAGGTGAGGTGGAGAGAAGGATGGGAAGTTCAAAGTTTGATATGAACAAGCCACATGCTGGATGTCACGACTGCCCACTCAGGGGAGCCCAGGATATCCGCAGCACCCACCACACTCCCAGAAGTCCCAGGCCTTTTCTGAGCCTTTCCTCATTGGTGAAACGTTTCTTAGCAGGGTCTCTCAGAGAGGCGCGGATAACCTAAATGAGGAGCTGGCACACTGGCACGCTGGCCATGGTACCAGCAGAAAACACTGTCACCCTCTGCAGCCACAGTCCTGCTGCAATACACACTCAGGGCTGCTCACAAAGGAAGAGGGTGGCATTCGAGGCTAGAGCCCACTGACCCTCCCCCACCCCCTCGCCAAGCCGTGCAGCTGTCTGCAGGCCACCACGGTGGGGGTGCCTACTGGGTGATTCATGCTGCCTCTGGTTCTCACAGGGCCTCTCTGTGGGCACGGCTGGCAGAGGAGGTTAAGTGACTTGGCCACAGACAGGGGGCAAATGGTAGGGTCAGTATTCAATCCCCTGCTGTCTGAGCTCTTACACTGGCCCCTCAGCGAGGCAGGCTCGCTCTAAGATGCCTTTGTCACAGATCCTGTGTGGCCCTGCCAAGGTGTCTAAGCAGACACCTGCCAGGCCCCAGAGGCTCTGGGCGGATGGGAAGTCTCCACCTGCCATGCCGGCTGCTGTACTGGCGGTAGCACTTACACGGACCCACCCCGCCCCAGGCACTGTGCACGGGGCACTCCCCATCGCTTTCTCATTTCATCCTCCCACAGTGCTATGGGAAGGCACTGTTGAGAGCCCCACTGTCCCCACTGTGAGGAAACTGAAGCACTGAGAGGTAAAGTGAGTCGCCTAAGGCCACACAGCAACAAATAAACAGAGGAGCCAGAATTGGAACTTCGGCAGTGCGGTTCCAGAGCTCCTGCTCAGAGCCTCTTCGCGGCATTCCTCTCTGGGTGCAGACTCATTCTCTTCCCACTGGCTCTTCCAATGGAACTCCCACTGCCTGCACAAGGTTTGACGGAGGCCCAGGAGGCAAACAGCACAACCAGCTGCCCCTGAAAGGAGCAGGCTGCAGGCAGAGAGTGCGAATGCTTGGTCCTGAGCAAGGGCCCCTTCCCAAGGGCACTGGTGTACTCATGGAGAGACCTGGCACTGTGGCCCAACACAATTAGGGCCGAATGCCATTACTTTCTTTTTGAGAATGATAACTTTTTCAGGGGCCGGCAAGCCACCACCTGTAGTGCCAGCATCCCATATGGGCACTGGTTTGAGTCCCAGCTGCTCCACTTCCAATCCAGCTCTCTGCTATGGCCTGGGAAAGCAGTGGAAGATGGCCCAAGTCCTTGGGCCCATGCACCTGCATGGGAGACCCAGAAGAAGCTCCAGGCTCCTGTCTTTGGATCAGCACAGCTCTGGCCATTGCGGCCAGTTGGGGAGTGAACCAGCAGATGGAAGACGTTTCTCTCTCTCTGCCTCTCCTCTCTCTGTGTAACTCTGACTTTCAAATAAATAAATCTTAAAAAAAAAAAAAAAATACTTGAGCCTCTGCCACCCAGGTAAGAGAAGGCTATGTAGTTCTGGGCTCCTGGCTTCAGCCTGGCCAAATCATGTGGGGAGTAAACTGGGGGGTGGAAGATTTCTCTCTCTTTCTCTCTCCACCTCCCCACTTTAAAATTTAAAAAGTTAAAAATCAATAAACAATATTTTTTTAAAAAGAGAGTAATCACAACACTGCCTTTTCGTGCTTTCGAGCTTTTCGTGCCTTCGCCTTGCCTCATAACCAGTTCCACCACCACCTGCAGCCCTGAAAGTGGAGGCTCCCATCGAGGGGTTGAATCGCAGCCAAGCAAATTGGCTCAGAGGCACAGATCACAGGTTGGCTGGAGAGCAGTGACTGCGAGCCCTTGGATGTGCACATGCGACTGCCTCAACCAACAATGGGAGCACACGCTGTCCCATCCAGTGACTCTCACTCCGTGCAGGCACAGTCTTGAGTTGTTCACATGTATTATCCCATATTTAATCCTCACCAGCAGCCTGGAAGGTGCTTTTATTAACCCCATGTTACAGATGGGAAAATTGAAGTACAGAGAGCATCAGCACCTCCCCCACAGCACATGGCTCTCAGGTGGCAAAGCTGGGATTCCCACCAGGCACTTTGTCCTCCACGGCTGCACCTGCTCCTCTACAGTGCCATTCCTAATCCTCACAACAGCCTGGGATATGGACACCAAAAGGGGCTTTGACAGACAAAGAAACTGAGGCTCAGAGCTAGGCTGTCTAGGGGCAGAGCCAGGCTGCCAGACTCGTGTTGGGTGCTCGAGACTGTTTCTTGAACCACCACTTGCCTCACTACGTGCTAGAAGGAATGAGTGTCAAGGGGTGGCCCAGAAACCTGGGAGAGGGCATGGAGGGCAAAGTCAAAGTGCCCAATGCCTCCCTGCCACCAATCCCAAAAGGGGAAAGGCCGACACTGGGGCTGTGGACGACTGGCAGCCAGCAGGGGGGACAGAGTTCCCAACAACTGCTGTTTATTTTGGGGCCGGGGCAGACGGGAAGGACAAGTTAGGACCCACCTATTTCTAACAATAAACTGAAGAGGCTGGGCGGGGACGCTGCCCCCCTCCAGCTAAACCAACAGCCCCAGCCACCTGCTGGGCTGCACTGACAGTGAAATGATCTAGGTGTCAAAAACATCTTGCCAGACACCAGGAACAAACACAGTACCCCACACCCCCAGCCCCATGGGCCGGACTTGCAAATGGCCCAGGAAGCCAACCACAGACAGCACACCCACCCCCTACAGTGTCAGGTTCCAGGAACAAATGGCTTTTCCTGTCTCAGGGAAGAAAGAGAGGGACAGCTCCAGCTCCTGTGGCTTTTGTTCCTCCTGTCTGACACTTATTAACTCTGCTCTTGCCAAGTGGAGAGCACCCCCAATGACTACTGTAGGGTCTGCAGCTGGCTAGCTCGGGTGGGTTTCCCTTCCAGACCAGGTGGTGAGAAGTTTCCCATAGGATTCTGGAATCCCACTGCACGGCTCCGAAGCCCAGCTCTCAGCCTCTTCCTAGCCTGTGACCACTGGCAGATGAACTTCTCTGTGCCTCTGTTCTATTGTCAGTAAAGCAAGGACCACCACGGTGCTTTTCTCACTGGGTTGTCCAAGGATTAAGGGAGAAAAGTGCTTAGAGGAGTGGCTGGCCATAATGAGCACTGCCATTACCACTGCTACTGTCAATACTAATTAGCCTTGGAGCGTCCCTCTCCCTGGGAACACTGGAAGGCAGCCTGGATATGACACACAGCCTGGAGGTTCCCAGGTTAGCCCAGAATCCAAGAGATCTGGTTCTTGGGAAGATGATTCCACCTACTCCAAGGATGAAAAAACTTCAGCGGGTTGACCTGAGGATCTTAACACCACGGACAATCTTATATTGATAGCAACACGTGCTTCCAGGCTCAAAAAAGCAACTTCCACCACTGTCAGTTAGAAGTTCTGAAGTAAGGTGGGAGGAAGGGGCTTCAGTAGAATGAGGCCTTCACTGGGGCCAGTGTTGTGGCAAAGTGGGTAAAGCCTCCGCCTGCAACGCCGGCATCCCATATGGGCACTGGTTTTGCCTGAACATGCATCAGGCTGAAAGTGTCAAGGGACTAAACTCCCCCTACTCGCAACCACAGTGCCATGCCATCCAACCATCCCCGAAAAGAGGACCTCGAGCCTCTGGCAGCAGGACCCTCTGAAAGGCCCTGGACAAGAAGGGTTCAAGAGGAATAAAAATCTGAACTACAAAACAGAGATCAGACCCTGCCATGGGTCCGTTCGCAGTAACAAGTCTGTCATCCCAACCACCGGCTCCAAACATACCACGTGTTAAGGGAGGAGCAGAGTGGGCAGGTGCCCAGGGTTTAATCCCAACCCTTGCAGTTTTATCTAGAAGCCGTGCATGGTGTTCTCTAGCCCCCCAGTCTCTCGGGAAGCAGTCAGGGTCATCTCCAAAGCCAGTACAGGAGCAATACCCACTGTACTACACTCCCTGTGCTCACGCCCATTCTTAAGGGTTCAAGGGCAGTGCCTGCAGCATTCCGTACCCCAGCAGAGCCCCAAATCAGGGTGGAGAGCCCCTCGGGTGTGTGGAACAGTTACAGAGCCCAGATTCTGATGGAGTGCAGAGAGGGCAGAGGAAGGCCAAGAGCACTTAGCTGTGACACATGTGGCTGCTTCCAGCCTGGGCAGTGGGAAATGAGAGCTCCCAACCACCAACCGAACCTCCCCACAGCGATGCCCTGGGATCTCTAGGGAGCCCAGGGGAACCCTCACAGGCCATGTTGCTGCAGGGATCTGGGTTCAAACCCTGGCTCCCTGAGTTTACTGCAGTGCCCCGGGTGAGAAGCTGCACCTCTCTGAGCCTGTTTCTTCTCCAAGACATGGATGGTGATGGTGGAAGTCTGCCGTGGGATTAAGTGAGACAGAGCCCTTATCCAGAGGGGGTTCCACTCATGCATTCTCTGACTCCCCCACTCCTCCAGCCTGGGAGCTGCCACATTCAGAAATCACAGGGGAAAACGAGGCTACCCTTGTTAGGAAACTGGCGCAGTTTTATCTATGGTGCGATCTACACCCTGATTTACATCCTATGCCCCGGTTCCGGTTCCGTGCCATTGCTGAAAGCCAGGTAGCCACATGGCCCAACCACCTGTGCCAAGCTCCACCCCCATCCTAACGGGATTCGCTGCTCCTGTTTCCCTGACCGCCCTCCAGCAAAGTTTTAAAAGGGCCTGTTCCTGAACACGTGGCTCTCTCGGCTCCTCTCGTCTGCTCTCCTCTCTTCCTCTCGTCTCTCTTCTCTCTGTTCTCTCTTCTCTCTGCTCTCTCTTCCTCTCATCTCTCTTCTCTCTGCTCTCTCTTCTCTCCTCACTAGCTCCTCTCCTCTGTCTCTCTCTTATACTCTCTCCCTTATCCTTCTTCATTCCTCCCTTCCGGCCTGCGGGGTTTTCCCCAATAAACCCTTTCCCTTACTCCAGTGTCCGGTGTGCTTTGTGACGGCTAACAACTCTTCCCAAGCTGCAATGAGGGACGCTGAAGTCAATAATGAATCCCACTTGAAACCAGAGCTCAGCCGTTGTTCTGCTGTGGACCTGCCAACCGGCTGGGCTGAGACCAGCCGCACCCCGCCCTCACCGGGGATGGACTGTGTCCCCTCTGGGTGCCAGGCACTGTGCCAGGGGCTCAGTTAATCAATCCCAGCCCGGGGGCAGCATTCAGAAAAGAGCTTCCCTCTCGCAGAGCCCTGCTGCCAGCACCATGCCAGGCGGTGAGGCCTCCCCCTCCTCCTCCTCCTCCTCCGTCGTCACAGGGAGAAATTCTCCCACACAGGCAAGTCCCTTAAAATAGCTTTTTGGGTCTGGGCCATCAGGAAACAGAATAAAGCTGGGTCGGGAGAGGGCCTACCATGAGAGTTTACAATGCAGCCGCTCCAAACCACACGGGCAACCCCGAGACACTCAGAACCTCCCGGTGGGCAAAGGCAGCAAGGCCGTGGTCCTCGCAGGGGCCCAACCGCACAGGAGGGCTGGCAGAAGCCACGTGACCCGGAGCAGCCCTGGAGGGGGCAAGCGTGCGAGGCTCGGTGACCGTGTGAAGCCAGGCGTGGGTCGGGGGAGGCTGGAATCACCTGGGTTTGTGCTCTGCTTCCAATGCGACCTCAACTTCCCGAACCTCAGCCCGTGAGTCAAATGGGGTTAATAATGCAAGCCTTCAGGGACCTTTTGCAAGTCAGAGGCCTGGCACTGCACGGCACAATAGGAATTCAACCCGTGGCAGCTGTGGGACGGCGGTGACATGATACAGGTCAAGGTCTCCTTTAATTATTACCGAGTGAGAGTATCCCTCGGAAATGGAAGCCGAAGGGCTCTCTGCCAGGGCCCGGGCACCACGCAACCTCTCAGGCCCCCACTGGGGAGCACGCTGGGCAAGTTCACTGTCAGTATCGCTCCCTGCAGTTGCTGTCGGATCTGATAAGAGTGATCAATTTCCGCCAGATCTGAAGCTGGCACGCAGGAATCGCAGAGACAGATTAGATGCCCGCAGGCCCCCTCCCCTGCATAATTTATGCTGCATTGACACACACAGAGGAAGGGATTCCGGGCCCCCTCCCCTGCCACCCTGTGCCTCGCCCAGGCCCGGGGAGGGTGGCTTCCTCACAGGCCACAGGGAAGTGACGGCAAAGGGCCAGAGAAAGCAGAGGCCAGGGGACAGAAAGCACAGCTGTTTCCCCTTTGCTAACTCAGCGCCTGGCGGTCACTTCCTCCCCTCAGGTATCGGGGGAGAGGGTCGCTCTTCCCCTTCACAAAAGTGACAGGACTGGAAAGAAGCAAAGCACAGCTCCCGGGGGTGGAGCTCTAGAAGATTCCTCTCCGAGGGCTGGGGTCCTCCAGCCCACCCTGGCTGCCAGGTTTGTCGGCGGCCATGGCCAGACAGATGACCCTCACACAGCTGTTTCCTCCGGGCAGCTTTCTCATCACCTGCCCCCTCCTCTGCAGAAGTCGGCTCAATGAGAAGCAGTCACGCCTGCTTCTAGAGGAGCGAGCAGGGTTCTAGAAGGGGGAAGGGGACACGTGCGAGAAGCCAACCAGTCAGGCCGCAGGCTGGACCTTCCGGGGGACCAGGCTCCGCAGGTGTGCATGGCGTTGTCCAGGAGTTGCAGGGGTTCGGTGGGGACAGGGCAGGCCTTGGCATGTGTCTGCAGTCCACTTGCGCCCCTGGAGCCTCGTGCCCTCACCCGTACGCTGTGGATGCCAGCAGCAGCTACATGCTTCGAGGGGCTGCCGTGAGGGTATCCAGGGGACACTCTGAGCCCACGGAAAGTCTGTAGGAGCCGTCGCTGTGCTTCCTCCCTATGGAATCAGGCTTAGCGGCATACTTGGGAGCGAGGTGGGGTTAAACAAATGAAGAGGTGGTTTGAAGAGTGGACTTGAGACTAAGACGAGTTCAGAGAGGTCTTGGGAGAGGCAACAGGAGGAAGGATGTTTCAGATGACACAGAGACCGCAGAGACACGCAGGGTCCCATTGGGCTGTTCAGTATCAGCCCCAGGCGGGGACAGGCATATCAGCCTCTCTCTTTTGCCACTGAGGCCTGTGGATGGAAATGACTCCTCCGTGAAATACAGCCGGGACCCTCCCGGGCAGAGACCCAAAGCAAGTGCCAAGGCCTTACTCCCTGTGGCTCCCCCTTCTCCTCCTTCTCAACCCTCCCTCCCCAACAGGCTGGGTGCAATCAACTTTTATGGGACGGCCTGATTCCTAGGAGTAAGAGCCGTAAACAGGAGGGGCTGGGACTCGCAGCCAACTGAACAGTCCCAAAGCACAACCAGAAAAAGGCTCTGGGCCATACCTGGTTCTGTTCTAGCCTCGCAGCAAGAGCAACCCTGCCTCCAGTTCTGGAAGGCCCCCCCCCCCCCACCGGAGACTCCCAGAATGACAACCAGCTCTCTTTTCCCCAACCCTTGGGAGAAAAGGAAGGACCCAAGGTTCCAACACAATAAACTCTGGATTCCCTTGGCTGCCACTCAAAGCCCTTGGAGGCTGGCCT
The DNA here is from genome assembly GCF_033115175.1 of Lepus europaeus. Classification (NCBI taxonomy): domain Eukaryota; kingdom Metazoa; phylum Chordata; class Mammalia; order Lagomorpha; family Leporidae; genus Lepus; species Lepus europaeus. The sequence continues at coordinate 25,702,393 of NC_084843.1, read as the reverse complement.
TACCTCTCTCTCTTCATCCTCCTCCCCAGCATGCACCTTAGATTCGCCCCAGATTTCCTTTGCACGCTCCGCTTCCAGCAGCCCTGCTTTTCCCATTCTTGGAATGCTCTTCCCTGTTTTCCCGCCTAAACCCACTCTTTTCCCAGCCAAACCCTGATTACTCAAAGCCCCTCTGTGGGCCTGCACTGCTCCAGTTCACGGACAGCCTAGTTCACGGACAGCTCGCCTTCCTCTGGGCTGTGGGGCCTTAGGAGCTGGTCCAGCCAGTCGGTGCACTGGGCTCCGTCGCAGCCAGGTACTCTGTAAGTGTCATTCCTTCAGGAGCTCGTTTCTGTGGAGTGATTGTTCAAATAACCCCCCACAAGGCATCTTTGGTGCTGCCTGGCACCTAGCTGGTACTCGTATGTCAGTTCTTCTCACCGTGCAGCCTGACATCAAGGCTGGAGGCTGGTCAGCCCTGTGCACCAGCAGGGACTCAGTCCCCTCTGCTGCTGTGGTGACCTGTCTGGAGGTCACCCTGGGGCTCAAGGGAGGCCTTGCTGCGCTCCCTGACCTCTCCATTCTCTTGCCTATCTGCGACTGACTCCATTACCCCAGGAGCCCAACCTCTTAAAACGCAGATCACCCTGTTCCTGGGTGCTTCCATTATTTTTGGCAATTGTCGTGGCAGAGAAAGCTCTGGCCCTCGCTCAGAACCTATTTCCAAAGCCAGAATCTCCACCTCATTTCCCACACATACCCCTTGTCCTTCCGGTCTCCTGGGTCCCTGTCCTAATCCATTAACTCCTTCCTGGATCCTCAGAACTCAAGCGGAGTGTGATTACCACGCGGAAACTCGATTCCATGTTTTATTTTGTTTAATTAAGGAGCAAGGGGGAACAAAGTTGCCTGTTAGACTTTTTCTGGTCAAGAAATAGACTGGTCGGTGACTCAGGCTGAGGAATTAGAAGGCAATTTCCAGGGAACTGCTGTGCAAACCCCGAATCAGAGGGCCTGACAACGCTCCTCTAATTCATAGCCTTCCCTGTCCATTAACCCACACTGGCCCTGGAATCCCTCTCTGGAAAATGTAGCAGCTGCTGCTTATATTTCTGGACCTGGAACCACTCTCTCTATGACATCAAATAGGTTTATTTTTCCCTTCTCTTCCCTTCTCCTCTGCCTGCCACCACACACGGTGATTCCAGCCCTGATTTGCTGCCCCCACCCCCGCCCCGTCCCAAAGCCCTCACTGGGCTCTAAACAGAGCCATGATAAATGGCTGGCTGTGCTCCCCATTCCAACGGCCTTGAAGGATGTGGTCGGTTGTTCCATGAGCAGTAGCCTTGTCAGACCCGTGAATCACCCCTCGATCACTTCCCTGCCCAGAGAAGGAACTGTTTCTGTGTGTGTGTGCGTGCATGTGTGTGTGTGTGAATTACAGAGACAAAGCAGGCAACAGTGCTAACCCATGCATGGCACTGACCTTGGGGCTAGGATCCTCTTTGACTTTGACCTTGCCCATACCTGGAGGACTCTCTTCTCTCCTCTCCTAACCCTGTTCTTTCCCTTCTCCTTCCCAGCTTCCCGGGACACTCTCACTAGGTCCTCAAGCTCGGGTCCAGGATCCACTCCAGTTCTGAACAGCTGCTCTGTGTTTATCTGTTTCTCGTGTGTGTTGGGTGTTGTCCATGGGGCATTGGGCCCAGTTTCCCATCAGACTATGAACAGCTGGGCCTCCCTTTCTGCCTCCGTCTTCCCTTTTTTCTCAGCTTCACCTGTGGGGTCCTAAATCTATTTCAGTGCTCTGTGATCAGAACATGAGATGGACACCAGCACACAGAGGTCTTCAAAAAGCTCACAGGGGGTGATGCATCCGGCACAGCAGTTAAGATGCTGGTTGGGATGCCCGCTTCCCATAGCAGAGGGATGGGTTCACATCCTGGCTCCAATCTCCACCTCCGCTTCCTGCTGGTGCCTGCCCTAGAAGGCAGCAGTGATGGGTCAAATAATTGGGTTCTTGCAACCCATATGGGAGACCTGGATTGAGTTCCTGGCTCCCGGGTTCACCCTGGCCCAGCCAAGCCCATTGAGAGTATTTGTGGAGTGAACCAATGGACGAAACTGTATGTCTCTGTCTCTACCATTCTACCTCTCTCCCTCTCTCTGTCTCTGAAATAAATTTTAAAATCTAAAAATCATGGAAAATTCACATTATGCAAAAACTACACATAGATTCCAATTTTTTTGCACCAAAATAAACTTATCTTTTAGCCCCACTTTTCCATGAACTTCTTGAAGTATCCTCGCACTGTGATTGCCCCTGATGGGGGCCAGGTACAGGATAAGAGCTTTACCCAAAATTATCTCAGCAACTTCCCAAAAGCCTCTGGGTACAGTGGGGAAACTGAGGCCCAGGGTAGTCAGTCCAAGGTTGCACAGCCAGGAAGTGCCAGAGGAAGGGTGTGGACCCTGATCTGCCCAACACCACCTGTCCTATAGCAGAACTGGCCCTGGAGAAGAGCGCCGCAGGCTGCCACTGCACAGCCTAACTCCTGAGGGCTCTAGCTATCGTCCACAGCCTTGGGGGGAAAAAAGAAGAGCTTAGGAACGAAGGAGTTTGGGGCCAATTTCCAAAAATGTAGCTCCCAGGGCCAAGACTGAAATCTGTGATGATCTAAACACAAGGAGAATGAATTATTTCCAGAGGGCGGACCCTTCATTTATCACCGTATGCATCCCTGGGGACCAGACACCATCCTGGATTTGTTCTCCTCCTGTCTCACACGAATGCTGGCCACTGCCCATCCCAAACTGTCCTCTGTGGTACGCGGTGCAAGTTCCAGCCGCCACCCTGCATCTCTGTCACACAGGCCTGAGCCTGGCCTCCCCACCCAGATTCTGACCAAGGAGAGGGCCCCGTCTTAGGCACATCTTCCTTTGGAGGTAAAATGACCTGTGCTGACCCAGGGCTGCCTTGAGCTATCTGCGAGGCCTGAGTTAACCCACGTGCAAAATGGAATCAAAGAACTGACCCCATACTGCAATCACATGAAAACATGCATGGCCAGCGTGTGGCTCCATGGATGGTAACGGCTCACCCTGGCTATTATTTGCCTTTTCTAATGAGTCCTGTGCAGGATCAGAACATTCATGACTGGTATTTGTCTGAAATAAACAATCAGGAAAGGAAACGACTGTGAAAGCACAACACCTCCCAAATCCAAACAGACATAATTTCTTGTTTGCTTTAGATAAACGAGCTTCTCTCACCGCCATATGCCTGGACCAAACCCACCCATGCATGGGAGTGCGAAGGAGGATGCGGAACTGGACTCAGACTCTATCAGAAAACCGTCAAAGGGAGGAGTCCAGCAGCAGCAGAACCACTTTAAAGACAAGTGGTCTGAGGCCAAAGACAGTTTACCCAAGGGCTCCTCGGGCAGCTCTGATAAACCAGGAGAGGAGCCCAGCTCTGTGCCAGGGAGCCTAACCTCGGCTCCCTGCTCACCCCGCCCAACCCCAACCTAGAGAGAAAGGAAGCCAAAAGGAGTTCACAGCACCAAGCAAATGAAGGGGGCTACTTGGCTGTGCTCATGAACGACAGCATGGGACCTTTGGTGTCTGAGCGGCTGCCCCTCCAGGTGGGGAGGGGTATGTCCTGCTGGAGGCCCCAGGAGAACCTACGGAGTGTGCGCCCAAGCATTCTGGAGCTCAGGTCCCAGTCTCTCATCAGCTAGCTCCTGCTGATGTGCACATCCCATGACACCTCTCTGCTCGGCAATCGACCCAACCGCAGACTCAGAACCAGCCATCAGCGGAGCAGAGGCTGGCAGGAGGCATGCCCCAGCAGCACAGAGGGCTTCCAGCACCTCCACAGCCTGGGCGCAGCGTGTCTCGGCCAGCCAACCACACCAGAGTAGCTCACCCACAACACCTGACCCTCTGGCCTGGGCCGTCCACCGTGCAAAGGCCATGAGAGGGGGAGCTCCGAAGCCTCAGCCCACAGCCTCCCCCTGCTGGTGCCCTCCTGCCCTTCCTGTCCCCTCGGACCTCTCTATTATCAGACACCCTTATGGTATCTATTTATTCCCCAAATGTGTAGGAACCTCACTACCACCACACATTTTTCTTCCTGGTCAATCCAACCAGACTTAGTGTTCACTCAATGAATTAAACCCATACTATGGGCAAAAAGCCAGTCAGCCCCAGGTGCTGTGGCTGGCTGTGTTGCAAGTCACCCTACCCATCTGGCTCTCAGTTTCCTCATCTGTAAAACGGGGGTGATGGCAGGGGGAGGAGGTGAGGATGGATGGGCCAGAGAAGTCCTCATGCTGCTGCCAGCTCCACAATTCCACAGCACACAACACTTTCTCCTTTCATTGTCTTCCAGAACTGTAGTTCAGAACTCTGCCTGGTCCCATCTGGTCAGTGACATCACTCCCTTCCCCAAACATAATGTCATCTTGTCTTCACGCGGGAAGCGGCGACGTCCCGGGAAATACTTCTGTCAGTAGGAAGGGAGGAAATGACCACTTCCAGGGCACTGGACAGCACTTCTTTTGTCTTTTTCACATAGAACGAGTGATTATCAATCCCAGCCCCAGAAATCTGTCTTCCTTTTCGGCCAGACCATTAATAGCTACTTTTCAAAAAGGACTTTCTTAGTCAGAATCTCCCCAGTAATAAGCATCCATGTAATGAGTGCCTGTTTCGTGCCAGGAACCGGGTGGGCTAAGTGCACCACACGCATGACCTCATTTAATTCTCCCGACTGCCCCCATGAAGCATGCACTATTATTATCCTTGCTTGAAAAACAAGAACTGAGACCCCGAGAGGTGGGAAAGGCCGGCCCAGGGCTGGGCAGCTCGTTCGCAGCTGCGCCAAGCTCCCAGCCCCAGCACTTCCTTGCCTTTCGACCCTCCCTGCAGCGGGTCCCCGGCTGGTTTGTTGCCAGCGTGTCCTGCATCTGTAACCCTGGGCCTCGCGGGTCAGAGCTAAAAGTGCACTTTTCAACTGAAATCCAGAGCTGGGAGAGAACCTTCCCTGGCTCTCAGAGCAGAGAGTGCCATCTGTTGAAAGCAGGGCCAGGCTGCCAAGCTCAACGGAGAACCCCTGACACCCAGCCTGCAACACTTGAGAAACAAGGCTAGGAAGGCTGACAGTAAAGCCTGCGATGTGCCAACGGACATCTGCCCACCCCCATCCCAGCACAGGGTGACCAAGCCCTCCCAAATCCCGCATTCTTCTAACGGTAATGGGAGATGCTTGCCAGGGACAACGGCCCCGGACACCCATCTCCCTGTCTGGTCAGCAACCAGTCTTCCCTTGCACCTCCTTCCCCAACCTGAGCCCAACCCTGCTTGCTCAGCTGTAAAGACAGCCAGCGGCTCCCACTGCCTCGGAGCTACTGGTGAAAAAGGCAGAAAGAGTAGCCTGAGGCTGATATCACCACAAACTCCAGTTCTCTTTCCAACAAGGAAATCAAAGGCACTTCAGAGACCAACGTGCAATCTAGGGCAGCAACCAACAGCTTGTTTTAATTGTTGAAATGAATGCTCTGAGCATCCGAAATGCTCCTTTAAATGCCTAATTTGCAAATAAGATGCAGGCTGCAGGTCTTCGGCGGTTGAGCTGGGGGCTGTGCGTCTCTTCCAAGTACAGGAGCACAGACACTCAGACAGGCACCGTGTTTACGTGGTAAGGTGTGAAGGATGCGAAGACAGGGCCGGCCGAGATGAAAGGGGGCCGGGCCCGGTCAACCTTCGCCCTTCTCATTAAGTGTGGGGCAGGAAGGGGGAGGGGCGGCCGGCCGCTCCTGGGAGACCACAGCCAACAGTGGCCTCCTGGTGTCTGGAGACGGAGCATCATTTAAGAGGAAATGAACCCGGCTAAGGGTCACGTCCAGAGAAGGGATAAAAGGAAAAGCCACAATTCTCCTCACACCGGCGGACACAATGGCTTTAAGAAGGAAATCGGGGCCCAGTGCCCGGCGTGGAGGTGGGGCAGGGGGCGCGGCAGCCTCCTCTGCCCCCCGGCCCTGGGCCTAGGGGGGACGCGGCGCAGCCAGCACGGGCGGCGGCGCGCCAGTCTCCCTCCCCGGGCCCGAGCGCGCGCGAGCCCCCGAACCCTGCAGCGGGCTGCCCGGCGAGGGGCTGACGAGAGCTCCCCCCACACCCACCCATCACAGCCCAGGCGGACAGATGACCTCACCGTTGTGACAGACAAGGGCAGCCACTCGCCAGTTCCAATGCCAAAAAAAGAAACGGGGCCGAGGGCGAGTGGGGGAGGCACAGAAAAGGCTTCCCTGGAGATCAGAGCCCGGTGGAGAAACTCTGCACCGAGGGCCGCCCGCGGGCGCGGAGCTCCGGGGCTGCACGGCGCGGGCGGCGGGGATCCCTGGCCAGCCTCCCGCGGGGGCCACCGGGGCGGTACTCACATAGTGCTTGGAGGGGTTCCTCCGCTTCTCCACGTCCACCACGGTGGCGTCTTGCACGCAGTAGGCGAGCATCTTCCCCCACACACAGCGAGTGGCGCCCCCCGGCGACGTCACCTTCTCATCCCGGCCGGGCTCCGGCTCCTTCTCCCGCTGCCCGGGTCCTCAGGGCCAGCCGCCACCTCGGCCCAGCGCGCCGCTAGCGGCCCCGGCTCCTGGCGCGCACAGGTCGGACGCCGGGGCGGGGGACGGTCCCGGAGGGCTCGCGGGCTCCGTGCGCCCCGGAGGCTCCCCGTGGGCCCGCCGCGCAAGCCCCTTGCCTCCCGCGCCGCCGCCGCGCTCCGGCTCGCCCGCCGCTCTCTCCGCCGCCCGGTGGGTCCGGCGGGAACTGGCGGAGCAGAGGAGGGGCGGGGGTGTGTCCCGCCGGCGAGGACACGGGGCGGGGGCCCGGAGCCTGCTGTCAGCGTGCTGGGGAGGGGCCGGCGGCGCCCCTTCGCCGCGCTCGGGCTCCGGGGGGCTCGGCGCTCGAGGAGGCTGTGCACTCGGGAGGCGGAGGCCGGGCCGGGCGGCAGGCTGGGGGAGGGAGGGGAGGGAGCAGAGCGCGGGGGAGGGGCTCCGGGCAGGGGGAGGGGCTCGCGGCGCCGGGAAGGGGGCTGCAGCCCGCGCGAGTGGCGGGGGCGGGTCGGCGCGCCCCCACCCGCGCGGGGAGCGCGGCCGGCGGCCTGGCGCGGCGCTGGGCGGGTTCGCCGGGCACAAAAACTCCGGGTGGCTTTGGAGGGAGGCGGGCTGGGGGAAGTGAACCCAGCGCGCCCCCCTCCCGGCTTTCGGTCGCGGAGCGGATCTGTGCCTTTTTGTCCCCACCCTTACCTCCCCCTACCACTCCTAGCCCCACAGCTCTTCGCTGAAAAGTAGTTTATTACCCGGCTGCTACTGCCCAGGGCCCAAGAAGGAGACGGGAACGGGGAAGGGGGCGGCATTAAATCCCTAAGCTGGAGCGCCTGCAGAGGCGCCACCTGCCCCTCTGCGCGTCACAAAGGGTGCGCTCTCCCCGGAAATGGGATCGATCCTCCGTTGTAGGAGCCCATCGATCTGGGCCTGTGTAACTAACCTGTGACATCACTTACCAATGACAAGGTTACACGGACTCCGCAGAACACCACTGCCCTAAGCCCGGGCCTCCCCTGGGACCCTCGGGCGCGAGGGAAGGGAGCGTACAATGGTGGGAAAATCCACCGGGTTGGGAGCCAGCTCCACAGGAGCCCCAGGCTTTCTCGCTGCTCTTCCCTGTGGCCTGGAAAACGGACTTTCCAAACCACTTGTCCATCTCTGGACTTGGAGCACAGTTATTATTTAATTCAATTTAGCTTCCCCTGCCCCCACAACCCCCGCATCCATTTCAACATTTTTTCCATTCTGCTTTCAAACCTTTAAAGGAGTAGTGTTTTCACAACTAATCCAATTGTTTCACAATTACAATAAAGCTTTGTGACTGTGGACCAACGAGAAACATGTGAAATGAGAGGAGGAGTCGTGTGATCTGATTGTATTAATGTTATTTTGTGCTTTGCACCGTCCGAGACCCTGCCCCAATCTAAGGCTGTATTCACACACTTGCTTGGCACGGGGGACCCCACTGTTTCTCCAACCTCCAGGGGGAAGAGTGCTGGGCACAGAACAATGGGGCCTGGAAGGAAATGAAGGTAGTTGCTGGGGTCCAGGCTGTGAGGTCTTGGCTGCAGGCACAGGGCTTCAGTGTGATGGGAACACACTGTGCGTGCCGAGCAGGAGTCTGGCGGTGATGCTCAGTTGATGCGGACAAGGGGAGAGGGCAAGGAGTGTTCCCCAAAGGGGTGGGAAGCCGGCCCAGAACAGGTCCTCGCACTGAGCTCCAGAGCCTGGGAAGGCACTGGCCCAGCTCCGAGTCCTCTCTGATGATGAACTATGAAAGCCTGTGGATGATGATACAGTGAGGCACAGTGCACTCGGTTGCTCTTCCTCTGTGGATGGCAAAGTATCCCAGAAGAGCTAATTAACGTTGAGAAGCCACTGGGGCGGGGAGCAGGTGTTTAGCTGCTGGAGAGAAGGAAGAAGTGGGGGTATTGCTTACCCTGGGTCCCCTTGTGAATCAGAGCAGTCGGCCCACCTACTACACCACCCCAGGTTTCCTTCCAACTCTCCTCTCTCTGAACCCGGGTCCACCCTGATGGCAATGCTAAGCATATAATTTATTCCTCGGTTTTACAGAGGAGCAAACAGAGGCCTAGAGTCAAAGCAAGCTGCCTGAGGCCAAGCAGCTTGTTAGCCCCAAGTCGGCAGTCTTCCCCCACCCCCGCACTGCTGTGCCTCTCCACAAGAGCAGCCTTAGCACTAACACTGTGCTAACACACACGCTTCCTGGATGCTGCGCCCGTGGGTCCCTCGGTTCCAATCCTCCATCCACAGGAGCATCACAAGTACCCTGGGATCCCCAGCAAGGAAGACCGGACGACCCTCCTGGGCAGGGCCATGTGCACCCACCCCGCGGTCTCTGCACACGCAGATCCCAACAGCTACCCATATGCAGAGCCCACACCACCTCCTCTCGCAGGTAGGGTCTTTGTGACCACCCCAAAGAAGCCAGCGTACAGCAAGGTGCTAGGCAGAGTCATGTATAATCCCCTCTTCCTCCTCATGGCATCTGCTAATCATTCATGTATTGCCCGATCACAGGTCAGTCTCTAGTGGACTGAGCCTCAATGACACCATTTATTGTTATTTGTCTTCCTGGTGCTCGGGTTGTGGCTTCAAAACCAGTACAAAGCCCAGGAGGATCTGGGGGATCATGAACATGGACTCTTGGACTTTGACACCACCCTGTTCCTCCCCAGCCCCACCCCACCCTCAGCTCTGCCACCCTGCCACGCACACGCTAGCCAGCATAGGCCTTCCTTCAGGCCGGGCGCTTAGGAACTGTTGTCTTCTTAAAGCATGGCGATCTCCTTGGACATCTGCAGGTGCTGCCACTGCCCAGTGACACTCAGGCAGGGTTGGAACATGGAGACTCAGAGCAGGACTTACCCAAGCTGGGTGCCGGTGCTGGCTCAACTACGAACCAGCCTTGGGACCTTGAAGCTACTGCCTACCACTGGGTCTCTGTTTCTGGTGGTGGATAACTATTAGGTAAAGGGAAGTGTAACCGCACTATTAGCCAGAGATGAACCAAATGGAGTGATATTTGGGGCCCCCTCCTGGCCAGAGTGGTTTTTAGCACCTTTCCCTCCAGAGTTGGCCAGGGCTGACCTCTGGCAGGGACAAGCAGGAGGGCCTGAAAAGAAGATGCCACCTTACAGACCATAATCGGTCCAGGGTGTGTGCTTCTGTCTCCTCCTCCTCCTCCTTTTTCTTCCTCCCCTCTCTCTCTCTGTCAGCCTCAGGTCAGCTCTAATACTGCTGCATTGACTCATGTTCAGGAAAGTGTTTTGGGGATGGTTCCTCCTCAATTTGGAGTAGACAGAAGCCAACCTCCCAGGGAAGTAAATTGCTGGCCAGGTGTCCCCTTTCCTTGGTTGCCAGGGAACGGGACTGAGACCGGGATGAGGGCCCAGGGCTGCTGTCTGTCAGCCCCACCACTCTCTGATTCCATCCACAGGAACAGTCCCCTCCTGCTCGCCAAACCACCAGGTGGTAGAAGCCATTCCTCAGATGCCTGACAAAGTGTGTTCATCGGCGAAATCTCAGTGCGCTTGGTAGCGTGGTGCCACAGACAGTCTCGGCCTCTCGTCTTAGCCCTTACTCTGGTGAGGGTCCTTGGGTGGCACAGCTTGTTTGCTAGAACTTAGCAAATGAGCATGCCCTAGAATTCGGGAGGGAAACCTGGTACCTTATGCAGCCATAGAGGCCAAGGACACAGTTAGTTTCACAGAGGAAAAAAAGTATTATTTCATAACCTCCAGGCAGCATCTCCAACCCTGGCCAGACATCTGGTCCCTGAACTAGTGCATTGTGTTTCAAGACCTTCAGGAGTGAGAGTGTGGATGGTGTTAGAGCATCTGTCTCAACTACTGAACAGCCTTGCGGTGCAGTCCTGCCTGGTAGCAGCTTACCAGCAGTACCAAGTTACCTTGCTACAAAGGATCAGTCCGTGTAGTCCCACAGATTTTCTTTTTCAAAATCCCCTGGATTTTCCAGCAACCAAAAAACCCTGAATTGGCCACTGGACAACAAAAGGACCAGAAAAGGAGGTGTGGAGGGGGATCCCTTGGGAAATCCAAAGGCGGTTCCTTTAAAAACAGCCTGCGGCCACAAATAATCAAAACTAGGAATCTGGTTTTGGTTTGATCCTTCTTGGTTTTTTTTAATTAAATTCTCTATTCAGAAATATCATAGGCGTTACTGTCCTTTTCAGTCATATCTGAATCCATATGTCTCCCTAGGGTGGAAGATTTGAGACTTACAGTCAAGTCTAGCTCCAACTCCAGCCCTGCCCTTTCTGGCCAAAGGCAGGCTGGGTTTTCCCTCCTGGAGAATCTGGCTGGGGTTTGGACTGTCTTCAACAAGGTGTTGCCTTCAACAGGTTGCTGTCATCAATGCCATGAGTCTCACCGCCTGATGCAGACATAGTACATATCCTGGAGAAGACTCTGGTGTATAAGTACTACAGACTGAGCTGAGCTGGCTTAAGAAAAGGAGAAGGAGCTTTATTGCCAACATAAAGTTGTGTCTCATGGAATGCACAGACATCTGGGCTTCTCTGAGGAGCAGAACCAGGCGGTAGCAAACCTTGGAGAACACAAGCAGTAACATTGTCTCTTATCTCTGCTTCACATTGTGTGTTTGTTTTATTCTTCCACCTGCAGACTTTTTCTCTGCTTCCTCCTTGATCTAATCAGTCAATGTGGAGTGGAGTCCTGTAACATAAACTTGATCCTAAAGCAACGCAGTTGGTTAGGCAATTAGTTCTAGGAAAGAGGACTGGTATAAACAAGCCGTGTCTTCCAAAATGTACCTAGACTTCAAAAAGTTCATGGGCATGGGAAATAGAATTCAAAGATGAGTTTATTTTGGTGTGAAAGTTTTTGAAAGCCATGCCTATGAGCATAGCTACTAACTCATTGTGTGCTTTCTCAAGGCCTTCACTTGTTTGTTTAATCCACTAAACAAATATTTGTTAAGTTACCAGCATGTATCACTTGCCCTGCTGGGACCTGGGGCTACAGCTGGGGGCAAACCGGATGAGCTCCTTTTCCTTAGCAGATTTTATAGTTTTTGAGGGAGCTACACATTGTATTAAAAGTCGTAAAAATACATGTGAAATTTAAATTGTGATGAACATTTTCAAAGTGGGGCGAACATATCTAAAGTATTCATCCCTGCAGGTGGGAATAGGAAATTCTGAATTTTAAAAATGAATTGACTTAAAAATGTCTGCAGTGCCCATGTCATAATAGTCAGAGAGAGCTTTGGTTCTTTACAATTTGCATCTTTTGAAAGGATCCCTATGGTCACTTGGTGGAGGGCCTGGTGGGTGAGGGTGGACAGCAGGGACTCGAAAGATGGAGTGAGGGGAACTTTATATGGCCAAGTGGCCTCTGCTTGGTGTTTTGTTTGATAGGGAGAGGGAAATAGAAGTGATAAGGAGAATTGTAGGTTCTTGGCTTGCGTAGCTGGAGGGACAGTGGGCTATTAAGTCTCCCGACATTTTTTAATCTGTGAAATGAGGCTGATCCAGTCCATATGGAAAGTTTCCTCTAGCTATAATAATGATAATAATAGCAACAACAATCATAGCAACACCAGCAATTGCTTTTTAAGTCCCTGCTTTGTGCTGTGCCAGGAATTACGCTGAGTAAGCACTCTCCTCGTGTATCTAATCCATGAGTGGAAATTGTCTTAAATTAAATTTTATTTATTTTTCATTTGAAAAGCAGAGAGAGAGACACAGAGAGATCTTCCATCTGCTGGTTTACTCCACAGATGCCTGCAACAGCTGGGACTGGGTAGGGCTGAAGTCAGGAGCCCAGAACTCAGTCTTGGCCTCTCACGTGGGTGGCGGGGAACCAATCACCTGAGCCGTTACCGGCTGCCTCCCAGGGTACACATCACCATGAAGCTGGAATCGGAGCAGAGAAAGGACTTTTTCTCAGGCACTGCTAAGTGGACACAGTGGCCCGAGTGGTGTCTTACCCACTGCGCCAGAATGTCCACCCCACACATGGAGAGCTGGTCACAGACAAGAACGTTGCTCCCTTTGGAACTCAGTCTAGCTGATGACAGTTATGCAAGGGAAAACCAAGACATCTGAATCTCCTCAAATCGCTATTATTTAAATATTTGTTCAGGATCTCTTTCATGGAGTAAATATTTACTTAATAGAAGAAATAAAATTTCTATTAAGTATGCACTTCTCCATCTGCATTCAAAATAAGACGTGTAGGATGCGGCTGGAAGCAGCGCTTTCTGAGTCACCTTTTGTTTCATGGCTTCTCTTACCTGATAATGTCACTCACATGCTTACCACAGGTGAAAGCAACTTATGCCAAGATTGCTTTGGAGTCTGAAGATACTAGAATTGTTTTGTTTGTTTTTACTTTCATGGAGGTCAGAAGTTTCATTTTCTGTTTTTACTTTTCATTTGGGATGGTAGAAATCTGATTTTCTGAACAGTTAACTTCTGGGGAGGCATATCCATAGGCTCGAACTCCCTCGACACAAATCTTTCCAGGCGAACAGCACTAGGCCAGGCTGCACCTCTGCACATGGCCTTGCTGCTGGCAGGCATGGGTCACCACTGATGGTGCAGCTGAGTACAAGAGCAAAGCACCCAGCCCATGCTCCCTGGAGATGGCAGGTGCTGGCGAGGAGGGGTTTTGTGTTTCCACCTGAGGAGCTTGCTTACTGCAGTAGGAACTGGACCACTTGTACCAGGAGACCCTTGGGCAATCCCAGCATATCAGGACAAGACTCTTGCCCATTTGTCCAGGTTGCCCAACACATGAGGGGCAGCCACTGCGCAGAACCTTAGAATTGAAATAGCAAAACCTTGCCAAGAAACTATATAGGCAATGTCTGATGATGAATGGATGATACTACTGAACTGTAAGAATGTAAACTCTTAAGCACAGGGATATCGGACCATTTTGTTCCCTAAGACACACCCCCAGGGCGGAGAACGATGTCTGACACAAAACAAGTTTTCACTAAATAATTGTTGGATGAGTGAATGACTCTTTTTTTTTTTTTTTTTTTTTTTTGCAGGCAGAGTGGACAGTGAGAGAGAGAGAGACAGAGAGAAACGTCTTCCTTTTTGCCGTTGGTTCACTCTCCAATGGCCGCTGCTGTAGGCGCGCTGCGGCCGGCGCACGCTCTGATCCAATGGCAGGAGCCAGGTGCTTCTCCTGGTCTCCCATGGGGTGCAGGGCCCAGGCACTTGGGCCATCCTCCACTGCACTCCCTGGCCACAGCAGAGAGCTGGCCTGGAAGAGGGGCAACCGGGACAGGATCGGTGCCCCGACCGGGACTAGAACCCGGTGTGCCGGCGCCACAAGGCGGAGGATTAGCCTAGTGAGCCGCGGCGCCGGCCGAGTGAATGACTCTTAAATGGAACAAAAAGGGAACTACTGAAAACTTCTTAACTGAAACCTCAGAGTTCCACGTCTTTTGCTCATTACCTTTCCAAATGAACCAACTGAAAACTTTTAGATTCTGTAAGAAGTGTTTCTTAACCTTCTCCCACATCTCGGGAGCACCAATGCCTGTTTGACGGGTTACATGAAGGTACACGTGCAGACACTCTGAGCCGCCTGTGTGAGGTCCTCTGCTTCTTTATTGCAGTGATGTCTTTGCACACTGCATATTCAGTGTGAGGATGTTGATTCCTCATTATTTTTTTATTTTATTTTTATTTGAAGTCAGAGTTACACACAGAGAGAAGGAGAGGCAAAGAGAGAGAGAGGTCTCCCATGTGGGTACAGGGGCCCAAGGACTTGGGTCACCTTCTACTGCTTTCCCAGACCATAGCAGAGAGCCGAATCGGAAGTGGAGCAGCCAGGACTCAAACCGGCGCCCATTGGGATGCTGGCACTGCAGGCAGTGGCTTTATCCGCCATGCCGCAGCGCCAGCCCCTACTCCTTCATTATTATAAAAGAATGAAGTAGAGCTAAGTGAATGCTAGATAAATCTCTGTATGATTCCGGTGAGGAAAAACAGCACAAGGCACAGAAGGATATATGCAGTATACCATTTAGGCAGATGTTAATCATCAAAAACACTACTATTTTAGGACACAATAGACATAGGTTTAAGACTTGATATACCTGTGGTAAAAGAAATGGACAGGAAGAACCACACATCAACTTTGTTTATTTTTTTAAATGTTATTTATTTGAGAGACAGACAGAGACCTCCCATTGACCGGTTCATTCCCCACATGCCTGCAACAGCCAGGGCTGGGTCGGGGCTGAAGGTAGGAGCTGGGAACTCAACCCAGGTCTCACAATTACTCGAACTGTCACTACGGTCTCCCCTCGCCCCGGGGTGCACATTAGCAGCGAGCCGGAGCCAGGAGCCAACACGGAGTATTAAACCCAAGCACTCTGATGTGGGAGACAGGCATCTTAACCGCTGGGCTAAATGCCCTCCATCCTGCCCCCAACCTACCAACTTATAAGTAGAGGTTACCCTTGATGGGAGAGGGGCTGGATAATTCTGTAACTGCACTATTATATGTCTATAAAGTTTAATGAATGTAGTAAAACGTTAATATATTTTAAAACTGGTGGTGAGGACTTATTTTTTATATTGTTCTCTGTACTGTGAAGTTTGAAATATTGATGATTTTTAAATAATTTACTATAAAGGAAAATATAAAATCAGCCAGTGAGGACAATGAATGTGCTTTGACAAGCACAGAAATCAGAAGTTGGTTCTTTAAGATTTATTTATTTGAAAGGCAGGATTACAGAGAGAGAGATCTTCCATCCACTGGCTCACTTCCCAAAGGTCCAGCCAAAGCCAAGCGCCTGGAATTCCATCTGGGTCTCCCATGTGAGTCAGGGACTTGAGAACTTGAATCCTCATTTGCTTCCCCAGCAGGTGCATTAGCAGGAGCTTAAGCTGGACTGGAAGCAGTGTAGCTGGGACTTGAATTCACCGATGTGGGATGCTGGGGGACCAAGAGGCAACTTAATCCACTGTGCCACAAGGCTGGCCCCAGTAGGGGTCTTTAATCAGCTTGCTTGGCAGTCGTCTCATATGCTTCCATGAAACTTATCCAGAAACTCAAAAGACTAGCAATGATAATTTTCTCCTTAAAGTTACTGATAATATCTTAACAACTGCTCACATTCTTAAATCATTTCTATTTCCAGGGGATCAAAGGAGAATTAAATCAGTTCTGTCCCAGGGGATACTTTGCTGGTTTTTACCTTCACTGTTCAGCATAAAACATCCTTCAGATAGATTCTATAGCCTTATGACACGTTCCATGATACCATTGGCCTAGGTCAACCACAGCATTTCAGGAGTGAATCAGTGGGTGGAAGATCTGTCTCTCTGTCTCTCTTTCAAAAAATTAAAAGGGGCCGGTGCTGTGGCATAGCGGGTAAAGCTGCTGCCTCCATTGCCGGCACCCCATATGGGCACCAGTTCAAGTCCCGGCTTCTCCACTTCCAATCCAGCTCTCTGCTATGGCCTGGAAAAGCAGCAGAAGATGCCCAAGACCTTGGGCCCCCACACCCACGTGGGAGACCTGGAAGAAGCTCCTGGCTCCTGGCTTCAGATCAGCACAGCTCTGGCCTTTGTGGCCATCTGGGGAGTGAACCAGCAGATGGAAGAGATCTCTCTCTCTCTCTCCCTCCCTCCCTCTCCTCTCTCTGTGTAACTCTGACTTTCAAATAAATTTTTTTTAAAATTAAAAGAAAATTTTTAAGAGATTTATTTATTTGAAAGATAGAGTTACAGAGACAGAGAGACACAGAAATCTTCTATCTGCTGGTTCACTCCCCAAATGGCCACAGTAGTTGGGGCTGGGCCAGGCAGAAACCAGGAGCCAGGAGCTTCATCATGGTCTCCCACATGGATGTCCAGGGCCCAAGCACTTGAGCCATCTTCCAGTGCTTTCCCAGGCCACTAGCAGGGAGCTGGATGGGAAGTGGAGCAGCTGGGACTCAAATTGGCACCCATATGGGATGCCGGCACTGCAGATGATGGCTTAATCCTCCACACCACAATGCTGGCCCCTTAAAGTAAATTTTTTAAAAGGTTTTTATTTACTTATTTGAGAAGCAGAGTTATAGACAGAGAGAGGGAAAGACACACACACACATGCACACACACACAGAGAGAGAGAGAGAGAGAGAGAGAGAGAGAGAGATCTTCCGTCTGTTGGTTCACTTGCTGCAATGGCAAGAGCTGGGTTGATTTGAAACCAGAAGCCAGGAGCTTCTTCCAGGTCTCCCACACTGGTGTAGGGACCCAAGGAATTGGGCCATCCTCTACAGCTTTCCCAAGCCATAGCAGAGAGCTGGATCAGAAGTGGAGCAGCTGGGACTTCAACCAGTGCCCATATGGGATGCCAGCACCGCAGGTGGCAGCTTCACCCGCTATGCCACAGTGCTGGCCCCTAAAGTAAAATTTTAACATTCTTTTTTTAAATGTGGGTGGTTTTTTTTTAAGATTTATTTATTTATTTGAAAGTCAGAGTTACACAGAGAAAGAAGGAGAGGCAGAGAGAGAGAGAGAGGGAGGGAGAGAGAGAGGTCTTCCATCCGCTGGTTCACTCCCCAGTTGACTGCAATGGCCGGAGCTGGGCTGATTCAAAGCCAGGAGCCAGGAGCCTCCTCCAGGTCTCCTACATGGGTGCTTGGGCCCAAGGACTTGGGCCATCTTCCACTGCTTTCCCAGGCCATAGCAGAGAGCTGGATCAGAAGTGGAGCAGCCAGGACTCATACCGGCCCCCATATGGGATGCCGGCACTGCAGGCTGCGGCTTTACCCTCTACGCCACAGCACCAGCCCCGAGTAATTTCTTGTAGTAACTTCTTTTCTCACTTGAAACAGCCTTCTCAGTATTTTGGTTTGTTCTGAAAAGTACAAAGTTAATTCTGGCTCTCACTGCCCACATGATTACAAGAACCCTAAGATGCGTGCGAAGCCTGCCTTGGGAAGGTGGTGGAGCAGCGTCGCCGCCACGCCTTGCCCAGGACGTTTGAGGGTACAGCCTTCCTCAGGATGGCTAACACCTGTGTGTGCATGATACAACGGGGCTTAACCCTGCTCGGCTCCGGCACAGTTGAATGGAAGTCACTATTCCCTTATTTTTCCTCACTGTTTTGTCACCTTTTGAACATCACTACTACATTTTTGGCAACATTTCATGGAGTGGTTAAGAAAAAAAAGACAACTTCCTTAACAATAGCTTTTCAGGGTAACTAAGTGGCAGAGAAGGGGAGTGAGGAAGGTGAGGGCTGTGGGTGTAGACTGTCTGGGTTTGGTTTCCTGCCCCACCATTATACTTTATGCTACCTTGGCAAGTTGTTTAACCTTTTGAAACTTCAGCTTCTTGTCTATAAGATGGAGATAATAATGTTTACCTTATGGGGTCATTGTCAGATGAACATGAGATAATCGTGTAAAATGGTTAACACTAGCTCCGCGTATGGTAAACCCCCAGTAAACGTTAGCTGTTATCATCACCATCATTAGTCTTTACAAAATAAGCACCATCTGTTCTCTGGTCCTGCTAAGGCAGCAGAAGATGGTCCAAGTATTTAGTCCCCTGCCACCCACGTGGGAGACCAGGATGGAGCTCCTGGCTTTGGCCAGGTCCAGATTTGGCTGTTGCTGCCATTTGGGAAATAAACCAGCAGATGGAAGATTCTCTCTCTCTCTCTCTCTCTCTCTCTCTCTCTCTCTCTCTGTGTGTGTGTGTGTGTGTGTCTGGTGTTCTGCCTTTCAAATAAATACATAAATCTTTAAGTTGAAAAGATTGAACATAACTTTAAACTTCAAACACATTGGGCTCACTCATTGGTTCAGCAGTGACGGAGTACCTACTCTGTAAACAGGGTCGACCCCAGGGAACTCGCACTTCCAGTGAGATTTGTGCATTTGCAAGCTCCCCCCTGGGGCCAGTGATGAGGCAGTGGTTCTTGCCGCCTACTCAGCCCATGCTCCTGCTGCCCATGACTAAGAAGTCCTATTAATAACTGGAGATCTGCAAGCTTTTCCTTCATAGCATGTTCCTCTCCTTCCTGTGCAATGTGTCCCTTGCAATGTGGGCAGCACTGTAAGGGTGTTTTCATCTCCAGACTTCTTTGCATATGTTTTTTCAAGAACATTAGGCTGTTCATTTTCCACAGATAGAAATGGAGAGCTCTGCTTTCGTGCTCAACTGTATTCAGTCCCAAAACAGCACTGCAAATTGGCAGAGTCAATAAAACCAGATTGTACAATTTACTACACAAAATATATTGAGGACTCGGGTAATCTTTTTAAATATTTTTATTACTTATTTATTTTATTTATGTAAAATATTATGTAAAAATATTATGTAAAATATTTTATTATGTAAAATTGAAAGAGGCAGAGAGAGATGGAAATTGAGAGAGAGAAAGATCCTCCATTTGCTGATTCACTCCCCAAATGACCACAACTTCTGGGGCTGGACTGGATTGAAACTGGGAGCCTGGAACTCAATCCAGGGCTACCACATGGATGGCAAGGACCCAGGTATTTGAGCCATCATCTGCTGCCTCCATTGGTGTGCATTAACTAGAAGCCGGGTAAGAAGCAGAACTAAGATTCGAACTCACGGATGCAGGCATCCCGAGCAGTGTCCACTTGGGTAATTTTTATTGCCGTAAAAGATGATTCCTCAAAACAACTTAACACCATCATTCTCTCTTGCCTTGAGTGGCTTTGTATGAGCATCTCTGACCTCCTGCTTCACAGAGCTGTTGTCAGTGAGGCTGACACTGTGAAGAGCTGGCCTGAGGTAGAATATTTGTTATCATGGTCTTGATCAAACTCATCAGACCCAACACAAAAGTTTCTTCTTAAATGCCCTGTTTTCTACCAGTGAAAGCCATCTTAGCTTTAAGGGTAATCATTTATGTCCACTTCAAGAAAATACTACATTAGTATACATGAACTATTCAGGGATTGGTATCTAAAAGCAAGTAGGAGGGGCCTTGATGAGGAGCAAAACACGCAAACTAGTCCTTGCGGGAGCAGTGAGCTGCACTAAGTGCATTAACCCTCTGGTCACCAATGCGATCCCATTTGGACGTGCTTTATTGCTTAAGTTCTAACATAGTTCAAACACATTTAGTTTAAAAAACTAATTTTGCAGAATCATATAACAGAACCCGCTCATGTAAAAAGATCTATACTTGTGCATCAGGCATTGTCGATGCCCACTGCCCCTCAGCCCTCCCCAGAGACAGGCAGCTTCCAGGAGTTTCCTCACACAGTGGGACTTCCGCCCTCAGGAACTTGTAGCTCTGAGAGTTTCCTCGGCTGTGACAGTACACTCGGGGAGCCATGGGCCCTATGAGCAGCCCACAACCAGTGAGAGACTGAGATGGCTGGACGTGTTTCCCACCTTCCCCGACCCTTGGTGGGAGAATTTAGAAGTTTGTTTTACAGAGTCTGTCAGATGGTTACAGTGGGATTGAGTCCTGTTGCCAAAGTGCTAACTTGTCCACTGATGCACCTTCACTGGCTTTCTCCATTCCCTGTCTCAATGCCCCATTGTCTCACCACGCTTCTCCAAATCATGTCCAGATCACTGACATGGGACTGCTTCGAGGGAGGCCCAGTTAGACACTGTGTAATACAGACACCAACATCCTCCAAAGATTCACACCCAATTGAGAATGGTATAGTAGCAAAAATTGGGAGTGGCTGACTGACTCACAATAGTTCTTCCATTTACCACATACATGCGACCTCTTTTCATTTGAAGTGTTTCTCGGGGGCACAGTGGGTTAAGTTGCCTGCGATGTTGGCATCCCATATGAGTGCTAGTTCATGTCCTGGCTGCTCCACGTCCAATCCAGCTCCCTGCTGATGTGCCTGGGAAGGTAGTGGAAGATAGTTCAGGTGCTTGGGTCCCGGCCATCCACGCGCGAGATGCAGATGAAGTTCTGGGCTCCTGGCTCCACAGTGGCCATTTGCAGAGTCTGCATCTCTGCCTTAAATACATACATAAATCTTTAAAAAGAAAGAAAGAAAAAAAGGAAGTGTCCCTGCCACACGGGAACTGCCTCCCTGGTAGTAGTGATTGGTTGGGGTTGGGCATCTGACCCAGACCATTAATAATACTCCCACCCTGGAAGCTGTGATTGGTCCATGGAGAGAATCCACAGACACCTTTCCTGGGATTTTTCTAACTGGTGCTCTCTTTCGTCTTCCTCTCTTTCCTCTCAGAGCTGTGAAACTATACGGCCACAGCTGACCTTATCATCTCTCTTATCACCAAAGGATCCTGTTCACAGGGAGGGCATAAGCAGTCAGTTCTCAGAGCCAGGGAGATGAACAATAAGAGCATCCTCGTGTACTTGAATCCCTGGGGCCAGCTGATAGTAAGCCAGCTCATGTGTCCCTCCTTGCAGTTGGACTACACACCTCACCACCACAGCATATGCTAATTAGAGCAAGATCTTTATCATCTACAACCAAAGAATACTACGACAGATGTTTAACCTTGGGGTAGGACATTGGATTGGAAATGAGGATGTAAAGCAGATGACTTACTTTTCAGATAGTGTATGTTTCCATTCTAGGATTTCCACTTGGTTCTTTGGTATGTTTTTGTTGTTGCTGTTTGGTTTTTCGTTTGTATATCTCCTGAATTTCTCATCTCTTCATTTAGTAACTTTTCTTTCTGTCTTTTTTATTTATTTGAAAGGCAGAGCCACAAAGAGACAGAGGCAGAGAGAGAAAGAAATCCTCCATCCGCTGGTTCACTCCCTAAGATGGGCACAACGGCAGGAGCTTAGCTGAGCTGATTCAAAGCCAGGAGCCAGGAGCCTACCCCAGGTCTCTCACGTGCGTACAGGAGCCCAAGGATCTGGGCTATTTTCTCCCATTTTCCCAGGCCATAGCAGGGAGCCAGATTGGAAGTGGAGCAGCTGGGACTTGAACTGGCACTCACATGGGATGCTGGCACTACAGGCAGCAGTTTTACCCGCTATGCCACAGCATTGGCCCCCATTTAGTGTGTTTTCCAAAGGCTGTAATATATTTATCAAAGTTAAAGTCCTTATCTGCCAATTCTGACATCAGTGAGTCTGTTTCTATTGTCTGGTTTATCTCTTGATTATGGGTCATGTTTTCCTTTTTCCGTGCACATCTAGTAATCTTTGTGGGGTGAACACTGTGAATGATACGTTGTAGAGACAAGACTCTGTTATCTTCCCCTGAAGAGCACTTTCTTGCAGTAGGCGATCAAATTACTGGTGGATCGCATCATTTTTGCTAAGACTTGTTTTTAGGTTTTGTTAGGATGGGTCTATCTGACTGAACTTACCCTCAGTGAATGCCTCACACAAGGATGCAGTCTTTACTCTTAAGGTGTGGCCCTTTCATAGTTTCGATTAAAAAGTTCAAGTTGTTTGTCAAGCCTCTTTAATCAGGTGAGATTCTCAACATCAAACACTCTCTCTGTGACGGGCCACCCCTGGAGTCTGAGCTCCCCTTTCAGCTGTCGGCCTCTGTTTTCCCCGGGTCTCCTTGGAGTCTCACTTGCACACAGATGGTTCAGGGGTCAGTCAAGCATTTGGGGGGAATTTATACACATATCTGGGGGCTTCCAGCTTTGTGACTCCCTCCTTTCCCTCAACTTCCAGACATGACAGTTGCAGATTCCTTCCTGGAATCATCAAGCCAGGAAGTCTAGGGCTTTCTGCTCTGGCTCTAGTCGGTCAGCAACACTGTCCTGCGTGAGAGGACTGTGGCCCTCAGACCAGCAGCCCCAGCAGCCCTGGGAACTTGTTGTAAAGCACATTTTCAGGTCCCACCCTGCTCACACCCATTGAATCAGAAGGTGTAGGAGTAGAGCCCAGCAATTTGCATGAACAAGCTCTTCAGAGACTCTAACACACACTGAAGATTGAGAATGACTGTCCTAGGAGCAAAGCCAGACAAGTAGGAATCTCACCCAAAAAAGTGGTGCCCTTCTTGAGAGAATCAAGTCTCTTCCTTACTCTGATGGCTTATTTTTGTTTCTGCCCAGAGTTCATAATTATTATCAGTACAGGCAGGGCTAACAACTTCTACCAGGATCTGGACAGACTTTTTTTAGTACATATACTATTCTGTAGATTTAAGTATCATACAATTCTTTCTTATTTAAAAAATAATTTAGGAAGCAGGATTTAGCCTAGTGGTTAAGATATCCACAGCACACATCAGAGTATCTGGGATGGATTCCTGGGTCTGTCTCTTACCTCCAGCTCCCCATGAATTCAGGGAGGCAGCAGGGGTGGCTCCAGAAATTGGGCTCCTCCATGTGGGCTCCTCCATGAGTTGCCAGCTCCTGGTTCAGTCCCCAGGCCACTCCAAGTCATTGCTTCTCTTAAATAAAATTTTTAATTTTTTTTTTTTTTGCCAGGCAGAGTTAGTGTGAGAGACAGAGAGAGAGTTATAGACAATGAAAGAGAGACAGAGTGAAAGGTCTTCCTTCCATTGGTTCACTCCCCTAATAGCCGCTACGGCTAGCGCTGCACCGATCCGAAGCCAGGAGCCAGGTGCTTCCTCCTGGTCTCCCAGGGGGTGCAGGGACCCAAGGACTTGGGCCATCCTCCACTGCACTCCTAGGCCACAGCAGAGAGCTGGTCTGGAAGAGGAGCAACCAGGACAGAACCGGCACCCCAACCAGCACTAGAACCTGGGGTGCCGGCGCTGCAGGCGGAGGATTAGCCAAGTGAGCCACGGCGCCAGCCTAAAAATTTTAAAATATCTAACTAATATTTGAATCAAACATTTGTGAAATTGTGAAAGCATTTTATAGTTTTATGGGGGAGAACTTGGAAACCTTTGTTCTTAATAACATGATGGACATTATAGTAGGGATTAGCTTTATGCATAAAGTATCTATGGCAACTGTCACCATAGCATCAGGTTATGGTGGTAAATGAGCTTGTGCAGAGTGGAGAGGAATGCAGTGGGTACCTTCCTATCCCCATTCGAGGAAATCCCAGAGACTGGTTTTTCACCTTGATAGAGGAAGCCTTCAGGTGGTGACCAGGTAAAAAACGATCTCTCTGCTATCAGCAACCACATTTCCAGCATTCCAACCTCTTTCAAAACATAAGCTCTTCTTTGTAACACAAATTTGTTTTCATCTTATTTGAGAGAGAAGACGGGTTTTCCACTCACTGGTTCACTTCCCAGATGTCCACAACAGCCAGGACTGGGCCAAGGTGAGGCCAGAATTTTAGGTGAAGCCTAAACTTCAATCTGAGTCTCCCATGTGGGTGGCATGAATGCAAACACCCGAGCCATGACCTGCCGCCCCGAATGTGTGCACTAGCAGGGAGCAGGGATTGGAAGCACAGCCGGCACTCAAACCCTGACATTCCAATACAGGATATGGGCGTCCCAAGCAGCATCTTAACCACTGCACCAACACGCCCAGAGGTCCTTCCTAACTGCCATGGCCAGTCTCCTACCAGCTCGGTTCTTCTGCCCTTATCTGTTCACCTCACCCACTCTCATTCCCCAAAGTGCAGAGGGTTCCTGGCTTTTCATTGAATACTCCTCTCCAAGAGAGAAGAGGCCCCAGGTTTCATAGTCTTCCCACCCTACCAGATCCATGGAATGGACACAAAGTTCAGCTTACAAACAGCACTGCAGCCTTCTCCTTCTCCTCTCCCCTGCTTCCAGTCAGATCCCGGAGGGGGAGACCACAGGCAGTGCTTCTCCACCCTTAGTGGGCTCACAGGTCCCGTGGGGATTCTGTGGGTGTTATGGGCCAAACTCTGCCCTCAAGATTCCCGTGTTGCAATGCTAGCTCCAGTACTTCAGAATGCGACTGCACTAGGAGGCAGTGTGTTCGAGATGGTAAGAAAGGTTCAGCGAGTCATCAGAGGGCAGCCCTAACCCATCAGGGCTGGCGTCCTTATAAGCTAGGAGACTGGGATAGACGTGCACACAGCAGGAAGACCATGTGAAGAAGACACAGACACTGGCCAGCTGCCAAGTCAAGGAGCAAGGCATCGGAAGAAACCAATGCTGCTGACATCTTGGGGGCTTTCGGCCCCCAGAAGCGTGAGAAAATACATTTCTGCTATCTAAGCCACCCAGGGCATGGTCATTTGTTATGGCAGACCTAGTACATCTCTCAGGGGTGCGAACTGACCTTTTGCATTTTTTAAATGATGCCACAAAATATTTTTATTTCTTTAGTTTTATTTTACTTGAAAAGTAGAAAGGCAGAGAGAGAGAGAGATCTTTCATCTGCTGGTTCACTCCCCAAATGGCCACAATAGCCAGGTCTGGGCCAGGCCAAAGCCAGGAGACTGGAATTCAATCCAGGTCTCCCATGTGGGTGGCAGGGATCCAAGCACTTGGGCCATCACTGCTGTCTCCCAGGGTCTGCATCAGCAGGAAGCTGGACTGGAAGCAGAGGAGCCAGGACACAGACCGGTCACTCTGAAATGGGATGTCTATGTCCCCAGCTGCAACTTAACCTCTGGACCAAACGCCAGCCCCAGATTCTCATCTCTGACAAGTCCTGGCGACTGCGGAGGCTGCTGGTCCACAGACCACACTCTGAGTCGCCAAGCCTCAGGGAAGCTGGTTCCCTTTCCTTTTATGGCATCGACAGCGGCTTCCTACATTATCCATCAGGAGGACACTTTCCCCAAGAAAGCTAACACAATGCTTCTCACCCTTTTTATAGGCCACACATACGAGGCCCCTCTCAGTGTCTGCAGAATCACAGATGAATAAAGAAGGCACAGGGGTGTAGCAGGCAAACTGGGGAGCTCGGGCCTTGTCTGGAGCAGGCAGCCGCTTCTCTGACCCCGCGAGAGAATGTGAGCTTGCTGTGGTCAGGCTTTCCCAACATTTCAAGAGAAGTCAGAAATCTGGAGTCTTGCATTAACTGCTAGATTTTTAAACTTGTAAGTGTTGGCTGCTCCATCTGCTTATTGTGAAAAGTGAGACAAGGAGGGCTCCTGAGGTGCTGGGCATGTTCTATGTCTTGTTTTGGGCATGTAGAAATCCATCATCTAGGTACAGCATAAGTAATAATTTACCAAGCTGCACAACTAAGGTTTATACCACTGACTACTTGTAAATTATGCTGCAAAAAAGAAAAAAAAAGGGGGGGGGGCCAGCCCTGTGGCACA
The DNA here is from genome assembly GCF_033115175.1 of Lepus europaeus. Classification (NCBI taxonomy): domain Eukaryota; kingdom Metazoa; phylum Chordata; class Mammalia; order Lagomorpha; family Leporidae; genus Lepus; species Lepus europaeus. The sequence goes on along the minus strand of NC_084843.1, from coordinate 25,676,643 downwards.
GCAGGTTAACGCCCTGGCCTGAAGTGCCGGCATCCCATATGGGCGCCAGTTCAAGACCTGACTGCTCCACTTCTGATCCAGCTCTCTGCTATGGCTTGGGAAAGCAGGACAAGATGGCCCAAGTCTTTGGGCCCTTGCACCTGCATGGGAGACCTGGAAGAAGTTCCAGGCTCCTGGCTTCGTATCGGTGCAGCTCTGCCTGTTGCGGCCAAGTGGGGAGTGAACCGTCAGATGGAAGATCTCTCTCTCTCTCTCTCTCTCTGCCTCTCCTTTCTCTGTGTAACTCTTTCAAATAAATAAATAAATCTTTAAGAAAACAAAATCTGCATGGGAATGACAGTTGTTACTCCTGGGGCACAGGCAGGGAGGCTGCCCTTACCTGTATTTCTAACATCATTTCCTCTAAAGAGAGAGAGAAACTCAGGCTCTGTTTATTATTATTTTATATATTTTTTAAATTTCAAAGGCAGACAGAGATCGCCCATCCACTGGGCCAGGCTGCAGCCAAGAGTCAGGAACTCCATCCGGGTCTCTGACATGAGTGGCAGGGACCCAAGTGCGTGAGCCGTCACCTGCTGCTTCCCACGGCGCACATCAGCAGGAAGCTAGAGTTGGGAGTGGAGCTTGGACTCAGTCACTTTGACCAGGGTGGAGGCATCCCAAGTGGCTTCCTCACCACCACGCCAAATGCTCTCAGCAATAGGGTAACAGCTGCTCATCCCAGTAGCACATGGATGTCCACTGTTTTCTGGATGTTTGAAATATTTCCGCACCAAACCTACGTAACAGTAACAACAGTGACGCCTGTGAAGACCCACACCGGAACAGGCCACCCAAACCTCTCTTGGTCTCCCTCTGGGACCATGACGATGTTTAGGGAGGAAGTTGCTGCCCCAACTGGAGTCTTCTCTTTCTTCCTTAAATACCTGCTTCCTCTTGGCTGTGGGTGTGATGTGCTGTCCCGCCCACACCCTCAGCCCAGGGTCCTCCATCATGGCATCACCAGAAGCTGCGTTCTCAGGGCAAACTCAGCTGTGGGAAAATAAAGTTTATACACCAACCCAAACCGGAAGACCCTCTGCGTTGGGTTTGCGGGATGGAAACACCAGAGAATGGACTTCTTTCTCTCTGCAGTCAATGAAGCCTAGTGGTTAACTCACTGGTTACAAAGCAGCATGCCCTTGGGCAAGCTAAGTCTCTAAGCTTCGACTCTGGCTGGAAAATGGGAGTGATAGCAGTAGCTGCCTGTTTGGGTTTAGTGAGGACTTCAGTTTGCTGAGTGATTAGGGCTTCACTCTGCAGCAATCATTAGCTGTTATTAAATAATTAATCCAAGGAGGGTTTTACTTTGACTCTCTTTCTTGCATCATGGATTAAGTCTCAGGCCACAGTGTTACTCTGCGGGTGGCTGGCCCCCAAGTCTCCAAGGGAAAATATTCTTGACTTTGAGTCGAGCAGCCAGGGTGGCCGAACATTGTCAAGGCTCTGTGGAGGCGGCCGAAACTCGCTTCCTGCCTTCAAGGGTCCGGCCTGCTCTGTCCCTTGTGAAAGAGCCCAAATTGCTGATGCAAACATCAAAGGAAATGAAGCGTGCAGAAGCCCCAGGCTACTTCATTTCTTCCCTGCCACGCCCTTGGCTGGTGCTCAGGGCCGGGGTTGCCGGGACAGCCTCTCCTGTTGATGCTGTTTGAGGCTTGCTGCTCCAGGTAACCCTGCAGGAGCAGCACCTGCTGGCGGCTCTGAAACCCAGAGAGGGCGATAGCAGTGACTAATGGAGCTGTAAAGGATAAACACGGGTTCAAGAAAATGCATGCCCTAAACGACTATGATTTCAACGATTTCCCAGTCCCCGCCGCTTTGTTTCTCCTCGTCTTCTAAGTCACAATAGGGTTTCTCTGAAGTCCTGGGTCTCCCATGCTGCCTTCTACAGTGAGTCACAGAGCACTCTTCATGTGCAATGCGAGAGAGCAGCCAGCAGCCGAGAGAGCCCACTCCCCACGTGGTCCTCTACGCGCCTTTCAGGTGATGGGCTCTTCCGGCCAGTGTAGACCCCTTGAGGCCTCCTGCATCCCCTTTGTCTGAGCCCTGTGGCACTTTCTGTGGCCCGCCTTGCAGAATCTGCCCTTTTCCATGCCCCTTCTCCAATCGATGACCCCCGCTCTGAGTCCTGTTTCACCCATGTCTCTGAAATCTGCCGCCCTGGGCCCTGCTTAGCCCATCCTCCCCTGCACTCCCGCAGGAGACAGCACCTCTCAGGCCCACCTGCCCCAGAGCTTGCCTCAGGATCCCGCACTCTGCGGCCCAAACAGAAACCTGACACCAGCCTTCAGCCTAACATCCTTCCTTGCCGGGCCTCCTGCCGCACGGTTTCCAGGGCGAGTGTTCCCAGACCACCAGGCCTCTGTGTCGGCACGGAAAGCCAGACCCCGAGCGCTCTGCAGGAATCTGCCCCCCCCCCCCCCCCATCCTTTCTGCTTACTGATTTGTCCAAAGTTATTCCATTTTACACATTTAAAAAGCAGAAAACATTGCAAAATGACTCACTGACTCCTGGTCCCCAATCCCCTATCTGAACAGATCCCCACAGTCAGTTTTTTCTGTAGCTTCTCTCTCTCTCTCTCTCTCACACACACACACACAGAAAACCTTTAAAAAAAAAAAGAAGATGCTAGCCAACTTTCTAAGGTTGGAAAACCCTGAGGTTCTGATAAAACACTTTTGTATCCTGGGCATTTGAATCCCAGGCCTACGTGTCAGGACCCACTTCACCCAAAGACCCCAGAGGACAGGAAACTTTGTCCTACATCTCCCACTCTACCTGGCCGTATGTTGCACAGAGCTGGCACTCAGTAAGTCCACTGCCCACCCATGGAAACACTGACGAAGCACCCACTTCATGCTGATCGCTGAGTCAGGGATGGGGACGACCTCACAGGGAACAGGCAGGGACACTGAGTGAAGTCTGCAGCTCTGTAGTCGTAAGCAGGTCATGGGCAGGCACAGCTCCCGTGTCCTCTGCTTACCCGGGTTAACAATGAATGGACCAACTGCCATCACTCCCTGTCCGGCACTCGCCCTAAGCGGGTGTCTGCGTGTGCTGCTGGCCCGCCCCTGGGGCAGCGCTGAGTCTGGCATTCCCAAGGCAGCTGTCATTTCCAGGGCAAGGCAAGTTGGGACAGGGTGAAAACCACAGGCACAGGCAGGGCCTGCTGACTCGGCCCAAGGCGCTGGGCCGGGCTGGGCAGGGCCAGGCCGGTGCTGCAGTGAGTAAGGCCTTCAAGCTCCTTCATGCTGGGAGAAGACTCACACTCCAGTGTTCTGGAATCTCCCAAATTGGAGTCTGCTTGCTCACCACCTGGATCCTCGCTCCCACAAAGCCTGATGGGGCAGCACCCATAGTCACAGGTCGCCTCCCCTGCTGACAGCGCAGACAACCGGGGGTATTCTGAGCTCATGATAAGGTGGTGCCCACTGGGAAATACAATAAGCTCTTTCACTTTTCTGTCCTCCATCCTGGGGGGCAGTGACTTCCAGCTCTGTTCCTGCAGTGGCCCAGGTGGGAAGTCTGCATGGGCAGCACCTACCCCACTCCAGTTGGGGAGGGGATCACAAGCAATCTCCTTGGAGCTGCACTGTAGCGTCACCCCTTGCTCTCCCTCTCAGAATAGCCTGGAAGGCAAGGTGGGAGCATGACTCTGACCTAAGATGCACCTTGAACTGATTCTCCCTTTGGTGTGGTATGAATCTTACTCCCCTAACTACACTTGACAAGACTTGTCATACTCCTGTTTTTCCCTCAAACCATCTTGGGCTTGGAGCCGCCATGCTCTGGGCTGAACTTGGGGCAGGTTCTCTTTTCCCTGGGGAGGCATGAAAACCCATGAAGGCACAGGGGGGCTGGCAGGCAGGGACAAGGCCATTTGCTCATCTCCTGACCATGGCCTCTGCTGCTAGCCCCAGACTTCCAACCTGGATGTCCCTCCACAAAGCCCAAGTTGAGGCACAGGAATCCTAGGCCGAGGCTCTAAAGCTGGAGAAATCCTGCCACCTGCCAGCGGCCTGTCAGAGAGCATGGCGCACCATGCAGTGCCCCAGGGGCCACTAGTCTCCACTCCCTCTCCCCGGGCCCCAGACCAACGGAAGAACCAGGTCATCTGCACCAGCAGCTTCCACATGGAGTGCCCAGACCTAACCACCCAGGGAAAACGCTGGCTTTCTGCTGGGGAAGAAATTAAACAGGAAGAACAAAACCCACCTCTAACTCCATCCAGTATCCTTCCATTTACCTTAGAATAAATTGTTCCTGAGTCCCAGGGCGGCGGCACATCCAGCACTTTGTCACAGGTAGCTTGTGCCACACACCAGAGCTCAGGGAGCCTCAGCACGGCTTCGCTGCAAAGCAGAGCTTAAGACATGGAAGGAGGGCCCTCACCTGGCCTCTGCCCCTCCGCTCCCTGACTGCCCCCAGTAGAAAGTTAACCTCTCCTTCCTGAGGGAGCAATTTCTACTCAAGACGATGATCGAAATGGCATCGGCCAAGCCCAGTGATGACAATGAGAACATTAGCTTCTTGTGTTGGCTGGTGCCGTGGCTCACTTGGCTAATCCTCCGCCTGTGGCGCCAGCACCCCGGGTTCTAGTCCTGGTTGGGGTGCCGGGTACTAGTCCCGGTTGCTCCCCTTCCAGTCCAGCTCTCTGCTGTGACCCAGGAGGGCAATGGAGGATGGTTCAAGTGCTTGAGTCCCTGTACCCACATGGGAGACCAGGAAGAAACATCTGGCTCCTGGCTTCGGATTGGCGCAGCACCGGCTGTAGTGGCCGTTAGGGGAGTGAACCAACGGAAGGGAGACCTTTCTCTCTGTCTCTGTCTCTAACTTTGCCTGTAAAAAAAAAAAATACTGAGGCAGGCATGTAGCCGAACACATGAAATCTTGTGTTCTTCAGGATGTTTACTCCAGATGTGCGCTGGTGGCCAGGCTCTGCACTACTGCTAGAACGTGTGAGTGGCCACCCTTGGCCCTGTCCCTGGTAGAACCTTGTCTGTCTAAAGGCTCCTATGGGGTGAGTTGCTTTGTAGTGACTAGAATTCCTGGGTTCAAGGCCCTCTAGCTCTGACTCCCCACTCCAGACTCCAGGAGGCAGCAGGTGACGGCTTAAGCATTTGGGTCTCTGCCACGCACATGGGAGACTTGGAATGATTCTCTAGCTCCTGTCTCCTGCCCCAGCCCAGCCTCAACCATTGCAGGCACTTGGGGAGTGAACTAGCAGACATGAGCTCTGTCTGTCTCTCTCCTTCACACATTAAAAAAAAAAAAAAAAAAAAAAGTTAAGAAAAAAAAAAAAAAACACCCCAAGGCACATACGAAATGCTGATTTTTAAAAATATGGTTATTTTTCTAACAAATGCATGTGCTCTTTAGTAAATGCACAGGTAGATGTATTTCCCCCCTTTGTATCTTTTGGTATTACGTCTTTAAAAAATGGTGGTATACGTATGTAACCACTGAAAGATGTCTGTGTCATATTTTCCACAGTGGCCACAGCAACTTTCCTGATCCGATGGGCCCTCTAGACCTTGTCACCCACCAGGAGGTGCTTATTCCTCTCTTCTTGGACCTGCATGAGGCTCCTTTGTGACAGCCTCGAAGTGACGCTGGCTTCTGGAGCTACACACAGCATGGCTGTCGGTGCTGCCCTCTAGCTCACAGCCCGGGAAATCCCACCACCACGTGAGGGAGTCCAGCCAGCTCAGTGGTTTTGAGTATATTCACGGCTGCACAAACATCACCACTACTTCCCAGTGCCAGCGGCCCCCGACCTCGTCACGGTCTGAGTCTGCCCGTGCCTCGCGGAGAGTGGAGAAGCGACGAGCTCCTTTGGGACGACTGCTCGGGAGGCCGCCTGCGGAGAAGGAACTGCTCTCACGGGAAAGCACAGACGCTCTCGCCAACGGAAAATTACCAGTTTGCTTGGCTCAACCCTTGGCACCAAGTCTGGGTTCCTCGTCTTTGAACAGACTTCTCCCCACTTGGCTTTCTCCCCGCCAGTGTCCTGGCACGGCATCAGAGGGGAGATAATTAGAAAGAAGTGTCTCACAGGGACGAGAAGCGCTGGTGGCTTACCATGTGGCAACACGCGTGCATCTTCCAGCCAATCCTCGACCGGGTAGAGGCTCGACAGACACTGCACATGGGTCTGCACCTCCAGAAACGTGTACACCGGGACAGCCAGAGGTGCCTTTGCAGGGGAGCCCTGGGGCTGGTCTTCAGCACGACAGTGGCCTGTGGTCAGCCCCTGTGAGTTCTCATGCCGCTGTGTGAGCAAGAGGCCTGCTTGGTTAGGTCAGGATTCAGACTGTGAGCATGGGGTGAGTGAGAAGTGGCTGGGGGATGTCAGCTAGAACTGACACTAGCTACTCACACCAACACCAAAGCTCAGGTGCAGTTTAAAGAGCATCTGCCAGGACAGGCGACGAGGCACAGTGAGTGAAGCTGCAGCTCGGAACACCTGCAGTCCAGCATCATTCAGAGGACCTGAGATCCAGCCCCACCGCCACTTCCAACCCAACTTCCTGCTAATGCACCTGGGTAAGAGATGGCCCAAGGGCTTGGGTTCCTGCCACTCACACGAGAGGCCCAGACTGAGTTCCTGGCTCCTGGCTCTGGCCCAGCCCAGTCCCGGCTGTTTGGGCATTTAGGGAGTGCAGCAGCAGCTGAAGAATAAGGGAGAAGGCCGGGAACCAGGAAAGCCCATGGGCCTCAGGACCTCCCACCTGTAGGGTGTGGGAGCTGGAGTAGTCACAGGCTTGGTGCCACTGGTCCAGGCTGCTCCTAGGGGGCACTAATTCTGAGCACTTCCAGCTGGAACAGCCCCCTGTCCCCAGTTTGCCAGAGAGAGCCCCAGGAAAGAGGCAGACACCAGCAGCTGGAAAGCAGCCGGCCACACGCAGGCGTGGCGCTGCTGGGAAACTGTGCCAGGCCTGGCTCTGGGTGCTGGGACACAGAAGGAAGCACTAGAGGGGGTGCTCTGCCCTCGTGGAGCACGCTTTTTGCTGGGGAGACAATGACAACCAGGGCAGGGCAGCACAGAAACCCACGGAGGGAGTGCGGGGGGCAGGCCCAGGGGCCATGGGGAGAATTGGGCAGGGAAGGCAGTGCTGGGGAGGGGAAGAGTTCGTTAGAATCAGCAAGCCCGGTGCCAGCAGACCTCAGGGAGGTGATGCTGGACAGAGGCTCCACACAGAGCAAGGAGGCACAGCATAGCTCTCTGGGTGGGGAACATTCTAGGCAAAGGACACAGGGAGTGCAAAGGCCCTGAGGTGGGAAAGTGCTGAGGCTGACTGGGCTGGGAGAGGGCACAGCAGAAGCAGAAGCCAGGCAGAGCCTCGCAGAGCACCGGGTTGCCTCGGGCTCCCACCTGGCACGAGACCAGAAGCTGCGAGAGCTGCAGCCTGGTCAGTCACTGCAGCTGCTGTGCTGAGAACAGACTGATGGGTGAGAGTGGAAGCAAGAGGGACCCGAGGAGGGGACTGTGATGATCCGGGGACACAGTGGCAGCGTGCAACGCGGTCAGTCTAGAAACACTGTGAGTCAGGTCGAGAGGATCTGCAGACAGACTGGATGTGGGCTGGGAGAGACTGAAGTCAACAGCTTTGGTCTGAGAACTGGAGAATGGAGCTGCCTCTCCCTGAATCAGAAGGGAACCAGAAAGAGCAGGTGTGGACTGGCGGGACAGGGAAGCCTGGCTTTGGGCACAGGAAGCCCGTGACGTTTCTTAGACACTCAGTGGAAACGTCAGGAGGAAGCTGGACAGAAGGCTCTGATGGCCAGGGGAGAGGCCCAATCTGGGTACAAACTGGGAGTTCCCGGCATATACATGGGAGAACCCACATGGCTGTGTGAGCCTCCTATGGGAGCAAACCAGACAGAAAAGAGGTCTGGGGCTGAGTCCCAAGCAAAGGAAACTAAGAAGTGGCAGCAGAGCCAAGTGAAACAAGCACTTTCAGGAGGGGGCCAAAGTCAACCGCATGTATGCATGTATGTGTGACAGCTGTAGCAACAAACACGCTCCGGCATGCTCCCCAACAAGCACGCACACACACACGCACACGCAAATGCCCCACACCCATGTACAGATCGAGAACTTGACGTGCTTCCTGCTAAACGCACTGGGAACAGCGCTCCCTGGCACTAGGAGCTGCGTTTCCCATCCTTTAAGGCTGTGTCGTATTTCATCACATACATGGGTCACAAACAACTTCTCCCTACAGTCAGTACCGTCCCTGCTTCAGGACTCGGGATCACGCAGAAGGGGCGTCCTTTCCCACGAGTGAGGTCACCTCCTTGAGACAGACCCCCGGTGCGAGGACTTGCACTGCCAACGTTTTGATTCCAGACTCCTTCCTGGGCAGCACTGCCAGTCAAAGATGGATTCAATATGCAAGGCAGAAGGACTGCTGGGATGTCACTGCAGGCAGACTCTCTCTGCCAGGGACCCTCTGACCACGGGGAAGCTGTCTGCACAGGCGTTGTGAGAAATCGCCAAAGGTCTGGGTCCCATCAGCAAGGCCCGCGACAGGAAGCACCGTGCCAGGATGCGCTCCCAGCCTGCCGTCTGCGGGCCGCAGCTGGCTTCTGAGGGTAACGACGTCCCATTTCCACTCCGGACAGAGCAGCCCTCCAGGCTGCTGGAGCTCCAGCGGAACCACCAACAGTCTCTTACGTCACGAGCCACAGCAGCAGACGAAGGCAGATGTGAAATGATTGTGATTAACTCCGAATCCTTCTGCACACGACGCTTTTGCTGGCGGGTTTAGCACGCCGCTGTGGGAACAGGTCTGAGGCAGCGCTCTGCTGTTTCCCCTCGCCCGGCTCTTCCCAGCGGAGGCAGGACTCCGCCGCCTGTCCAGGCAGGTCCCGCCTGCGTCTTTACGGTGCCAGCCTGCCCTGCACACTCAGCAGCAGCCTTGAAAATAACACCTCCTGCCCGCCAGGCTGCTGGTGCCACCCTCGGCCACCGTCAGGCACGCATCACTGCAGGCCCCACGGCTGAGCCTGAGCCACAGACACTCCTCTCGGGACAGCTGCTCCCCGAGGCGGGCTCTGAGCCACCACCAGAGGCCCACAGGAACGGACCTCCGAAAGAGACGGTGGATCTGGCCTCCCGCTCTTCAGCTCTCACAGCATGTAGGCCTCTGCCCCATGACGTCCCTTGACCACAGCAGAGCCTCAGACCACAAACACCCCGAGGACACCACCAGCACAGTCTCCTCCAGGTTCTGCTCTGGGAATGGGGCCCAGTCCAGCCAGGAGGTCGATGGGGAGGGCCTTCTTGTATGTCGAGGCTGAGAGCAAAGGCACTGTACCCCAAGGAGACAGCAGGCAGACGGCGGCCAGCAGCAGCTATGCCGCATCTCACTCCCCGAGCGGCCACATCTTTACCGAGTGCATCAAGCTCCTGGGTGCTGTCCACATCTGCCTCCTGCTGGCCGGTGGGCCTGTGAGCCGCCGCACCTCTGCTCAGAACGCCACGTAGTAGTGCTCCAGCGTGCTGACCACGTCGCTCTGGTCCTCCAGCAGCTCCAGCACCTGCTGCAGCACAGCCTCACTCAGGTCCGGGCGGAGGCTCAGGCGAGCGCAGGCCAGGATGTGCCGCAAGTGGCAGCCCTTCTCCACGACTGCAAGGAAAACGCAGAGGCTCAGCGCGGACTCTGTCAGCCCTCCCGTCCTCACCCCTCCCCGCGGACTCTGTCAGCCCTCCCGTCCTCACCCCTCCCCGCGGACTCTGTCAGCCCTCCCGTCCTCACCCCTCCCCGCGGACTCTGTCAGCTCTCCCCTGCCCTCACCCCTCCCCGCGGACTTGTCAGCCCTCCCGTCCTCACCCCTCCCCGCGGACTCTGTCAGCTCTCCCCTGCCCTCACCCCTCCCCGCGGACTTGTCAGCCCTCCCGTCCTCACCCCTCCCCGCGGACTCTGTCAGCCCTCCCGTCCTCACCCCTCCCCGCGGACTCTGTCAGCCCTCCCGTCCTCACCCCTCCCCGCGGACTCTGTCAGCCCTCCCGTCCTCACCCCTCCCCGCGGACTCTGTCAGCCCTCCCGTCCTCACCCCTCCCCGCGGACTCTGTCAGCCCTCCCGTCCTCACCCCTCCCCGCGGACTCTGTCAGCTCTCCCCTGCCCTCACCCCTCCCCGCGGACTTGTCAGCCCTCCCGTCCTCACCCCTCCCCGCGGACTCTGTCAGCCCTCCCGTCCTCACCCCTCCCCGCGGACTCTGTCAGCCCTCCCGTCCTCACCCCTCCCCGCGGACTCTGTCAGCCCTCCCGTCCTCACCCCTCCCCGCGGACTCTGTCAGCCCTCCCGTCCTCACCCCTCCCCGCGGACTCTGTCAGCCCTCCCGTCCTCACCCCTCCCCGCGGACTCTGTCAGCCCTCCCGTCCTCACCCCTCCCCGCGGACTCTGTCAGCCCTCCCGTCCTCACCCCTCCCCGCGGACTCTGTCAGCCCTCCCGTCCTCACCCCTCCCCGCGGACTCTGTCAGCCCTCCCGTCCTCACCCCTCCCCGCGGACTCTGTCAGCTCTCCCCTGCCCTCACCCCTCCCCGCGGACTCTGTCAGCCCTCCCGTCCTCACCCCTCCCCGCGGACTCTGTCAGGCCCTCCCCTGCTCTCAGCCCTCCCCGTCGACTCTGTCAGCCCTCCCCTGTCCTCACGTCTCCCCACTTCCTGACCTGGCACCCGCATTTCCACAACATGCTCAGATGATTCTACTGTGCATGAAAGTCTGCAATGTATTGGCCCAGAGGTTCACAAAAACAAAATTACCTGTTCTCAGGCCCCTTACATCACCACAGCCACATGGACCACTGCTCCAAGACTCCCCCTTCAACCTTCAGTGAGTCTCAACTGATGACTTTTTATGTACAGTCTAGTGGGGTCCCAGTGCTTGACAGACTTTCCCCTCTGTGTAATGACACACGGAAGCACAGGAAATTGGCGCTAAGGCTCTGCCTTCCCAGGCAGGCTCTGCATTCTTCCCCGGAAGTCCAGATCTGGCAAGGCTGCCCTGCTGAGAGGGCCTCATGGCCCTGCACTGCTCTCACGCCTCCCTGCCAGGCTCCCAACAAACCCTGCCTCACAGTTGTGCCCTGGTAACCTTTTATCCTCCGCCCAAAACTAAGATCTCTGGGCACATTCTTACAATGATGAAAATTCAGGGTCACTGATCTCTTTACACTTGAAATCAACGATTTAGAGCAGTGGTATTCACAATTAAATCATGGGCATCATGAAATCAATCTGCATGGGCAGTAGTCAGTATTCTTTTTCTTACCAAACAGGCCCAAAACAATGAGCTTAGAACATTATAGAATGCACTCCATTTTCATTAGGATAAGTATTACTTTGTGATGCTTTATTTCATATTATATGTACTGAAGAATATTATGCACTAGAGTTATGTAATTTATTAGATCATGATGCAAAAAGTATTTCTAACTCTGAGCCAAACCCAAGCCTCATAAGCAAGAGCAAGTTCTCATTCTGTCACATTCCACAGCAGGGTCCCGCGTGGCCTCTCACCATCAAATCCCAGCACCGGGCACACAGAGTCACTGAATGCTGTTTTCGGATGATAAACTGTGAAAGGCTCCACGAAGGTTTGGTGTGAGGTTCAGTGCACCTTTTTAGCCTTGGGTAAGCCACAGAGTCCTCAAACCTCAGTTTTTTCCCATAATGGGGTGGGATGGGGAGCTGGGGAGCTGGGACCTTCTCAACTTTGATTCAGGAAACAGCCCAGGGCTGGAAAAGATGTGCTAAACTGCGACCTCTAGTGGTGGTGTCAACTCACCACTCCTCCCAGCTGGGATTCCCGCTCTCATTCCCAGGCTGTTTCTTCACCATCAGTGGAGAGAAATTTCTCGACACCTATTTTGTGCAAAGCACTGGGCAAGGAGAAGCAGGGAGAGCACAGTGGATAGATGGCTGACACTGGAGCCCACGCCAGATCTCAGTTTGAGTCCTGGCTCTACGACGTCCTTCACAGTGGGGGAAGTGGATGGAAGGAGAACCACGGCAGGTGCATCTGACCTTGGGAACTACTCTGATTCTATCATCACATCCATAACCTGAGCCCAGGCATGCAGCATGGCCTGCTCTACAGAAGCATCAGCCCATCCTGAGAAAAAGACTCACAGAAAGGGAAGCTAGAAAGCTAACGATGGAGGGTCACCACACCTGTCACACACAGCACAGGGACCACCAGGGTTTCAGGGCCACCTGCCTTTTAACCTCAGATTTTCTAAGACTCAGATGCTTGGACTCACAGGAATATGGGGAGCTGAGTCCCTGGGGCTTATGGGAAAGGCTGTTCTGCTGTCTCAGGGTTGTCTGCTGAACCCGTTCAAAAACTGACATTCCAGTCATGCAGGAAACATGAACTTGGACTCTTCTTTGGATGCGAAATTATTAGACAACAGGACAAGCAGTAGAAGTGGGTGAGCCATTCCCCAGTGGCTGGTGCAACAGGCTCACCTGATTCCTCCTGGGACGAACCTGGGGCCCGCAGACGTAGTGATCTGAGGAATCCCCACAAGGGGCAATGATAACTGTGCCTGACACTTTTCCAAATACTTCTGCATAAGCCTCATTGGTACCTGACTTCCAAGAGAAGCCCAAAATAGCTGATATTCTAAAACTCAAATCATATTAAGGTAAATTTCAGATATAATCTGACTCTAAAAGGCCATGAAATCTAGTTGACAATAATTAATTGAATATTTCAAAACAGCTAGTAGGGAGCATTTTTAATGTTCCCAACACAAAGAAATGACAGATGTCTGAGGTGACAGACATACTAATTACCCTGATCGAAGCCTTCCACATTGCATACATGTATTGAAATGCCACACCACACCCCATACTACATGTAATAACCATGTGTCAACTAAACATTTTTTTAAAGGCTAGGAAATCACTTTAACAGTCTTCTTAAAAAATATAATAGGTTAAAAACACTACTCCAATGTGAGTAGTGTTGTATGGTATTCAGTTTCCCCAAAATGCAGTTGTACTCCCCATGGCATAGAATAAATCTGAGCTGAATATAAATGGGCTGTTTTAAAAGTTGGGTTTTGCTTGTTTGTTTGTTTGTTTGTTTGCTTTTAAATTTATTTGAGAGACAGGGAGACAAAAGAGCTTCCATCCAATGGCTCACTCTCTAAATGCCCTGGCTGGTCTGAAGCTGGGAGCTAGGAATTCAATTTGGGTCTCCCACGTGGGTGGCAGGAACTGAACTGCTGAACTCCTACAGTCTATATTAGCAGGAACTGGAGTCAGGAGTTAGAGGTGGGTACCAAACCCAGGTACTCTGTTAAAGGATTCAGGTATCTTAACAGGCATCTTAACCATTAGGCCAAACACCCGCCTTTATGAGAAGCCAATTGTATAAAGTAATCATCTAGTAAAATCCTGCCATTTTAGAACTCATCAAATGCCAATTTCCTTCATTTTAAAATGATATGGTGAGTGTACAGGAGAAAGCCCCTAGGCTTAGAAAATACAACCTTCTTTTAATACTTCTAATACTTTTAAAACTTCTTTTAATAAATCCAGGCAAAGGGTATACGACTGTTTACTATACTAGCCTTTCGGTTTTTCTATGGGTTGGAACATTTTCAGAACAACAAGTTGGGGGTAAAAACACATCTTTGGGGGCCGGCATTGTGGCGTAGTTAGTTAAACCACTGCCTCTGATGCCAGCATCCCATATGGGCACCAGTTCCAGTCCTGGCTGCTCTGCTTCTGATCCAGCTCCCTGCTAATATGCCTGGGAACACAGCAAAGGATGGCCCAAGTGCTTGGGTTCCTGCCACCCATGTGGGAGACCTGGATGGAGCTCCAGGTTCCTGGTTTTGGCCTGGCTCAGCCTTTGCAATTATGGACTTTGGGAAATGAACCAGCAGATGAAATACCGCCCCCTCAGCCCATGTATGCATGTGTGTGTGTATGCCTGTGTTAAACTGCTTTTCAAATAAGTAAATAAAAATTTTTTAACAAAGACTTCTTCAATGTGGAAGGCTTTTTGGAAATTTTTGTTATAACCACACTTAAAGCCAAAATCCAGATTGTTTTCTTCAGCTCAACAATTATAGAGCAAAATGCACACAAAGATTCTATCTGCAACTGCTTCCTTCCAGATCAATATCAAAACAAGCAGAGGGAGAAGGAGACTTCCGGGCCTGTGGGCTAGGGAGTCAAGGCCAATAGCTGGCCTTTAGGAAACAGAACTTCATCTTATTTAACCCTTTCCAGCCCTTCTCATTTGTCTCATTCATCTCATAGCTTTATAAACACCAATCCACTGACTTCTCCTCATAACCCATCAAGCAGGCACCGCTGTTATCCCCATTTTGCACACAAAGAGCCTGAGGCACAGACTTGCCCAAGGTCACACAGCCGCAAAGCGGCAGAGCTGGGATTCAGATAGGAGCCCAGCTCCCCAAGACCGGCCTGAGCCTGATCCGTGCTTCAGTCCTTCCCATCGCAGCTTTAGCCCTGCTGAGGAGTCAGCAAATGACTGCAGATGTCAAGTCCATCGACTCAGCATCTTGAGAAGGAAAAGCTCAACGCTTCTTTTGTGTGAAAGATTAGAAATGGACTAAAGGCCCAGCAGGGATGGTTCAGGAATTGGAGAACTGGAATACTGTGCGGCCATCGGCAAGATGGAGATAATTGTACGGGTACTGGTGCCAGTGCTCTAGAAGCCGTGGTTAGCTCTGAAGTACCAGCTGTGGGACAACGTGTACAGCACATCAGTGTTTACTTCCTACACAAATATGTTTTAAGTACATATGGCATTTCCAGAAGGATATGGGAGAAACTAGCAACCACCACTGCCTTTAGGAAGGGAAACGGCCTGCGGCCCAGTGCTGGGAGTCTGCCTTTTCCGTGTGCATTTCTGCTTTTTAAGGTATGTGTACACTGCTATTCAGCATGATTTGTTACTGCCATAGGTTGTGGCATTATGAAGAGCGTGGTCACAGCATGTTCCTTTTATCAGCACTCACAGGACTTGGGCTTTACAACTCAGCTCCCAGCAGCTGCTGAGTGCCGGCTGACGGGCTGGCAGCTCTCAGGACCCTACGTACAGACTGCGCTGCAGGGCCGGGCCTGCCTGCTCTGCACCGTCACTGCCAACAGTGGCTGATCGGGTGGACACTACACCTGCCACCTGAACAGCTCTGGGCCAGGTTCTCCTAAGAGATGAGTTCCTTTCACTTCTACCCCAGGCCCTGGGCTTTCATCCATTCTGTCCTAGAGTGGATCAAAGTAGGTATCTGGCAGGGCTGGGGAGCGGAGCATCTCCCATTCCTTGTGGGCCAAGGAGTACCACCGCCGCACAGCTCTCCAAAGCTCCTGTGTGTCTGGGTAGCTGGGATTTCCCTTCAATTTGCTTTTATTCTTCTGAGTGAAAGGAACAACAGTAATTCACTTGCATTAACTTACAGCATGCCGAGTTTGTTTTAAGGCATCTTTCATCAGATTATAAGCACCAGCGCTGGAGACCTGGCCCAGCCCCACCCACTGACAGCCTGGGGCAGGACCAGGCCCGAGGGATGGACGGACTGAAAGGACTGGAAGGCCGAGTAGGAGCTGGGGTCATTAACAAACCTTTCCACTTCCTTTCTCCCATCAGTTGTGGACTGTGTCAACACTTATTATTAGTGTATGTTTGCAAAAGGTGGACTTTGAAAAGTCATCTTTAGGACTGGCGGATTTAAGGATAGGAGTGACGTTCTCCGCTCCTAACTAGTGTTTGTGTTGTGAGAGTGGCTGCAGTTTGTGTGTCTAACCACTAGGGGCTGACCTAACTCCACTAAAACCAACTATTTTCGAACAGCTTTGGTAAATTCACAGTTTCCAAGATGACTGAATTAAACCCTTCACAAACTGTGCATCTAGGACTACTTCTAACACCAGGCCACTCCTAACATCTCTTGATGCCAGAACAGGGAACGTCACGTTTGTGGACACAGACACAAGACAAGCATGGAACATGAAATCACACAACTCAGAGAAGAACTGAGAAGGAGAAAGGCATGAGCCGGTCCAGTGCAGTGGCTTTCCTCACAGTAGCAAGATCACCGAAGGAGGCTGCCTGTCTAGCCCCCACCTCGATCACTACAGAATCAGAATCCCCAGTGGAGAAACCTGGGCACTCAGTGTTTAAAAGAGCTCTGAGGCTGACCCTCATGTGCAGCCAAGATCAGAACTGTGCCAGTTTAATGTTCACCCCAGAGAGGAGACAACCAAAGCTGAGAGAGGGCACAGGCCTTGACCACCACCTTGCCACAGCACTAAGGGGACAAGCCC
The DNA here is from genome assembly GCF_033115175.1 of Lepus europaeus. Classification (NCBI taxonomy): domain Eukaryota; kingdom Metazoa; phylum Chordata; class Mammalia; order Lagomorpha; family Leporidae; genus Lepus; species Lepus europaeus. The sequence goes on along the minus strand of NC_084843.1, from coordinate 25,660,282 downwards.
CAGGCCTCTAGACTCTCCCTCCCCTGCCCCTGAGGAGTGTGCGTTCCCTTCCAGTGCTCCAAGGGCCTTCTCTGCACATGGCACCACTTACAGTGTGGTTTCTGGCAGTCTTCCTGGATGATCTGGTGGATCTTTCTATGCAGGTCCTTGTCTTCTCTGGTTACCTAAGTAAGAAAAATAGTGCAGAGAAGAGAGTTCTGAGATAACACTGCATGCAGCTGTGGCTTCCAGACTACCTCATCAGCATTTAGAGTAGCTTCTAAAGGTTTTATAACAATTATCTTCCTGACACGAACCATGTGGCTTTCCATACTTGGCCTATTGTCAAACCAGTTCTGTCCTGCGCAGCTCACAGCTCTGTGGTTGGCCCAGAGCTGGCTCACTAGGGCCAAAACAGAAAGAACACCTGGAATTCTGTACTTGGAAGGAGCTTCTTTCCTTTTAAACACTCATGGCACACCCTTACAATTGCTCTGGCTTGCTTTTATGTTTTTAAAGAAGACATAGTGATCCAAACCTCCAGTCTCTGTTCCAAGTTCCCTTTTCTTGGCCTGTCTTACAGAGTTAAAATTTTAATTTATTTGAGAATCTCTCTCTCTCTCACACACACATGCACACAGAGCATGCAAGTGGTTGCGCACTTATTCACTGGTTTGCTGCTCAAATCCCTTAAGCAGCCAGGGCTGGGAATCATGAGTTCAATCCAGGTCTCCCAAGTGGATGGCAGAAACCCAACTACTTGAGCCATCACTGTTGCCTCCCAGGGTGCACATGAGCAATGACGCTAGAATCAGGAGTTGGAGCTGGGACTCAAACCCAGGTACTCTGATATGGAATGCACACATTAACTGCTAAATGCCCATCCCTGTCTAATATTTAGTTTTCTGCCTTCTACCCATACGGGAAAACAAACAAACAAAAACTGTCAGGAAAAGCTAGCAAGGGAGTGAATCCAGCTTATCCACCACCATACTCTCTGCCCTCAAAGGCAGGTGTAACCATGTTTCCTTCTCAAGAAGTTCAGAAAAGAGGGAAGCAGCAATCCTTTGGGCTTCACCCTCAAATTCAAGTCAATCTAATAACAACAAAAAAGGGAATAGACCAGAGGGAAAGAGGCATGGGGTGAGTGAGTGAGAAAGAGAAAGAGAAAGGGAGGAACAAAACATGAAAATCAGCTTCAAGCCAAGCGCTATGATTCTACTTCAGAGCCCAGAAGGCCTGCCTCCTGACTTACACAGCAGGGACAGTGGCAACACTGCCTTCTCTCAACTCACAAGCTTAGGGTGAAGACTCAACAACCAGTGTGGGAGAGCCTCTGAGAGCTGGCAAGCCCTGTGGAAGTGCAAGTATTGACACAGCATGACAGCCCCTTCCTGGAGGCAGGCACTGGTGGCAGGAGTGAAGCCAGAGAGGGCAGGAGCTCTAGGCCTGCCTCATCACCCCATTCCAACTCACGGTGATTCATAGGAGGAAGTGCCCAGCCCTGCCACACCTCGCCCTGGCTGCTGCCTGTGGCTCTGCAGAAAGGCGTGTCCCAGGGGGCTCACACAAGCGTGAGGCAGCCAACCCCAGCCTCCCTCCCTCCGGGGACAGGGTGCACCACACTCACCTTCTTCCAGAAGTCATTGAAACACAGCTCAACTCTAAAAACCTCTCAAACGAGGACTCTCTAGGGTCAACCAGTACCAGAAAATGCCTATTAGGGAAAGCTGCCCCAGGGGCCTTACGTGGCTTCCCCTGTCTCTAAGAGGATCACAGGGGACAAAAGCCACATAAGCCACATGTGGGCAACTAGCTCAGTGGTCCTGAGCAGGCCCATCTTCAGCGTGGCTCCTTCAGTATTAAAGGTGTGTACACAGAACGAGGCCAGTAAGCACTGGGTGCAGTGTCACCTGCATGGCCTGAGGATGTTCAGACGGCGCCCACTGAAAGCTTAAACACACAGGCCCTGTGCTCCCGCGCCTCTTCCTCGAACAATCCATGGCACACCAACACTGACGCACACTGAGAGAGCATGTGCAGGTGTGGCCACCCTGGTGACAGCAGAGGCTAGAAGCGTCTTAAGTGTCCACCACAAAGGAATGGCTAATATGTTGATGGCGAGTCCCCCACAAGAGGAAGGCATTCGAAAGAGTGAGGGAGCCTGGGAGTAGAAAACTGCCTGGGGTGAGCTCTTCTGGAACCAAAAGAAGGAGCTCACGTTATTTCCAGCAGCAGTTCTGAACTGCCTTGGGGACACGTGGCAATGTCTGCAGACAACTTCAGTTGTCCCAGCTGGGGAGCTGCCACTGGCATCTGGTGGCTGAGGGTCGGGGCTACTGCTCTACGTCCTCCACTGCACAGGTAAGGCCCCGCAACCATCAGTCCTGGTACCTAAAGAGTGCCGAGTCTTGATGTAGACGACGATTACATGTCTTGCAAACCGAGAAAGCCACAGGTACACATGTGTACCTGTGTGCATTTGTGAAGCACAGATGAGTGTCAGGAAAAGGCAACCCGGGGAAAAACAAAAGCCAGCCTTCACTTCTGAGTTTCCACACCTCCCTTAAAAATGATTTTGAAACCAGTAAGTAGGTATTTTTAAGTAAGAAATATACTTGTGGGGCTGGCGTGGCACAGTGGGTTAAACTACCACTTGGGATACTTGCATCCCGGCTGCTCCACTCCTAAACCAGCTCTTGCTAATGTGTCTGGGAAAACAGTAGAAGATGGGCCAAGTATTGGGTTCCTGTCACCTATGTGGGAGACCAGGATGGAGTTTCTGGCTCCTGGCTTCAACCTGGCCCAGACTTGGCTATTGCAGCCATGTGGGGAGTGAATCAGTGGATGGAAGAATGCATTTTTTTTTAAAGATTTATTTATTTATTTGAAAGTCAGAGTTACAGAAGGAGAGGCAGACAGAGAGAATGAGAGAAAAGACTTCCATCTGCTGGTTCACTCCTCAAATGTCCGCAATGGCCAAAGCTGTGTCGATTTGAAGCCAGGAGCCAGGAGCTTCTTCCGGAACTCCCATACAGGTGCAGGGCCCAAGGACTCAGGCCATCTTCTACTGCTTTCCCAGGCCATAGCAGAGAGCTGGATCAGAAGTGGAGCAGCAGGGACTTGAATTGGCACCCATATGGGATCCCAGCACTGCCAGCAGTGGGCTTACCTGCTCTGTCACAGCACCAGCCCCAGAATGCCTTAACTTTCTTTCCCTGTCACCCTGCCCTTCAAATAAATAAAATCTTTAAAAGAAAAAAAGAAAAGAAACACACTTGTAATTCTTGTAATTGAAGCTATTAAGGAAAACAAACTGCAGGTCACTCACATAGTACAGGTTATCAAAACCTCCATTTCTCTGGAAAACAAGGCCTTTCTCTTGCAGTAGCTGTATAGCATTCTTAAATATGCTGTGAATTGCCTTGGAAGTGGTGTCCTTACAATCCACCTGCATGAAGAGGAGAAAGGGAAAAAAAAAAACGAGAAATCAATCCCACCTCACAGCACCTAAGAGTAATTCCCTAGACCAACCGGTTTGTGAATGTGCCCAGCAAGCTTTCAATCTGCTGAGTCAAGACAGCCTGGGAACGCACCCAGGCAGGTGTTTGTTGAGGGCTGGGGAGCTTGCGCCGTCAGGATGGCGCTTGTGCTGTTTCATACCTCAGTTGTGAGTTTGTGTTTGTTTAATACGATGATAAGGAATAGAAAATAAAAAAGCTATTCTCACTGCTGGACAGTCTTTGTTTTTTATATGTAACCCAAACGTACACACGTTAGTGCCTTTCTTCATTAAAGTTGTGGCTATACAGTCTCTTCCTGAGGACTTGCTTCCTGCTGAAGCAACCCGGGGGTTCCAGCATGCAGTAAGCACTAAGCAGTCTCCTGGTTTTAATCAGAGTGCAAGGGAGGCCGACAGCAGTGCAGACACGAGCGCAGGTGGGAGCCAGGGCTGAAGGTGCAGAGCTGTCCTAGAGGAAAGCGAGAGCTCTGAGGTCGTCACTGGCATTCTGCTCCCCACGTCCCACACCCTGCCCTTCTCTACTGACTGGAGTGCTTGGGGAGGCACGTGCTGCCACAAGGCTATCAGCTACGTCCTACTGTAGTCCTGGCCGTCTCCTCCCTGGGACACAGCAGGTGACCAATAAAATCTTTGTGAACTACATACCCCATTAGAGAGGTTATATGCATTATCCTTTTCTGTTGGAGTCCCAAAGAACAGCAGTTGTCCTTCAAGGCAAAGATCCATTTTTAATGTACAGAAAAATATGCAAGTTCAGATATTAAAAAGAGCAGAGCTCCAGTGAAATGCAGCAAAGCTTCCAAAAAAGTATTTGCAGGCAAAATCCTACCTGTGATGAAAGGTGCATACCACGGTACCTGGGCGACCCCACAGGTGCTGAGAAACCAAGTGGGGGCTCAGACTCACCGCTAACATTTCCTCCAGCGGACAAGGAAGCAGAGACGCCCACACAGTATCCAGGATTGACAATTCCACCCCTAATGAAAATTTCTCTTTGTAGAAGTCTCTCCCCCCAATCCTGCCCAAGGCATTTTATTAGTCTAATAGATCCTGGTGCCGTTTCACAATGTGCTCTCCTGGGCTAAAGATGACAACAGTCTAACACTCTTAATTGAATGAAGTTTACGTTTTCCCTTAACAGAACAAACTGGAGGCCCTGATTACCGGGAGGTCAGGAAGACCTAAAAGAGGGCTTGCAGGGGGTGTCAGCACCCACTCTCAGGAGGGAGAGAGCTGAGAAACCTGGGGGGATCCTACAGGCAGAAGAACTGTGTGTTTGTTTCTCTGGCCAAATGAACACAAGGATCCTAGGGGACGAGTTGATTGCATTTCTTAGCGAGACAGACACAAATGGGAAATGAACTAGAAATGATTGTTACACGATTATTCCTGTCATTAAATTCCCCCGGATTACACACAAAAAAAACCGGTTCCTGGGAAGACCCAGCAGCAGGAAGAGGAGAGGCCTGGCCTGGGAGATGAAAGGCTCAGCTTCAGCAGTGAGCGGGTGGGGTTCCACGCACACGGGGCTCTCTGTCAGCAGTGAGCGGGTGGGGTTCCACGGACACGGGGCTCTCTGTCAGCAGTGAGCGGGTGGGGTTCCACGCACGCGGGGCTCTCTGTCAGCAGTGAGCGGGTGGGGTTCCACGCACGCGGGGCTCTCTGTCAGCAGTGAGCGGGTGGGGTTCCACAGACGGGGGGGCTCTCTGTCAGCAGTGAGCGGGTGGGGTTCCACGCACACGCGGCTCTCTGTCAGCAGTGAGTGGGTGGGGTTCCACGCACACGCGGCTCTCTGTCAGCAGTGAGCGGGTGGGGTTCCATGGACACGGGGCTCTCTGTCAGCAGTGAGCGGGTGGGGTTCCACGCACGCGGGGCTCTCTGTCAGCAGTGAGCGGGTGGGGTTCCACGCACGCGGGGCTCTCTGTCAGCAGTGAGCGGGTGGGGTTCCAGGCACGCGGGGCTCTCTGTCAGCAGTGAGCGGGTGGGGTTCCATGGACACGGGGCTCTCTGTCAGCAGTGAGCGGGTGGGGTTCCATGGACACGGGGCTCTCTGTCAGCAGTGAGCGGGTGGGGTTCCAGGCACGCGGGGCTCTCTGTCAGCAGTGAGCGGGTGGGGTTCCACGCACGCGGGGCTCTCTGTCAGCAGTGAGCGGGTGGGGTTCCACACACGCGGGGCTCTGTCAACGTAAACAACCGCTGAGGCTTCCTCTGCAAAAACAGTGGCCTCCGCTGACCCCAGGCCACGGCTCCCAGCCTGCTTATGAGACCAGTCTCAAGGGTCAACCGCCATGGCCCCCTCCAGCCAGCAGCTCTTCCTGGCTGGAGATCTGGATCTTTCCTGTCTTTTCTGAAACAGTAATGACAGGCTCATCCGATTCAGGAAACCGAAATTGCCCACAGACAAAAACAGTGCCTGGCTCAATGGGCTGAGCCTCACCAAGCCTCTGCTAGGCTCAGGCCAGGAACTGGGTGGAGCCCTGAAATATATATATAGTCTCCACACCCGGAGAAACTCAGCATTCATCCAGCTGTCAGCGAAACAATGGCTGTGCGAGGTCTGCTTATCATGTTTCTGGATTCACTAAGAAGGGCCACTATGGAAAAAGAAAGAAAGGGACAGAACATTCCAACCCATTCTCTGGCCTCTAAGCTCTACCAGCATCATAATGATTTGATGAAGCGTTCACCTGTAAGACAATGCAAGGTGCCACAGGATCTAGGATGTCACCATCATTCTAAAGCATCTTTGGTTTCCCAGGACTCTATTAAGTGGAATTCAATTAAATGACATGGGCCTCGCCAGCAAAGCAATGTGAGGGCCTAATTCATAATTGATGGGAAAAATCATTTCCAAAGACAAAACAAGTACAGTGCCAGAACTGTTCTTCTGAAACCTAACAGGCTGTGGGCAGACACAAGTTTCTGCTCTGAGCATTTAACACATGGCATGCCAACGCGTCCCCACCCTGCACTGGGAATGGAGAGGCATCCCAGGCTCACAGCCCTAAGTCCCTCCCTAACCACAGCTGTCCCAGAGAGCTGGCTCCAAGTGAAGAACACGGTCTTCGCGTTGCCTTCCAAACATGCTGACAGAGTTCCCAAGCCCCAGGAGGGGGTCAGGTGGTTTCAAGCCTCCGCTAAATGATTAAGCGGCAGGTCAACCTTGCTGTCAGCAGACAGCTGGGGAGTCGCAACGGCTCGGAGGCAACCTCAGGGAAAAACAAAGGGCCCAGTCGTGACCCTCTGCACCTGGGTGTTTTCTGAAACCCTATCCCTGTATCCCCGTATGAAATGCTGGTCACTGGGCATGGAAGCCTGTTGGCAGGGAGGGCTAATTAGGTGTGGGGACAAAACTGAGAGGTAGCGGCCATGCCCAGGTCAGGATCGGGAGCTGGTGTCTGCTCCACCTGGATGTTCCCCGGTGAGGGAGTCTCAGCAAATGTCTGGCAAAGCCGTGAGCCATGTAAGCAGTGCGGGAATGGAGAGGCTGCTTAGGCACATCACCGGACCTGTTCCAGAGCCTGCTCTGAGTGGCGAGTCGTGTGTGTGCTGGGGAAGGACCTGTGACACACGTTCCGTGAACATCTACATCTCACAGCACTCCACAGTGCACTCCGATTGTTGTGCAAGGAGGAAAGGGATACAATGACTAACAGTTTCTGTACTCACAGGCTCTGTCCAGAGGATATTCAAGACATTTAATAATGGTCCCTTCCTGTCTCTGGGTGGGGGTAGGAGGGGCCAAGGGAAGGAAACTTGACTCCAGCAGTCCCCCGCCCCCCGCAATTTATTGGCAGTTTTGCTTTTTGTGGTTTCAGTTACCCATGGCCTGAAAATATTAAATGGAAAATTCCAGAAATAAATAATTCATACATTTTAAATTGTGTACTATTCTGGGTAGGTGATGAAATCTCATGCTGTCCTATTTCGTCTTTCTCAAGACATGCATCATCCTTTGTCTACCACATCCATGATGTATACACTACCAGCCTGCCCAGTCCATCAGCAGCCATCTCTACCGTATACAAGGTTCACTGCTATCCACAGTTTCAGGCATCCACTGGGAGTCTTGGAATAGAACCCCCAGAGGATAATAGGTGTGGGGGTGGCTACTGTGTATAACTGCTGGGACCATTTGAATTTTCAAAACCCATTCATGCCTTCAATCAGGTAATTATTGAGAACCTGCTTTAAGCCAGCACAGTCCCAGGCCCTGGGTAGACAGCAAAGAACAACACAGGCAGGCCTCTGCTCTCACGTAAAAGGAATAGGCAGATAAACAAATAAACACCAGCGTATCACTGATAGCACAGGGTGATGGCCTGAGTGGCGATCAGAGCAGAGGCAGGGAGGCAAGAAGGTGGCATGTCAGCTGAGATGACCCCCCTGATGGGATAAGGAACATAAATTTTAAAAATAACTATGACTGGGTCAGTGCTGTGGCATAGTGGGTAAAGCCACTGCATGTAGTGTCAGCATCCCATATGGGTGCTGTTTCAAGACCTGGTTGCTCTACTTCCGATCCAGCTCTCTGCTGTGGCCCGGGAAAGCAGTGGAATATGGCCCAAGTGCTTAGGCTCCTGCACCCATGTGGGAGACCTGGAAGAAGCTCCTGGCTCCTGGCTTCGGACCAGTGCAGCTCCAGCCATTCTGGCCATTTGTGGAGTGAACCAGTGGATGGAAGACCTCTCTTTCTCTCTCTGCCCTTCTGTAACTCTGCCATTCAAATAAAATAAATAAATCTTTAAAAAAAAAAAAAACAACTATGACTTATGTGACAACAACAAACCTAAACCTAAGAACTGTTAACATAGGGAAAGCCTAAAACCAAAGTCTCAACTCTTAATTCCAAGCAAATAAACAAATGCCAAACAACCAAACAAGTTCACGTGACACTGGGGTGAACAAACAGGGACAGCTTTTTTCAAGATGAATAAAAAACAACTTAGGTATTTCTTAAAACTTTTACTTATAAACCAGACTGGATACCACTCAATGTTCATTTAAACTTATAAAACACAGCAAGTTAACCTAGAAGACAGCAAGCCATTAAAAACTTTGGTTCAAGTTCAAGAATCATCTTGCTAATCAATAAATAATCTTGGACAGATAATTACCTCCTTTCACTACTTCTCCTCATCTGGCTTCTGCTGATGGTTACTGCCCAGTTCAGTTCAGTGAGTGCCATCAACTAGGTGCTAGTAACCTTAAAATATTACTGTTTCTTGCTATTCAAAGATCAACATAATGAGATTAAAGGAGGAGGACAGGGCAGGTTCTGAATGCTCAGTGAGCTTCCCAGAGTAGAAAGGGCATGTGCTAGAGCCACAGCCTCTGTTCCCCGGGTCCACCCTGTGAGTCTTCATGCCACAGTCACATTCACCCACGCCCTTCAGCTGCAGACTGGGGCAGAGGACCTGGCTCCTCACGTGGGCATGCTGCACTCACTTGGTCAGAGCAGGCGCTGTGAATCACGGGCTGATTGGCAAGGGCCAGCAAAGACTCCACCGTTTCCAACTCCTGCTGGTAAAAGCTTGGCACTCTGTTCTCCTCAAGGAATTCTTTGACTTTTTCACTCAGCAAACATGTGAGATGGGCAAGGTCCAGGGTGCCTGGATTGCTGATGGAGGAAGGATTAAAAAAAAAAAAAAAAAAAAAACCTGTAGAAAACCATCACCTGTGCTCTTTTCTGGTGTGCATAAGATAGCCAGAAAATGGAACAGTCTGCAAGTACTTCAAAAAGTTCATGGAAAATGGAATTAAAAGGTAAGTTTGGGGGTGGGTGTTTGGCCTAGCAGTTAAGACACCTGAATCCCACTTCCGAGTGCCTGGGTTCAATTCCTGGCTCCAGCTCCTGGATTCCAGCTTCCTGCTAATGCAGATCCTGGGAGGCTCCAGTAGTTGGGTTTCCGCCTCCCGCAGGGGAGATGTGGCTGGAGTTCCTAGCATCTGACTTTGGCTGGGCATAGTCCAACCACTGTGGACACCTGGGGAGTAAACCAACAGATGGGAGTATTCTCTCTCTCTCTCTCAAATAAATAAAAATTTTAAAAATAAAATACAGGTTTAAAAAAAGAAATGTTTCTTTTGGTCCAAACATTTTTTTAGAAACCATGCAGTTTTTTCATAGTATGCATTTTCTATGAACTTTTTGAAGACCCCTCATATATTGATGCTTTTTTTTTTTTTTTTGACAGGCAGAGTGAACAGTGAGAGAGAGAGACAGTGAGAGAGAAAGGTCTTCCTTTTCTGTTGGTTCACTCCCCAATGGCCGCTGCGGCCAGCGCGGTGCGGCTGGCGCACCGCACTGATCCGAAGCCAGGAGCCAGGTGCTTGTCCTGGTCTCCCATGCGGGTGCAGGGCCCAAGGACCTGGGCCATCCTTCACTGTTCAACCTAGCAGTTTAGATGTCTGCCTCCCACACTGGGATTCCTGAGACTGATTCCTGGCTCTGGCTCCTGACTCCAGCTTCCTGCTGAGGTAGATCCTGGCAAGCAGCAGGTGATTGGATCCCTGTCACCCACATGGGAGACCTGAATTGAGTTTCTGGCTCATGGCTCTGGCCTCACCAGCCTTGCCCTTTGCAGGCATTTGGGGAGTAAACCAGTAAATAGCTCTCTTTCTGTGTCTCTCAAAAGAAAAATGAAAAGAGACAAAACAAAAACATCCGCATCACTTTCCTTACCCATCCTGTCCTTCCAGTCCCCACTCTTACCCTGTCATGCATGCATCAGCAAATATGTATACATTCTTACTCTTTCTGGGTTGTTCTTTCCCCCACAGAAAGTACTAAAATGATTCCTGGTTGAGAATAAGTAGCTGTTGCATTTTTAAAAAGGCTTTCAGGGGGCGGCGCTGTAGGTAGCAGGTAAAGCCACTGCCTTCAGTGCCGGCATCCCATACGGTCGCTGGTTTGAGTCCTGGCTGCTCCACTGCCAATCCAGCTCTCTGCTATGGCCTGGGATAGCAGTAGAAGATGGCCCAAGTCCTTGGGCCCCTGCACCTGCGTGGGAGACTTGAAAGAAGCTCCTGGTTTCTGGCTTCGGATCAGTGCAGCTTTGGCTGTTGCAGCCAATTAGGGAATGAACCAGCGGATGGAAGATTCTCTCTTTGCCTCTCCTTCTCTCTCTGTGTAACTCTTTCAAATAAAGAAATAAATCTTAAAAAAAAAAAAAAAAACAGGTTTCGGTGATGGTGTGGCATAGGGCAACCTGTTTTGTGTTGTGTTCTGGAGAAATTTCTTCAGGTTTCTTGCCTTGGGGTCTGTTGAGCTTCTTGTATCTGTGATTTTACAGTTTTCATCAAGCTTGGAAAAATTTCAGCCATTATTTCCTAAAATATTTTTTTCTATTCCCCATCCATGCCTTCCCTGACTCCAAATACACCCAGGTTTTCTTTATGCATCCTGTTTTGTCCACTTTACAGAGGAGCAAACTGACTACCTAGAGCCTCAGAGGACTTGCCCAGAACCCCACAGATGACTCAAGATTTGAAGCCAGGACGACCCCAACATCTGGGCTGCCACGCTTGGCTGTCCTGCTGTGGTCACCTTTCCAGGAGGGGTGACTTACCTCAGTGCCTCTTCTTTCTCCAGGGCTGGGCTGCGGAAAGGCTGGTCATAGACTCTCCTGTACATACCGGGCAGCTCCTGCATCCTTGAGATCTGAATGTTCCACACTGGGTCATCTACTTTATCTAACAAGCCACAGGGAAAAAGAGGCCATTGAAGTTACTCTGAGGTTCTTTCCCATGTCCAGGTTGCCCCCAGGACAACAGTAACTGAGGTATGTGGTGGTGGGTTTCCCTTCTCATGGATACACTTAGCAGTTCCACATCCCATTAGAGGGAAGGCAGCACCCACAGCATCATAGGTGTGGCAGGGGCCAGAATATATTCACTCTTCCTTGAGATTCCCAGCTGAAAACAAGCCAGCACAGTATACAGGGAAGATGGGGCTGCATGGTCTTGCTTCTGATTAGCCGACTTCATTTAATGTTCATGGACTTGATGGTGTTCAAGAAATTAGCATCACTCTCAAGAATATGAAACCTCTGCTCTAACTGACCAAGACTTGGAACTTCAAAGCATTCTGGAAACTACTATGTTGTCCAAATCAACTTGTCCACTCTAATTAGTAAATAATTCACTTTCTTCCCCAATGTATTTAAAACTACCTCTCTTTAAAATAAAATGAAGAAATGCTACTTTTCTGAAGAAAATAACAATACGCCACATAATTTATTCTATCATCTTCTTATTTGAACTTTTTACAAATTTGACTTTCAGCTAAACAAGAGTTTTCTGGACACACAACCAATCAGACAGAAATATCCCATGCTTACAATAAGCAGTGGCATGAATTTCTCGCTCTTCCCGGTACGTGCGAACATAGCCTCTGATTCGGACAATGTCCCCAATTTCTATCTTGGTTTTTTGCTCAATAGTCTCTTGCAGCTTCTTAAACTGAGAGGTTAAGCTCAGCTCTCTTGATGAACTTGGAGCAGCTGCAGCTGTCAAGGACAAGAGGAAAGACAGAAATCACTCCACACTGATGAGACAGTCTTCGGGTGAAGACCCACACGATACACTTATTCCTTTTTGATTCATTGTTCAACAATAGGAAATCCATGTAACCTCCTGAAAGGTATAAGTTGTAATTATTCAGAAGTAGGGTGAAGAGAACCGTCTAGACTGAGGCCAAGTGGGCAAGTCCCAATGTGCTCCAAGAACTCTTTCCTACTCCTGAGTCACCAGTGCAGGCAAAGGGCTCCCCAAGTCCTGAGCTCACTCAGGTGTGGTGGCAGCAGCTCTAAACAAGCCTTAAAAGTTTCCTGGCAGGGAGGCTAGTCCTACCTACATGCCCAACATCCTAATCTCTCAACTTCATGGCTGGTGAGGACTTAGGCTAATCTCTCTCTCTCTCACACACATACACAACTCTCATACTACTTAAAATTGTAAACTTAAACAATTCATGGTGAAAGAATCCAATGTACATTGCATTCTAAGTAACTGCTGTCACTCAATTTCATTTCCAAATCATATTAGTTAAGTAACAGCCCCGGGGACAGATGCATGGCACAGCGGTTAAGCTGCTGCTTGGCACGCCCCCATCACATATGAGAGTGCCTGGTTAAAGTTGTGGCTACTCTGCTTCCAATCCAGCTGCCTGTTAATGTGTACCCTGGCAGGCAACAGAAGATGGCTCAAGTACTTGGATCCCTGCCATGCACATGAGAGACCAGGAATGAGTTCCTGGCTCCTGGCTTTGGACTGGCCCAGCCCTGGCTGTTGCAGGCATTTGGGGAGTGAACCAGTGAATAGAAGATCTCTTTGTCTTTGTCTCTCTACCTTTCAAATAAAACAAAAATAAATAAATAATTTTTTTAATAGACATAAATGTTTAGGTACAACAGATGCTACTCTGAAGACTGTAGAATCCTCACAGTCGGCCGGCACTGTGGCTCACTAGGCTAATCCTCCGCCTGCGGCACCGGCACCCCAGGTTCTAGTCCTGGTTGGGGTGCCAGATTCTGTCCCGGTTGCCCCTCTTCCAGTCCAGCTCTCTGCAGTGGCCTGGGAAGGCAGTGGAGGATGGCCCAGGTCCTTGGGCCCTGCACCCGCATGGGAGACCAGGAGAAAGCACCTGGCTCCTGGCTTCGGATCGGCACAGCGTGTCGGCTGTAGCGGCCATTTTGGGGGGTGAACCAACGGAAGCAAGACCTTTCTCTCTGTCTCTCACTGTCTAACTCTGCCTGTCAAAAAAAAAAAAAAAAGAAAAAGAAAAAGAATCCTCACAGTCGCCACTATTTATTATTAGCTGTATTTTAGAGATGAGAAAACAGAGTCAGAGATGTCAAGCAACTGGCCCAAAGTGAACAACCAGTCAGCAACAAAGCTGGGGTTTTAGCCCAGGCAGTCTCCAACTCCAGAGCCTCCTGCCTTACCTTCTATTCTCTGTTGTCTGCCCCGCCAGGAAACTTCTATCTCCCACAATCACAGTCATGGCTGGTGCACACAACAGATTTTGTGTTTAGTTTTTCTGCCTAGCGTATTTCCAAATATACATAAATGTTCACAGAATCTACACAACTCAGCATTTTAACACGGCGTTCTGTCCTGCTAATATGCCACTCTTTGGTTGGTAGTCTCACTAAATATTTTCCTCCCCTTTTTCATCATGTTGCATTTTGGTTCTTTACCACCAGCACTGCATGGGGGCAGTACAGTTTGGAAGTCAGCATTTGGTGACTGGAGTCACAAGTACAGCATGAATCTCAGTTTATCTTCTCTGGTTGGGAGACCCTGGACACACGGCTGAACTGCCTCACTGCACCTCGGTGTCCTCTCCACTTCTAAACTTCTGTTTTCTTAGTTAAGAAAAGGTGGTAATAACATTGTACATGCGCCAAAGTAACCCTTCCATGATTTTAGCACAATGCCAGATTCACAGAAAATACTCAGCAAATACAGGTTCCTTGTGATAATGAATGATTAAGCCCTCTGGACAAATTTATTGTGTTTTCTTTGGGGTCTTTCACTGGGTATTACTGGATAAAAAAGTACAAATAGGTTTATGTATGGTTCATTACAGAATGTCAGAACGTCTGCCAGAAAAAAATCAATCAAACTACTATGTTTTCACCTGATGCCATCAGGGATACACGAGGCTTTCTCACATCTTTTACACTGACTTCAGTCAATGGGATTTTGATTCCTTAACAAATACATAATGATTCCACACAATTTGCTTTTTAAACTGCAGGAGATGTTATGTATTTTTGATAAGGTGATCTGCTCTTTGTATTTCTTTATGGATAAAACCTTCATCTCTTTTATTCCATGTTTCCTTAAAATTCAGGCAGGGCAGCTTTATCCATTATGCATATTACATACACTCTCCCCATTCCACTGCTTTCTTTTTTATTTCTGATTTCCTTATACTGCATAAAAGGTTGGAAAAAATTGGTTTCTGAGTCCATCCCCTCGTCACTGATGATGGCTGTTAGGGCCTTAGCAGCTAGGGACTGATGAGAGTGGAACTTATTTATTTATTTATTTATTTGACAGGTAGAGTTATAGACAGTGAGAGAGAGAGACAGAGAGAAAGGTCTTCCTTCCATTGGTTCACTCCCCAAATGGCTGCCACGGCCGGCGCTGCACTGATCCAAAGCCAGGAGCCAGGTGCTTCTTCCTGGTCTCCCATGCAGGTGCAGGGGCCCAAGGACCTGGGCCATCCTCCACTGCCCTCCTGGGCTACAGCAGAGAGCTGGACTGGAAGAGGATCGACCAGGACTACAACCTGGCGCCCATATGGGAAGCTGGTGCCGCAGGCGGAGGATTAGCCTAGTGAGCCACGGCGCCGGCCCCATGGAACATATTTATAAGATAAACATACAACTCTATCTCCTTTGGGTTATTTTATGTAAACTGCAAGATAGGGATCACAGTTAACTGTTTTTAAAATATTGTTATCTACCTGCAATGACAGCATCTGCTAAGCACTGCCTTATTCCCTACAGTTGTATCATTACTGGTTTGTCCTATGAGAGGGTTTCTATAATGGAGTGATTTGCAGCTGGCATTGTGGCATAACAGGTTAAACTGCCACTGCAATGCTGGCATCCCAGCCAGTTTGAGTCCTGGATCCTCCATTTCCAATCCAGCTCCCTGCTAATGCACCTGGGAAAGTTGCAGAAGACGGCCCAGGTCCGTGGGCCCCTGCATCCACATGGGAGACACAGAAGAAGCTCCTGGCTCCTGGCTTTGGCCTGGCCCAGTCCCAGACATTGTGGCCATTTGGAGTGAACAGCAAGTAGAAGACCTCTGTCTCTCCCTCTCTGTAACTCTCACATTCAAATAAGTAAAATAAATCTTAAAAAAAAAGGGAGTGAAACTCTATTTTGCATCATAGATCACATTTTTAGCTTTTTAAAAACATTCTTAATTTTTGCTTATTTGAAAAGCAGAGACAGAGAGAAAACAGAGACAGAGATGGAGATCTTCTATTTGCTGGTTCACTATCCTTGGGTTTGGCCAGCCCAAAGCCAGGAGCCCAGGATTCAATCTAGGTCTCCTATGTAAGTGGCTGGGACCCAGGTACTTAAGCCATCACTTGCTGCCTCCCAGAGTATACATCAGCTGAAGGTAGAATGAGAAGCAGAGCTGGAACTTGACCCCAGGCACTCTGATATGGTATGTGGGCATCTCAAGTGGCACTTAGGGACCAGCACTATGGCATAGAAGATTAAGCCTCCGCTTGTGGCACCAGCATCCCATATGGGTGCTGGTTTGAGTCCCAACTGCCCCACTTCTGATCCAGCTCCCTGCTAATTCACCTGAGAGGGCGGTGGAAGAGCACCCAAGTGCTTGGGCCCCTGCACCCACATGGGAGACCCAAAAGAAGCTCCTAGCTTTTTTTTTTTTTTAAGATTTATTTATTTATTTGAAAGGCAGAGTTATAGAGAGGCAGAGGCAGAGAGAGAGGTCTTCCATCCGCTGGTTCACTCCTCAGATGGCCGCAACAGGCAAAGCTGCACCTATCCGAAGCCAGGAGCCAGGAGCTTATTCCAGG
Organism: Lepus europaeus; assembly: GCF_033115175.1. Lineage (NCBI taxonomy): Eukaryota > Metazoa > Chordata > Mammalia > Lagomorpha > Leporidae > Lepus > Lepus europaeus. Next base: position 25,644,206 of record NC_084843.1, on the reverse strand, counting down.
TCTCCCACATGAGTGCAGGGGCCCAAGGACACAGGCCACCCTCCACTGCTTTCCCAGCCCATAGTAGGGAGCTGGATAGGGAGTGGAGCAGCCTGGACTAGAACCAGCACCTATATGGGATGCTGGCACTGCAGGTGGTGGCTTTACCCACTGTGCCACAAGGTCAGCCCCTGCTCTAGCTTTGGATCCGGCCAGCTTTGGCAGCCATTTGGGAAGTAAACCAGCACATGGAAGATCTCTCTGTCTCTCCCCCAACCCCTTCTGTAACTCTGCCTCTCAAATAAACAAATCTTTAAAAAAAAAAAAAATTGGCATCTAAACCACTGCACCAAACACTGCCCCACTGGTTCTTTAAAGTACTACAATTTTAACAACCATGGCTTTGTATTCAGTAGAGGTATTAAGTTTCTATTAATACATCTACCATACCAAGGAATCCAGCATACAGGGAGCATAAGTTCACTTGTAACAAATATCTAGGAAACCAGACATAATCAGCATCACTGCTGCTCAGTTTACTGGTATTTCCTTCAGAAAATCCCCAAGTATAACTTTGCACATCCATGTCCCTATCCCTAGGTGTTCTTCTACTTAGGCTGAGTTTTAAAGGCATCTGTAAATTTCATTGCTATTATGCAGACACCAGGTGCTAAGAAATGCTCCATACAGCACCTTGGAAATGATCTGACGATGGTCGGGAAGAGGAAAAGACGCCAGCTTTCATCTAAAGGGTGAGCCACGTTGCTGAGAGTTCAAGCTGTGTGCTTTAATGAATGGAATAAAAAGGCTGGAGCCAGGCAGAACTTCATTTAAAGTCATCTATTCCATCATGACAGCTAATCCCCATTAAAATTCTAACACTAAGAGTAAGGCCGGCGCCGTGGCTTAACAGGCTAATCCTCCGCCTTGCGGCGCCGGCACACAGGGTTCTAGTCCCAGTTGGGGCGCCGGAGTCTATCCCGGTTGCCCCTCTTCCAGGCCAGCTCTCTGCTATGGCCCGGGAGTGCAGTGGAGGATGGCCCAAGTCCTTGGGCCCTGCACCCACATGGGAGACCAGGAGAAGCACCTGGCTCCTGGCTTCGGATCAGCACAATGTGCCGGCCGCAGTGGCCATTGGAGGGTGAACCAACGGCAAAAAGGAAAACCTTTCTCTCTGTCTCTCTCTCACTATCCACTCTGCCTGTCAAAAAAAAAAAAAAAAAGAGCCAAGCTTTCAGGACTGGCATTGTGGCACAGCTGGTAAAACTGCCACCTGCAGTGCCGGCATCCCATATGGGCGCTGGTTTAAGTCCCGGCTGCTCCACTTCTGATCCAGCTCTCTGCTATGGCCTGGGAAGGCAGTGGAAGATGGCCCAAGTCCTTGAGACCCTGCACCTGCGTGGGAGACCCAGAGGAGGCTCCTGGCTCCTGATCGATGTACAGCTCTGGCTATTGCAGCCATCTGGGAAGTGAACCAGAGGGTGGAAGAACTCTCTCTCTCTCTGCCTCTGCCTCTCTGTAACTATGTGAATGGAATGGAATAAAATAAAATAAAATAAGTAAATAAATAAACCTTTAAAAAAAAAAAAGAGCCAAGCTTTCAAACTTTGCTCATAAGCTAAGTCCAAAAGGTACATTGAATGCGACACATCTAGGTGTTAATATTATATCCTTTTACCTTGACTAGAACATGATTTTAATCCAGTCCAGATTTTGTTGAAAAAAAATTAGTCTTTGTTGGCCACTTTCCAATGAAAAGGTTTTAAATTGAGGACAATTAAGTTAAAAGGAGAGAATGAGTGAGTTGGGAACAATTTAAAAACATCTCTTCATACATAACATGGAGGGAGTCATTTTTAGGCTTTCTCCTCATAAATGGACCCTCTCTGTATATTCAGAAGGCACTTTCAAATTCAGGTTGCCCACTGGGACTGTTCTACTAATCTATTTACTGATATTTTTAAAAGCTCACTGTCAGTATTAAGAACCACTCTGTTGAACTTAAAAGAATTACTAAGTATGGAATTATATAATATTTCTGATTATGTCATTTCTTAAAAGAGTAATTTTTGGAATACTAAAACAATGTCTAATATGGGGATCTGCCCACTATAGTCCATGGGCCAAACCCACCTAAAATAAGCATGCACACTTGAACTAGACCTTCAGATTGAAGACCATGCTCACTACCAGAAATCTGCAACTGATTTTAATGCTGAGATACTGTGCATTTTTTATAAAGACTTATTTTTTTAGTTATTTATTTATAAGATTTATTTGAAAGGCAGAGTTACAGAGAGAGGAAAGAGGGAGAAGCAGAGAGAGAAAGAGATCTTCCATCTGCTAATTCACTCCCAAAATGGCTACAGCAGCCAATGCTGGGCTAGACCAAAGCCAGGAGCTTCTTCCAGGTCTCCCATGTGGGTTCAGGGGCCCAAGCACTTAGGCCATCTTTCACTGCTTTCCCAGGCCACTAGCAGGGAGCTGGATTGGAAATAGAGCAGCTGGGACTCGAACTTGCACTCATATGAGATGCTGGTGCTATATGCAGTGGCTTAACTTGCTATGCCACAGTATTGGCTCCTAAGATTTATTTATTTATTTGAAAGGCAGAATTAGAGGGACAGAGAGAAGGAAAGACAGAAAGGGAGAGGTCTTCCATCAGCTGGCTCACTCCCCAAATGGTTGGAATGGCTAGGGCTGAGGCAGGCCAGAGCCAGGAACCTGGAACTCTACCTGGGTCTCCCATGTGGGCACAGGTGCCCAAGTACTTGCGCCATCTTCTACTGCTTTCCCACACATGTTAGCAGGGAGCTGGATTGGAAGTGAAGGAGCAGGAACTTGAACCAGCATCTATATGGGAGGTCAGTACCGCTTTATCTACTGCACCACAACACTGGTCCCAATGGGAATGTTTTTGTCTGGTGTAGAGCTGGCATGTTGGGGGCCAGTGTTGTGGCACAGCAAGTAAAGCCACTGCCTGAAACATCAGCATCCCATATGCACACCAATTTGTGTCCTTGCTGCTCCACTTCCAATCCAGCTCCTTCCTAATGGCCCCAGAAAAGCAGTAGAAGATGGCCCAAGTGCTTGGGCCCCTGCCACCCATATGGGAGACCTGGATGAAGATACTGGCTCCTGGCTTGGGTCTGGCTTAGTCCTGGCTTGTTGTTGCAGACATTTTGGGAGTGAACCAGCAAATGGCAGATCTCTCTCTCTTTCTCTGTAACTCTACCTCCCTCCCCACGCCCCCTTCCCCCCCCCCCAAAAAAAAAAAAAAAAAAAAAAAAACACTTGCATGTTAGAAACTTAGTCCCCAATGCAGTGGTATTGAGAGATAGGGCCCAATGGGAGGTGGTTAGGTCATGAGGGCTGTGCCCTTCTGAATGGGTTACCACCACTATAAAACAGCTTGAGGAGTGGGCCTCATCCCTTCCACCAGGTGAGGAACAGCATGGACATGCAGCATTCATGGCACCATCCTGAAAGTGGAGAGCAGCCCTCACCAGATACCAAATCTGCCAGTGCCTGGATCTGGGACTTCCCGGAATCCAGAACTAGGAGAAATAAATTTCTGTTCCTTACCAGTTATCCAGTCTCATGTACTTGTGTAGCAGCACAGCACAAACACACACCCCAGACAGGTATGAACACCAAGATCACTGATTGTCTTTGTAGGTTTACTCTTGCCTGGGAGATACCCACTTAAAAACCTGTTGTCTCCCTGCAATTTATCCACAAAGCTTCCTAAGCAGCTCAGTGTCAAGAATTTAGATGTTCCAAAATTAGGAATGGGAATGAATACTGGTGACATGAAACTGATGGTCAAATTCTAAATGAATTTAATTTTAAAAAGCACCCAAAGATAACTAAGATACATTCAAGTACACCAAACGTCATTTCAGTTATAGTCAACATGCTGGATATACAACTTTAAGTTTCTTTTTCAGTTTATATTACTTAATGGCTAACTTCCAAGGGAATCCTATCCTACCTTCTTTTCATTCTCAGGTTTGCTGATAATTGCTTGAACATATTATAGAATTTAGAAAACCTAGATCATAGTGGCCTAGAAGTCAGTGACAGCCAAGGGAGGAGCAGTCTTCAAAAATCTCCTTTGGTCATGGATTCAGAGCTGACTGGTAATTAGACTAAATCGTTGTGACTTAGGTAATCACTGTCATGGTAAAAAAGAACTACAGGAACTCCCAGGAACCCTCCCCCACTCCCGAGGGCCTAGAAGCAAACACGCACGAAAGAGATGGCAGAAAGAAAAGCAACTGACTCCCCGCAGCGTCAGCTGTCAGGAAAGCCACCAACGTAATTTACCAGTGGATAAACAGGAAAATTGAGCCCTCCAGCCATTCCGATGAGCATTCTTGAGGAAAACCCACTGCTTGGCTGGGAAGTGAAGAACACGACAAACACAGTTACCTGATGAGGACTCGGTGTTACTCGACTTCTTCCAGCACATGCAGTTGATAACCCCAGTGCTGTCGTCCACTGCAAGCGAAGTATGGAAGGGGAGAATGCAGGTTTGAGCATGGATTGTAAACTTGTCTTCACTGCATCAGCCACACTGAAAGATGAATTTTTCTACAGCTTGAAAGGGAAATCCCATTAGCAAACTCCCTTGCACCTTTAGAAACAGTCTCAGCACACACCAGTATGCGCTGCTTGCTTATACACGCCAGTGTGACTGCATAACCCCAGGGGGGTGCATTCACCACGCACTTGTCCTACCTCAAGGACTAATGATTCTTGTGTACAGCTGTCTGCTAAACATGGTGTCTTCAAGAAGGTAAACATGAAAACCCCAATGAATGCTCACATACAAAACCAGCCTTTCTCCCCGACCCTGAAACAAGACAGAATCTCACAGTCTGAGGTGAGAGGCACAAGCGCTTTAGGGCACTGCCTTCTGTCACGATTTCTCTTACAAAGCATTCCAAGTCCTTTGGCTTGGGCTTCTCTTTGTGGAAGGGCTCCTGCCCAGCCCTTAGCACCGCAGGGGATGTAAGGAAAGCCAAGCATAACATATAAGGACACAGATTTCTTTTCATAATAGAAAATAATTATATCCTGGCCATAGAAAAAATACTGGTCTGGCTTGTTTTAATACTAGTGGCAAAAAAAAAAAAAAAAGAATCAAGTAATTCCCATGACACTTGGACTTGTACCGGTAGACGTGTATCTATAGATTTATCTAGGATGCATGCTATGGGATGGTAGGTATTCTCTTTGCCTAAATTATTTTAAAAGCTTTTTTTTTCTATAAAGGATTTATTTATTTATTTATTTATTTATTTGAAAGTTTGTTACAGCAAGGAAGGGAGAGACAGAAAGAAAGAGGAGAGAGATCTTCCATCCACTGGTTCACTCCCCAAATGGCCGCAATGACCAGGGCTGGGGCAGGCCAAAGTCAGGAGCTAAGAGTTTCATCTGAGTCTCACAGTTGGGTGCAGAAGCCCAAGCACTTGGACCACTTCCACTGCTTTCCCAGGCACATTAGCAGGGAGCAAGATTGGAAGTAGAGCAGCTGGGAAGTGAATCAGTATCCATACAGGATGCCGGCACTGCAGGCAATGGCTTACCCTGCTATGCCACAGCAGCAGCCTCTTAAAAGCTTTTTAAAAATGTATTTATTTGGCTGGCGCCGCGGCTCAATAGGCTAATCCTCCGCCTGTGGCGCTGGCACACCGGGTTCTAGTCCCAGTCAGGGCGCCAGATTCTGTCCCGGTTGCCCCTCTTCCAGGCCAGCTCTCTGCTATGGCCCGGGAGGGCAGTGGAGGATGGCCCAAGTCCTTGGGCCCTGCACCCGCCTGGGAGACCAGGAGAAGCACCTGGCTCCTGGCTTCAGATCAGCGTGGTGCGCCGGCCGCAGCGCACCGGCTGCAGCGGCCATTGGAGGGTGAACCAATGGCAAAAAGGAAGACCTTTCTCTCTGTCTCTCTCTCTCTCACTATCCACTCTGCCTGTCAAAAAAATAATAATAATAAATGTATTTATTTGAGGGGCCAGCTAGGCCTCTGCCACGGTGCCAACATCCCATATGGACACTAGTTTGAGTCCCAGCTGCTCCACTTCCAATCCAGCTCTCTGCTTATAGCCTGGGAAAGCAGTGGAAGATGGCCCAACTGTTTGGGACCCTGCACCCATGTGGAAGACCCGGAAGAAGCTCCTGGCTTCAGATCAGCCCACCTCTGGCCATTGCGACTATTTGGGGAGGACCAGTGGATGGAAGATCTCTCTCTGAAACTCTTCTCTCAAATAAATAAATCTTAAAGAAATTATTTGAAAGGCATAGAGAATCTCACTCACACACACATATACGTATCCACACACACAGGTGGGTTAGGGGAGAGAAACAGAGAACTCTCATCCAGTGGTTCACCCCCTAATGCCCACAAGACTCAAGGCTGGGCCATGGCTAGAGCCAGGAGCCAGGAACACAATACAAGTCTCCCACATGGGTGGCAGGGATCCGATCAGTTGAGCATTATTACTATCTCCTTAGGGCCTTGTATTGGCAGGAAGCTGGAGAAAGGAGCCAACCAGGAATCAAACCCAGGTACTTTAGCCACTGAAATAAATGCCTGCTCTTCCTTCACCTAATTTCTGACAAACTCAGAACAGAGATTGATAAGCAGAGGGTCAAAGGCCTCATCATTAAAACAAAACAAAACAGAACACATCAACTAGACTGCTGCAATAGCACACAAAATACAGAAGAAATATAAGGTAAATCTGTATTGAAAGAATGAACCCAAGAATACTTTTTATACTAAAATAAATTCTAGATGGGTTTCATTTTATTTTATTTATTTATTTATTTATTTTTATTTTTATTTTTGACAGGCAGAGTGGACAGCAGAGAGAGAGACAGAGAGAAAGGACTTCCTTTTTTTTGCCGTTGGTTCACCCTCCAATGGCCGCCGCGGTTGGCGCGCTGCGGCCGGTGCACCGCGCTGATCCGATGGCAGGAGCCAGGTGCTTCTCCTGGTCTCCCATGGGGTGCAGGGCCCAAGAACTTGGGCCATCCTCCACTGCACTCCCTGGCCACAGCAGAGAGCTGGCCTGGAAGAGGGGCAACCGGGACAGGATCGGTGCCCCGACCGGGACTAGAACCTGGTGTGCTGGCGCCACAAGGCGGAGGATTAGCCTGTTGAGCCGCGGCGCCAGCCGGTTTCATTTTATTTAAAATAGGTAAATTTAAGATGATAAGAACAGACATGGGTGAATACTTTTAACCTTGGGCTAACAGGTGGTAGGGAAAGATTTCTTTAAGCGGAACCTAAAAATCAGAACTATCATTTATGGAAAAAAAAATTCAGGGGCCAGTGCTGTGGCATAGTAGGTAAAGCCACAGCCTGTAATGTAGGCATCCCATATGGGCACAGATTCGAGTCCTGGTTGCTTTACTTCTGACCCAGCACCCTGTTAATGTGCCTGGGAAAGCAATGGAAGACAGCTCAAGGGCTTGGACCCCTGCACCCATGTGGGAGACCCAGAAGAATCTCCTGGCTCCTGACTTCAGATCTGCCCAGCGCCAGCCATAGCAGCCATTTGGGGAGTGGATGGAAAACACCTTTCTCTCTGCCTCTGCATCTCTGTAACTTTGCCTTTCAAATAAATAAATTAATTTAATAAAAAGAAGTCCATTATATTTTACTACCAGAAAACTAATACCAGATAGTATAGATACATATAATAAGAGTTAGCACCTTAATATATAAAAAGCTTATATAAATTAATAGGAAAAAGACTAAGAGCAGAAGAAGGAAAAGTGGCAAAGAAAAAGAATATGTAATTTATGTGAGATACAAAAATGGCCAATAAATATATTTCAATATGTTAAATTCACTAGTTCCAATGAACAAAAGAAGCAAATATAAAAATGTATCAACTACTAGAGATTGACAAATATTAAAAATACTATGGCAGGCGTAGTGGTACAGCAGGTTAGGCTGCCACTAGGGATGCCCACATCCTTATCAGAGTGCAGGTTCAAGTCCTAGCTCCTCCGATTCCAATCCAGCTTCCTGCTAATGCAATCTGGGAAGCAACAGATGATGGTTTAAGGCTTAGGGCCTTCTAACCAGATTATATCCTGGCCATAGATGAAATTCGGAGCTCCTGGATTCATTTGGGGAATGAACCAGTAGATGGAAAATCTCAACCTCAATCTCTCTCTGCTTTTCAAATAAACAAAAATAAATATTAAAAAAAAGCCAAGCTTTCGTATTAAAAAATATATATACTGACATTATCATATGCTATCAGTGGGGTTATAAAGTATTACCAAATTTCTAAAGGGCAAGTTTAGAAACATGCATCAGATTTTCAGAGGTAAACATTTGTTGACTTAGCAATTATATGAAGTAATTTATCTGAAGAGCAAAACTGAGCAAGTACAGGGCTGGCACTGTGGTATAGCAGGTTAAGTCATGGCCTGCAGTGCTGGCATCCCACATGGGCACCCGTGGGAGTCCTGGTTGCTCCACTTCTGATCCAGCTTCCTGCTAATGCACTTGGGAAACAATGGAAGATGGTCCAAGCACTTGAGCCCCCGCACCCACTTGGGAGACCTGGAAAAAGCTTCTGGCTCCTAGCTTCAGTCTGGCACAGCCCCAGCTGTTATAGCCATCTAGGGGGTGAACCAGTGGATGGAAGATCTCTTCCTTTATCTCTTCTCTCTCTATAACTCTGCCTTTCAAATAAAATAATTTTTTTAAAAAAATATTAAAAAGAATACTGCAATGAACAGCCTTATGTAAGCTGCATATATCTGCAGCTACAATTGTGGTATAGTGGGTAAAGCTGCTGCCTGTGATGCCAGCAGAGACAGAGAGCGAGAGAGATCTTCCATCCACTGGTTCACTACCCATATGGCTGCAATGGCTAGTACTGGGCCAGGCTGAAACCAAGAGCCAAGAGCTTTGTCCATGTCTCTCACATGGGTAGGAGGGGCCCAGATACTTGAGCCATCTTCCACTGCTTTTCCCAGGTCATTAGCAGGGAACTGGATCAGAAGTAGAGCAGCCAAGACATAAACTGGTGCCCATATGGGATGCCAACAGAGCAGGCAGTGGCTTTACCCACTATACCACAATGCTGGTCCCATATTACTTATAATATTGAAAATTGGAAATGACCTACATGTTTATAAATATGGAATTTGCGGCTATAGTTATGGCATAGTGGGTAAAGCTGCTGCCTGTGATGCCAGCATCCTATATGGGCACCGGATGGTGTCCTGGGTGCTCCATTTCTGATCTAGTTCACTGCTAATGTGCCTGGGAAAACAGTGGAAGATGGCCCAACTGCTTGGGCCCCTGTACCCAAGTAGGAAGCCTGGAAGAAAGTCCTAGACCTGGAAGGGCCCAGCTCTGCTCATTGTAGTCATCTGGGGAATGAACCAGTGGATGGAAGCTCTCTCTGTCTCTCTCTCTGCAACTCTGCCTTTCAAATAAATAAAATAAAAAAAAATTTAAAAGGAAGTATGACATCTCTAGGTATTCCACTCTAGTTGACAAGCTTTAGTCAACACACTTAGCCCCTGAACATTAGCCTCCCATGATCCTAGGCCTAAACTCAAGTTGCTGCCAGGTGCTCTGTGCACTCCAGGCAAGGCAACCAAATCCTGGCTCCCCTCCCCTCACAGACTTGCAGTTCAGCTGCTGGAATGCCCTGGAAGAGGAACGTCCTCCCTGAGCTGCTTGCCTTCTCTTTCAGCCGTGAGACAAGTCAGTATGGGCAGGAAGCACCCCCAGCACAGGCCTAAAGTGAACAAGGGGGAGCAGAACCCAGGAGAGCACGGAGTGGCTGCCTGGCAGGTGGCCCAGGAGCCACACTGGGCCTAAGGACAGCAGGGAGGGAGGCAGCTCTCTGTGTGAACAGGTCACACAGGAATTAAAGAGGCAAAAGCATTTCTCCTCTCAGTTACCTCAACATTCACATGTTTTTCAGTTCCCATGCCTTCATGAGAGCCACTCGGCAGGAAATTCTTCTTGGGGAAGAGTCAAACATATGGCCTCAATCTTTTTTTTTTTTTTAAGATTTATTTATGGCCGGCGCTAAGGCTTAACAGGCTAATCCTCCGCCTTGTGGCACCGGCACACCGGGTTCTAGTCCCGGTTGGGGCGCCGGATTCTATCCCGGTTGCCCCTCTTCCAGGCCAGCTCTCTGCTATGGCCCGGGAAGGCAGTGGAGGATGGCCCAAGTGCTTGGGCCCTGCACCCGCATGGGAGACCAGGAGAAGCACCTGGCTCCTGGCTTCGGATCAACGAGATACGCCGGCCGCAGAGGCCATTGGAGGGTGAACCAACGGCAAAGGAAGACCTTTCTCTCGGTCTCTCTCTCTCAAAGATTTATTTATTTATTTGAAAGGCAGAGAGAGGAGAGGATATATATATATATATATATATATATATATATATATATATAAAGAGAGAGAGAGAGAGAGAGACAGACAGACAGACATCTCTATCTTCCATCCACTGGTTCACTCCCCAAGTGGCTACAACGGCCTGGCACAGCCTGGGCCAAAACCAAGAGCCTGGAGCCTCATCTAGGTCTCCCACGTGGGTGTAGAGGCAAAAGCACTTGGGCCATTCTCTGCTGCTTTCCCAGGCACATTAGCAGAGAGCTGGATCAGAAGTGGAGCAGCCAATACTCGAAACAGTGTCCATATGTGATGCTGGCACTGCAGGCGGAGGCTGAACCTTCTATGCCACAGTGCTGCCTCCTGGCCTCAATCTTTTTAGAATGGGAGACGGGAATAAGGGAAAGCCCCTCAGGTCACAGGGCTAGTATCTGGTCTGGGTCCAGGGTCAGGACTAAAGTCCTCAAATAGTCTCATTTATTTGATCTGAAAAACTGTAAACTAAAAACCAGATATAACTGAATCAAGGACTGGGCTAAAGGACTGGCAAAGGAAGGAGATGAGGAAAAGGAAGATAGAAAAATCCAATTCAGCTATACAAGGGGCAGGTATTGTGATGCAGTGGGTTAAGCTTCTTGGAATGTCCACATCCCATATCAGAGTAGCAATTCAAGTTCTGGCTGCTATCCTTCAGACCCAGAATTCCTGCTAACGCATTTTGGAAAGCAATGGATAATGGCTTAAGTGACTGTGCCCTTGCTGCTCATGTGGAAGACTCGATTTGAGTTCGGGCTCCTGACTCTGGCCTGGCCCAACTTCGTTTGTTGCAGGTCCTTAGGTAGGGAACCAACAGAGGGAATCTCTCTCTCTCTCTCTCTCTCTCTCTCTGCCTTTCAAATAAGTAAATAATCTTCAAAAAAACAAACAAAATAAAATTGAGTTATGTGAATCTACAGAGCACACTGCAGCCAGTGAATAGGAAAAGGGACCCACAATCCTTCATCAGTGGAATCTTGTGCAAGTTACTGGAACAGTTTTCTCATCTACAAGGCGGAAAGAGAATCTGTTTTTGCCATTTCAAAAGATTAAGGGAGAATAACGCGCGGTGATGGTGTAAAAGTGCTCTGAATGCTGCAAGACACTAGCATTTCATCATTGGTACTTGCAGAGGAAGTAATTTACTGTCCTACAGACAGCGTACTTGTCCACAGCTGGGTATATTGTAGAAACTTAGTAAATGTTTGCTGAATTGTCTAGAGAAAAATAGGACCACAGCTTTGATGAAATACAGCAGAGAAGGGATTCAGTCTGAGAGGCATGACAAGATCATTTATTTCGAAGTTTTAAGAGGCAGGCATTGTAGCGCAGTGGTTAAGCCACTATTTGGGATGCCTGCACCCCACACTAGAGTGCTGGTTTGATTCCAGGCTACCGTGCTTCCGACCCAGCCTTCTGCTAATGCATCCTGGGAGGCAGCCGATGATGGTTCAAGTGCTTGAGCCCCTGTTACCCATTTAGGGGACCCAGATGGGATTCTAACTCCTAGCTTTGGCCTGGCCCAGTGCAGGCACTGGGGAGTGAACCAGTAGGTGGGAGATATCTCTCTGTTGCTCTGCTTTTCAAGTAGATGAAAAAACATAAACACTAAAAAAAGAAAATAAAAAAGCTCTTCTAAAAACTATGCTGGGAAAAGCAGAAGGCATGAGAGAGCTTATCTCTAACCAGAAGACAATCATTTTCAGGAAAATGAATGCATGTTGAGAAAAAACAATTCTTGTATCTGTAAGCTAAAAATCATGCACAGACTGTCAACAAAAGGTTCTTGGTCACAAAGTTCAACTGCCTTCTATCTTTCTTTCTTTCTTTCTTTTTTTTGTTTTGACAGGCAGAGTTAGACAGTGAGAGAGAGAGAGAGAGAGAGGTCTTCCTTTTTCCATTGGTTCACCCCCAAAATGGCTGCTATGGTTGGAGCACTGTGCTGATCTGAAGCCAGGAGCCAGGTGCTTCCTCCTGGTCTCCCATGCGGATGCAGGGCCCAAGCACTTGGGCCATCCTCCACTGCCTTCCCGGGCCACAGCAGAGAGCTGGACTGGAAGAGGGGCAACCAGGACAGAATCCGGCGCCCCAACCGGGACTAGAACCCAGGGTGCTGGCGCCGTATGCGGAGGATTAGCCAAGTGAACTGTGGTGCCGGCCATGCCTTCCATCTTTCTTCAAGTAGAACAGAGTATAAATCCAAGGCAAACCACAAGAAGTGACAATGTCAAATATAGCCAAAAATATCTAGCTCAGCCTCTTAACCTCAGAAAGTCTTGGAGTTGCACAAGGTCATGTATTAACATGCTTAAATCAAACTCCATGAAGAAAATCAAGACCTGTTACACTAAAATCATGCTTTGGTGGGGCCAGTACTGTGGCACAGTAGTTTAAAGCCCCAGCCTGCAGCACTGAAATCCCATATGGGCACCGGTTTGAGTCCTGGCTGCTCCTCTTCCAATCCAGCTCTCTGCTATAGCCTGGGAAAGCAGTTAAAGATAGCTCAAGTCCTTGGGCCCCTGCACCCATGTGGGAGACCCAGAAGAAGCTCCTGGCTCCTGGCTTTGGATCAGCTCAGCTCCGGACGTTGCAGTCATTTGGGGAGCAAACTAGCAGAATGAAGACCTCTCTCTGGCTCTACCTCTCTCTGTAACTTTGTCTTTCAAATAAAATAAAATAACTCTTCAAAAAAAAAAAAATAAAATCATGCTTTGGTAGGCAAAACACAGAAACTTCATTTGGTTCCATCAGCACGAGGGAAGGAAAATTTTCTGATATTTATCCCTCTGAGTACCAAAAGCCCTTTTTTTTTAAACTGCTCTGGATATAAATCTTTAAAGCCATTTTTCATAGGTTCCTGTCTTCTTAAAGAGTCTATTTCAGGGCCGGCGCCGCGGTTCAATAGGCTAATCCTCCGCTTTGCGGCGCCGGCACACAGGGTTCTAGTCCCGGTCAGGGCGCCGGATTCTGTCCCGGTGGCCCCTCTTCCAGGCCAGCTCTCTGCTGTGGCCCGGGAGTGCGGTGGAGGATGCCCCAAGTGCTTGGGTCCTGCACCTGCATGGGAGACCAGGAGAAGCACCTGGCTCCTGCAATCAGATCAGCACGGTGCGCCGGCCACAGCACGCTGGCCGCGGCGGCCATTGGAGGGTGAACCAACGGCAAAGGAAGACCTTTCTCTCTGTCTCTCTCTCTCTCACTGTCCACTCTGCCTGTCAAAAAAAAAAAAAAAAAAAAAGAGTCTGTTTCAACATTAATCTGGCCTCTTTTGAAAGGTATCACCACAAACGTATATCACTACCCTGTGTTATTTTTAGCTATGCCCTCAGGTATCAGGTGCCTGCCCTGCTAGCTGGTGACGCTTGACTGCTGGATTGTCTCTCTTCCACCTCCTACTCCCCAGCACCTGTCCCTTTAAGGCACTCATCAGTATCATTCCCACCTGGGGCCCCACTCTACACCCAGGCCTGTCTGGGGCTAGGCATGGCTTCCCGGGGAGCAAAGTGCATGGGCTTTGTGCAGACCCCAACGCTCCAAAAGCCTGAGGCTGCTTACAATCCAACCTTCAGCTAAGTGGGGGCCTTCAACATAAACTCATGTTCAGACACAACTCTTCTTACCGCCATAACTGTAGAAAGTATCTTTTTCTCTCACTCCAATGACAGTTCCCAAGATATCTACTTGTTTTATTGGATGCCCATTGTAGAAAAATATACCTAAAATTAAAAACAAAATGACAAAGTCATTCATTGAATGTACCGTCACATTTTCTGTTTCATCAAATGTTAACTGTCGGGGGGGACATGGAGGTCAATAATCAGTGGTGTCCTTTTTGCTTAGATTCCGGCCCCACAAAATCCAGATGTCTTTTCATCAAGGGTTATAATTAGAAAGTTTGGCTATAGCTTCTAGGGAGCCAACTGGCATCCCACAGTTTGAGTCCCGGTGCCCCCACTTCTGATCCAGCTCTCTCATAATGCATCTGGAAGGCATGAAAGATGGTCCAGGCACTTGGGCCCCTGCTACCCAGGTGGGAGACCCCGATGGAGTTCCCAGCTCCTGGCTTCAGCCTGAGTCAGTCCTGGCTGTTGCGGCCAGCTGGAGAGTGAACTAGCAGCTAGGAGAACTCTTTCTCTCTTCCTCTCTCTCTTTCTGCCTTTCAAAGACATAAATAAATAAATCTTTTAAATAAAGAAATAAACTTGTACTAATGCAGGAAAGAGAACCAATATTGACTGCCATCTAGAGTTGGTGAAGCTGATTTCCACCTGTGAAAATGAGTGTACCTCCATGTAGAAGGCTCGCAGGGGTGTGAAAACTGTCATCAAGTGAAGGGACCAAAAACAGCACTGTGTTTTGAGCAACCGGAAAAAGGAAATAGAGGAAACGACAGAAAGACTTTCTTTTCCAAGCAGTCATAATTTCTGTGAAGTAGTAAGAGCACTTAAAAAAAATAAATAAACAGTAGGTCATACTTAGATTACAAAATACCCTGAGGCCAAGAGATTTTTTTCTTTAAAGACTCACTTTTTTATTTATTTGAAAGACAGAGTTACAGAGAGACGTAGAGACAGAGAGAGAGGTCTTCCATCCAATGGTTCACTCCCTAGGTGGCCGCAATGGACGGAGCTGCATCAATCTGAAGCCAAGAGCCAGGAGCTTCTTCTGGGTCTCCCACACAGGTGCAGGGGCCCAGGCCATAGCAGAGAGCTGGATTGGAAGAGGAGTAGCTGGGACTAGAACCGGCACTCATATGGGATGCCAGCGCTTTAGGCCAGGGCTTTAACCTGCTGCGCCACAGTGCCAGCTCCGGCCAACAGATTAACAACTCAACAACTCTTTGGGGCTGGCACTGTAGCTTAGCAGTTAAAGCCAACATCTGCAGTGCCAGCTTCCCATATGGGTGATGGTTTGAGAACTGACTGTTCCACTTCTGATCCAGCTCTCCGCTACGGCCTGGGAAAGCAGTAGAAGATGGTCCAAGTGCTTGGGACCCTGTACCCTTGGGAGACCTGGAAGAAGCTCCTGGCTCCTGGCTTCAGATAGGCCCAGCTCCAGCTGTTGCGGCCAACTGGGGAGTGAACCAGCGGATAGAAGACCTCTTTCTCTCTGCCTCTGCCTCTCTGTAACATTGCCTTTCAAATAAATAAATCTTTAAAAAAAAAAACACTTCTCTTTTTAAAATTCTATGAGGGTGCATAAACTGTTCATGGAAAGGGCTAGCAGGTAAAGCTGCCTCCTGCTGGACCCTCTCCCTTGGGAGAGGCACACATCTGAAGGAGACTTGGTGGATTGGAGACCATCTCCAGAGTCACGTGAGGACCCCAAGCTGAACACACCAGTGCCACACGAGGGAAAGGGTCTGGATCAGTGTCACCCCTAAAGGAGAGCTACTCCCATCCAGGCACACATGGATTGACAGGGGAGGGGGACAAAGTGGCTCCACAGAAAACCCATGGAATGTTAAGACCCTTAAGATGGGGAACAGAGCGGAACAAAAGGTGTTCTAGCTGGGCTAAGGTCAGGAGAAGGCAGTGAGGAGACTGGACTGATGGCACAAGCCAACCACATCTCCAAGTCACCTGTCCTCCGATGTTATAAACTCATTGGAAATCCAAATTTTTAAAATGTATCTGAAAAACTTAATAAAAATACTTTCTCGAAAAAAAGAAAAGCAAGCCCCTCAAACTTTCATCATGTGGACAATGGCCTGTCTTCAAGGACAGACATAGTTACTTCAGTATGCAACAAAATCCTTCTAAGCCCAAGTGACTGATGAAAAAAAAAAAAAGAACCTAAAGGCAGCACAGAACAATGGAGAACTGCAGAAGAAAATAACAGATGGTTTGAATAAAAACCTCAGAGCAAACTGGCGGAGGAGGAGGAAATACACTGCTTAGAAATATGGAAGAAACTTCTCTGAGTACATGGGAACATGAACTCTGTGTATCAAATGCACACCCCTACAAGAAAATGGCTAAAGACATGGAAAAATAAGCAAACAGAACACATTCTCCTATCAGTCCAAGACTCTGTAACAGAAGAGTGTGCAAGACAGTTGGATGGCAGTTCTGTCACTGTGAAAGTTTGATGAGATAAGAAAATGATCACAACAGGCCAATACTGGCTGACATCAAGTTCATCCTCTGGTCTTTCCCAAGCGGCCCTTGGGCTCTTGTTTCTCCACAGGCAGCCCTCAGCACCCGAAAGCGCTAGTGGGAAGAGCAAGGCATTTGCCTATTTCCTCTTTTTAAAAGTACTTCGGAGGGCCAGTGCTGTGGTGTAGAAGGTTAAGCCTCTGCCAGCAGTGTCGGCATCAATATGAGTGCTGGCTGGAGTCCCAGCTACTCCACTTCCGATCAAGCTCCCTGCTAACGCACCTGGGAAAACAGTGGAAGGAGGCCCAAGTGCTTGGGTCCTTGCACCAACATGGGAGACCCGGAAGAAGCTCATGGCTCTGAAAGTACTTTGAACCTTTGCAATAATTGCTTCTCCTGAAGTTTGCTAGCATTAAAATGCTTAAGAAAGTATTTTTCAAAAAAAATTAATATAATTCTTGTGCATATAGTCCTCACTCAGTATTCAAGAGGATTGGTTCCAGGACCTCCTGCCCACACCAAAACCCATGGATGTTCAAGTCCCTTATGGCATAGCATTTGCCTATAATATACACAATCCTCCCATTTACTTTAAACCATCTCTAGATCACTTATAATACATAACACAATATAAATGCTACTTAGCTGGTTAAGCTGGTTACAGAACGTGACAAGGGAGAGATTCTTATCAGCACAGACATGATTTTTTTCACAAAATATTCTCTATCCAGAGTTGGCTGAATCTGCAGATGCAGGACTCTGCACATGGAGGGCCGACTACTCATCACTCTGCTCCCCGGTGCCAGCTACCATCAGTGTAAGTACTGGATGTTGATTTAAATCACAGACTCAGCATTATTTAACTCATCACTAATGTTTGATATGACAGAGATATTAAAACCATAAAGGCTGTTTCTGTATGTTATGGGGATGTTATTCTTATAAACTGATTTTTTTTAAATGAAAACAAAACAGAAAACTAAATCTAAACATCACCACTATTTGTGGGCCAGCGTTGTGGCACAGCAGGTAAAGCTGCTGTATGCAATGACTGCATCCCATATGGATGCAAGTTATAGTCTTGGCTCCTCCACTTCCAATCCAGCTCCCTCCTTATGGCCTGGGAAAAACGGCAAGTGCCTGAGCCATTGCCACCCACATGGGAGACCCAGAAGAAGCTCCTGGCTTCTGGCTTCTGTCTGGCCCAGTCCTGGTCATTGCCACCAGTGAACCAGCAGATAGAAGATTTCTCTCTTTCTCTCAATCTCATCCTCTCTCTGTAACCCTGACTTTCAAACAAATAAATAAATCTTTTTTAAAAAAACCACTGGCCGGCACCACAGCTCACTAGGCTAATCTTCCACCTGCGGTGCCGGCACCCCAGTTTCTAGTCCCAGTTGCTCCTCTTCCAGTCCAGCTCTCTGCTGTGGCCCAGGAAGGCAGTGCAGGATGGCCCAAGTCCTTGGACCCTGCACCTGCATGGGAGACCAGGAGGAAGAACCTGGCTCCTGGCTTCAGATCGGCGCAGCGCACCAGCTGTAGCGGCCATTTGGGGAGTGAACCAACGGAAGGAAGACCTTTCTGTCTCTCTCTCTCTCTCTCACTGTCTAACTCTGCCTGTCAAAAAATAAAATAAAATAAAAAATAAAAGAACCACCACTATCCCTATCAAACTTCACAATATTTTTATTAGTTTAATCCCAAATTCAAAGAGTTAGGGGAGTTGAATTCTGTCACTAACTATGCAGTTAGGGCAAACCTCACAGGTTAAGAGCATGGTCCCCCACAAAACTTCAGTCACCAGACCTCAAGCCCCTTGCACTTCTGACCAAATTTGGGGGCTCCTACAACACCTTCAGGTTTGATAATATTCTAGACCCACTCACAGAAATCAGGAAGGTGCTACACATTATGGTTTCATAATAAAAGGTATGAATCAGGACCAGCTAAATGGGCAGCACAGGGCAAGGCATGGAGGGGTCCAAA
The DNA here is from genome assembly GCF_033115175.1 of Lepus europaeus. Classification (NCBI taxonomy): domain Eukaryota; kingdom Metazoa; phylum Chordata; class Mammalia; order Lagomorpha; family Leporidae; genus Lepus; species Lepus europaeus. Next base: position 25,625,726 of record NC_084843.1, on the reverse strand, counting down.
TACAAAGCTTCTGTGTGTTCCAGATGTATCACCAGTGTCTGATGACCAAGCAGGGGAGCTCCTCCAGGCCTCAGCAACCAGAGTTTTATGGGGGTTTCCTAACGTAGGCATGACAAACTGAATGTGCCCAATCTGCTATCCTACCAAAAGAATGGGCTGAAAGGACCTGGCTCAAAACCCCAACCCTCTACTCATAAACCTGGTCTTCTGAGTATGACAATTCTCATTCTGAAACTATCCAGGGGCCCAGCAAAAGGCACCTCATTAGCATAAACTCAAGTTCGGTTCAAGGGGCCACCTGGACACTCCAAAGACCCAAGACAAAGGGCAGCTGAAGTCATTATGACACATTTGTTTCAAGTTTTGTTAGTTTTTGGTTAATTTGTTTTTTTTTAACTTTTGTTATTTTGAATAACATATTCTTTGCTATTTAAACAATTTTAAATTTTATGTGGTCAATAGTTTTCTCTTTATGCTAAACCAAACCCGACAACAACAAACTATAAACCTAGACTAGTAGCATTTCCACTCCTCAGATCCCTCACACAGTCAGGAAGTTCACGCTACAAAAGTATGGCTGATGTCTGATCTAATCAGGAGGTTGCATTTTTAAAGACACATCTGAAACATTCTTACCCGGGACGAAGCAAAGATCACCAGCGCCAGCTTCCATTGCTTTGTTTTCAATGCATCATAAAGCCCTTTGCCCACAGGAAGCATTAAGCCCCTGTCATGTCCCTAATGTTTGCTTGCACACCCACAGATTTTTAACCAAGGCTGGCATTTGGTGTGAATTAATGTCTTCCTGACATGAGTTGTGATGAATACCAGATTGTTCTGGAAAACAGAAATGATGATGTTGGCTGCCTTCCAAGGGCAAAACAACAACAACAACAAAAACCCAGACCATTTCAACAATAATTAGGAAATAAAGGTATGGTGAAAAATCTCTACAGAAGGCTTTACTGTAAGGTCAGCCAAATCCATCTGTACACACAACTGGAAACACAAAGGCTCATCTCATGAAAACTGTGCATGCTGGAGGTTCTTGGCGGCTTCTGACTCACGGCTGCTCTCCAGAAAGCCCTGGCCTGGAAAGCTTCACTCAACAAGGCAGAGTTTAACAAACTTCTCAAACAGCACAGCCAACCTGTGAAGATTCACAACTATTCCCATTATTCAAATGTACCCCCCAAACTATGTTACAGTTTTAGGCATTATGAGCCTGTCTTTAGTAACCACCACTGTAACACAAGTTTTTTGGCTTCTGTTTTGTTTTTTTTTTTAACTTTACATTTATGTTTCATGGCTTCAATTACTTTTTTTTTTTTAAAGATTTATTTTTATTTTACTTGAAAGTCAGAGTTTCAGAGAGAGAGAAGGAGAGGCAGAGAGAGAGAGAGAGGTCTTCCATTTGCTGGTTCACTCCTCAGTTGGCCGCAATGGCCCGAGCTGTGCCAATCCAAAGCCAGGAGCCAGGAGCCAGGAGCCAGGAGCCAGGAGCTTCTTCCAGGTCTCCCATGTGGGTGCAGGGGCCCAAGCACTTGGAACATCTTCCACTGCTTTCCCAGGCCATTGCAGTGAGCTGGATTGGAAGTGGAGCAGCTGGGACTTGAACCAGCGCCCATATGGGATGGTGGCACTGCAGGCAGCAGCTTTACCCGCTACGCCACAGCGCCGGCCCCATCTTCAATTACTTTTCTTTTGAGAAGAAGAAAGGGGGTGCTTCCATCCACTGGTTCCTTCCCCGTATGCCCTCACAGGGTGAAGCAGAGGGCTGGGAACTTAATCTATAACTCTTGCATGGGTGGCAGGGACCCCAATTATTTGAGCCATCACTGGTGACTCCCAGAGTCTGCATAGCAAGAAGCTGGAGTCAGAAGCTGAAGCTCTGTAAAGAACCCAAGTGTTGGGGCCAGCACTGTGGCATAGCAGGTAAAGTCACCGCCTGCAGTCCAGCATCCCATATGGACCCCAGTTTGAGTCACGGCTGCTCCTCTTCCAATTTCACTCTCTGCTATGGCCTGGGAAAGCGATAGAATATGGCCCAAGTCCTTGGACCCCTGCACCAGCATGGGAGACCCAGAAGAAGCTCCTGGCGCCTGGCTTCGGATAGGCACAGCTCCAGCGAACTGGGGAGTAAACCAGCAAATGGAAGACCTCTCTCTCTCTCCCTGCCTCTCCTCTCTCTGTGTAATTCTGACTTTCAAGGAAGGAAGGAAGGAAAAAAGAAAGAAAGGAAAAGAAAGAAACCCAAGTGTTGGGATACAAGAAGTAGTGTCATAACAGCTGGTCTAAAGGCCACTCCTAAAGGCCCACTCCATATCAGGCACTGGAATTACAATGGACTGCAATTACAAAAGCAAACAAGACACAAGACGTGATATCCTTTCCTGCAGTGACCTTACCTTATTCTGATTCTAAGAACAAAAACAACCCAGCTAGAAAATCAGGCAGGGTTAATCCCCATCTTTGCAAAGCAACCTAAGCTTTACAGAAGGTGAGTCACATGCCAGGTCAGGGCCACAGTGAGGAAAGGGGCCAGGCCTACAATCAATGCCTGGCACAGGCCCAGAGAAAAACTGAGCAGCTTTAAATCCGAAAAGACCCTGAATCCATAGGAAAATATTCCTCCGTACAAAGACCCCAAGCATCTATTCTTTTTTTTTTTTTTTAATGGCAGAGAGATGATCTCATTCGAGGGTCCAGGCTAGATTATATCCAAAGCCTGTGTCAGGGAAGGCTCTCCTGAAAGGCCCTCGACTCCAGCTGCCCGCAGCGTTGAGGCAGAAAGAGGTCTTGCATCTGCAGCCCAAGGCATCCCTCAGGCTGACCAGCCACATACCTGGCACCTGGTGGGACTCCTTCATGGCCAGGATATCCCTGATGTAGAGCTTTGCAAAGGCCAGAAACACAGGATCCAAACCCCACAGGAGGGCAGGGGTCTCCTCTTCACACGGGCTGGATTCAGACTGCATCGGGCTGGGCTTTGGCATCCAGCTTCCCCAAAAGGCTCTACGGCCGTGGGCCTAGGACCTAGGCGACACAGAAAGCAAGGCGTCTAACGTGGGGGAAACTACCAGGGCCGGAAGCTGTTCACAGGCCGGCATCCCGACTCGGGGGTGGGGGGTAGGGGAAGGGATGGGAGTGGGCTCAACTCTGGGTTCCCAGAACTGTCAGGCTGCACGCCAAGGGGCATGAAAAAGGCGTTCCTCGTGGGTGGACCCCCGGGCTCCTTCAGGGCTCTCCCACTTCAAACCGGCTAAACCCCATCATTCCTCATAGGGGAGAATCGTCCAAACAGGCGTATCCTGAACCCACTTTAATGGGAGGGGTCCAGGGAAGGATGGAAGCCCGCCTAGCCACTGTCTTGGGGAACAGTAGGTGGGTCAGGTCGTCTCCCTGCCCTTGCACCGTCCGCTTTTGGAGATGAGCGGAGGAAAAAAAAAAAAAAAGGAAACAAAAAGCGGGCCCGCAGTAGCACTTCCTAACGCCTCCGCGCCGCCGCCCGCAGCCGCCTGGGACGCCGGGGCCCCGCCCTTCCGGCGCGCACCCGGCGCGGGAGCAGATGGCCGAGGTCGAACCTAGGGTTCCGGCCCGGCCCCACACCGCCCTCTCCGCGGGACCAACCTGCTCTCCCGGCCCGCCGACTTCCTTCCTGCAGCCGGGGCCTTGCGGCGGCCCCGCCCACCGCGCCGCGGCCCCGCCTCGCGCTCTCCTCCCGGCGGCTGCGGCGGGGCTGCGCGGTGGAGGATGGACTCGGGCCGCCTCAGGCCCCGCCCGCGACCTGGCCAGCGCCCACTCTCGGGTCCGAAGTCTCCTGGGCCCCAAAGCCGCCCCCGAAGTTCCGGCAGGCCCAGCTCCTCCCTGCCATTGTCCCTTTTACCCCGCCCCCGCGCTAGTGGCGGGATTCCGAACCCGGATCTCCCAGAGGATGGGACAAGATCCTGTTTGTTTTGCTTCCTCGCATAGTAAAAGAACAACAAAACGCAGCGCCCAAAGCAGGACTGCGTTGTGCTGTCGGTTAACTGTTCGCTTACTGTTGTCAGAGGATCCGCTGACACCGTGGAGATAGTATCGGTATCTAAATTTGAGCCCTCCAACGAAGCTGAGGTCACGCTCTGCCCCAGACAAGCCTGTGCGAGATCATCCTAACACAGTTTGTCTCCCTCCTTACTCGGTCCGCCGTCCGGACTGCTGCACCCATGAAGAACCTTGAAAAGCAAGTCATGGCCGCCCTCGTGGTGCCTGGCCCCCAGCAGTCCGAATTTAAGCCGAGAAAAGATAAACTTTGCTCCACACCCGCGCGTACATGGTGACATTACTGGGGATGGCAAGAGTTCTTCCTGGGGCCCGCTAAAGCAGCCGCCTGCAGTGCCGGCATCCCATATGGGTGCCACCAGTTCAAGTCCCAGCTGCTCCATTTCCGATCCAGCTCTCTGCCACGGCCTGGGAAAGCAGTAGAAAATGGCCCAAGTCCTTGGGCCCCAGCACCCACGTGGGAGACCTGGCAGAAGCCTCAGGCTTCTGGCTTTGGATCGCCCAGCTCTGGCCGTTGTGGTCATTTGGGAAGTGAACTAGTAGATGAGAGACATCTCCCTCTCTGCCTCTGCTTCTGTAACTCTACCTTTCAAATTAAAAAATATATATATATATTTTTAAAAGAAGAATTCTTCCTAATTCACATGCAATTGTTTGCTAGGAAGCTAGAAATTAGCCTGTGTTTATGTGAGAGAGGCCTGAAGAAAAGAGCATCTGCAGGGGCCGGCGCTGTGGTGTAGCAGGTCAAGCCACCGCCTGCAATGCCAGCATCCCATATAGGCTCTGGTTCGAGTCCTGGCTGTTCCACTTCCAATCCAGCTCTCTGCTACAGCCCGAGAAAGCAGTGGAAGATGTTAGCACTGCAGGTGGCGGCTTTACCAGCTAGGTCACAGCGCCAGCCCCAAGACCCTGACAACGGTAGAAGTGGTCTCAAACAGTGGCAGGAGCCTGGTCACCCTGGGGAGGCCAGTGGTCGCCAGAGCTCACTGCTAAACTATTTATCAGAGAAGGAACTTTAAGTAGCTAGAATGGAAACTATGTGTCATTAGAACCAGGGCATTTAGTTACCTCCCTGAACAACCTAAGAAGCTAAAAAACCAGAGTTCTAGGTAATGGACCGCATCCCAATTCCGCTGCATTGGGCCTGTGGAGTGTAAGGGTTTGTCAGAAGACCTCTCTCTGACCAGAGGCAGGCTCTCTTCAGGGACACAGCCTAGCAGGACAGGTGTTTCTGGCTCACCTGTCAGGTGGGGGAGAGACAGGTTGGGTGACATTTTCCTGACTGCCTACATCTGCTCTAGGGTGGAACCCAAGAAGAAAGTCACCACTGGGCGTGCTCAGAGCCTGAGCTGACTTCAGAAAAGACTCCCAGGGCTTCCAGGTGCGGGGCTGGAGAGCAGAGCCCGGGGACTCCAGCTTCCTGCCGCCGCGGTGGGGGAGGGGCTGTCTCCCAGGTGATGTCAGCAGGGCTCAAGCCTCTGATGTCATCTTTCATAGAAAAGGGAGGACTCCCAGGAGTCTAGGGGGGATTCTTTTGATCTGAAACTCAAACCTGAAGGAGTCATTTACAGCTGAAACCCAAGGTGAGGTGTGAACAGAACTTCAGACTGCAGAAGCATTTAGGGGAGTTTGGAGGCTCCTCTTCCTCTCAGCCTCCTTCCCCGCGGGCTCCAGGCCCCCCAGGCTCCTGCCTGGGTGCGAGGCTAGGCCCTTCTGAAGCTTGCAGCCCCACTGCCAGGCTCTTCAGCTTGGGAGTCCACCGCACTGCCCAGCAGATATCTCAAAACTCAGCACTTAACGCTAGCACTTAACGCTTGCTGCGGCTTCTCCATGTGAAGCAACTTGATCCGCAGGCCTTTCGGACAGAGTAGACAATCCTTTCCAGAAAGTTAAGATTTTAGCAAGTTTCCCTGGAAAGCGAGGAAATTGAATGGGTATCTCATAAAGGTCACTACTGGAACGTTGCTATGGAAGTCATTACCACCGTCAGTTGTCCAAGTCAGAGAAGTGGAGAGTTTCAAGGGTACCTCCCTCTCTCTTACCCCGGGACACACTCAGTAGTGAATACCTGGCAGTTTTGCTTCCTAAATATGTTTTCTTAATTTAGTCCCTTCTCCCTGTTCCTGCGCCACCCAAATTGCCCGGATCCCTGACACTGCCTTCTAACCAGTTCCTCTGCTTCCAGCCTGTCCTCCCTCCAGCTTATGGTCTACACTGCTGTCAGGATGACCCTGGTGAAATGCAAATTAGGGGATGGCATTGGGCCTACAGGTTAATATGTCTAGGTCAGAGTACTGGGGTTAGAGTCCTCTGTTAGTGCCCAGTTCCAGCTTCCTGCTAGGGCAGACCCCAGGAGGCAGTAGGTGATGGCCCAAATAGATGCTTCCTGGCCACCTATGGGAGAGACCTGGATTGTGTTCCTGGTTCCTAACTTCTGCCCAGGTTATGGGCATTTTTATGGGCATTTGGGGAGTGAACTAGCAGATGAGAGATCTCTCTGTCTCTACATCTGGAATAGATAAATAAATAAAAACTCTAATGTGAATTAGACAATGTTACTCTTTTGTCTAACATCTTTCAATAGTTTTCTGTAATTAGTAAAGTCAAATTCAAATTCCTTGCATTTCAAACCAGCTCCCTCTGGCCTGGCCACATTCTACCTCTCCAGGCTCATCTCACCCAACTCCCTCAAATCTTGCCTAGACTCCAGGCCAGTATCTCATCACTCTTCTGAGGGCCACTTCCTCAAGACGTTGATGAAAGTCTGGCCAAAGAAGTTTGGATTTAAGCCCAATATATGGATTTAAACACAGTAATGTGTACTGAGAATATCTTTTTTTTTTTTTTGACAGGCAGAGTGGACAGTGAGAGAGAGAGAGACAGAGAGAAAGGTCTTCCTTTTTGCCATTGGTTCACCCTCCAATGGCCGCCGCAGCCGGCGCACTGCGGCCGGTGCATCACGCTGATCCGAAGGCAGGAGCCAGGTGTTTATCCTGGTCTCCCATGGGGTGCAGGGCCCAAGCACTTGGGCCATCCTCCACTGCACTCCCGGGCCACAGCAGAGAGTTGGCCTGGAAGAGGGGCAACCGGGACAGAATCTGGCGCCCCGACCGGGACTAGAACCCAGTGTGCCGGTGCTGCAAGGCGGAGGATTAGCCTATTGAGCTGCAGCGCCAGCATCTTTTTTTTTTTTTTTTTTAAGATTTATTTATGTATTTGAAAGGCAGAGAGAGAGAGAGAGAGAGAGAGAGAGAGAGATCTTCTATCTGCTGGTTCACTCCCCAAATGACCTCAATGGTCCAAGGCTGGGCCAGGCTGAAGCCAGGAGCCAGGAGCTTCTTCTGGGGCTTCCACATATGTGGCAGGGGCCCAAGCACTGGGGCTATATTCTGCTGCTTTTCCCAGGCCATTTAGCAGGGAGCTGGATAAGAAGTGGAGCAACCAGGACTTGAACCTATGCCCAAATGGATGCCAACATAGCAGGGGGCAGCTTTCCCTCCTATGCCACAACACCAGCCCTGTGTCCTGAGAATATCTTAAGAAAGGAATGGGATGCATAACATTTGAGCACCGGACTACTAACATTTTATGGAATTCAGTTTGGGAAATACAACTGGAGTTTTTTGAAACAATTTATAGTTTCTAGAATATGCAATATTCTCTTTTACTACTCCCCCTCTGCTTGGGATGTTATTAATTTACTAATTAATTAAAAAAATCAACTGTCCTCTACATGTTGGATGCACACAAGAAAGTACTGTATGCTGGGTGTGCAGAAAGAAAAAAGGCTCTGGGTGAGTAATGACATGGGGTTTCATAAAAGAATTAAGAGTAATTTTATTTCTCGTTTCTTGTCTTAACTTCTTCCAAAGGCATGGGATTGTATAAAGCAATAATTATGAAACCCCATGTCATGATCACTTCTGCTGCTCTTCATTCCTCCATGGAAGCATAGGCAGTCCCAAAGGAATGAGCCCCTTTGAAGGGGGCTGAGGTGCTGCTGGTACAACCTGCCCTGACTCAATAGAACATCGGCATCAAACAAGCAGCAGGCGGCAAGAGGAATGGGAGCAGCCCTGGGCCAGAGTGCCAGGGACTCCCATTGTTCATACGTGAAGCACAGTCGTTCTTCAAGCATAGCTGCTTTTCATGTGTTTCTCTGATCTATGCTCAGGGTGCTCAAGTGGTTGCGTTAGTGGACTTTGTCCAGATTTAGGGTTACGTTTGGGGGAGATAAATTGCTGAGCTCCTCATTCAGCCGTGACTGGAAGTCCCTGATAGTCAGGCTTTTAGTTACCAGCAGCTTCGTATTGGATCAGGAGGAATGAGGTGGCTCTAAAATAAAGGGCGAAGGACTGAATGCTAGAACAGTTCAGAAATGGATTGGAAAGAACAGTCATTCTCCACCTGTTCTGTCTCCTGGAGATTGAAAGTGTTTGCTCTGTGAGCAGAAGGTGTGGCGAGAACCGGGAGTGCAACTCACCTAGAGCACTTCGTGGAGTGGCAAATGACCATGGCCATGGCTGAGGGGGGATGATCTCAATGGCCTTACAGTTAATGCCAGTAACTCCTCCTTCGTGCCCAGAAGATCCGAGTTGACTGAACATGACACAAAGGTTAGGATGATGACCTTTGCAAAGATGAAGAGAACAGGCACTGATAGACTGGGATTCATCTTGGAGAGCAGGGAATGACCTTGTCATTGGGAAAATGTGTCCCAGAAGCCTGGAATGAGAGCATGAGAAAGAATTCTCACAGAACATTAAAATCCTGTATCTGGAAGAAAATCGAATGATGGTTGCCAGGGGCTAGGGAGAGGGAGGAATGTATTGTTTAAGGAGTACAGAGTTTCCATTTTGCAAGATTGAAGAGTTCTAGAGATGGGAGGTAGTCATGGCTGCCCAACAGCGTGAATACACTTAACACCACGGAATTGTGCACTTACAATTGGTTAAAATGGAACATTTTATGTGTGTTTTACTGAAATTTTTAAAATTGAAAAAAAAAAAAGGATTGAAAGGTTTCTTAAAAGTTTTTCTTTTTTTAAAGTGCACCTTAGGGCAATGCTGGGCCTGGTTTGTGGAGTCGTGCTCCTAAAGAGGGAAGTGGAAAGAGGCAAACCTTTGTTCTCCTCGAGGCTAAGGCGGACACCCGCTCTTCTGAGAAAGCCCAGGACTGCGGCTCTGACATGACAGGCGTCCTTACAGGGGCCAAGCTGGCAGCACAGCCGCTTCCCTGGGGCAGCCAGCCACCAGGGTGTGCACCAGCTGGAAGACACCTGGGTCTAATTCTCACATTTCTCTTGTCGTAGAGATGCTGCAAAGCTTGTAAGGCATTTGGATCTGGGTAAGTTTTATGTTTAGGAGAAATTGGATTCATAATCATAATAATAGGCCAGGACAAAAGGATTTATAAAACACTCAAAAGAAATGATAGCTTTACGTTTTAGGCAGAACCTTTGTAAAAGTCCATAACCTTGATCAGATAAAATGTGTAAGTGTAATTTAAAAAGTAATTTGAAATGATAATGTATTATCCAATTTTTTTTTTTTTTTGACAGGCAGAGTGGACAGTGAGAGAGAGAGACAGAGAGAAAAGTCTTCCTTTTTCCGTTGGTTCACCCTCCAATGGCCGCTGCAGCTGGCGCATTGTGCTGATCTGAAGCCAGGAGCCAGGTGCTTCTCCTGGTCTCCCAGGTGGGTGCAGGGCCCAAGCACTTGGGCCATCCTCTACTGCCTTCCCGGGCCATAGCAGAGAGCTGGCCTGGAAGAGGGGCAACCGGGATAGAATCCGGCGCCCCAACCGGGACTAGAACCGGGTGTGCCAGCGCCACAAGGTGGAGGATTAGCCTGTTAAGCCACGGCGCCGGCCTATCCAATTTTTTTTTTTTTAATATTTAATTTATTTGAGAGAGATGGGAGAGCTTCCATTCTGTGGTTCATTCCCCAGATAGCTGCCACAAACTGGGCTGGGCCAGGTTGAAACCAGAAGCTGGGAACTCAATCTGGGTGACAGGGATCCAACTACCTGACCCATCAGCTGCTGTCCCCCAGGGTGTGTCTTAAGCAGGAAGCTGGAATCAGAAGCAGAGCCAAGACTCAAACTCAGGTACTCCCACATAGCATCTTAACCACCAAGCCAAATGCCTGCCTCTCCCATTTTTTATTATTGAGTCCATATTTGTTAATAACAAAAGTTGTTTTTAAATTAGCATCCCTTAAATCTCATAAATGTAGGGTTGAGTGAAAGAAGCCAGAGAATAGAATACATAGTATATGGTTATTTTTTAAAAAGATTTATTGTTTATTTGAAAGTCAGAGTTACACAGAGAGAGAGAGAGAGAGAGGGAGAGAGAGAGGGAGAGAGAGAGAGAGAGGTCTTCCATCCGCTGGTTTACTTCCCAATTGACCGCAGTGGTCAGAGCTGCGCCAATCCGAAGCCAGGAGCCAGGAGCTTCTTCCGGGTTTCCCATGCTGGTGCAGGGGCCCAAGGACTTGGACCATTCTCTACTGCTTTCCCAGGCCATAGCAGAGAGCTGGATCTGAAGTATAGCAGCTGGGTCTCGAACTGGTGCCCATATGGAATGCCGGCACTTCAGGGCAGGGCATTAACCTGCTGCGCCACAGTGCCGGCCCTAATATATGGTTCTACCTGTATATATATAAAGTACAAAACCAGGCAAAACTGTTCTATACTCTAAGAGGATAGTGGCTATCCTTTGTGGGAATGGCAACTGGAAGGGAGCAGGAAGAGGGCTTTTAGGAGTCCTGGTTATTTATTGCTTCAGAATCTGTACCTATATTACATTTTGATATAATACTTTCTCAAGTTTGCAAACTTAGTATTTGAAGTGACATGTAAAGTTGAGAGGAATTAAAAAATGAACTTGTTGAGGCAAGTACTTAGCACAGTAGATTAAACTGATGCTTGGGGTGCCTGCAACCTGGATACAGAGCCACTTTGAATCCCAGCTACTCTACTTTCAATTGAGCTATCTGCCTATGTGCCTGGGAAAGCGGTGGATAATGGTCCAAGCAGTTGGGTTCCTGCCACCTTCACGGGAGACCAGGAGGGAATTCTTGGTTCCTGTCTTCTGCCTGGCCAGAACCCGCTGTTGTGGGCATTTGGTAGTGAACCAATGGATGAAAGTTCTTTCTCTCTTTCTCACTCTGCTTTTCAAATAAAGATTAAAAAATATTTTTTTAAAAAGTGAACTTACTAACTTTGTAAGACCTCATATTTGGTGTTCTTGTCACTTGAATAGAAAAATAGATCATTTAAAATGTTAATGGAATTCACCGCCTTGCGGCGCCTGCACATCGGGTTCTAGTCCCGGTTGGGGCGCCGGATTCTATCCCGGTTGCCCCTCTTCCAGGCCAGCTCTCTGCTATGGCCTGGGAAGGCAGTAGAGGATGGCCCAAGTGCTTGGGCCCTGCACCACATGGGAGACCAGGAGAAGCACCTGGCTCCTGGCTTCGGATCAGCACGATGCGCCGGTCGCAGCGGCCATTGGAGGGTGAACCAACGGCAAAAAGGAAGACCTTTCTCTCTCTCTCTCTCTCTCTCTCTCACTATCCACTCTGCCTGTCAAAAAAAAAAATGTTAATGGAATTCAGGAGAAGAAATATAGTGCTGTTCTGTCTTTTTCTTCATTACTTGACATGTGCCCACAGGCCCAAGTAACCGTGGCATTTTATAAGCGTTAGAATAAAGCTGGCCAATTGAATAGAATCTTGCTTCGCTTATCAAGTTATAATTCTCCCCAGGGCTACTTTCAATCAAGGAAAAAATTTAACTCCCCAGTGATGTCAAAGACAGCACATTCCAGAGGTTAATTAACGAGTCACCCAGAGAAGATGGAACAGCTATTATGCTGACACGTTCAAGAGCTAATCGGTGCTGATGATGGGATTTGCAGCAGCGCTTGATGTGCGATGGGCTTCATCCTGATGGGTGACAGCTGCTCTGGCTCCCGATGATCACGGCGGGAGGGGCGGCACGGTGAGTGCTTTCCAATGCGGAGTCTTTTTAGTAGCACCAGAGTGAATCCAATCTGGTGGTGCTGGTTACCCTGCCTGAAAGCCTGCTCCTCCACCCCTTCTTTCCTGATGCAGATTTTACCAGGCCTGACACAATGTCAACTCCAGGCTCCGCTCATTCAGGACAACTCAGGGCCACAGCTACGCTGCCTGCTGCTCCCTTCCCCTAACTCCTGGGGGCTGACGGCACTTATTCTTCACTAGTCACCTTGTGAATGTGTACATTGTTTCCCCAACTTGGTGATAAACTATTGAAGGACATGTTTTGTTTTGTTTTGTTTTCTGAATCTGCCACAGCCTAGGAGATGATAGACACAAAAACTTAAATAGAAAAACAGTTGGCGCAAAATGTTGGTAATTGTCCGAGTGGCGGGATAGTTACCTGTGGGCTTACTTTATTCTTTCTCATTTTGTGTAAATTTGAAAATTCCCTTCATTAGAAGAGCTAACAAATAAAAATGCAGGATGTTTAAATTTAAATTTCAGATAATTAATGACTATTTTCTTATTTCTAAAAATTTATATTACATCTTGTTATAATATTGTTCATAATATTTATACCTGCTTAATTTGATCATATGATTGAAAAGTTATTCCTAGTATCATATTTTATTATAATATATTGAAAAAATTAGTATATTTATTATGATGGTGATTATGATGATCCTGTTCCCATGAGGTATCCTTATACTTTAGTTATATATTTTTTATGTTTTTGTTATGTATTTTTTATCTGAAGTACAAATTTAACTATGTGTTCTGTATTTTATCTGGCAACTGGACTTGCTAAGAAATTTGAAAACCCAATCTGTGATTAATTGATGGGTTAAAATAAAGTGGGCAGGCCGGCGCCGTGGCTTAACAGGCTAATCCTCCGCCTTGCGGCACCGGCACACCGGGTTCTAGTCCCAGTTGGGGCACTGGATTCTATCCTGGTTGCCCCTCTTCCAGGCCAGCTCTCTGCTATGGCCCGGGAAGGCAGTGGAGGATGGCCCAAGTGCTTGGGCCCTGCACCACCTGGGAGACCAGGAGAAGCACCTGGCTCCTGTCATCGGATCAGCGAGATGCACCGGCCGCAGCGGCCATTGGAGGGTGAACCAACGGCAAAAAGGAAGACCTTTCTCTCTGTCTCTATCTCTCACTATCCACTCTGCCTGTCAAAAAATAAAAAAATAAAAAATAAAAAATAAAGTGGACAGAAGAAAAGCTTCATTGTCACTTGGAGTGTGATCTGGCATCACTTGCATCAGAATCCCCCATGCAGCCTGTGAAGAAAGCCGCTCCCGGCAGCCCCCGGCCCCAGCCCAGAGTCACCACATCAGTCTTTCTGCTGGGAGACTCAACACTTGACGTTAGGTTCTCAGGGGATTTTGTTGCTGCTGCTCGACAACCTGATTTGTTTGATGTTTCTAGTTTTCCGATTTGATCTTTTATTTCCTAGCAGTGGCCTTACATGAGTAACTTCTACTCTGTTTTTATGTCAAGTCACAGTCCTAACTGGGCAGGAACAGGATTTTGAGATTTGGGTTGAGGACATAGGACTCAAAATTCTTACAAATCTTGATTTCCGCTGAATCCCTTGGGTCTAGAGAAGGGACCACACTTCCAGTTGGCTAAAGGTTAACCTTCCCTGCCTTTTTTTTTGACAGGCAGAGTGGGCAGTGAGAGAGAGAGACAGAGAGAAAGGTCTTCCTTTTTACCATTGGTTCACCCTCCAGTGGCTGCTGCATCGCGCTGATCCTAAGCCAGGAGCCAGGTGCTTCTCCTGGTCTCCCATGCAGGTGCAGGGCCCAAGGACTTCAGCCATCCTCTACTGCCTTCCCGGGCCATAGCAGAGAGCTGGCCTGGAAGAGGGGCAACTGGGATAGAATCCAGCGCCCCAACCGGGAATAGAACCTGGTGTGCCGGTGCCGCAAGGTGGAGGATTAGCCTGTTGAGCCACGGCGCCGGCCTAACCTTCCCTGCTTTTGAAATCAGCACAGAGATTTTTGCCTTCCAAGAAAAAACCTCATTGCCCCATAGGATCTAAACTCCCTCCTCTGCCCTGCCCCAAATCAGTAACTGGAGTTAAATCACGACACAAGTTCTGGGCCTCCTAAGGGAGGAGAGAGACGATTTCTCAGGGGGAGCTGCGGGACCCAGGCAACACAGATTGGCAGAAACTGGAAGAGTTTGTATGGATTCTGAGTTTGCATAATCAACAGGGAAAAACATGAAGTTGCATAGGGAAAGATTCACTAAGAGAGCATTCTCCTGTGATATGAGTTCACCGTGGCAAGGATCTCAGGGAACAGCTCTGTTACACTGCTGGGATGGCTCTTGGAAGGAAGTTGGAGAAAACATCCCAGCAAAGTGGCTGACGCTATCAAGGAAATCACGTGAATGATCCTAGGTGAGCAAGAAGTGCAAGCACACCGGAGGCCTTGAGGAGGCACCTGTGCTCCAGGGGGTGGGGGCTCCACCACATCAGTGAAATGTCTACATCAGGGTGCTGGCTGGGCCGGACCAGGACCTCCTCTCCAAGACAAAGGACAAATTGTTCATCTCATGCTGCCAGGAGAAAAAAGCAGAGTGCCTGGGTGGAGTGGGCAGCATTTTCCACGCTCAGGAGTACTGCATCGGCCCTCTTTCTGGTAACTGGGGAGGTTTCCAGCTTTGACCTGGGCTTTGAAGCAGGTCCACGACACAGAGCAGCCCTGCCACGGGAGCCTTTCTAGCCAGCAGATGTAGTGTTTGAAGTCGCTAGCTTTGCCACGCAAACTCCTCCATCACTCCGCTCAGTCTGCAGGGGCAAGGCACTTCTCTCCATAGGCTGCTGGGGGTGGTGGTTCATAGGCACGCTCCAGTGCTGTAGACCAGACAATGCTAATGTAAGCCCCAAGGGCCCAGAGAATCCAGGTCCTCCTGGAGATCTTCAAAGACTGGGCCAATTGAGCCAAAGATGGACTGGGCAGGGAGGCCCCAGCTGACAGTGGGGTTTGTACACCTAACTCATCATGATACAAATCAGGAAAGTGGGGGAGGAGTTGTCTAAAATAAGAATGATTTATAAAAGGCAGCAAAATGGTAACAGCCTTTTAAAATTGTTCTCCAACAATTTGCATAGAAAATGTAGACGCTCTAAGCCACATTGCCTGACAAGCCAGAATGGAGATGCAACTGGAGCCCTGATA